>NC_134209.1:25932500-26658750 GCF_965140235.1 Caretta caretta
CCTCCTTTTCTTATTCTAACAGAAGTTACTAATCTATATTCCACAATACACCCAAAAAATTATGTTGAAAGAACATTAAGGTTGCAAAGTCAAGCACTCAAAAGTTAGGCAATGCCAAAATTAATGCTGCCAACCTTAATTTGGTCCTATTTGTGCATAAGCATTATAATAGTCATTCATGACATGATCACATACTGTTTTTCCACAGGACCTCCATCTCAGTGCAGAGTTTGGACCTTCTCTAGGGGTGAAACAGGGTTATGTAGTGAAGCAGGCTGTTGTCTATAGGAACCCTGCCTCATTTCTTGCAGAAGTCGAAAGGTGCATCATGAATGAGACGGGACTACCGGGAGAACAAAGATGGTCTGTTGATTAAGGCAGTTGAACGTTGTCCTGGAGCACTAAATTCTGTCCCTGCCTCTGTCACACAGATCCTGTGCGATGCTAGTGAAAACACTTAAATCAGACTTTTGACAGATGGCCGCTAATTGTGGTTTTTTCACTTTCTGGGTGCCCAACTCAAAACTCTGGGGCCTGACTTGCTGAGCACTCACAGCTGCAACTGAAGTCAATGCGAGCTGTGCTTTGAATGAAATAGGCTATTTCTCAAACTAGCCAATCAGAATTAGTGGCTGTGTTTACCTTGCTCTCTCTGTCCCTCAGTTCCTCTTCTACAAAATAGGGATAACAGCACCCCTTCACCTGAGACGGGTGTTGTGAAGATAAATGAAAGCACACAGATACTGTAGTGATAAGCACCATGGAGTTTGTCTTCAGAGCAGGGTTTGTGCAATAAATAGAGCTGGGGGGGGGGGTGTCACACATTGACCAGCGAGGAGAAAAAATAGTAAATAGCTGCTCATTCAGTGCCCACCATCCAGCCTGTGCATCGAATGAGGCAGGCGTCCTATGGCAAAAATAGTACGTGATCATGCAACTGAAGACTGTACCTACCATACTGCAGATGCACAAGAGGGCTGAATTAAGATTGCAACTTTCATTCTGCCATTGGCTAGCTTCTAAATGTTTGATTCTGCAGCCTTACTGGGCTTTTAACAAAGCTTTTTGTATGTAATAAAATATAATTTCTCAGGTTTCAGAGTAGCAGCCGTGTTAGTTTGTATCTGCAAAAAGAACAGGAGTACTTGTGGCACCTTAGAGACTAACCAATTTATTTGAGCATAAGCTTTCGTGGGCTACAGCTCACTTCATCGGATGCATAGAATGGAACATATAGTAAGAAGATTATATATACATACACACAGAGAACATGAAAAAGTGGAGTAAGAGGCTAATTAGTTAAGATGAGCTATTATCAGCAGGAGAAAAAAAAATTTGTAGTGATAACCAAGATGGCCCATCTAGACACTTGACAAGAAGGTGTGAGGATACTTAACACGAGGAAATAGATTCAATATGTGTAATGACCCAGCCACTCCCAGTCTCTATTCAAACCCAAGTTAATGGTATCTAGTTTGCATATTAATGCAAGTTCAGCAGTTTCTCGTTAGAGTCTGTTTTTGAAGCTTTTCTGTTGCAAAATTGCCACCTTTAAATCTATTACTGAGTGGCCAGAGAAGGTGAAGTGTTCTCCTACTGGTTTTTGAATGTTATGATTCCTGATGTCAGATTTGTGTCCATTTACTCTTTTGCATAGAGACTGTCCGGTTTGGCCAATGTACATGGCAGAGGGGCATTGCTGGCACATGATGACATATATCACATTGGTAGATGTGCAGGTGAATGAGCCCCTCTGCACATCTACCAATGTGATCCCCGATTCCCCTCCTGCCCTCCGAACCCCTTGGTCCCAACCCAGAGCACCCTCCTGCACCCCTAACCTCTCATCCCAGCCCCATCCCAGAGCTCGTATCCCCAGCTGGAGCCCACACCTCCCCCGCAACACCCGAACCCCCTGACCCAGTTGGGAGCCGCCTCCTGCAGCCTGAACTCCTCATTTCTGGCCCCACCCCAGAGCCCGCATCCCCAGCCGGAGCCCTCGCCCCCTCTCGAACCCCAGCCCCCAATTCTCTGAGCATTCATGGCCCACCTTACAATTTCCATACCCAGATGTGGCCCTCGGGCCAAAAAGTGTCCACCCCTGTCATCGGCCCTCTTAATTAGGCCTTAATTGAACAGGCAATGTCTGGCTGTTGCAAGCTGGGTTTTTCTGTAGTATGGTATGCAAGAATAAGTCCAAGTTTAGAGAATAATTTACTTTGAGTTAAATTATGTTAAACTAACACAGGGCCCTTAAGAAAATTAAGCGTCCAATTCCCATGGGATTTCAACAGGTTGCAGGCACCAAGTCCCTTAACTCCTTTGAAAATCCCAGCTTCAGTCTCCCCTCCTGCCCCCTCACAGAATGTCTGTGAGCAGATTGTGATTTCCTCACATTTGCTTGCTATTCAGATTTATGTAACACATTTTGGAAAGTTCTTTTTATTCTCTAAATTGATTGTAAAATTCAAGCTGTGTTGTGATTGCTCACCTAAATCACATGGAATTATTTCTGATCCTCGAATGAGTGGGCCAAATCCTCAGCTGGGGTAAATTAGCACAGCTCCTGAAGATCTGGCCCAATATGTAGCCTTGCCAGAATTTGCTTTTTGTTTATAGATAATTTAGATGGATAATGTTGATGTTAATTTTTAAGCATCTTTTTATTGAATTAAATTTTCACAGTTGTGGGAAATTATGGAGGGATGGCAAGTGGGTGTGGGTCAGAATATAATTAATTATAGTAGACATTTTTCAAAAAATTAAAGCTTTATAACCGCTAAAACACAAATTATCAACATCACATGTCAAAATATACAAACTAATAAGTTCTCAAGCAGCATTTTTCTTTCTTTGCCTCTATGCACATTTCAGTTCTTATAGATGGCAATATTTTTCTGTCAGCTTGTCGGTGTATGGTGAAATCCACGTTTACCGACATTTACTGACAAATCACTTACAACTAAGTGTAACTCAACTCTTAGAACAAGGAGCAGGATTTGAACAAGGGACTGGATTTTGTATGCTGTCATGGAGAGGTAGCCATGCATCAGAGCATTACACGAACTAACCACAGGGATTGCTTTCTGCAAGCAAACTACCAAACATAGTTTATGTTCTGCACTAGCTGGGCACTCCGAAAAATACTCCAGGAACATAGAAGCAGGCTGAACTGAGACAGCATCAGTTCAGCAGTGTGTGTGGCTGTCTGTCTTCCAGAAATGCAAATGTCAGCATAGCAAACTTGTTTCTCAAATAGATGAATTTCAATGGTAACACAAATGATTTTATTATTTAGCATTTACACATCCAGATTCCAACCAGGTTGAGCCCCTTTGTGCTAGATTATGTACAAACACCTAATTTTTGAAGTGAAAACGGCATTGTATAGTCACTACTGAAAAATTTCTTGTGTGTCCACCCTGATGACTCTGGGCCATCTTTTCAGGGCATCTTGTACATGCAGCTGCGTGCCATGCAGGATCCACAATGGGAGCATGACTTTGATGTAAAGGAAGATGATGTTTAGTAGATAATTACACTTTACTCCCTTTACCATCATCTTGTTGGCCATTCCTGCGCCAATATGGAGTTTGCACTGTCAATAAACGAACAGCTCTGACGTGGCCCATACTCCCCTGTGAGAGGAGTGTAACCTTTCCCACAGCAGACTCAGTTTTGCTCACAATATGGATAGTTAGCTCTGTCTTAGTCAGTAAACGTGTACATATGAAGGATATGTTCTAGATGCCGGTCTGCAATCTTCACCTCCACACAGAGATCCACAACATCACATTTGAATAAAAACAGCAACATGCCATTCAATTGATTCACCTATATTGGTGAGAACATGGATTGTCTCTTTGATTTAGGCCACAATATGTTGTTTAAGGCTAAAAACTGTAAAAGCATAACAACAGACATATACAATATATGCATGATTTTAATACCTAAACAGCATCTTAGCAACGTTTATTTCCTTGGCTTCTTGGAGCCTATCCCATTAACAACAACATCCTAGTTCTCAAAACGCTGTAATTTTGAATGGTACAAAAATTCAAATTTTCCCCAGTTTTGATGCAAAACTGGTCATTTTGCAACAATGACATGAAGAGCAATGTTTCTGAACTGCAAACTGACGCAGAAGAAAATGTCTGGATTTTTTTGTATTAAATTGTGCAGCATTTTTTTCCTTATTTACTCATGAAGTTTTCCAAAATGTGAATATCAAATCTCACATTAGTTATTCTGCACTGCAGCGATGATCCAACAATTTCAATTAAAAAAAAAAATCCGCTTCCCCAGAAGACCAGCAAATAATAATTAGAGTGGTAAGCGAAATTCAAAAGGATTTGAAGATCCAGTTCTGATAATGTATCTAAACCTTATTCAAACTAGTTTGAACATCTTGGCTCTACAGATGGCATGAGAGCAGGCTCTTTTGTGAAATTTTTGGTGCTTTTATTCTTCTGGTTGGGTCAGAAATATATTGAGAACAGCTGTTCTCACGGTATTTTTCTTCATCCATATCCTATCCTGACCAGAATCAGGAAGTACAGAGGACACATTTTCTGAATCTTGAAAAGGGAGATTTATTTCCACTTACGTTTTAATCAAAAGTTAACATTATTCGGATGATTTTGGCCATCCCAAATAATGACCCCTTATTTAGTTGAGCAGTATCAATAATAATCATTTTATGAACTTTCAATGTTTTGAAGACACTTCTCTTTTAATGGTGGAGTGGCATGTGGCATGCTACATATCACATTTGCTGCTCAGTCCTCACCTACTCCCTCCACATAGTTCCAGAAGTCTCAACTGCATTGATGTTCTGCACAATTAAAGTAGATATTAAAATCTCCTTCACCTTGCAACTGGATCGCACAACTTAAACAAATTGCTTTTGAATTGTGCAGCAGCAGAATGAGCATCAGTCCATTAAATGATACCTAATTAGGCCTATGGACTCCAAATTACTTATGTTGCCCCATCCAGGCAGAGATTTGTGGGTAATGAATTATCCATGGTCTCAAGCTAACTACCGTTAACTAGAGCTGAGAGAATAATTTTCAGCAAGTAATTTACTCAACAAATTTAGACTCTTTCCCTGTTCATCCCAAGTCTGCAAGCACGCTACATTTTCTGTGAATGTATATGTTTTCTGAAATTACCAAACAAACTTTTTGGCGTATGTTCCCCCCTCTGATTAATAGCAAGCTGTTTGCCTCAAGTATTCAGGGCTCAATAGTTAAATTCAAGCTGTGTTGCTTAGGCCTGGTCTACACTGGCGGGGGCAAGGGGGAGGGAACTGATCTAAGTTACGCAACTTCAGTTACGTGAATAATGTAGCTGAAGTCAACGTACTTAGATCTACTCACTGCGGTAAGTCAACGGCTGACGCTCTCCCGTCGACTCTGCCTCCGTCTCTTGCCCTGGTGGAGTACTGGAGTGGACAGTAGAGCGCTCAGCGGTTGATTTATCGCATTTAGAATAGACGCGATAAATCGACCCCCGCTGGATTGATTGCAGCCGGTCAATCCACCGGGTAATGTAGACAAGCCCTTAGTGGTGATTGGTCAGGTAAGGGTATACCTACACTGCTGTTGGAGGTGTGATTGTAACTTGGGTTGGCATATGCATGCTAGCTTTAATCAAGTTAGCCCAGCTAAATATAACGATGAAGATGTGGGAGCATGGGCTGTACAAGTCTGCCTGGAACCTTGGATTCGTACTCATGTCCCTAGCCCAGGCTGGGGTTCATGCTGCTGTGTCTTCACTGCTATTTTTAGCCATGCACGCTAGATTAAAGCTAGTGTGGGTATTCCAGCCTATGCTGCAGTCCACATCTCCAGCCGCAGTGCAAACATGCCTTAAGACATGTGGTAATGTCTGTTCCGCTCTTGGATAAGTGTGATGCTTGACTACACTTAAAAGTGTTTCTGCTTTAATTATGCCACCATAAGTAAAGCGCCACCCCACATGACACACACACATCGGTACAGACACAGCTATACCAATAGGAAAGTGCTTATGGCAGTATAGCTTATACTGATGAAATGTAATAAGCCACACAGGTATAAAGTGCTTTACACCACTGTAATTGCACCTACACTAGGACTTTTTCAAGCATAACTATGTTGGTAAAAACTTACACCGCTTGCTGACACAGTTATGCCAGTAAAACTTCTAAAGTGTAGACCAGGCCTAACTTTTATAGGCTCCAACTCAGTGCAGCAAGGTATTTAAACACTAACTTTAAGTATAGGAATGAACCCACTGATGTTAGATGCCTGCTGAAAGACCTTGCTGAATTGAGGCCCTAATCAGGAGCAGGGAGTGAACAAACTACGGAGGCTAGAATTCAAACAGGGAATGGACACCAATTTAATAATCCTGCTGATATCCTTAAAGCATAACTGCTGGGTAATCATGCAGACCCCCTGATCAAGCAAAGCACTTAAGCACATAATTAACTTTGGGAGTAGACCCATTGACTTCAATAAGTCTACTCACATGCCTTAAATTAAGCATATGCTTAAGTGCTTTGATGAATGGGAGCCAGGTTGTGAACCTCTTATTCCCACTGGGCATTGCACACTGAATTCAGTGCGATGATTGTGTGAGTAACTACCGAGCAATGGGAGTAAGGGGTTTGTCATTTGACTTTTAGGATTAAATTGTGCAAATCCTTACTCATGAAGGTGATCATTAATTTAGCTGAGTAGTCCCATTTATTTCCGTTGGACTACTTGCATCAGGGCTGCATAATCTAGCCCTTAATTTGGAAACAAAAATGTATTGTTTAACATTAGTGGTTTTGAAATGTCCTGCATTGCATATTTTGATCTATAACAACAACAATTAACAATTTATTACTAGAGGTGGCCTAAGCATGTCAAGTATGACAATTTTCTTCAAAATTTCAAATGTCAATTAAAAAAAATGAAAGAATTTTTCACAAAAAAATGTCACCCTGTTTTTGGACCAGCTCTAATGATTGCTTTACCCTCCTTCTCTAGAAGGATTTCAAAGCGCTTCACATATGTTAATTAAACACCCAGTCCCACCTAGGAAATTTACCAAGTCTGATTAGCCCCACTTTAAAATGGGGGAAATAAATCACAGGCAAAATTACTAGATCATTGTAAGAATCTTATGGAACTACGGGCTTCAAACCAAAGTGCAAAATTCTTTGGAATCTGCCTCCCACCCGTTGGTCTGGAATAGCCAGAATCGGATGCCTTTCAGGGCACACTGCAAAGCTCATCTTTGCAAAGGAGGAAGAGTTTGGAGGGGAGTGAATTGTTGGAATGGGGGGTGGGGATAGTTGCGGCTTTAACTCATAGCTGCCAAGTTTTTTCCAGCTCCATTTTATGCAAAAATGACCTTGCAACAAGGTGTAAAGATGTTCCAGATTCCTTGCTATTACATGGCTGATCTGGGTCGGGTGAAAGGAAAGGAGGAGACTGGTACAAAAAAGATCACAGAGTAAAACTGTAATCCAAACTACTGCAAAAAAATGAGTGCTAATATCTGAGATTTAAACATTTCAAATTCTGCAGAAAGAAGATTGAGAGAAGACCCCAGGGATACAGGCCTGAATTTTCACTAGGGAAGGAAAGGTCTGAACGCTGCCACATAACTTCAGAGGAGGATGGGGAATGAATCTGATGATCCTTCCTTGCAGAAGGCTATCTATACATATCCGGCCTCCATTACTGTAGTATTTCAGGACCTCACAATCTTTAATTTATTTATCCTCACAACACGCCTGAGAGAAATATTGTTATCCCCATTTTATGGATGAGGAACTGAGGCAGAGAGAGACTGAGGCCCAGATCCTCAAAAAGGTATATAGGGGTCTAACTCCAATTTTTAAGCCATGAGAGTTAGGCGACTAACTACTGTTGAGGAACTGGGCCCAAGTGACTCAACCAAGGTCACACAGGAAGTTTTTGACAGAGCAGGGAATTGACCCCAAGTCTCTGGCTTGTGCCCTGCCACTGGACCATTCTGTCTCACTTTGGGTTAAAGACGACTTGAATCTCATACTGGAAATGTGCGACTTGCACTGGGCCCACTGAAGCTACAGGAGCCTAGGGGACAATATACTTCAGAAGAGAGGACTCTACTTTGGTTTTCCTAGCTCTAATGTAACTGTCTATCTTGAGCAAGATGGAGGTTAGCCCTATCAGGAACCACTAGCTATTCCCTTCCCAGGAAAGGGATATCACCATCAGGAAAGCCTGAGGTAAACTGAGCAAAATGCAGTGGCTGGTTCGGAGTGCAGATGTGCGTGTGTGTGCACGCACGCCTAGACTATGGGAATGACATGCAGTAGTGAAGGAGATTGAAAGCTGGGGATGTGTGTCGCACAAGGAAAAAGGATTCATTTCTCAAGAGAATCGAATGAGGAAAGAGAGGAAAACAACTACATTGAAAAAGCAAAGCAAGGCCTGAGGTGCTAATAAAATCTAACCTTTCTAAAACATGAAGTAGCTTTAGCCAGCAGTGTTGAAGAGAGCTTGTGTGTCACTAAAGCATGCCAAGCACATGAGCTCAGGGAACCATTTGAACGGGTTTCAAGACAGAATATTGAGTGTGTGCGTGTGTGTGTGTTGGGGGGGAGGGAGAATTACAATAAACAGCAAACAAAATTAAAAACAACAACAGGCCATGTCCTTTAAATGACTCATACAGCCTGAACCGCAGCTGTATAAGTACAGTATGTGTGGAGGCTGTAGGCTTTCACTGAGCAGCAGATTTTCCTAAAGCACTTTCTAGTCCTAGCCAGTTGCCTAAAAGCTACAGGCAACGCTCGGAACATCTGTGTTTATTTTGCATGACAAACTTGTTCCTCTGCTTGACAAAACGCATGCTGATTTGGGACTTAGGGTTTGTGGCTCTTCTCTAGGGTTGAGCTGGTGCTCGTGCGGCTGGCCGCTGTACCGCTATATAATACATATTATATGATTTCATCCATATTTAATGACAATTGTGCTATATTTTTAATCTTTATAGCTTTAGTGCGTGCAAGTGGCTTTAATAATTGGTGCTGTGATGACGGTTACTTCCCAGAATTACCCTGCAAAATTGCTGGGTTTTTCAGCCCTCAGTTCTGCAGGTTGTAAATTATAGAAGTTGGTTAGTAATAAGCTTGGCACCTTCTCCTTGCTCTTTGGAGATGCCAACCTGTAGCAATAATAAGAGAGATAGGCTGGCAAAAATTCACACTGAAGCTTTCATCAGCTGTCTGCATATCCTCTGTGAGCAAATCAGAGACAAGAGTCCAAGAGATGGTCAGTGTAGGTGCAATGGGGCTGTATAATGTCTTTGAGTCACTCGTTACTTTACCTTTTGTTGTACAGGCCCTTTGAGAGTTACAAATTCTAATGGGTTTTCTGGCGTTTCAATGTGTAGAGTCATCACTGCAGCTCAGTTTTATGTCCTCGAAGCACCGCTGTGCTATTTTGGTGTCTCTAATGAGGTTGTAAAGAAAAATCACTCCAAGATGAAACGACAGGGGTGGTTTGTTGTGTAGCATATACTACTTAGGGGGGTTGTCTCTCTGTTTGCCTAATCCCCCTGGGATAGTCCAGTATTGCTCCCTCTGGCTCTTGGACAGGCAGTTCCTTTGGAATGGCCAGAAACATGGCTGGTTTTATGCAATCTGGTAAAGTCCTATGTTCCTACTTTGAGACTGCATTGCTCCATTTCAGTGTCCAGAAAATGTCTTGTGCAAGGCCAGTTGTGTAAAAAAAAATTTTTTTTCTGTTAATTTATGATAAATTACAGTAAGTAAATATAATTGAGTTAAAACATCTATCTTAAGGCTAGATTCTTATACCTTTACACTGGTTGAAGGGTACCTTATTCAACTGAAGTCAGTGGGACCACTTGTGAAGTGAGGACTTCTCAGAGTTGTTAAGGGTATCAGAATTAGCGTTAGATTATGAGTTATGCACTGATTTGCTTGGGATTTACACCTGGTAAATTCAAGCAGAGAAGCCTATGGGAGCCTGAAAATGACGGTTTGTTATTATATCTTAATTATTTTTTTACTCAATTTATTAGAAACAATTGAACAACTTGCCTTCAGGACAGATGTATTGTTTTATATGAAGAGGACATATGTGCTGTCAAATTCCAGATGTCTCAAGACCAAGTTATGCTCTGCCTAATAGCAGAGTGTGGAGAAAACAGATGAGGTTAAGGTGTTCCAAATTAACAGCAGACATTCAGAAATGGTTGATGAGTCAGACAGTAAAACAAGACCTCCACATCCTATCTAGGGATGAGGTTATAAAGGCATCTGTAAGGCCATCCAAGCAGTAGAATCCTTAATGTCTGTCACTTCATTAGGGGAATCCTCAGAGGCATTCCTTTCAGGACTCTGTGTCCTCTCTTAACTGTAACAGTCACAAAGGACATGTACTATGTATATTAATCAAGATTTAATTTCACCAGAGGCAGGCGGACAGAGCCCGAAAAGTGGAAAACACTAGAGAAAGAAGTTGCTGAATTGAGAGTGGGTGGTGGTGGTGTGGGGGTGGTAAATCTGTCTTTAAGCTTGTTTTAGGGGAAACAAAACTTATTTTTGTAGCCATCTTTTATAGAAAGAAAGATCTCACTTGTGAACCAGGATGGGATTCAGATTTCCAGCTCTATTCTGGTGACAAGCTGTATACATCAGTGAGATTACTGGTGACATGATATAAGCCACTGCACGGGTGATTGTAGAAACCAATATTTTAAAATGTTAAAATATTAATTTCAACTTCAACACAAATAAAACATTAAAAACTGAAAGTTATTGTCATTCGATGGCTGTTTGGTTGCCTGCATGTAATAAGCTGGCGTCTCGGCCAAGTTTCTGATAGGCAGGTGTCCAAACGCAATTGGCACTGATTTGTTGGTAGTTTCACTAGAAAAGCCAGGGACTCAATGCATCATCTCCACTTGCAGGGGTGGTCCTTGCAGAATCGAGCTGAGGCATATTTTGTGGGCCACATGAGGTTGAGGAAGCTTTCACAGCAACCCTCTGTACAAGGCTTATTCTGGCTGATAAATGCAGTATTTTGGTCTCTCAGTCTGCCCATTCAGAATGTTTCATGAGCAATAAATACACTTTAAAAAAATAATTAGCATTAGAGAAAATGCCAAATTGAATAGTGCTTTCTTACCATGTATTTTAACCTTATTCATGCAGTAGCAGTAAGCAATGGTATGCTAATTTTAAATACACACAGTTCTTATTATGCATAAGCTTGCACAAAGGTATGCAGAATCCAGTTCTCCCCAGTACAGCAGAAGAGTTACAGACAACACATTGACTTCTGATTTCAAAGGCTTCAAAAAGATCCTATTTTTCACCCTTGGAATTATTGTGTGTAGTTCTGTGCACCTAATGTAGTTTTTACAATATTTGTAGTATATTATTTACCAGTTGTTTTACAGGAGGATCAAAGGGCCTCAAATGAGGGTCAAAACGCCATTGTGCCTGGTGCTGAACAAACAAGAGTAAAAAGACAGTCCCTGTCCCAGGAAGCTTACACACTAGTTGTCTTGTACTACTGCGATCATACAGCCCTGAACTAGGATTGTATCACCAACCATATGCTAAGCAACATCAAACTGTGCTGATACTTGGGGGGTGGGGAGGAGGAACGACCCAGAGCGCTGAAGGAAGTGATGGTGGTGATTCAGTAGATAGCATTCTGATTTAGTTCTGGCTCGGATAAAATGCTGCTCTACAATCTGAGTGGGTATTCTACTGCTGGAGACAGTCTTTAATGGGAAATCAAGGTTTGGTGCTACTTTTCCCAGAACAGTAAGTGTATTATTACCCTGGGAAACTAACTGTTCCAAACAAATACGTCATCAATGCACAGTATAAAGAACATTTAGTGGTGCATGCTAGAATGTACACTCCAGTTGGTGCACACTAACGCACCGTGTAGACAAGTCCTAAGCAACTTCAGTTCACCTAGGGCTCAGTGTATTTATTTTTGGTCCCTGCAGGTTAGTACACCTAAAGTTTCATGTTTGGTTTTGTTTTCCCCAGTGGGGAAAAGTGAGAATGTTCATTCCTCTCCCAATGAGGCTGGCTGGCTGATTCTTTCCTTTATAATTTGGGTCTTGAGATACCACAGAACTTGTTACAAACATATTGGCAAACCTGGACCAAGTGTTGGAGGTTGTAATGGAACTGGAAAGCGGGCAAGTTACAAAAGCTTTGCCAAGGCATTATGAAAGGTTTTCACAATATTTTATATCTGCAGTGTTCTGCTCAAATTCCAATTAGGTCATTACAGTACATTCGGTCTACCTTAAATCCTTCCTATGTTTTCAGTTTTATAAGCTAGTCTTTCCCTCTCCCACAATTATTGTTCTGAACGGTTGCTTGGTATTGCTGAACGCTGTCCAGAGATTACCCCTTTGAACTCCTGGAGGTGACTGTATGAACTGATTACGATGTAAAATTTGGAAAGTGCTTTGGGATCCTTCTGGATGAAATATGCTGTGTGGATAGGTCATCATCATGATTCTTTTGGATTGTTTATAAGCCATGACACTAATCAATTGTGTCCTAAATAAGACCTCATAAAATTAGACTTTTTTCTTGCATACCACTTATTCAATCTGCTTTCAGCTCCCTGGCTTTGGCCATCGTGCAATCAGTTCAAAATAAATGACAGCTACTCAGTTTAATGAGGGGAAACCTAAACAGCAGTGCAATGACCCTTATGCACTGGTAACAAAGCCAAAGTCAGTGGCCTTTTATTAAGAATATACGTGCAAGTCTTGTGGTGCAGGCAGCAGGTTTTCAAATGCTTTCTGGTTTTTATACAAAGTTAAATTAAGCTGCTTGCTGTATCTATGTTGATTTAACTGCCAGACATTATTTAAAATTTGTAGTAAACCAAGAACATATACTACGAATCTGTGTCCCCTTGAACTTCATGACTGTCACTATGCTGTGCATGTTGACCACTTGGTACTTCTCAGACAGGGAGAACAATATAGATCTTCAAGCTCCAAAAGCACATGCCACTAGCTCTTCAGCCACAGGAGAATCTGTTAGCCTAGCTGCTATCAGCATAGGGCCTATGACACATTGAGTAGTTCTTTTTCTATCCAGTAGAAAAACTGGAGATGGGAGAGGGCAGAGAGCCACACGCCCGTACCCCAGTTCACTGCATTACATTTATTACCACTTGGATTTTTTTATCCAGTGTAATTGGTTAAAATTTAGTCACATGACCAAAAGTAGAGCTGTGCCTAAGAAGCCAATCATCATAGTTGACAACTATCTATGACACTGAAAACACAGGCCAATAAACATGAACAGCTTCCATGTTTCTCCCATAAGAGGAACCAACCAACTTCCTCCTTCTGTATCTCCTACTGGGGTAAGGAGACTTATGGCGCCTGAAACAGCTCCACTCACATGAGGTGGTGGGGGGGAACGTGGTTCTAAGGTTAGCTGTTTTTCTGTGGCAAAGTCTCTAGTAACTAAAGTTGGGCAGGAACCAAAATACCAGATCTAAACACGCCAGACCATGTTGCCATTCAGAGTTTGAACTCGCATGTGCATTTCATGACTAGTCTCCTTGATATCTTATAAAGATTCAAAGCCAAACTCCAGATCTGGGCTACGCTCAAACTTTGTGAGGCTCAAATTCACACTCCAGGGCTGAATGTTGCAGCTCAGGGCCCATCTCTATTTTACCCACAGAGACCACAGTGTGTAAAAGTTTCTCTGCAGATATATTTATATGCTGAAGACCTCAAGCACAGAAAGTATATCGCAACCAAAGAAACTCTTTAAAGACAACAAACAAATACAGACTCTCCCCAGAGGCAGCAGCAAAACTGCCTCAGATAACAAGGATTCCTTTGATTGTGCATATTTCCTCCACCTTCCAGCAATATTTCACCATCTCAGGAACTCTTTCTACCCAGGGCAATATTTTGCTGCTATATTTCTCTGAGCCAGTCAATATATGTATAATACATTGATCAGAATATTTACAGTAGTATACAGAAATGACTATTTATTAGTAAAGTTTTACTAGTAAAGTTTTTGTTCATTTGTTTTACCTTTACTCTGGTAATTTAGAAATAGATTGTAGCATTTAATTATCCCCGTCAGTAGGGGGTGATATGGTGCTAAACTGCCACAAGGACGGGAGTGCTTTGTACGGGATTATGGCTCAAGGAGGCACGTTCCATCCCCGACTCGAAGGATGCCAGCACAAGACCACATGCTGCATCTTTCCTGAGGACTAAATTAATGGGATTACTCACGTGTGTAGTGTTACGCACATGCATGAGCGTTTACAGGATTGGGAAGTAAATTGTTCTTTTGTCTCATTGCTCACTAGGAAAAGTAGAGGAAAAATATGGGAAAGGGGGGGAAATTACTGAGGGTAAAGAATGGAGTTGTCCAGAAGATGACAATTCTGTTTTGTGACCATTTTCAAGGTTTCAATATTTTTGTTCCACATCGGAAGGTTGCAAATGTTTTTGAACAATGGAAATTTTATCAAAATGGCTGTTTTCAGAACAAAACGCTCAGATTTTCAATTTGGGTGAGGTCTCTTTGCTTGGTCAGAAATGACCCGAGAAAACCTTCTTGGCGATAACTCAGTTGAAACCGATCCATCTCCACGAAACATTTTGGCTTTCATGAAACCATATTTCATTTTGTCAAATGTTCTGACCAGCTCTAGTGAAGAACAAGAAAACTGGGGATGCCATGACTAAAGTTTTTTTATTTTTTTTAAACTCTTTCTTGTGTATGGTATGAAATATGGTGTCCTCAGCTGTGATTTATCTCTAAATCTTATATCCAAACAATTAGGTGGACCTTTAAGTGGATAATTTTTAGCAAATAATTTATATGACAAATTTAGGCTCTCTTTCAGCTCCCAAATGATCTGCAAACTGGTATGATCTTTACTAAATGATTTGCTATTTGTAATTCAATTAATTTTACATGAATAATTTTCAACCAATTGATCATGAATGGTATTTTTTTTTCTCCTGATTTGCTGTTCATGTATGATTGACCTAAATCGCATGTATTATTGTTGTTTCCTGGTTGGATTACCTAACTCTATAAACAGGAGGAATTCCTAAAGAAATCATTGGGGGTTCTGGGAGAAGGTGGAAAGCATTCTAAGACAATTGTAGAAAGTCTTCCAAATTTTAGGACATTTAAAACTCTCTCATTTGCTCTTTTGTACAAGAATATTCAATATAAGTGCACCCCAAATTTAATAATACCTGGGTTCCTCCTGAGGTAATAAAAACAAAATAAGTTTTTTGTTGTTCGCAATTTTCTTATGCAACATTGCTAAAGTAGCTGTGTTTGTATGTACGTGTGCAGCACTGTTCATAAATGGTGCCTGTAACTTACCTTTATCTATCTTCTAAGCCCCAATTCAGCAAAGTCCCTACTTAAGCATGCGTCTAACTTTAAGCATGTGAGTAATCTCATTCCTATACAGCAAAGCACTTACATATACGCTTAAATTGGATATCAGTGGGACTTAAGCATGTGTTTAAGTACTTTGCTGAATCTGAACTTTAATTGCCTGAATGCTGGGCCCTTGCCAGGGAGGGTATTTTTAAAAAAACAACGTTTGTATTAAGGCAGAGTTATAATACAATGTTCACACACTACGTCATATCTGACTTATTCAGGAGTAGGTTAAAATTCAAAGAACCTGGCAAAAGATTCTTACTTGCTGGACTCTATCCTCTGAATATGCCAGAAAGGGT
Organism: Caretta caretta; assembly: GCF_965140235.1. Taxonomy (NCBI): domain Eukaryota; kingdom Metazoa; phylum Chordata; order Testudines; family Cheloniidae; genus Caretta; species Caretta caretta. Next base: position 25,948,293 of record NC_134209.1, read on the forward strand.
GACCAAATCCCTAAATACCTATCCTCTTTTTGGTGCTTCTCACATGTACGCAATTGGTGTGGAAGCTTATCCATTGCAAAGATGGTCCCTATTTTACTATACCACTATTCCATAGGGGGGCAGGGTCACGCATTTCCAATAACGTGCAATAAGGAGTCTAGCGGCTAACTATAAAAAAGAAAAAAATATTTGTTCTGCTTAAAATGCAGATCCTTTTCCAGAGCAAGTCAGGGATTCTTTGGGAAGCTAGTATTTTGTCATAAGGTGAATCTCTTTAATAATTTCCTCCCCAAACCACTTAATCCTGGACACAACCACCAAATGTGCAAGTTGGCTAGGGAGTTTATTATTTGTATCACAGTAGTGCATAGGGGATAACGGAGCGTGTGGCACCACTGTTGTACAAACCTATAGCAATAAACAGTCCTTGCCCCCCGAGACCTTACTCTCTAAATACACAAGGCACAAAAAGAGTAGGAGGAAGGGATGTAATGACCATGGGTAGAAAAATCAGAACTTCTATCCCACAGGAAATGCCAATATTTCGACACTTTTTTTTTTGTCCCAAATCAGGGACAAAAAAAGTCAAAACATCTAAATTTTTAATGGAATGGAAAACTCAAAAACAACAACAAAAACTTTATTTGGAAGGGTTTCAGTTTGATTCATCCTGAGCTGCATGCTCCCTCATGGGAATTGTAGTTCATGCCCCCATTCTCCTCTACAGGCTGGCTCCCCAGTAGGACAACATTTCCCAAGAGGCATCATGGTCACGAGATTCATGATGCCACAACTAGAAGGGAAACCATAGCGAATCATAGGAAATGTGGTCCAGGCCGGGAATCTGGACCATCGAGGAGAACTGGGGCATGAGGTACCAAAACTACACCTCCCATGAGGCAGTGTGCCCATTCAGACGCCGATTAACATCAAACTGACCTAAAACGAAACAAGAATACATTGGTTACAGATGGAATATCAAAAAATTTCAGCAAAATTGAAATTTTCCTGGTGAAAATATCAAATTTTGTGAAAATTGCATTTTCTATCAAAACCCCTGTTTTGATGGAGCACTCCCAACCAGCTCGTACAAGCAGAGAGTACAGAGTGATGGTTTGCAAACAATGTGTTAGTGCCTATGTTTTGGGGAGAGAAGGAGGAGGACATTAGTGTTGGGGTGGTTTGTTTTTGTTGTTGTCATCGTCTTGGGGTGGAGTTTTGTTCGGAGAAGATTTGATAACAAAGACAAAGGAAGGGAGAGCAAATGTAGAAAGGAGAGCTGCTCTGGATTCCTCTTACGATATACTACGTAATGTTTTTGTCATATATATGAATTGAATCCACTTGTCTCCATTTTACCACTTTCCGGTCACCAACAATTCACCAGAGTAATTTCCTGAGCGTAATTACCACAAAAATCAATTATTGGTTATAGATCTAAAATTTGTTTTTAAATGGACGCTTCTACAAGCAAAAAAACCCATCATTCAGATGAACGGTCACAAACAAAATAAACGGAGGCATAAACACTGTCAAAACAGTGTTCTTTGGAAAATGTTCATGCAGTGATGACTGTTATTATTATTATTATTTATGATTTATATTGAGGTAGGACCCAGGAGACCCACCCGTGGATCAGGATCCCATGGTGCCAGACATTGTAGACAAAACAAAAAATATCTGTCCAGTTGGTCCCTGTCCTCCTCCCATCCACCTACACACACTATTCTCCCATCCTAAATACAACAAACAAGATTCCTGTAACCTTTTAGTGGAACCTAAAATCTTCTAATCATATTTGTCTAGAAAGTTATATATCGAAGCACAAACTGATGTTCCAGGCAAATAGACAGCATTTTTTTCCTAAGTGAACTAACTGTTCTAATGTTTGCTTTACAAACAATCTGTTCCATGTTTGTTAAATAAATTTTACTCCTGATTGAGCCCCACCCTCTGGGGAATCATCTCACTCCTATGAGACACAGGGCATAGTCAGTGCTTGTACAAAGTGTTCCCGAAAGGCAAATATTTCCTTTTGCATTCTGTTGATCCTATGCTTTCAACAATGCCGGTAGGAGAGGAGGAAAGGTAAGTGAGACAGCAAATAAAATGAAGGACACAGGCAAACAGGTTTTTGGTGGGAAGGGAGACAGAGTTCTGAGTCAGATGCTTCAAGCCCCATACTCCCTCCCTGCTGCCCCTCCAGCAGTATTCTCTCTCCTAGCATGGGAAGTCAATGTCTGTGAAGGATTTCACAGCAGAAACCATCTGCTATGCCCTCATCCTATTACCCTGTTCCGGTTCTTGGAAGTTTTGCCCAGCCTGCTGAGGGAGAAGATTCATCACTCAGTCCAGAAGAATCTTTTTAATTCCTGTGGAGAACTGAAGTGGAATAGCTGCTGTTGCTGCAATGCGTCTGATTCTCAGAGGCCCAACTGAACTGCATCTGTATTGGGGCTGGTTTGGGGAATGCCTGAGGGGATCCCCAGAAAGCACTGGCTAATTAGCTAAGTTCAGAGAATCCTCTAGGGAAGGAAAGCCCAGCCACTGGACTTTGCTTTGTACAGGACATAAATGCCTGAACTTCAGCATAAGATCTCTGTGCAGGACTCACCTCAGTGCAGGACTCACCTCAGTCCCTGGAAAAATCATGGAGCAGGTCCTCAAAGAATCAATCCTGAAGCACTTGCATGAGAGGAAAGTGATCAGGAACAGCCAGCATGGATTCACCAAGGGAAGGTCATGCCTGACTAATCTAATCGCCTTTTATGATGAGATTACTGGTTCTGTGGATGAAGGGAAAGCAGTGGATGTATTGTTTCTTGACTTTAGCAAAGCTTTTGACACGGTCTCCCACAGTATTCTTGTCAGCAAGTTAAGGAAGTATGGGCTGGATGAATGCACTATAAGGTGGGTAGAAAGCTGGCTAGATTGTCGGGCTCAACGGGTAGTGATCAATGGCTCCATGTCTAGTTGGCAGCCGGTATCAAGTGGAGTGCCCCAAGGGTCGGTCCTGGGGCCGGTATTGTTCAATATCTTCATAAATGATCTGGAGGATGGTGTGGATTGCACTCTCAGCAAATTTGCGGATGATACTAAACTGGGAGGAGTGGTAGATACGCTGGAGGGGAGGGATAGGATACAGAAGGACCTAGATAAATTGGAGGATTGGGCCAAAAGAAATCTGATGAGGTTCAATAAGGATAAGTGCAGGGTCCTGCACTTAGGACGGAAGAACCCAATGCACAGCTACAGACTAGGGACCGAATGGCTAGGCAGCAGTTCTGCGGAAAAGGACCTAGGGGTGACAGTGGACAAGAAGCTGGATATGAGTCAGCAGTGTGCCCTTGTTGCCAAGAAGGCCAATGGCATTTTGGGATGTATAAGTAGGGGCATAGCGAGCAGATCGAGGGACGTGATCGTTCCCCTCTATTCGACATTGGTGAGGCCTCATCTGGAGTACTGTGTCCAGTTTTGGGCCCCACACTTCAAGAAGGATGTGGATAAATTGGAGAGAATCCAGCGAAGGGCAACAAAAATGATTAGGGGTCTGGAACACATGACTTATGAGGAGAGGCTGAGGGAGCTGGGATTGTTTAGCCTGCAGAAGAGAAGAATGAGGGGGGATTTGATAGCTGCTTTCAACTACCTGAGAGATGGTTCCAAAGAGGATGGCTCTAGACTGTTCTCAATGATAGCAGATGACAGAACGAGGAGTAATGGTCTCAAGTTGCAGTGGGGGAGGTTTAGATTGGATATTAGGAAAAACTTTTTCACTAAGAGGGTGGTGAAACACTGGAATGCGTTACCTAGGGAGGTGGTAGAATCTCCTTCCTTAGAGGCTTTTAAGGTCAGGCTTGACAAAGCCCTGGCTGGGATGATTTAACTGGGAATTGGTCCTGCTTCGAGCAGGGGGTTGGACTAGATGATCTTCTGGGGTCCCTTCCAACCCTTATATTCTATGATTCTATGATTCTATGACTGTGTGTTGATAGGAAGAACAGTGCTGCCAACCCCAACTGTTCAAAAAGCATGTGTCAGTTCCCCTCCCGCCAATCATCAAGAGATTGGCTTACTCATGAGATTAAAAAAAATCAATTTGGGTTTGGTTTTATTGATCCACTGATTTCTGAGCTTCTAGGATGCAGTAAGGTCATATTTTCAAGCTTTCCTCCTCAACCCCAAGGGCTAATTTTTTTTTAATATAAACAAAAGCTAAAATTCTCTCACAATCACTTGTGTCCAGGAAGCGGGACATGAAATGAATCCTTAACTATCATGTGACAAAATCAGGAGCATTCTCAATGGTGGAAGCACTCAGCCAGCTGTATCCTTTTCATAAAATATTAGGGTTGGAAGAGACCTCAGGAGGTCATCTAGTCCAACCCCCTGCTCAAAGCAGGACCAACACCAGCTAAATCATCCCAGCCAAGGCTTTGTCAAGCTGGGCCTTAAAAGCCTCTAAGGATGGAGATTCCACCACCTCCCTAGGGAACCCATTCCAGTGCTTCACCACCCTCCTAGTGAAATAGTGTTTCCTAATATCCACCTAGACCTCCCCCACTGCAACTTGAGACCATTGCTCCTTGTTCTGTCATCTGCCACCACTGAGAACAGCCTAGCTCCATCCTCTTTGGAACCCCCCTTCAGGTAATTGAAGGCTGCTATCAAATCCCCCCCTCACTCTTCTCCACTACCGACTAAATAACCCCAGTTCCCTCAGCCTCTCCTCATAAGTCATGTGCCCCAGCCCCCTAATCATTTTTGTTGCCCTCCGCTGGACTCTCCAATTTGTCCACATCCTTCCTATAGTGGGGAGACCAAAACTGAACGCAATACTCCAGGTGTGGTCTCACCAGTGCGGAATAGAGGGAAATAATCACTTCCCTCAACCTGCTGGCCATGCTCCTACTAATACCGCCCAATATGCCATTGGCTTTCTTGGCAACAAGGGCACACTGTGGACTCATATCCAGCTTCTCATCCACTGTTATCTCCAGGTCCTTTTCTGCAGAACTGCTGCTTAGCCAGTCAGTCCCCAGCCTGAGGCAGTGCATGGGATTCTTCCATCCTAATTGCAAAACTCTGCACTTGTTCTTGTTGAACCTCATCAGATTTCTTTTGGCCCACTCCTCCAATTTTTCACTCTGGACCCTGTCCCTACCCACCATCATATCTACCTCTCCCCCCAGCTTAGTGTCATCTGCGAATTTGCTGAGGGTGCAATTCATCCCATCATCCAGATCATTAATAAAGATGTTGAACAAAACCGGCCCCAGGACCGACCCCTGGGGCATTCCGCTTGATACCGGCTGCCAACTAGACATCAAGCCATTGATCGTTAAACGTTGAGCCTGACAATCTAGCCAGCTTTCTATCCACCTTATAGTCCATTCATCCAATCCATACTTTTTTAACTTGCTGGCAAGAATATTGTGGGAGACTGTATCAAAAGCTTTGCTAAAGTCAAGATATATCACATCCACCGCTCTCCCCATATTCACAGAGCCAGTTATCTCATCATAGAAGGCAATCAGGTTGGTCAGGCATGACTTGCCCTTGGTGAATCCATGTTGACTGTTCCTGGTCACCTTCCTCTCCTCCAAGTGCTTCAAAACGGATTCCTTGAGGACCTGCTCCATGATTTTGCCGGGGACTGAAGTGAGGCTGACTGGTCTGTAGTTCCCTGAGTTTGCTTTTTTCCCCTTTTCTAAATATGGGCACTATATTTGCCTTTTTCCAATGGCTCTGCAATCACATTAGCCAACTCCCTCAGCACCCTTGGATGCATTAGATCCGGACCCATGGACTTGTGCTTGTCCAGCTTTTCTAAATAGTCCTTAACCTGTTCTTTCACCACTGAGGGCTGCTCACCTACTCCCCATACTGTGTTGTCCAGTGCAGCAGTCTGGGAGCTGCCCTTGTCATGAAGACAGGCAGAGGAGGCGGGGGGAACAAAAAAAAAACCAACAACACACATCGAGTACTTCAGCTTTTTCCACATCATGTCACTAGGTTGCCTCCCCCATTCAGTAAGGGTACCACACTGTCCCTGACCTCCTCCTTGTTGTTAACATACCTGTAGAAACCCTTCTTGTTACCCTTCACATCCTTTGCTAGCTGCAACTCCAATTGTGCTTTGGCCCTCCTGATTACACCCTTGCATGCTCGAGCAATATTTCTATACTCCTCCTTAGTCATCTGTCCAAATTTCCACTTCTTGTAAGCTTCCTTTTTGAGTTTGAGCTCTTAAATCTCTGCAGTTGTTTAGGAAAGTACAGATCTCAAAACTGCTAGGAATACACGCATGTTCTATAGGGCCCTTCAATTTCAGTTTTTATTTTTAATTTTCCCCAGGAATTTATCAGTGTTTATTATCACAACAACACAAACAGGTGAAAATCAGAGCAAAAAACTATTAATAATTTTTCTTGGTAAATATTGGGGTTTATTTTGGAGGGCGGAAAGATGGGGGGAGAAGGTATTCAGATTAATGCTTTGAATTCCATTCATTAATGCGGTTTGCTGCAGAACTAAAACAGAACTCAAAACACAATGCCACCTCTGGGTTTAAGAAAATACAACTCTAATCCCCAAATAACCATTTATTCAAATTAAAAAGTTTTTATTGTTGTAGACTTAGATCCATTAGCCTATAAATATTTACATTTAATAATTGGGCCCCACCATTTGCAGTGCATACACTCGTCATCCTTTTCTCCTGTTTTTGTTTTAAACTTTCAAATACTTCCTTGTGTTCTGAACCGTATTCTGATACAGATTTTCATTTTCTTCTCATTTTAGAGAGTCAAATTTTAAAACTGTTACCTGCTAACAGCTTGAAATGTGTATGTGGTAGGCATGAGATTCATCAGTACATTCAGATGCACATGCTCTTCAGAGCTCACGAGCATGCCTGTTTTGTTTACTGTGTGTATCTTAATCTAGACTAATACATAGCCGGACTTCAACAGGCAGCTTTGCATATACACACAGACAAATGTATTTTTGTAATACAGTACGTTACATGAGATATAGGTGTTTTGCTAGCGAAACAAGTTCTTTTCAAATATGAAAAAAAATGAATACTTTCTTTTAAACCCGAGAATTTTTCAGTAAAATTTGGTTTAAATTGAAAACAAAGGGGCTTAATGTTCTAGTAAGACGACTAGTGAGTTATTCTGAGGTCTCACAAAGGGCTGGGGATGAGGGAGGTTTTTACTGGTGAACTACTTGATTTTTCTCTTTGCTTTGCCTTTCTTTTGTCCCTTATCCAAATAGACTTTGGCAATAGGAGTTGTTACTGTCTGGGTCCTGACTAGTTCCTGGAGACCTCTGTGCAGTGTATATATTGTTTAGTAAAGTCCTTCTCAAAGGCAGAACAACATCCATTGCACTGGAGGCATTGTGCTTTCACTCTAATTGCTTGCACCTAGTCCAACTGCCATTAAACTGATTTCACCACGAACCCAGTCAACAGCCTGCTGACCTCTGATCCCAAGTCTCATACACACAGCATTTAGCACGGTTTATTGGCAAAGTTTACGTGCCCATTCAGATATGTCTGGATAGTTTACTGTTGTCTTTCTTGACTATGGTACTAAGAGGTATTTTTATTTTTAAGCTTTTGAAGTTTTACAGCATTTACAAATCTACATATTTCACAGTGTATTGTAAAGCAGTTTTACAGAGTAACTGCATGCAAAATATTTATTTACTTCAGGAGAGGCAGTTACCTTACTGTAGATAAATTTGGACTGATAAAGGATTACATTGTTACAATTATCATTGATCTAACCTTTTGCTAATTTCATAATGTATTGATGGTCTCATAGCAGAAAGCAAAGGTTTAGAAATACTGGCACATTCTTTTCTCAAAGTACTTCCAATACATCCAAAGCCGCAGGATGGAAACGTTAGAAGTGCCCAGCATTGTTCTATTGTGCCCATTGAAGCCAGTTAGATTTGGCCTAACTAGGCTCCCACTAAAAATGAATGGGAACAGATTTAGACCAGTGCTGTGCACGTCTGAAAATCTCATCCAGGAAACACAAGAAATTCCATGGGAAAACTACATCCACGCTACTTTCCACGACATAAATAGGTTCAGATCGAGTAGTATCGACTTACAGATACAGTCGTAGATACTTCAGGTTTGGTTCAAAGTGTACCTGCACATTTTTTGATGGTCACTATTTAAAAAAAACAAAACAAAACATTTTTTATAGCAATGATGGAAGACACTTTAAGCGCGGAGTTGGACTTGGTGACCTCCTGAGGTCCCTTCCAACCCTGATATTCTATGATTCTAGGACATTCTAGTAACATACTTTATGCTGCAGCGAAAATTGACTACTCCTATAGGATACTCTCGTATATTTAGACTAGTATTTTTCTAGTATATAATTTAAAGAGCAAATCATGATGGAGGTTAACTGCAAATCTTGCTGGAAGTTGATAAATCATCTCTCATCTCCTTTTTTTTACTACGATGCTGTAGTAAAACAACTGTACCAGTGAGGGATGCTGGACTCCTAATAGCTCAAGGTGGCCAAAATGAGGGAAGGAGAATAAATGTTTGCAAAAAATGTCTTCAGCCTTTACCCATTTATATTCAGGAGAAAATGGCTACCCATCAAGGCCTCTGATTGTTCAGAACCTGGTTCATTCAGCTGGATATCTCAGCTAACGTGACAGAAAGGGAAGAGCACTGTGTCACCCATCCATTTTTGCCACTGTGCCATCGCTCTAGAAAGTAGCCACATTCCCTGGTCTTATCTTACCCCAAAGACATCTCATCTTATTTCAGGAGCAGAGGCGAATGGCTAATAGTGACCCAAACTATAGCTCACATTGTGCTCTTTGTTAGTCAGCACGGAACAATCTCACCAATTGCTGAGCCCCCTTAACTCCTATTGTCTGCCATTATTATTGTTCAGTGCTCAGAAGCTAGGGGTGAATGCCTGTATACATGTAAAAGAAAGCATGTGGCCCATGTTATACCCTCAACCCCCACAAAAAAACTCATTCACATCAATGGCAGCTTTGCATAAATATTGAGGGCAAAATATTGCCCAGTGTTTAAGGCATTGCTCCCATACAGCATGAATCCGCTGTAGCAACCTGCATGGAACTAGGAGGGAAGAGTCTGGAGGAGGCACCAGAAAGCCAGTCTGCATGCACATAGCTTGAAAGCTAGCTGCAGTGGTAGCAGATCTGTAATTATTTCTCCTAATAAACAGCTCGTTTGGTTTTACAAGCACGGCATCATTTCATGTTACCCAGCAGCACACAGTACATGACACTGTGTTGGCAGGTAGTCGGTTTAGTAAGACCATAGCACGGAAGGGTGTGTGATTAGCAAGAGAACAAAACATCACCTGGAAACAGAACAAACTGGCAGCAGACAGGGTCTCAGACCACTTGGAATGCTGCACTTCGAGACAAAAATCCGTCTGCAGGCATAGACGCAAGATTTGAGTCTGTACACAGAGCTGATTGTGAGGGCTAGAGATGGAAAAAATGAAGGTAAAGCTCTTTGTACCATCTCATTGGGGGCAAAGAGAAGAAGAATGAGAGACCGCTGCCAGGAATAATGCCCCAAACACTAGGCCAGCTGTTGGACAAGTACTGTGACTCCAGACAGAATGAGACTGTACAGAGATACTGTGCGTGTGCAGGCATGCCTGTTCACCGGTCATCAAGAAGCAGAATATGGAATAGATACTTCTGTTACAGAGCTGAGAACTCTGGCACCCCACATGCAAGTCTGGAGATATTAAAAGGTTCCCTAATTAAGGGCAGGATCATTTGTGCGATTCCAATTTTCAGGAGAAGTTGTTGGGAGAAACTGATCTAATCCTAGAGAAAAGCTTCCAACTAGGAAGGGCAGCTGAACTGTCCAGGGAAAGAATCAAAACAAGGACAACTACTCGTGCAGAATAGGTACACAGGCTGAAGCTAAAAGAAATGGGGAAGCAGGACCGGGACAGACAGACTGAGCAAAAGCAGCGTATAGACTGTGGAAAGCAAAACAAAAAAAGTTACCAAGAAAAATGCTCAGCCTATGGACAATGGTGCAAGGGGTGTGGGAAAGAGAACCACCATGTGTCCCAACACTGCAACTACCCCAGGAAGGAAAATGCAGCACTATATGCTGTGATGGAGGATGTAGAGACTTCCACTGAAGAGCAGGATATATGCAGCATGACTTCAGCGGATACAAAGAATCCCAATGTCCCTGCATTGCACAAGAAGGCGGCTGCCAGCCATTCAACTGCCATATTCGCAACTATACTATTAAATCAAGGACCAATTGGTTGCCAGCTGGATTGCAGAACCAGCTGCACTGTAATCTCAGCAACGTTGATAAGCAGCAATTTTAGACTGAGATGAGCAAAGAGCAGACCAGGTTTTGAAGGTACATTGACAGTGCAGTCACAGATGTGATTTACATCTCATGTAGATGTACCCATACTAGTGTACTATAGTGAGCTTGCTCAAAATAGAAGCGAAGACACTAACTTCAGCATGGGGTGCACATGCCTGACCTCTTCAATTGTCAGAAGAAGAGTCAGAAGAAACGACTTATACGATCAATACAGAGGACAAGCAAGATGCCACCTAATAGAATGAAGGCAGCAATAGGGTGAAAGTAAATCCCCTGTCACAAGAGAGAACGTAAATAAGAAATGGGAGACTGATTCAAAGACCAGTACACTTGGAGGCCTAATAGGATGCAATGGGCTGGGGTTAAAGGCCAAATCCCTACAAAGAACTTTTGTCACGGTGCGGGACTCACCCCTGTGGTGCCTCCTGCTAGTCTCTCAGGAAATTAGCTCTTCCAGCCTCTGGAGCGCCCTCTGCAGGCCGGCGTCCCACTTGCCGCTGGCCCCCTTGTCCCTCCCGGACCTCGGTGCTCCTTTTACCCAGGGTGCCGCCCCCTGGCAGTACCCCCACAGTCTCTGGGTCTCCCCTCCCCTGGGAACCTCCACCCTCTATCCCCACCTCACCTCAATCTTTGGCTACTGCCAGTCACGATTGAGCCCCCGCACACTGGGGCAGACTGCAGCTAATAAGCCAATCATCACAGGCAAGGGGGGTTTGGACCTGCTGCCTCTGCCTACCCGTGGGCTGCCCCCTGCAACTCCAGTACTCTTTTTGGCCTTACTCTAGGCCTGCACCCTGGGAGGTTTCCAGGCCAGAGCTCCTCTGGCCTTCCCCTAGCCCAGCTCCACCTTAGGTACCCAGGTATACTCCCTAGCAGCCAGGCTCTTCTCCTTCTAAAAGCAGAGACACTGTCTGCTCCTGGCCCATTGCCCTCTTAAAAGGGCCAGCTGAACCCTGATTGGGGAGTGGCCACAGCTGCCCCCGCCCCCGTCAGCCTGGGAACTGCTTGCTCCCAGCCACAGCCCTCTCCTGGGCTGTTTTAAGCCCTTTAAGGCCGGAGCGGGTGACCACCTCGCTACAGCTATGTACTGGTAAACTCTAGCCTCAGCAAGTCATCAAATGTTTGAACAAAAGACACAACAACAACAAAAATTGTTCAATGGAAAGATGTAACAACCTGCATGGAACTTGGAGGAAGGAGTGCAGGTTGCAGGGTAGGAAGAGTTTGGAAGAGGATCCAGGAAGTTCATCTGTGTATACATGGCTAAAATGCTAGCTACTATGACTGCATCTCTGTACATAGTTCTCTTAGTAAAGAGACAGTTTAGTTTTACAAGAATGGGGTTCTCTCATGTTATTACCTAGAATGCAGTTTGTGAAACACTCTCCATGTTGCTTGCTGGCTCTTCATACTCTCCACAAGGTTACAGACCATCATCAGGTACAATCATATGGGCATCTGGGCCCTATGATACTACTACTCTTAACATAACACACAAGTTGTTCAGGAGCCAGATCAAAAACCGGGAAGATAAGGTCTGTGGCCAAGAAATGTGACTCTTAATCAAATCTCAGAAGATCACAAAGTTTCCCTTGAAATCATGTATCAGAGGGGTAGCCATGTTAGTTTGTAGCCACAAAAACAACGAGGAGTCTGGTGGCACCTTAAAGACTAACAGATTTATTTGGGCAGAAGCTTTTGTGAGTAAAAAACCCCACTTTTTGAAGAAGTGGGGTATTTACCCAAGAAAGCTTATGCCCAAATAAATGTTCGTCTTTAAGGTGCCACCGGACTCCTCGTTGTTTTTCTTGAAGTCGTATTTCTTCGGAACAAGACTCTAAGCTACTTACTGTTTAGAGCAGTTTGCATGTGCAAAAATTCATTAGACTGTGGTGTAGCAGAAATGATGCAACGACATTTCTAACATTATCCTTTTCTTATCACCAAGAGTAAAATTGCTTTATCAAGAAATTTAAAGTTGTATTTTTATTGCTATTTTAAAAAATATTCTTACAACATCATACCTATAAAAGGTTCGTCACAGACCAAATACCACTCTAACCTTTTAAGCTTCTACAGTAAAAACTGTCTTTTTTATTTATATAAGTTTGGGACAGATACAAATGTAATCATAACCCCCAAGGCAAAATTTTATGGCAGTTTTCAGAACTCTTTACTATAAAAACTCCTCAAACCTACAAACATAAATATTTCCAATAAAATTTGTTTAGATCCTGGCCATAAACCATGAATTTCTTTCCTTTTCCCTTTACCTGATTTTGGAGTTACAGCTGTCCAATTGTTAGAGGCAAACACTGCAAAGCCAGAAGGGTTCATATCAGTAGAAAACTTTGTCTTCCTGCAGTCGTCAAAACGGTGGAACACAGTGGACCAAATCTTGATTGTCTAATTCCCATATTTCCATTGATACCAAGGGGAACACTGTAGGACTCACGTGAGAAGTCAATCAGGTTGGCCCAGTGAGTTGAAGAACATGTATTTTAGGGGAAAGCTGTTGCACATTCCACTTAGGTTATATCTACATGCATAGTTAACCTGAGTGATTGGCACCTGGGTCTGAACACCCAGGTTAGCCTAGCTCAGGTATGAGCATCTGTCATAAATATAAAGGGAAAGGTAACCACCTTTCTGTATACAGAACTATAAAATCCCTCCTGGCCAGAGGAAAACCCCTTTCATCTGTAAAGGGTTAAGAAGCTAGGATAACCTCACTGGCACCTGACCAAAATGACCAATGAGGAGACAAGATACTTTCGGGGGGTGGGGGGAAGAAACAAAGGGTCTGTCTGTGTGATGTTTTTGCTGGGAACAGATCAGGAATGCTCTTCAGAACTCCTGTAAAAAGTTAGTAAGCAATCTAGCTAGAAATGCGTTAGATTTTCTTTTGTTTAATGGCTGGTAAAATAGCTGTGCTGAATGGAATGTATATTCCTGTTTTTGTGTCTTTTTGTAACTTAAGGTTTTGCCTAGAGGGATTCTCTATGTTTTGTATCTGATTACCCTGTAAGGTATTTACCATCCTGATTTTTACAGAGGTGATTCTTTTACTTTTTTCTTTAATTAAAATTCTTCTTTTAAGAACCTGATTGATTTTTCATTGTTCTTAAGATCCAAGGGTTTGGGTCTGTGTTCAGCTATGCCAATTGGTGAGGATTTTTATCAAGCCTTCCCCAGGAAAGGGGGTGTACGGCTTGGAGGGATATTGGGGGGGGGGGAAGACATCTCAAAGTGGGCTCTTTCCCTGTTCTTTAGTTTAATACGCTTGGTGGTGGCAACATAGGGTTCAAGGACAAGGCAAAGTTTGTACCTTGAGGAATTTTTTCACCTAAGCTGGTAAGAATAAGCTTAGGGGGTCTTTCATGCAGGTCCCCACATCTGTACCCTAGAGTTCAGAGTGGGGAAGGAACCTTGACAGCATCCTCACTGCAAAACCGTATCCACGCTACTGTGCCCTCATGATGTCTGCACTTGCCTCTCTGTTTCTGGAGATGTATCTCATGATTCTTTATACTGAGGAGCTCTAGGATCCCTGTCAATTGCAAGAGAACTTATCTGTCCTTTGTGGCTATATTGTGGAAAGGCATTGGAGAACTATCAGCACGCAAGTGATTTTTTCTCTGTCTTCATTACAAAGTTAGCAGGTTTCAGCCAAAATTAAAGAAGAGCACGGTTGTAACACACACCCCTAGCTGGGTCAGCTAACCTGGGCTTAAATCACCTCCAAACACTAGTCAGAGTTTTTCTACGTGTATGGTAGCGGGGCTAAGCCTAAAATCTGGGTAGGAGCCTGGGTGAACTGTGCCATGTGTACATAACCTAAGGGGAGACAACCCCCAAACATCAGAAAAACAGGAAATGCATATATAATACTAGGTATGCTGTATCATTTAACTGTTCTGATTCTCATTTTTGTTTTTCTATTAAAATATCTATAATGTATATAACTTGAAAGACTGACATTTGTTTGGTTTAGGTCTGGTCAAATATAAATGCAAGTATCAGAAATAAAAATTTTAAGCCAACAAAAAGTCCACATTGCATAAAATTCTTAGCTGTTTATTATACATATAACTTTTATATTAGGTTCAAAATTCATTTTCTAGGCCCTGATCCTGAAATAAACAATGCACACAGGCTTAACTTTAAGGGAAGTCAATGGGACTATTCATGTGCTTAAAGTTAAACACATGTTTATGCGGGATCAGGGTTTAGTTGATGAGTGGTAAATAATTACTTCTGCATGAGTCTTGTCAGCCTAAACTGATTTGTCTGTATCATTCAGTGGTAGTTTGGAGGCTGGATTTAACTCTGACTCCCAGTGGTCTTTGCTAAAAGTATCCAGCTTTGTGTTTCTGATTGCGATTAGAAGAAAAGTGTACACAGGAAAAAAGTCTGTTTTCAAAACCTAAAGCAGTTACATTTTCCAGCTTATAAACTATATTTTTTAAAAACTAAAAAACAATTCTCTTGATACAATCTGCCAACTATTCCTAATAAAATTGAAATTTAAAAACAGAGCAGTTTAAATTAAATGTAATGCTTTTTTTTAATATATTGCCGATTAAAAAGTTTTTTCTAAAATGCAGAACACTACATTATTTTCCACAGAAGCATATTCACTATGAAATATCAGGTGGGTGGAACAAACTTTAGCTGCTTATGAGCTGGTGTGGTTACCTGGGGGCTTGCGTACAAGAACAGTTTGCAGCAAGCTGGGGTGCGAAATGGGACAAGACTTGCGACTTTAAAATGGGAGTAGATTAAAACTCACGAACAAACTTGTTAGTACATCTCAGCAGGATCCACACGGACAATTAACGCAGGGTGGGCTAGTGCAGGGTAGATTCACACCCCAGCTTGCTGCAAACTAAAGATCCTAGGTATCCCATTGGCATCATTTAGACTTTTGTAACCACTGGTTCAAATCCCTGCACTGAGACTGGGAGCTCTAGGTGCTGAGCATCTCTGAAAATTGCTCTGTGCCTTAGATCAGGGGTTGTCAACCTTTTTCTTTCTGAGGCCCCCCCAGCATGCTATAGAAATTCTATGGCCCACCTGTGCCACAACAACTGGTTTTCTGCATATAAAAGCCAGGGCAAGTGTTAGGGGGTAGCAAGCAGGGAAACTGCCCAGGGCCCCACACCACAGGGGGCACTGAGAAGCTAAGTTGCTCAGGCTTCGGCTTTAGCCCCGGGTGGTGGTGCTTGGGGCCCCAGGCTGCAGTCCTGCACAGCGGGACTTTGGCATTTTGCCCTGGGCCCTACCAAGTCTAACAGCAGCCATATTTGACGGACCCCCCCTGAAACCTGCTTGTGGCCCCCCCAGGGGGCCCTGGACCCCGGGTTGAGAACCACTGTCTTAGGTCACCCGTTGTATAATGGATGAGGAAATACATCCCTCTCTGTGCAACAGGGCTGGTGCTGAGCCCTTTCCCTGCCAGAAAGGCCGCACTGCACATGAGGTATTTTCAGAGGGCTGTTTCCTTTAAAGGCGTTTCGTGCTGGTAGGGGCCTTACAGTAACAGAGAATCAGGTCCATGGTATTTCCCTTCTCATCATGTAATCTGAGCTGGGTTTGACTGTAGATGGTGAGCACAGTCTCAGAGCTAGATAGTTGCTGGATAAGATGATGATATTGATTCATGAGGTACTTTTCTCCTGTTTATCTTAAAATAGATGAATTGCCTTTCTGCTTCCCATTTGTGTCTTATGTGAGTAGTTGGCTCTCAGCGAATTAGCTGTTAACACTTCTTTAATATTTCCCTCCATTAGAAGGGGGCTCCATTTTTCGGTTTGTTAACCATTCATAAATTCTGCATGATGGGTATTGTCTTACAGCCTAACTTCTCCCAAGGGCTTATCACTCGTTACCATTTGTTGGGTCTCTGTGTCTGTGTCACACGCAACCAAAGCTAGATTTGAGAGAGAAGTTTTGGAATAATTTATTATTAAAAAGAGTCCTACGCTGGGATCTTCCAAAATACCGTAAAGGAGTTCGGTGCCCAGATTCCTTTGAAATGTGGGTACCAAACCCCCTTAGGCACCTTGGAAAAACAACTCTGGAAGTCAAAGACCCGAACGGACCAAAAGATCGTGAATTGTCTCTTCTGGATTTTTAACATAAGAACAATTTGTAAGGCAGACACCGAAAACTGGAGGTTGGAAGCGTAGAGGAAACAGCTTCAGGTAGGAGGAGGATCTGCTACAGACCAGAGCAGCAAAGGAAATGGAGCAATCCACCCTCTCGCTTCAAGTCAGGGTTGAGGTAAGCTGATGGGGAGTGCAGAGGAGCCAATCATTGTGTTGTACCAATTCAGGGGCACTATGGTTTTCCCAATCCAGCACCTAAACCAGTTCCTAAAGCTAAAGGTGGGGTTTTCAAAAGCACTCAGCGCTGGTCTAACGGAAGTCAGTAGTTTCTAACAAGCATCTTCACGGGGTTTTTTGGTCACCTCTTTTGGGAAGAGCGTTTAAAAAATAAAACCCCACAAAACCACTGCTTTATCCTCCTTTACAGCGGTCTCTAAAACCCTCCTATGTCATGATGGCTACAAACCACTTGGCAATGGCTAGATAGCTGGTGTGGGGGTGTGACTGCTGCTTATTACACTAATTGAAGGTATCTCACAGCTACATTGTGCTCCTCTGTTTGTCATGTCCACCTGGTGTCTCACGTCTTGTTCTTAGAGCGTAATGATGGTTTGAGCCATCTTTTTGTTGTGAGTCTGCAGCACTTAGCACAGTGGGGCCCTTGATACCGTCACTTAGATACAACCACAATACAAATAATAAACAATAAGACAGACTTCTATTGTCTTCAGAGTTAAACCAATGCTGGGCACGTTTAAAAATCCCATCCAAAATGTCTTTTAAAAATACAACAATAGAAACCGGGGTTTATTTCCCAACAATTTAAATAAAACGTAACCAAGGTTACTTTGTATTTGTATTAAGAAAGTGAATAATTCAGGGCCCAGTCTTGCCACCCTTACCGACTGCACGTGTCCCCTCAATTTGAGTGAGATAAAAGAGATCCGATCAGGTCTAATGTGATCCTACAGCTTAAACTCAAACTGGCCACAGGATTCACGGTAATATCAAACAGAGTTATCCTGGGGACCTATGTACTTGCCTTTCCAGTCCAATGGGCCAAAAGCAATTGCAGTTTGTGTTTTTCATTGGAAGACAGGCTGTGGCTCTGATGGCCACACGCTTAGGGGGAAGTCATCAGCTAACTGGGAATAAGGCAAACAGCTGCAGCCTCCAAGAACACTGCCACTAGAGAGTTCGCTGAGCAGCCTGGGTGTTAGGGCAGAAGGGAGATATCACCTGATATCCCCAGGTGACAATACAATACTGTGATCACAGCAGTGGAAATAGCAAAGGACCAGGTGCCATCACAGGGAGGATTGATGATAAAATTAAAAAAAAAGAAAGAAAGAAAAAGGTGATCAGCCTTGGATGATTTCAGACTGAAAGCAAGAGAACAGAGCTCCCCAGCTGACACAAAACAATGGTGTAAAGAACTGAATCTGACAATGGAAAATATACTATTTTACTGAGACTTGTTCTATAGGCCTGGGGTCTGATTCCACAACTCCTTTGTAGCTGTTCAAAGTGAGTGCCAAGTGGAGGTAAGATGCTGCCCAAGCAGAAGGCGATAGTGGCTGTGAAACTATACACTCACTGTGCAAATGATAACACAAATGATAACACAAGCAAGGCAGTGGGGAATCAGGCGCTTGGTTTCCATAAACCACCTTCCCTTGATTAGAAGACTGGCAGTGACGATGCACAAGACTTCACAGTGGACAACAAAGAGCTCTTGCCTTCCTTTTGCTAGACAACATGGAGGGAATCTAAAGTACAGGCACATCCCCAGAGTCCTAAATGGCCTTCAACAGACATGTTCTAATGAAGCCAAGTTAAAAATCTGCAATAAATTAATGAGACTGTTCGTTTTAGGTGCAATCAACCATACACTCCCTCTTATAGCACCTTCTAATTATTGTTACTAATGATGGAGTTTTGGGATCACTGCTTCCTGAGTGAAGCAACCCGAAAAACTTTTTTCTGCTTGCAGCAGGCATTGGACAGTTGCTGTATCTTACATATTTGGAACAACTCGTATTTAAGTTCTGCTTCTTTTTAACAGCTGGGCAAGGACATTGCTTCATTTGGATGCAAAGAGTGTTCTTCATAATTAGGTGTATTTTTGTTCTTTGCCTCTTCCTCTCTTTCCAAAAGGGGCATAGTCCATTAACTTTTTGCTAAAGTAATTGTTTAACTTTGTTTTAAGTCAATGGTCATAATGGCCTCTTCCATTTCTTTATTAATTACTATTAATCACTGATATTATTTACTGAGGGCCAGATTTTCCAAAAGAGTTCAGCTCCCATTTAGGCATCTAAATAAATATCTAGATTTTCAAAATCATGGTGGGTGCTCAGAGCTAAGTGCCACACTGAAAAGTGCTGAGTACTTCTGAAAATCTGATCTAGTTGTAGGTGCTGGGCAGTTGAAAAATTTGGCTCTATTTCAGTGTCAGAGGTGTGTTAAAGGGACTCTGTCATTACAAAATCTGAGATGTTTGGGGCAGTGACTATCTTTTTGTTCTATGCCCGTATGGGGCCAAGCACAGTGAGGTGCTGGTCCATGATGGGGTCTCCTTGAAGCTACTGGACTTATAGTGCTACAAATAATACTTTTTTAAAAAAAAAATGTTGAAATAGTTTTGAGGTATTACACTCGCTCCTATCCACTGGACACTTTCTGGTAATTCTAAATCATGTTTTCCTATTTTTTTTAAATGTTCTTCCTCTTCCCTGTTGCAGTGTGATAGACTTACCCAAACAAAGTGGAAAGCAACTCAGTGGCTGTACAAGGGAAAAGAGTGAAACTGGCTATACACGCAGGACCAGATTTTCAGCTATGTAGGTCCCTAAAGATCCAGATGGCACCTAACCTGCTTAGGTGCTTTTGAAAATCCCACTAGGTGCCTAATACCTATTGAAATCAATCATGGATTTCCAATTATTGATCTGAATGCGAAGTAGGTGCATAGGCGCTTTTGAGAATCCCACTAGGTGTCTGCATCTTTAGGACCTAAATAGATGAAAATCTGGCCCACAGTGTAAACAAGCTGAAAAATACTACTACGATAAGAGAGATTTGTTCTCTAATTGCTTTCAATCCAGAGGATACTTGTAACAGTAGTATGTTTAAAAAAAAATAAAATCTAGAACCAGATCTTCAGCTGTTACCTCTTTTAACTTCAATGCCTATGTACCCTGCCTGAGGGTCTAGGTCCCTAGGCACGGATATGGAGCACATGCATGCTCTGAAGATTTGGATCTGAATTGCATGTAGCAGCTCTCAGTGCTCTGCGCCCTCCATGGCCTTTTTAATGTACCTTTAATAGATTTTTAAGGCCAGAAGGGCCCACTGTGACCATAGTCTGGCCTCCTGTATAACACAGATCACAGAATTTCACCCAGTAATTCCAGCCCATAGTTATTAAGCCCATCACTTCTAGTTCCTTTCCTATTATTTGTTTGTATTGCAGTAGAGCCCCCAGGATCCATCGTGCTAGGCTGTGTACAAACACAGAACAAAAAGACAGTCCCTGCCCCAAAGAATTTACAATCTCAATAATCTTCTTGCGCACCCTTCCTGAATCTAGCCACTTTTGAGTACAACTCTTCCTAACGTGTATCTGATCCATTAGCATTGCATAAAGGCTAAACCAAGAAAAACAGTACATATTTTGCGGGGTAGTTTGGGGAAACTTGCACGGCTACTACTGTAGCTGTTCATTGCTAAATGGAGGCCTTTATTCCCTATCCTATTTATCTGTCATCTTCCACCGGCCCTAAACATTTATTTATTTATTTTAATTTTGGCACCGTATCAGGTTGGCTCTCAGTTAAATAAAATTATAATGATTTTAGGCCGTGCTGTTTGTCTTTTTCATGGCTCTTGGCAAAACAAAGGTTGATCTTGCAGAGCCACTGTTAAGATTTGATAGGGTAATGAAACCACCTGGAATTGTACCAGGCTCAGACTTCTTGATAAGGTAATATGTTTGTTTACAGACCTGCACAATGAAAATCCACCAGTTGCCAGCAAATTTAACACCGTGTTCCCAGGACTCATCGCTAGAAGCTGAATATGATTGTTATCCTCTGATTTATGTTCAGCTTCTTCTCACAACAGAGAGCTGCTAATTCTAAATCCCAAAAGCTCCTTGGCAGAAACTGGGCTTAATTGGTATGCTCTTCTATCATAAAAATTAGCATATTTCCAGCAGATTAGCTTTAGGTAACTCCCTTAAACATTAATCCTTACAGGACAGAAAACAGAAAGAAAGAGACCCTGACACATCATTTCCTTGATCTGTATTAAGTGACTGTATTGGTATGAGACCATTCAAGCTATTGATTGCATTAACTGTCCCTATCTCTGGTTTGTATGGTGCTGTCAAACGCCTATTGTGATGGCTTGACAGCATCTTCAATATCAGTATTCGTGTTACTTTTCACAAGCTTACAAGGACAGAATACATATGATTGATACTATAGCATGTGAAAAATCGTATAAGGTCCTAATTGATTCTCTTCTGGGGGGTCTCCCAGGATCACCATTAACATCCCTGAACTCCCACCATTAGCCACACAGTGCCAATGGGTATTACCTCTAGCCCCCACCCACAAAAACAACCCCATCAACGTTGCTGCTGAATCGGCAATAGGGGTAAGAAAACGACATGAGGGATTCTCCCTGATGGTTTGCCTGCCACATGAGAATAATATCTAAAGTATAACCACAGAGATATTGGCCTCACAGGGGTCACCACTGCCGGCTGGATTGTAACCTTACAGATGTGGTGTGTAATGGTTGTGCAGCAGGAGCAGGTTAGGAACCAGACTGTGACTGAGACACAATCTGGTTCCTGCCTCCCCATTGCTCCCAGGGGTAGGTAATCTGCACCCAACCTTTTTTTTCGGGCACAGATTACTTCCCCTCTGGGCCTGCATGGAAGCATGGAATTGAGGGGAGTGGGGCCTTGGCTACACCCACTCACTGCCTGGCCCACCTAAGGCTCGATCCTGCGCTCACCGAAGTCAGAGGCAAAATTCCCATTGACTTCATTGATGCAGGATCAGGCTTCTAGGTGGGAGGGGGTAGTAGCTGCTCTGCCCCCTCCACAGACACCAGTGAAGCACGTAGATCACACAGGGAGTGAGGGGTCTCCTTGTGCCCCCTGACTCCCCTTCATGGGAGCACAACAGACTCATGATTGAGCCCCCTATATGATCTTTGGAGTCTATAGGTAGCCCCAAAATATCCCATCAAGAACTCTCTCTCTCACCACCTTCCCCCCATCACACACAGGTTCTGCTTCGCAGATGTGCACAGAGCTGCTTTCTAGAGTTGTGTGCCCTGTTTTCTTTCTAAACCCTGCTTTCAAATGTTTAAGCCGTGACTAGACACAAAAGCCATTTGGGTAGGAATGAGAATGGGGCGGAAGCCTAGAGTGAACTACTTTCTTTCCCCTCCGTTTCAAGCATCACTCCACCATGAGTCCTTCCGAACTCAGAAGTAGAGCATCCGTCCTTACTTCACAAAAGTAACAAAATAAATAAACAATGCGGGGGGGGTTTGGGCTGGGAGCCACAAGAAAATAAAAACCCCAAGTTGGCTTTTTAAACCCTGGTCAGATTTCCAGAGTTTTATTTAAGAACATAAGTCCCATGCCTGCAACTTTAGACTACTGCATCCACACAGAACCCCAGTGACTTAGAGTCACAGAGGTTACGACCACTGGACCAGCTAGTCTGAGCCTTCTGTATACCACAGGCCACCAGCACCACCCGCCACCCACACGCTAACCCCAACAACCGAAATGAGACCAAAGGATCACAGCCCACAGGGGACTAGACTATTATGTGCCACAGACAGAGAACAGGAGGGACTGACGCGCAGCAGTGCCTGAGGCTCCTGCAATGGCAGGAAATGAGTGAGACACACCCAGATAATTCTGGCAAGTGACCCACACCCACACGCTGCAGAGGAAGCTGAAAAAAAAAACCCCAAGGTCACTACCAGTCTGAGCAGGGGGAAATTTCCTTCCTGACCCCACCTACGGCAATCAGTTAGACTGAGCATGCGAGCAAGAACCAGCCAGCCAAACACCTGAGAGAGATAATGCTTGGTGCCACCTCAGAGCCTGGGCCCTCCCCTCTGCAGCCATGACCATCCCTGATGCTTCAGAACAAAGAGATGGTCCCCTGCTTCTTTCCCCTCCCCTCCAACCAATGTTAATAAAAGCAAAGTAATGCACATTGGAAAACATAATCCCACTATATATATATATATAAAGTGATGGGGGTCTAAATTAGCTGTTACCACTCAAGAGAGATCTTGGAGTCACTGTGGAGAGTTCTCTGAAAACATCCACTCAATGTGCAGCAGCAGTCAAAAAAGCCAACAGAATGTTGGGAATCATGAGGAAAGGGATAGATAAGACGACAGAAAATATCATATCGCCTCTATATAAATCCATGGTACGCCCACATCTTGAATACTGAGTGAAGATGTGGTCTCACCATCTCAAAAAAGATATATTGGAATTGAAAAAGGTACAGAAAAGGGCAACTAACATGATTAGGGGTATGGAACCGCTTCTGTATGAGAAGAGATTAATAAGACTGGGACTTTTCAGCTTGGAAAAGAGACAACTAAGGGGGCATATGATAGAGTTCCATAAAACCATGACTGGTATGGAGAAAAAGTATTATTTACTGCTTCTCATAACACAAGAACTAGGGGTCACCAAATCAAATGAATAGGCAGCAGGTTTAAAACAAACAAAAGGAAATATTTCTTCACACAATGCACAGTGAACCTGTGGAACTCTTTGCCAGAGGATGTTGTGAAGGCCAAGACTATAACAGGATTCCAAAAAGAACTAGATAAATTCCTGGAGGATAGGTCCATCAATGGCTATTAGCCAGGATGGGTAGGTACTGTGTTCCTAGCCTCTGTTTGCCAGAAGCTGGAGCAACAGGGGATGGATCACTTGATGATCATCTGTTCTGTTCATTCCCTCTGAAGCATCTGGCATTGGCTTATGTCAGAAGACAGGATACTAGGCTAGATGGACCTTTGGTCTGACTCAGTATGGCCAGTCTTATGTTCTTCCTTTCCCTTTTCCCTTCCTGTTTCCTAATACTGTCCCCGCTCCTTTGCTTCAATAATATTGATATCAAGGATACTGTCTGTAGCTTTAAGGCTGGGATGCTCAATGCTGCGTACGGCATTTGGAATGGGAAGTGGGTATCCAGATCCATTAGGCAGCTTTGAAAAATCCCACTCTAAGTGTATAGAAGTCTTAGAAACACATGCCTGGTGGTTAGGTGTGGGGGGGGGAAGAGAAGGAGAGGAAATACCTTAGAAATAATGCATTATTCCTGCACAAACCAGAGTGTACAGAGGGGTGGCAACACAAATGTATGTAAAATTCCTTGTTAAGCGCTGACTGATATGTACATTAATTTCCCGGCTCATTTTATTTTAAAACAAATGTTGGGTGAATGCTGTTCCGTATGTGGAGTACAAGTTTGTCTTGTGCTGTCTTTCTGGTAGCTTTTTAAAACCACAAATCTTTGCAGAATATATTAGAAAGGAAAAAGCACATACGTTGTGGCACTCAAGAAGTAGGATAGCAGCGCATTCGGCTTTCTGAAAATAACCTTGAAGTCCCACCCCCCCAAATACCTCTTCCATTCTAGATTTGATCAGATTCACACCTGGAAATCAATACTTAGTAGCTGACATGAAAGCATTATCAAAGTAATGTCCCCACTGGTACTGTGTCACATCACCAGTACCAAGCCGCCTGCTGTCACAGAAGCTGCAGGGAGTGACTACTTGAGAGATTTCAGGATGCCTCTCTTTTTTCTTATTAACAGTGGGAACTTCTACCTGGAGATTAAAGAACAAAAGGCTTGGAAGACAGTTAATTATAGCTTAAGCTTCGTGCGCAGAGTTAATGAATTTTAACATGCATCAATTAATAACTAATTGGGTTTTGCGCCCATGCCGGGAACGGAAGTGTCGGGGTACTGGGCGGGGGGGGGGGGCAAATGGGTCTGAAGGCTGGCTGCTTTCATTGAAATACTGCAGAATCGTTCTGCAGTGGAGATGGGAACCCCTTGCATTAAAAACTATTTTAAAGATGAAAAGGAAAATAAGAAGGGTTTGTTTCCAGAGAGATGCGATGGCAGAATTTCAACAGCAATAATGATATCTGCAGATTTCTTTTCCACTTGTTAGTATACAAGTCCCAAAGGCCCTGATTCAGCCAGGTACATTCGCACTTCACTAACTTGAAGCCCGCAAGCAGCTGCATTGAAATCAATGACACCACTCACATGCTTAAAATATGGGCACGCTCACATACATTGCTGAATTGGGGCCCAGATGGTTGCAATGTTAGGAGAGGTCACATTTTCCAAGCATCCTTTCCTGTTGCCATAATGGGTGGAGCTCTCAAAAAAAGCTTTTCCTTAAGCCCTCTTGTGGGTGGTTTCTCTCTAAAAATGTTAGCAGAAGATGGGGCTGCATGTGTGTGCCTGCGTTTTATGGCACAGCTCTTCAGAAGCTTTAAAAGGAAACATGTTTGTTCTTGCTGGGAAACTGATTCAAATACCCAGGTTGTAGGTCGAGCAAAGAGTCTTCAGTGCTTTGTGAGTGGCGTGTGGAAAGTGGATTTATGGAAAGACCATAAGATAAATCCTCAGTTTTCTACTTGAGTCAAACGAAATGTAGCTTCCTTCCAGAAAAAACAATGATCAGGACACCCCGAGGAAGAGCCATAATGGGGGAAGTCTTTGGAAGGGAAGAGGGAACAGTACAAAGCAGCTGCAGCCTCATTTGCCACTGGAGGGCCACAGGGGGCGAGTTTGTTGGATGGTGCCAGGTTCCTATAAGTGTATTGGTACTGGACAGTAAGTGACTAAAAACTGGCTTAGTGGAGGGTACATGGCCCGAGTGCTGGGGGTGTACTGACCCATTGCATCCCCTCAGAAGTCAGCAAGTGGGGCTGTGGTAGATACCTGGCTGTAAGCAAAAGCCACACACTCACACATCTGGCAGAAATCCAGAGTATGGTAGGGATTTCATAGATTCATAGATATTAAGGTCAGAAGGGACCACTATGATCATCTAGTCTGACCTGCACAACGCAGGCCACAGAATCTCACCCACCCACTCCTGCGAAAAACCTCTCATCTATGTCTGAGCTATTGAAGTCCTCAAATCGTGGTTTAAAGACTTCAAGGAGCAGAGAATCCTCCAGCAAGTGACCCAGGCCCCATGCTACAGAGGAAGGCGAAAAATCTTCAGGGCCTCTTCCAATCTGCCCTGGAGGAAAATTCCTTCCCGATCCCAAATATGGCGATCAGCTAAACTCTGAGCATATGGGCAAGATTCACCAGCCAGATACCCAGGAAAGAATTTTCTGTAGTAACTCAGATCCCACCCCATCTAACATTTCATCACAGACCATTAGGCCTATTTACCATGCATATTTAAAGATCAATTAATTACCAAAATCATATTATCCCATCATACCATCTCCTCCATAAACTTACCAAGTTCAATCTTAAAGCCAGATAGATCTTTTGCCCCCACTGCTTCCCTTGGAAGGCTATTCCAAAACTTCATTCCTCTGATGGTTAGAAACCTTTGTCTAATTTCAAGTCAAAACTTCCCAATCACCAGTTTATATCCATTTGTTCTTGTGTCCACATTGGTACTGAGCTTAAATAATTCCTCTCCCTCTCCGGTATTTATCCCTCTGATATATTTATAGAGAGCAATCATCTCCCCTCAACCTTCTTTTAGTTAGGCTAAACAAGCCAAGCTCCTTGAGTCTCCTTTCATAAGACAAGTTTTCCATTCCTCGGATCATCCCAGTAGCCCTTCTCTGTACCTGTTCCAGTTTGAATTCATCCATCTTAAACATGAGAGACCAGAACTGCACACAGTATTCCAGGTGAGGTCTCACCAGTGCCTTGTACAATGGTACTAAAACCTCCTTATCCCTACTGGAAATACCTCTCCTGATGCATCCCAAGACCATATTAGCTTTTTTCACTGCCATATCACATTGGCAGCTCATAGTCATCCTATGATCAACAAATACTCCAAGGTCCTTCTCCTCCTCCATTACTTCTAATTGATGCGTCCCCAGCTTATAACTAAAAGTTTTGTTATTAATCCCTAAATGCATGACCTTACACTTCTCACTATTAAATTTCATCCTATTACTATTACACCAGTTTACAAGGTCATCCAGATCCTCCTGTAAGGTATCCCTGTCCTTCTCTAAATTGGCAATACCTCCCAGTTTTGTATCATCTGCAAACTTTATTAGCACACTCCCACTTTTTGTGCCGAGGTCAGTAATAAAAAGATTAAATAAGATTGGTCCCAAAACTGATGCAACCCCTGAGCTCCTACAGGTTCAATATCCTAAGGGGCACAGGGTTTTAGCAGGTGCAGGGTAGCGTTCTAATGAATCTGGCCCAATGGGGGGGCATGGCCCGCAGTATGTTAGAGAAGGTGTTAACGCTTTAACTTTTCACTGAGGCTGTTTGACAAGACACTGCAGATTATAAATAATGGATGAATTCCCAAAGTATGTCTGTATTTCCTGGCTGGCTTCCCACATGGGTGAACAGAGCTTTCTCCTTAATTATCTGTAGGAGAACCTTTGCATATTGCTCTTTAAGAATATAATTATCCTTGATCATTTGGGATATGTATATATCCTTAGTCTTATATGGAGTGGCCCTAATGTGCAACACACTGTAACACAGCTAAAAATAAATATGAAGGACATATGAACAATGTAAAATACTGGGGGAAATGCTCAGCAGCACTTCTTCTGGCATAAGTAGAACAGGATCAGTCCCAGAATTTGTTACAATGCCAATGTCCGGTTCAAAAAGCCACTGTGGGTCAGATCTGGCAGCTCTTAGTTCTAATAAAATTGCTGAGACTCTTCACGTCACACATTTCTGCGGCATTGGGCCCAGAAAGTACATTTGTGCTTAGTGTGGTGTGCTAGCCAGTAAAACATATAAATAAGGCCTATAAAGAAGGGTTTCAGTTTTATAGGTTTTAGAATATTTGAAAGTAAACAGCATCTGTGGGGTGGCGTTGGGTTTTGCCTCCTTTGAGCTCCCAGTGCTGTAGTGATTTCCTTTCATTCATGCAAGTACCAAAATGCCAGCTAGATCACATCAGGCAGCACCCTTCCGCATCACAAGGGAACCGACGGATGTATTCATAAGTGAGACATTCTCTGCAAAGCACTGCACATTTATGATGCTGTGTAAATAATAATGGGTCCAACCACACCACAGAGATCACTCATCCTTTTGGGAGGTTGGGGAAGGCGGGCAGTCATCCACCTCTACAGCACTGTGCCCTCTGCAGGGCTGGACTCTCTTAAACCTTGTTTACCAGTTTGTTCTTTGCTTGAGGCCAACACCAGTGCAACTGCACCTATTGCTGATAACAGGTACAGAATGAGCGAGTGTAGGCTTGAGTAGGGATAGATTAGGCATTTAACAGGCTGGGTAGAGGAGAAAGAGAAATGATTGAGGGTGGGGGAAACATGCATCCTCTCACACTTACACACCACTAAGCCTTGTGAAAACTGACATGTGGACATGTCTGGGGTGAAGTGTGGTGGCTGCTTAGCAGTACACAGTAATACTCAAAGCAGTTTAGGTCAGCAAAAGGAATAGTACTTTACCCAGTAGAAACTGCAAGACAGAATGTAATTTCCTGAGGCTCAGCCTTGGAAAACCCCTTATTCAGGCAAGCAAGACTTACTGCCTTAAAAACCTGGGTGCATAAGGGTTACTTACATGAATAAGGGTGTGTGGGATTCATGTTGACACTCATCCAGGTCATCTGAGCTATTGATTTTTATATTGCATATGAAATATTAAATAAGTAACAATACATATGGAAGGAAAAAGATACACAGAACATACGGTCTGATGCAAAGCCTGCTGAAGTAGATGGAAAGACTCCCACTGACTTCACTGCACTTTGGATCAAGTCCATCGATAGATTGTTTCAACAGCTTAAGGGGAAAAAATACAGTTAAAGAGCTTGATCCTGATCCCATTGAAGTCAACTGAAAAACTGTAATTTACTTCACTGGAGCAAGATGAAGCCCTAAGAGCATATACAGTTGTTATTTTACTTCACTGAGCAAAGAGTTTATCCCACACCAAGTATTTGGCTGCCAAATTCCAGGTGTCCTAGAATTCAGGTAGGAAGAAATTACGAGTAGCATAATTTTTTTTATACCACAGGATAAATGGCATTACCAGGTATGATCTATCTAATGAGATATTTTATGTCTTTTTCCAATTAAAGAGGATTATTTTGAAGCCCCCAGTTAGGAGAATGTCCAGCATTTTGCTATGATTAGCATGTAATTCAGATTCATGTGGGATTTTTTTTTTAATTACCAGAGGTAAAGATAGCAAAGCTTAAATCCTGCATGTAGTAGTTTAAAAGAATGTTTAATCCTGGAGGGAAAACTTAGTGTAACTTTCTGTGTCACACAATCGATGAAGTGAGCTGTAGTTCACGAAAGCTTATGCTCAAATAAATTGGTTAGTCTCTAAGGTGCCACAAGTACTCCTTTTCTTTTTGCGAATACAGACTAACACGGCTGTTCTTCTGAAAACAATCATATAGAGCAGTAGAAGGTATATTCTTTTCAATGGGATGCCTTAAGTCTTGCAGGAAGAAACAAAAATGTATATGCCATTCTCCCTCTTCTAAAAAATATTCATCAGCAACTTTAATTGACAGGGTAGCAAAATGCTTATAAAGCCAATGCATGGTTAATTTTTTATTTTGAATGGCACACGAAATAACCTCATGATGATAAACATTAACTTTTTAAATACAGCATTGTCATGCACAGATCCCCCAATGACAACAACTATTTATACAGTGCTTCTCATCATGCCCTTCAAAACTGCTGTACAATAAATAATAAAAGATTAAAACCTTAAACCTGGAAAACTTAGAAAAAAAATATTAGAAAATTTTATTTCAGATTATAAAAATCCTTGAATGATTTACTTTAAGAGACAACTTCATTGCTTCCATGTGCAAGAACTAATGATCACACAGGGCTTGTGATTGGCGAGAATGCTGCTTGGGAAACATAGTCATAGGTAGGTGATAAAGTAGTTCTTTTTCCATGACTACCTCACTGTCACCAGCATATCTTTTACCATTTGTTACAAGAAAATGATAGTCCATGTACATATTTATATGTGGATGGCAATAACATTGGCAGTAACATTCACCGAATGATCCATGTTGTTTTAAAGAGGCCAGCTTCCCCAGACGAGCCGATGCCAAAGACCCTCTTCCTGCTTTTGCTCAAGTATAAAATAAAGAGAGTTAATTTTGGAGCAGCTCCTGTGATACTGACAGCCAAAAAATTTTTTTTTCCTGTATGCATGGCTCTAACTAGAAACAGGCTCTCTCTGTCTCCTCTCTGGCATTGTGCTGACGATCCTCTTAATTAGGATATAGAATCTTTAAGAACCTTACATTCCCCTCTGGAGAGCAATGTATCTTCTCCAGTCTCTTAGAAGAATATTACTGAAAGGTATGAATGGTGTTATCCTCATGTCATAAAGGTATCCTTGTGATGGTCACAAGGAAAAGGATGCTGGAGTCGCATCCATTTCAACAAAGAACCAAATCAACGTTAATTTTGTTTTTTAAAAATCCCTTTGAAATGAGCCCATTTATTTGTAGCTTATCGTTAAGCAAAGCTGTCAAATCAATTATCAATTTGGGACCTGAAAAATAAAATTAAAAAGCGAAAGATGCTGTATAGTACTTCGATTAAATGCACATGTCTTTGGTGGGGAAAACAAGCATTAGTTTTAATAAATTACACTTGTAAAATCTCCTCTCATGTTCCTTTTCTCAGACATGCCTTTTCCAGTGCCTTAAGGTGGGGGTCATATTGACAGAGTGCGCTAAACAAGACATGTCTCTACAGTCCTACCTTATATAGCAATCACACCCCTTGCCTCTTGATTTACACTCGCAAAACATCACAGCACCTTTTTTGTTTCCATCACTACAGAGATGCACTTTGTCTTGGAGGCTTTAGGGAATTTTCTCTAACTTCCCATCCTAATATCTTCCTTGCTCAACACTTATTTTAGTAGGCACTGGGGTTTTTTTTCTTTGCCTAAGATTCAGTATTTTACGTATATCTACATTGATTCCTGGCATTTGCCATCTTTTAGCCCAGGTACTTAAATGATCTAAGCCCTTCTGCATCTGACTGCATAGTTCTTCATTATTTACAGTTCTTCTGACTTTATCATCATCTGCAATCCTGGATATCTTGCTTCTTACTCTTTCCTCTCGGTCTCTGTTATATGTAGACAGTTGGGAACCTAGTGAAATAAATCTGGTTCCTTACTAACAAGTTCTTCCCAATATGAGAAAATTGTGTGTATAGTTTCAGTTGTTTAACTGAAGTTATTGTACTACCTAGTGACTTGACTATCCACTTATTCTGTACCAAATACACTGGAATCCTCTTACAACAGAGAGATTCTCTTCCCCCTTACAGAAGAATTTGACTTTCATTATGCATCATGATAAGTAGGGTTACCCTAAACGAATGCGGTAGATAGAGCATAGGGGAACTGCAAGTGGCATTAGGTCATCCACTTCTAGGCCCATCCAGCAGAGCAGGAATTCTGGGATGTACAGTGGGAGATGAGAGGTTGTGCCCCAAGGGGCTGTTCCAATGTAGGCAAATTAGAGAAGCCTTAAAGCTACTTTGCCTTCCCTAAGGTCAATGGGGAAAGGAGGTGGAAAAGGACTTATTCCTCACCACCAGCTCAGATGTGTCTGAGGATCTGGTTTATAGGATCTATCCCCAGCTCTGCCATTGACTCATTGACCTTAGCCAAATCATTTGTGTTTCTGTCCCCATCTGTGAAAACAGTGCTTAATGATGCTTTACCCATCTTTGTAAAGTACTTAGGGGCATATGGATGACAAGTACTGCCGAGGCACAAAAGACATCTTTTTATTCATGTTACTGGATACCCAAGTTTACTATAAGGAGGTCCAGTCATACAGCAACTTCCAATGTTGACCTTCGTCTACTGGATCTTTAAATAACAGTATAAGATGCTCACTGCACCTTTCACACCATCAAAGCATCTTTCAACAGTGCAAATTTTCAACAGGTGAGTAAATCATGGCTTCTCCTTTCCAAAACCAAATAACCAAGATTCCCGCTTCCCATCTCCTGCTAAATAACCCCACACTTACTCACTTTTTCCATGTACAAAGCCTTCCCTATATGATGTTTCATTAACTGACAGATACCATTTATCTGTTTATCTCTATATCCTTTGTTAAAGAGTGGAATTGATTTATTTGATTTCTTTTCCCTTGTAGCTTCATTTAGCAAGCATACCAATCGCTTTTAGAATGACTTTTCTGAATACCTGTTTTTTAATGTCTTGGAAGAAAAGTTCTTACAAGTGTGTAGTATTTGTCATCATGATACGTATTTAATTTTTCATTTCAATTAGAGCCGGTCAAAAGGGGCAAGGGGGAAATAACTAAATTGTTGTCAAAGTTGTTTCTTTCCTCCCTCTCACTCCCCAAATTTCAAAATTCCAATATACATTTTTTCAATCAGCTTTATAATCATTTGAAACCCAGGACAGAGGGAAAGAAATGCCATGTTTGAATTTCTTGGAAGGGGGCTGTTTGTTTGTTTGTTTTTTTTAATTCAAAAATTTGAAATGTCATTGCAATTAACAAATGTGGTTAACGCAAAGTATAATCTAAATCTGACACTGCTTCGTCTATTGCATATCCATGCCTCAGCTGCGGACTTTCTTACTTACACCTCACTAGAAGGAAATGGGCTTGTTGCCCCACCCTTCTCATGGGGCACAAACCAAAGGGGAAATTAGAGAACTAGCAAGAGCACGGACCACTTCCAGGGACACCGAGGAAAATCTAAGATGCTGGGGAGTAAGGAGGAAGGGGAAAGGACTGCTCAGGATCCCATCTGCTGCTCACAGTGTTGCAGTTTTATTTCAATTTTTGTGATATGAAGCATTTTTCTTAAAGCTCCAGCTCCTGGAATCATGTGATTACATGAGACTCTACACTTTTATTTGGAAAAAACAACAACTATTTTCTTGCATTTGTGAGTGCAGAGAAAAGCTTGAAAATATGAGCCATCATGGCTCAGAAGCAAGGTGCCAAATCAAGATCTCCAAATTTATTTTTCAAAATCTTATGATTTTTTAAGCCAATCTCATGGGGGTTTTGAGAGGATTGGGGCCTGCCTCATTTTTGAATGCTCTGGATAGACAAAATACCATCTATTGCAGTTGAACTCTCATGGAAAACTGTGCTGTCCTGCAAAACCTGCTGGAACCAGACCCCTTGAAGGAGGTTCACACTGAGAAGTCGGAGTCCATACAATATAATGCTCAGAGGCCGAACTGTATTTCGTGGCAGATTTGGGAGAGGGACTGAAGCTGCACAGAATGGCCAGCCATTCTGCCATGAATGGGAGCTTCCATGGAATTGGATGGAGTGGAGGTCACTGTTGTTTAAGTTCAAGCCTTCCTTGACTCTGTTCTGGTTGAGCAGGGAAGGAGGCTCCCAGAAGAGGCCATAAGTCTGAGGCTGAACAGTAGGAAGTGGAGAAGCACACAGCTGAGTAGTGCAGATGGATGGGGCTGTCAGAAGATCATGGAATCTACAGGGCGGATGGAAAAAAAAAGACTATCTAGGTGAGGTTGCTGAGCTGGTGGGAGAGGGCCAAAGTACCAGCGAATCTAGATGCTGTTTTGCCTTTCATAAAGCACTTGTAGTTGTGTGCCAGTGAATGCTACAGCAAAGCAAATCCACTTAATCAGCCTTAGTGATATGTTATTTATTTCACGTTTACCAAATCGCCCTGTATGGGATCATGTGCAGTAGCACTAACGTAATACAATTGTTTTCATCATATTCATCATCAGAAACTATTCAGGAGCACCCTCCTTGTTAGAGTCAGCAGAGGCTGATTTCTCTGAATTACTGTTATCAGAGCTTGGCTTATGTTATTGTGTAATGTCATTTATTTGTGTCATGTCTTCCCAGTGCAGGCCCAGGTTCACTCATTACACGACCTCCCTTTGACCTTAGGTGCTAAGGACTTCAGTGGGAGCTACTGGTACTCAACGCCTCTACAGAGTAGGCCACTGCCCTAAAGATGGACGTAGGCCTCCAACTTTGGAGAACATCCAAACTGGAGAACTGCGGGCATACTCGGTGAAATCCTGGCTCCACTGAAGCCAATGGCAAAACTCCCACTGACTTCAGTAGAGCCAGGATTTCACCATCAGACTCAGACCAAGCATGGGAAATTCTAGCCCAACATCTCTGGATGCCCCGGTGGTTGAAAGCACTAGTTTCTACCAGCCAAGAAGGATATTTCACCAGTTGCTGCTTTAATAAATGAGTTCCCTCACTTCTAAGACACTCCTTTAAGTACATAGTTTCTTCATAACATCCCAGCATCTAACAGAGTGTGGATGGTGTGACTGGGCGACTGGTATTATGGGAGTTCTATAGAAGAGATAAATTATCTACCTAGAGACAGGTATATGTAGCTAGTTAATATAAGAAGCATCATCTGTTGGCCTGATAGAAGAAGTAGCATTGTTCATAAGTCAGCCATTTCAATAAAGATGCTATCCACTGCAAAGGGCTTCCTGAGTATTTCCTAACAACTCGCTACACCATCTGTGATGCAGGGCAGGTGAGCAAAATTTAAATCCAATTCAACATGAACATTTTGTGAAATAATGTTGTACTTATTTGTTAGCTAAAAGCCATCATGATTTTAAAATCTGTAGGCCATGGTGCAATTCTGTTCTTCACTTTTTTCCCCCGCTCACAGCCCGAAACGCATCCGATGCGGCAAACATTTTGGCACCTATGAGTCCTTGAGCACAGAAGGGGTAGGTGACGCTGTCTGCCAAATACATGAACCTTCAGGAACTGACCGCCAAAACCCACAGATCACTGGTCATGCATGTATTGCAGCTGCCCTTCATGTGCTTCCAGCCAGCCCCAGCTCCCTCAGAAGTAGCAACTTGGCTGGCTCAAGTATCAGGCTCCCATGGCTTCCTCTTGCAAGGGAACTAGAAACTGAGGAAGAATAATTAATGCTACAGGTTTGACTTATTTAGCATTCAGGGGTGTTACTATGGCAGCAGACAATGTAAAGTGACTGCTGCCTAGCATTGCCACAGCATGCTTCCAGAATGCATGTATTTTACAATGGATGTTCGCATGGGGATAGTGAGAGGAACAACACGCCACATACCATAGCTGCCGGTCTTAAAGGTATATACTTCCTTCGCCCTAGTTCTGTGAAGTTAATGCATGGTTATTTTGCTCCGCACCGTGCGCTGGAGAGAGGATCAGTGAAACCCAGTTCACCGATAATCACACACTCCTGGGTACCTGATGTTATTAGTGGTGTCATTTGGCCCAGCATGATTCTCTGAGCTCTTTCCAGCCCTCTTGTGACATTTCAGACTCAGTGAATTGTTATAAAAGTAGCATTCAATGCATTTACAGATAGATCAGTCAGCAGGTCCTATGCACGGGCACCAGACCTCAGCCATTACAGGGAGGTAGACAGATCAATAGCTCAAATCTTCTAAATGCAGATATTACTCTAGGTGTACCTGTGACCCAATCTTGCATTCTTTATACACCACAAGCCCCCCCCCCCCCCCCCCATTAGCCCTTGATTCAGCACAGTTCAGGTGCCTAACTTGAAGCACGTGAAGTGCACTGATGCCAATGGGACATGTTAGGCACATGTTTAAATACCTCGCAGAATCAGGGTCTAGCAGTTGAAAAGACTGGACCTGGCAACCTCAGAGACTGACTCTTTCAGACTCTTTAAAGAACATAAAACCCCTCCCATCACTACCACAGGAGCAATCCCCAAGTGCCCAGTACATTACTGCTGGGGAATGGCTCAGAAATAGGGCAACAGGCCCTTAGCCTTGCAATTCTCTGCCAGAATCCGTTTGAGCCCCAATGTTACCACCTACAGAATACAATGTAAAACCTCTCATTGCACAAACCTTCTTTTGGTAACAAGGATTGCAAAATAATAGGTAGCTTGGTTGTTGTGAAGGACAATACCCATCAACTGTAGGTTGTTATGTGGTCCCTATCACCATGGCATCTGACAGGAGTACCTCACTGAACAGAGTAGTACAAACAGTGAAGAGATGGTGGTACTGGACTTTTTGGATGAATTTATACATGTGGCCCTTAGAGACCACGTCCATGAGTCCTTTGGAAGTCCCTAGAATACACGGACATACCAGGTCATTGTTCAATCCCTAGAAAGGGTATACGGTATAGTAAAATAACTCCTTCTCTGTTATGCGTCTTCTTTCCACCCCTTCTGTTGTGTCTTCTGCCTTCTTTGTGGCTTTTATATGACTTCTGTGTTTTATTTTATAACATTTTAAGTACCATAATTAGAGTCATAGCAACCTACAGAGTGATTTTATTCTAGTAACCTCAGACCAACAAGAATTTCTCCCCAAACTATCATGTTGCTAAGGCAAATACTATTCCCCTAGCTAACTTCAGTAGTTTTATTCTCCTGATGTCTCTTCTTTTATACTAAGACTGTAAGGTTTTGGGGAGTAGGGACTGTCTCTGTTTTAGGTTTGTACGGCATCTAGCACAATGAGACTGAGGACTCTAAGGCACTACAATAATCCAAATAAGTAATAATTCATCTCTACAAAAACCCAACCTTAGCCAGGTTTAAGCGAACCATTTAATAAACATTCTCATTCCCAATTATGAGTTGTGAAGTAAAGTTTATTCTTAGCCCTTTGAAAAGTGGGTCCTGCTCATATTTATTTTGATTTCTTGAACTCCTCTGCCCCGTACCATGAAGCACTTCTACAATCCTGACACTTCATTCCGACTGCTAGGTTTCAATATTTGCCTGAAATTGCAGACGTCCATGAGGTCCTCCACTCGGAGGCCTGTTAAAAAAAATAATAATCAAACCTTCACTGTTCGCCCATTGAGGCTTATCACTTTAAAACCTACAATGACAATTAAAAGATGGCTTTTCCAAATGATCTAATTTTATAGGGAACCTTTGTAAACACCTTTAGAAAGCTATTTGGCAGCCACTTGAGGCCTTTCAAAGGGGGATCTTTATTTATTTGTTTAGGGGGATCTCTCTCTTACAAGTATGCCTGTTTAGATACCAAATAGCATCGCTGTGGCTATGCTCTCCAGGCACTGCCTATGTGAGGATTTCATCTGATTGCATAGTTCACACATTGCCACAAGCACTGTGGAGCTCTCTCTGTCCTATGGAACCCTTATGGAGAATGGACTGTTCAATCCGTGGGGGAGGGGAAAGACAGGCCTGATCCAAAGCCCACTGAAGTCAATGTAAAGACTCCCGTCGGTATCAATGGGCTTTGGAGCAAGCCACAAATGAACAAAACAGAAAGATAGCGGCCACATCCACTCCCATCCCATCTCGCGGTCATGGCTTTTCTTACAGACGCTGCCAAGTGAGTTAGAGAGATATATTGCTGCCCATATTGTAGCATTATACAGTATGCTGTTCCCCCCCGTCCCCGCCCCCACGAAGTCAACATAAGAACGGCCATAGTGAATCAGACCAATGGTCGATATAACCTAGTATCCTGTCTCTCACGGGGCCCAGTTCCAGATGCCTCTGGCAGTTGGAGATGTAGGACACCCAGCGACCATCTTAGCGAATAGCTCCCTTCCATTAAATCCTTGTATCTTCATTCACGCACATTTGCATAGCGTTTTCTAGTTGAACTCCATCTATGGCAAAGGATCTCTTTCTAAACTGCAGTTTGCTGTATACTCACTAGTCAAAGTTTTCATTTGTTGTGCAGTGTCTGAGCCAACATACATCTGTACATGAGTTAAGCTGTTCTCACGGAGTAATCATTCTGTCGTCTCATCACTAGTAGTATAATATCTATAATTCTATTATGAATCACACCATTTACAAGATGGCCGTAATTAGTTTTCAGTAGAGGGTAGGCAGGTGTGTTATAAATTCACCAACTATTTCATTTGCTTCTTGCTGAGAGAATCAAACACATGGTGCTGGAATGCAAGTCTTCTTTGGAGTACAATAATCCTCAAACATTTTATCTAAATATCCATTGTGTGGTGTACTTCCTGGACAATGCGGTGGATGTAGAACACTGCACCTTTTCCAGTACTGCCACCCCAAAGCATAAAAAAACCAACGAAAAAACCAACCGACCAACCAAACAAAAAACATGATTCCAGTATGCCAAAAACCATGAAATTAACACCACCAACCCCCATTTGTAAGCCAAAAAAAAAATTGGGTGGTTTTGGGGTTTTTTTTGCTTCTGGTTTTGAGTCTTTAGGGTGCCCTTAGATCATGTTTTCAGACTTTTCTCTGTAATCATGAGTTTTCACTTTTTTTTAAAGTGAGACTCTCCCATAATCACATGCCTCCAGGAGCTGGGGCTTTAAGGAAACCACCACATATCAGGGGACCCGCAATAAAATCATGAGAGTTGACCACACTGTTTCTCCGATTTCTCTGTTTTGTTCATATATATATTTTATATAACCATTGTAGCTAGCATACTCATTCATTCCCTTGTAAAGCTTTAGGGCATAATATTCAGACATGCTGGGCACAGCTTCAGAAGACGTTAAAGGGAGAACTGGGACCAAGCACTTCTGAGAAAAAAAAAATCAATCCCTTATTGAGTAACTGGCTGAAATGTTTCCATCCTCCACCAAAGATCAATACAGTAGCCAAGTCCTGAGGTTCTTACTAGTCCTGGACATAAGCAGGAACTTTGCCCAAAGAATGCAAGGATCAGACCCTAAAGCGTGGTCTACACACAAGTTTGCACTAGTTTAACTAAAGTTATGTTTCCTGATCTGTTTAGTTAACTAGTGCAAACCACCGTGTGGACACTCATTTCAATTCAAAACCGGGCTCATGCTGATTTAGCTTAAATTGATTCCTTTCTGATTTAAGGTTGATTGACATAAGCCAGGGTTAAATCAATTTAAGTGTGTCCACACGAGAGATTGCACCAGTTTATCTAAAAATCCATTTTAAAACAGATTTTAGATATAAACCACTGCAACCTTTGTGCGAAGACAAACCCTTACTAAGAGCACAGCTAATGGTGAAATTCTGCCTTCAACCATTTCAGGCCCTTTTTCTGTTCTTATTAATCTAATACTGAGCACAGATTTATCACATGCTCCAAGATGGTGATTGAATGCATCTATGCTTAAAGACCCAATCAGATAAGCAGATATTAAAAATGATATTTTTTTAGGGGAATACAAGCTCTACATCCATTTCTACAGCTATCAGGAAAGCTTTCAAAGCATACAGCAGTTTGTTGGCTTTAAAAAAAATAAAAATCCAGGTCTACTTACAGAAAGAAATTGGATAGAGAAAATCTTCATAAAATTGGGAGATTGATTAAAGAGTTGCAGGTTACTTATGTAGATTCCCCAACTGAAAATATATTGTTAGATATAGCTAAGGCACAAATCTTGAATACTCCACTCACTGAACAGAGATAGAATGTTATTTTCCATGTGTGTGTGTGTGTTAAGAAGGTGAGGAAGCAGGAAAGCAATTGTCCACCCAGCAGGAAACAAGGGTAGAGTGGAATCCCATTATGATAGCCTTTTTCATGGTGGATAGAACCTGACACTACAAGTAGCCCCACTGAAATAAATAAACTACTTGTGCAGTAAGGTACTACCCAAGATGAATACAGCGATCACAATCTAGGCCATAATTTTATAGTAAATTATCTTGCTTACTATTGTAGGATTTGAGCACCTCATTCTGCCAGTTAATGTATTTCTCCTCACAATAGTTCCCAGGAGGTAGGGTATTGTACTGTTACCCCAATTTCACAGATGGGGAACTGAGGCGGAGAGACACCAACTTGTCCAAGGTCACATACTAAGTCAGAGGCAGAACAGGAAATTGAACCCGGGCGTTCCAAAGCCCAGGATAGCACCCACTGCATCAGCAGTTACTTTCATTACAGAACCTCCATGTATTAGCAACGACATTTTTAATTATTTAATGTTTTCAAGTAGCATCTAGAGCAGTGGTGGGCCCGTCAGGGTAATCCGCTGGTGGGCTGCGAGACAGTTTATTTACACTGACTGTCTGCAGGCACGGCCGCCCGCAGCTGCCAGAGGCCACAGTTCACTGGTCCCAGCCAATGGGAGATGCAGGAAGCGGTGCGGGCCACAGGGACGTGCTGGCTGCCGCTTCCCGCAGCTCCCATTGGCCGGGACCGGTGAACTGCCACCACTGGGAGTGGCGGGTGGCTGTGCCTTTGGACGGTCAATGTAAACAAACTGTCTCACAGCCCGACAGCGGATTACCCTGACGCCTGTGGCCCACGGGCCACAGGTTGCCCACCACTGATCTAGAGCCTCCAACCAAGATCAGGGGCCCACTGTGTGAGGAGCTATACAACACATCGTGAGAGAGACATCGTACGCTCATCTGTGCAAGGACTAATAGATGTAACAAAGGGTGAGAGAAAGGAAGGAATACTATCCCAATTTTACAGAAGGGGAACTGAGGCCAGAGAGGGTAAATGACTTGCCCAAGAACACACAGAAAGTCTGTGGCAGAGTCAATTTGCAGCACAGGCTCTTAAATGTGGTCTCTTATTTTTTCCTGGATCATTTTTGTTGGGCAGATGTATCATCATATCCAGCCTAACGAATGAGCTCAGCGCCCGTCTTTCACTTTTAATTCACTGTCAATTTTCAAAGGGCAGCTCTCATTACATAAACATTGGGAAGTCAGAAAGCTTAAAGGTCAGCGTGTAGCCCAGACCAAAGACAACATGCAACCAGCGGCCACGTCATCCCCCCCGTGCAGATTTCCTCCCACACCAACACGTGCCCTGACCACCCCACTTCTAGAGCAGAGGAGGCCTGGCGGTTCTGTATTTTTATGAGAGATAGAGAGTAGTTTTTGGTTTCATGCATCAAGAAAGCTCCGCTGAATATACCCTCCCAAACAGCCATCTGTGCACTTGCACACATGGATAAGACACGAGTTAGAACACTCGTAAGATATGCAATTATGGCAGTCCCTAGTACATCAGTCATTTCCCCATTGTATTTAGTTATTCAGTCATTGCTGGCTGATGCAATTGCTAAAGTAATTGTTTCACATTTTCCATGCTTTGTTTGGGCTTGGGTTTTTTGGTTTTTGCAGGGGGGAGGAGGACAAGTTGGCAGTATAGAAACAACCCCATCCAACTGGCGGTTACGTCTCAGAGGGTCAGAGTTGGAGCTGGAAAGGGAGCAAGAGCATCAGGAAGCAAGTTTCTGCTTTTTAATTTGATGTTCACTGCAAAATCCTGCCTTATGCATCTGAGCTTTGCAAAGAGGTTGGGGGAAGGGAAAGAGGGCGCCACCCTCACGCTGGGTCACTGAGTCTTCCTGCTAATTCAGGACAGGATAGCTCAGACTGCGAGGAGGAAGGGCTGCTAGGACTGAAAAGGAACAGCGTGTGCTTGTCTCTGAAAAAGGGCAGGGCAGCACCTCCTGTGAAAACAGCTCAGCATACCTGCTTGGGGATGAACCAGGGCCTGCTTTGGTGAGAGAGAAAACTAGGTGACACCACTAGGAGAAGTCAAGTGACTTTCTGGTTCAGGACCATTAGGATGTTCACACAGGCTGAGGGACTAACTACACTCCCAAAAAAGCAGCGGAGAACAAGGCTTCCTGGGGCCTGAAACCTGTGTCCATGACACCAGGCATTCCTCCACCAGTTCTCAAGAGCATTAAAAGTGTGGGTCTGGCCCTGCCACTGTCCAGACGTGCGAGAGTAGGAGAAGAGGGTACCCTATATTCTCTTTAAGCCATAATGCATCTGCACAATTCAGCACAGGACTTTGCCTTGGATTTGAATGTATAAAACACACTATGGGCCAGCTTCTTCCACTGGATTTGAATGTATAAAACACACTATGGGCCAGCTTCTTCCACTGCAGTCAATTGACTTACTACTGAGATGAATTTGGTCAAATATAATGAAATGCAAAGCAGGAGAATAAAGCACTGTAATTAGGTCTCTTTTTAAAAATGCTGTTTGTTTTTGGGCCAAAGCGTCTTTCCAGCACTACTCCGTGTGTATCTCCCAACCCCATTTCTTAGCAATTTGGCAACCACTTCATTATTTGAGAAACAACTTTCATATGGTATTAGTAAGGACTTGTTTTTCACTGAAGCCCTTTGGGAGAAATTCTGCTCTCTCCCATCCACACATGCGTGGTTCGGAAAGTTGCACAAACTGTTTCCTTTGAAGAAGTGAAAGGCCAAACTTGTGAACTGCCAATTGTCTTGCCAACAGCATGAAGTGCCAGATCTGTATCTCTCAAGCATTTCTGATGGCAGAACCCAAAGGCAGGTGTTTCTATCCCAACTTTAAAGTTATTCATACGCTGCCAGCTATAAAATGTGGATCTGGAGACAAGCTGCTAAGTGTAAATTACTGTTGACCTTAGCTGGAACAACACTTGCGTACAACTCATGGGTACAGTACATGAGTAGCTACTAAGGAGCTCTCTCGCTACGTGATTATTAAAATATCTTAATATTAAATTAAAGATCTAAATGCAAAATCTAGCACTCAGTGAATCCAGGCAGATACAGCAAAGAGTCCAGACGAGCTAGGACTCCAATCATTGAATGTCTCACTTCTATTTTTCCTCTTCAACGGTAGGTATGTTAGTGATTTTAATATGGTCATCATTCAAGTCAAATTTTGAGAATAAGTTATAAATATAGAACCTGACCTTGAAATCCTTATTCACACAAAGCTGTTCTACCATTAGAACTGGGGACAGAATGTCTAGTTGCCTTGAAGTTAGTGGGAGTTTTGGGGGAGTAGTGACAACAGGTTAAAAACATTCTTTTACTTAACTACTTCAGAATATCATATGTGGCACAGTCTCTCGCTCTGGGTCTGTAGGTGCCCTCAGGGTACAGAAGCCTCTGTCTAGCATCCCCTTCTGAGAGCCAGCAGTCCAACTGCCTAGCCCTGCAACTAGTACTGGCTCCACCAGACTCCCCAGTAGTTTAACACAGTCTATCCCAGAACTCCTGCCATACGAGTTTACAGTATAATCCTTCATAGGCACATGATAGCAAAGCCAACAGCCACACAGGTAGGCTTTGCACAAGCTCCTAAATCCCATTATTCTTTACTTCGATAGCATGAGAAATACACTAATCCAGAGAGATTAATAAACACATCTCTACTCACTTTCTTGCATCAGTTTCCTCAACAACCTGGAGAGTTATTTAGGATTCGTGCAGCGTCCTCTGAGGAGTCCAGGTTCCCTCTTTTGCTGATGGCTTCTCTTCAAAATCATGGACTCTCTGACCTCTATGGTATGAGTCCTTCTATGCTCCTGCCCCAGCTTCCTCTGCTTCTGGTCTCTTCTCAAACTGGCTGGTGGAGATACCATCTCTTTTATAACCTCTCATCCCCTGTGAGTTGATACTCTTCAGCTTACCAGGTGGATCCCCTGCTTAGTTACCAGGCCACCTACATGGGCTGGTAACGAATACTTTATCCAAGAACACTTCTGTTTGAACAGAGGCCCATCAAGGTTTACACAAGATTGTTTATTGTCAGCCCTGTGCCATCATCACTTGGAATTTCAGTCCAACATAGAGATAAAAATGACAGCAGCAAAAGCAGCAAGTCCCACATTTAAAATGGAGTCTGTATCGTGACACAGATACATACAGAGTTCATATTCTCAAACAGAATTGATCAATTGTACATAGATTCACCATGTCACTGGGAGGGGTCACTAATCCATTCAAGGAAAAGAGCCCAAGAAGCATCTGATCAAAACAGCTCACTTCTTGGTTTGCCAGCAGGCAGGGAGGAGTTTGTCAGGACTCCCATCCTAGCAGCTCCAGTCCATTCTCCTCAGGAGGGACTCAGATAGTCATTTTGATTTCCTCCTGGATTGAAGGTAGAGAAATTAACAGAGGAAGGGGAGGTCCTTTGGCAGGGTGGAATAAGAATGGCCCTGGTTCCCCATTGTGGAAGTGAGGGGGAAAACCACAACCACAGAGGATTACCTGCTTGGCACAGTAGCACAAAGAGGTTCTCTTTTCTACAGACTAGCCAAATAACCATGAAAAAGTCTAGCCCCTCAACTGTAGTGAAGTCAGATCAGAGCCCTCCTACTCAGCACAATCAGCTTCTCATAATCATATGCTTCTCCCTTCAGTGACAATCCACCCTCTTTCCAGCTGCCTCATAATAAGCCACAGCTGAAGGTCCTTCTGATCAGGCCTGGCAGCTAATGCAGTCTTTATAGGGTGGGGAGTTTAACCCTTTCACTATCCAGCTGACATATACACACTCCATTAAAATCAGCCTATTAGCCCCATACAATTTTCTTCTCAGTTGGATAAACTATGTGGACATCAATTCAGCTTCAGATTTATAATTTCCTTGCACTGCTATGTAACAACAAAAATAGTTATTAAGAAGCTACAGTAGTGGTTATGTGCAGTAATGAAATCACTAGAAAACTTTGTGTGGATTGGACAGGATGGCATAGTGAAGATAGAATTGACTAAAGAGAACTCCATAAGTGGACTTTGATGTGGGTTCAATATTGATCACGTTTAGCCAGGCGTTGGATTGGAAACCGTGCCCACTGTGCACAAGCATCTGCAAAAATCAATGGGCAGCATAGGAACATGAAGAGATCAGGCGAAATGCTCCTTTTACTCACCATTTTCTTCAGCCATGTTATGTCCCTGTGAAGGACGTAGTCCATGTGCTATACTGTTTGCTTTTTGCTCATTATGAGAATTTTTTTCCCCACTCCAGACACTTAAGGAGAAATATTCAAGCATGTCTTTGGAGACAGAGCACATATTAAACTTAATCTGAAAATACAACAGAACACCCTAGCGTTTCCAAGCTTTACACCATGGTATCATGCTGTATGCTACCATTTCACACAATGAAAGCAAAAATAGGCACAACTCAGCAAACTGACCCTCAGTCCCTTCCACATAAGGCTATATATATATTTTAGCTCACAGGGATAACTTTCTAAACGTCAACAGGCACGTGTACCAAATATGGATGTAAGTAATATTCACTAACTACTGTAGAGAAACTGTAGGCCAGACTTCACCCACTTTTACTCAGGTGCATAGCAGGGGAGAATCAGGTCCCTTGTCTTACACGGAAGCAGAACCAGTGCCTGATTCTCCTCTCACACTGGAGTATATCAGCAATAACTTCTCCCAGGAC
Organism: Caretta caretta; assembly: GCF_965140235.1. NCBI lineage: Eukaryota > Metazoa > Chordata > Testudines > Cheloniidae > Caretta > Caretta caretta. Next base: position 25,993,264 of record NC_134209.1, read on the forward strand.
AGCGTAAAATGAACCAGAGGCCGTGCCTGCACTAGGATATTGAACCAGTACTAACTGAAGTGGTGGGATTGCAGGGGTACAAATGCAGAGGGGCAAATCCTCAGCTGGTATAAATCAGCATCGCTCTGTTGACTTCAACGAAACTACAGTAATGTACGCCAGCTAAGGCTCTGGCCCAAGCAGTGCAGTGTGCCCACACTGTCCTTGCCAGGGCTTGTTAAAGGACATTTGCCATTTTGCCCCTTTTCCTCATTAAGGTGTGGTTACAGTGGTATAGTTGCACTGGCCTTCAGGTACTTCTCTAGCAGTTTTTAGCACAGGCCCAGCTCCATGCAACAGATGCATAATCTCCATGGTATGTAGAGTACATTTGCATGTATTTGTATTGTCTAATTTCCAGCTTATTCCAATGTCTAATCTGAATGGCTCTGTCCTGCGTGCAGAGCCATGTGTGGTGTTTCATGAGGGCTAGCTCTTCGACACTCTGCTGCGTCTTCCCACTTGCAGAAGGCATGGTAGAGAACCTCCAGAAGCTCCTTTACGTCTCTGAGGCATGAACGTAGGGCATGAGGTTTATTATGATGAGCCCTACTGCCTTTATGTGAAATCAGGTGAAATGTGGCCATTTCAAGTGAGCTTTGCTTTGAGGTTTTCAAGATTTTTTGGAACCTGACACTGAAAGCAAAACTCAGCAAGGCAGGGCGAATCCCATGGAATGGAAACCAAAGCAAACGTTTGCATGAAGTGAAATTAGAATCATGGAATCATAGAACCATAGGGTTAGACGGGACCGCAAGGGTCATCCAGTCTAACCCCCTGTCAAGATGCAGGATTTGATGTGTCTAAATTGATGAATTTTGCACCGTTCACGTCTGAAGTTGAGTGACAGAAACACTTCCAAAGGGTGAAGGGAACAGAAAATGGATCATTGCTGATTTCCCTCTCTTCTGGGTAGAAATCTGGACAATCATTTCTGTTTCGGGCCGAAGTTGCTGATGCCAGTAGCATTGCACCTCTTTACACTAGATCTGACTTTGATCCCGAGTCTGTAAAGAAGGCAAAACCAAAAAAGAGGACTGACACATTTTCCTGACATGGTTTCAATTGATTCCATAGGGCCTTAGAGAGCCTCCTAAAGATCACCTACACAGCAAGTAAACACCCACGGGCTGGCCCAGGCTTGCCGGGCTTGGACTGCAGGGCTGAAAATTGCTGTGTAGACATTTGGGCTCTGGCTGGAGCCTGATCTTGGGGACACTGCAAATGGGAAGTCGTACATTCACTATGCAGATTTCCTAAATACTATGGGGGAGGAAAAAGACACTGCAGATTTTTAAGAAACTGTAAGGCTATAAAAGACATCTGGGTTAAAGGATCATATTACCTACGACTTAGTGAGATCTTTAATACAGTGGGACCTATCTGTGATATATACATGTAGATATTGCTCTTGTTAGAGGAGGATCCACCTTGCTCCACATTTTATTTGGTCTATCTGTCCTCCCCTCAATGAACTCCCCACACACACATTACGTTACATAACGAAACTGACCACCAGATCCATGAAAGTTCACTCAGTGTCCAGCAATGCAAAGCGTTTTCTATGTACCATCTGCAGGGAAACCTTAAAAACCCGCTTTCTTCCAGCTGCTCCTTTTCCACCTGGCGATGCTCCCAGGATATGATGCAAGTCCTAGGAAATGTGACCTTACTGGCGTTACCAGTGGAAAAGTTGTATTGCAAAAAAACATTGGCAGTGACTGCACAAACCAGACTGATTGTACAGATATAACTGGGCTAGAAGTTACAGTCCACAGAGATGAACATTAACCCAAACACAGACTTTTAATCCGAAAGCAGCAAGAATCCATTTTGTCTTCATTTCGTAAAAGCAACAACGTTCTGAAGCTAGCGTAGTCTTCTCCTCAAAATGGTACTGCCATTTAGATTATCAGTGGAAACTACTCCATCTACAAACAGGCTAAAATTACGATCCAGTATTTGCTGCTGTAGAAATCTCAGGGCTGATGGCACTATATTATTCCTACTGTACACAACTGATGAGCCTGACATGTGGATCTCTAGCATTAGTTTTTATCCAGGATGTAAAGCCGGTCAGGATGTCTGTGATACGCATGGTCCCACTTCCTAATTCTGTGGTGCCCGGGTGTGTTCAATTTTGTACCATATTAGCCTCACTGCACACATGTGCATTAATAATAGGATCCTGAGGTGTTTGTTTCTATCTTGTTGATTGGGGAATGGACTGGCCTTTTTTCCTTTTCGTTGTGCAGCACCAAGTAGATCGTCAAATCAATGCTTTATAAGAGAGGAAGAAATCTTCCTAACAGCGTTAAAGCCATGGGAAGCGCCACATGCAACAGATCCATGGAGGGTGGAGATCAAGGAGTCACAGAATGGGGGCCTGAGGAGTACGTCTGTAAGTACATGGCTCCACTGGCTGAACACCCCCACACCAGGGGAGGGGGGCTACCAGAGGACCATAAGGTGACACTGAAGTCTCTGTACTGAGGCCCAGATCCTCAGAGGTATTTGGGCACTAAACTCCCATTTGTTTAAGAGTGAGCTCATACTGCACTCACCCCGCACCAGCGACGGTGCTCCTGGCCTATGGGGCTACGCCCAGCTCCCCGCTCCAGCCATTGGGACCCAGCCTGTTGGGTCCCAACACTACTCAGGTTTGGCTTGGCTGCCCCTCCATGGTGATGTAGGGTCCATCAGGCCGAACCTAAGTGGCACTTCGACCCCATGTGCCATGTCAGAAGGCCACTTGGTTTGGGGGTTTTCTCAATACAGGGGCCAAGGAGAAATGGCCCCTCCTGCCCCCTCCCAGGTGGCCCTGATGACAGGCATACTGCCCTTTTGTTACCTTGACTTATGTGACTGGGGCCAGGAAATAAGGAGCAGTCTCTTTTCAGCCCTCCTTCATCCATTTAGGGTGATGTGAGCCCCCGGGGTGAGCTGAGGGGGTAATTCCCTCTACTGCATTTTTACCTGGCACTTGCATGGGACAAGCAAAGTGGAGGAAAGCGCCTTGCAGTCTTGCCCATGATATGCATCTGATCCATATTAATGAACGCAGTAATCGGTCAAATAAAACTCATTCACAAAAATGCTTATTTTCCCTTTATGCCAAACTCCATTGTTATCTCCATGCAGGAGTTTGGGTTTTTTTAAATAACTTGCTAGATTTTTGTTACCCCTGGAAAATTAACACACCACAATGTCGTTACAAGTTCCAATAAAAGTAAAAGTCCTTGCAGTGATAATGAGATATTCATGCATGGTAGCGCGAGGGTATAAACTAAACTCTTATTTTATGTGTTAGGTGTGGTAAATGAAGTGAAACAGGGCTAAATTCATCACATAACATTTCAGCTGCATCTCACAAATAACAGACCTTAAACATTTTCCATCAGAAAGGCTATTTTCTCTGGTTGCCAACAGTAGTTAACCAAGTGCTGAACTTCTGGGTGACAGAGCCAAGTAGCAACCATTTGGTATGTTAAAGTAATAACATGTAACCTGTTTACTATTAAAGTGAAAGAATGACTGCTGACTGACAACAGAGAGTACACTAAACAATAATATTTTACACTTACAGCTTCTAAGCCACTGTGATCTAAAGACCTCAGAGTTTTACATTTCATTAATGAAAGCATCTGTAGCGTAATAATACTCACAGTAGTAATATCATACACATTTTATAGATGGGGAAACCGAGGCACCAAGCAATGCTGTGATGTGCCCAGAATCAGAGACCAGAGCCAGCAACAGAACACGAGAGTCCTGCCTCTGACTGGAGAGCGCTCTGCCAAGGGGATGTTACACTTTATCAATCCTAATGGGGGGTTAGGCTAAAACTGGAGGTTTTAGAGACGTTAATGGAGTTGGGGGCCTATTTCCTTTAAGCCCCTCTGAAAATCCCAACCTAAAGAAAATGGAAATAATACAGCAAAATTCCTCAGTCACCTTCCCACTTGGGTACCAATGGGATTGTCAGAAAAAAAGTCATGGGATTATGTAAATATTGGTTGTTTAGTTCACTGATTTAGGAGGGTGTAGAAACAGAAGGATAGCAGACTTTAGACTAGTTCTCAGGTGTTTGTCTTGAGATATCAAATCCCCATGGCTCCGTGTGGTATAGGCTTTCAGCATGGCATTTCATCTGATGTTTGTTAGCTAGGTTTTTAGAGCAATGAGGCGGACATCATGTTGTGACTTGCTCTTAGATTTCACTTCCACACTCTGTTTTTTACCACCAAGGCATCTTACAAATTGGAGATGGCTGACGAAAGGGCTATATAGCTTGGTATGATTCCACTAGGTGAAGCTAAACATTTTCTGCTGATTGTTAATGCTTTCATACATTCAGAGTTAATCATAGCATAATAAAAGCTGGTAGCTTTGGTTGTTAATTCTGTATTGAGTCTGCATCCCGTTGTTTATTCTCATTTGTTCTGATAAGGTCCATTGTCTCTAATATTGCTTCATAAAGGGTAAGAAATAAATCAACGGTGTTTAGCTTTTCTAACCATCTGGTCTGGCACACATCCCAAAATTAATTTTTAAGGTTGGGCCCAGTTCGTGTATTTTGCCTTGTAACAGAACGTCTCTAGAGAGAGAGAATGAAAAAAATACCTACGAATCTCATCCAGGGAATTAACCATTTTATAGATATTGTACTAGAAACGTCCCAGGTTTTTCTTACATACTATAGGTTCACTAGCTGAACTCAGCAATATCTGGCACATTTTCAAAGGGCTACATGGGAGTTCTTTTCCCTTGTTTTGTTAAATAGGATTTATACTTGGAACTCCAGTGCACTGCTTTGAAATTTCCCTGATTAAGTATGTAAACATGTGGGTAATCTGTGTTTCAGACACAGAGTTCACTTTTCAGTTGCTGTTCATCTTCAACATGTGTATACATTATATACACACACGTCTCATCTCAGTGTGAAACCATTCTTCAGAGCTGAGCCAATTGTTTTTAAGAGGCGTTATTGTAATAATGAAATTTAATGGACATAGAAGCCAGGGTACTGTATTGATGCGGAAGGGGAATATATCCATTGCAAAGGATGCATTTATTTAAATAATTGAGTGTGCTTGTTGCCAGGAGGGCAACATGGAACAGAGAATAATTCCATAGTTTTCATTTTAAAATACATAATAATGAAACTGTTGAATAAATGCCAGAGGCAATGTTTGCAGAACGATGATAATAATTGGGAAACGGAAATGGGTTTCATAAAAGTTGTAAACAACAATCAGCAACCAGGCCTAGCAGCGCCTCTGCTGCAAACTCCCATCTGGGCATGACAAAACAGGGAGTTACAGTATATCATCTCAGATAAAATGGTCCAAAGGGGAAGATTTGCATGTTTCTAGGTCAGTCTGGGACACACCAAAAAAATCAAGAGAAAAGCCTGCAAAAATCATTCACCCTGCATTCATACTGACATGGCTTCCTTTCACACACACTTCTGTACCCGTATCCAGGCTGTTATTGGATATATAGGCCCAATTCCCATTTACGCTAAAGCCCTTCTATACTGCTGGAGCAGTGTAGAGGGATGGGCCTTAAATTGAGTGTAATTGACATGCTCTTTATTCCCTTCCGCACTCCCAGAGTGGTGCAAAGGTGCCTTAGCATCAATGGGGATTGGCTCCAAAGTGAGCAATAATTGCCTGGCTACAGATACAGAAATATATGTGATAGGAAGCGCAGGTCCCTATGACTGCGAGTTAGGGCCAATATTTCTAACAAGCAGCTGGACCACAAACAGATGAGGCCTTGTTGTCTTCTCAATGTGACTCAAGAGTAACTCCCCGGAAGTGAATGGAATTTTACTGGTGTAAATGAGAGGAGAATCAAGCAAATTGTTTCTTAGTTGGTTAGTAGTTCCAATGGCTCCCCATTTTTAATAATGTTTTAGCAGGGGAAGAGTTTGTCACCAGGGAGAAGCCCTTTTAACTCATAGGCTTCTGTTTCTGTTCGTGCTTAATTTGTAATGAAAGAGGTGCTGGGGCTCAAGCAATTAGGTGCCAGGGCTCAAGCAATTTTTTTTACATTCATAACTGATGCAGCAAGCCCAGAGGTGCCGGGGCTCTGAACTGCCAAGCCGAGTGGTGCAGGAGCTCAGCCCTGGCAAGTCCTTGCACAAATTAAGCACCGCTATGAGATCAATCTGTACGGCCAAACCATTCCCAGTGGAGAAAATTTACTGCCATCACAAGTTTTCTTAATCTCTACAGAGAGCGCATAGGTTCCAATTTACCTGGTGAGTTCAGCTGGAATTGAAGGAAACAAGAGATGGGTCTGTGCCTCAATTTTTACCTCCAGATGAAATCAGGAAGTGTTTGGTTCCAGGGTTCTGATTCAACGCATTATAAAGAGAGGTCCCATCCCAGAAGCTCAGATTCAGATCTGCTTCTAAATATGAACTCTCTCAAAGTTCAGGCTGGTTTGGATCTGGGGGCTTTGGTTCAAGCCCATCTCTAATGTAGTTACGTTTCCTACTGAAATCCATCAATCAAATGAAATTCTGTGGCTCAGAGACACATCTCAGCCAACAGAATGATCATAATGAACTAAAAAATGGTGGCCTATTAACATACAAACAATAAGGACCAGATTCTGATATCCTTACTTTCATTGAATAATACCTTACTCCAGGAGTAGCCCCAATGAAATCAGTGGATATTACTCAGCATGAACAGTTATAAGAATCTGGCCCTATATTAAGCAAAACAACATGAACAAAAAGAAAAATAGACAAATAATGTTCAGTGTTAGCTATTTTTAATAGTTGTGGGAAGTTTTATCACAAATTAACAGACATCCTAAAAATTACAGTGAGGATGCTTAAACGAGATGCATAACACATGGTATCTCAGACCTGGAATTCCATTTACTTTCACTGTTGAGGACACATGGGCTGTTCAGATTGCACATCTTCTCTGCTTTCTAGCCTATGCATGGAAAGATGCTGTAATTCCCAGCTGCCCTCCTGCTGTCTGGGGCCTATCATCATGTTGCATGTCTGGCTTGCTCACATAGGAGACCTGAGCAATGAGCAGCTTCAATTTGTCACTCAGGAGGCAAGTTTAAAATAAATATATGGCCATATGTGAAAGAGCTGTCAGGTAAGAGAACATAACCTGGTTTTCTGACTTTATTTTGTTGGCCTAAGATAGCACAAAACCAACAGCAGCTTCCTCCTTCTTATTTGTTAGCATTTCTAAAAGTGGTACTGCTTTACTTAATGACATGGGTCGGCTTCCTCTTTGATGCTATACTGTATGGATACTTTTGCCAAGACCCTCAAAGGTATTTAGGCTCATAACATCCATTGATTTCTATGGAAATTGAATGTCTTTGAGGATCTAGGCCTTTCTTTTATTAGATATAATGGCAGTTATGCACACGTATTGTGGGGAAAATGCACCCCATATAGCAAGTCTGATGACAGTCAGAGGAAAATAAGGAAGGGGTCTTTGATGACCAGGTGAGATTGTTTTTTAAAAGATATTTAAGGTACAGTTATTTGTTGGCAGAGTTGGTCAAAATGTTAATTATTATGCATATGATATTGGGCATGAATTTGACCCCCTTTTGATCAGCAAATCATTCATGAACCAATTCTGATGATCTTTGAATGTGTTAATTATACCTAAATTTAGGATGAATAATTTCCATAGTGCAGGTTGTTAGCAAACATACATTCGGATTATTCATTAATCATATCATATGACTGGTTTCCTAAGTCACATAGTACAGTGTTTTCTTCCTAATTGGTGACTGAAACATTTCAAATGGAGGAATAGCACATAGAAAATAGCAAATAGGGAACTTGCAATTCCAATTTGGGGATAAATAAACATACTAAAATGCAGGGAACTTTCTGGGTTTTGAAACATTTTCCTGAATACCCTTGGCTGTTTGAATACTCACAGATAACTAACCCAATGGTCCTATGAATCATAGTGATGGAAATACACTACTTTATTTGTGAAAGTATTATTTATTTATCTGCATCATTTTTTCACTCTTTGTCCAGCTCTACTTGTTGATCAATTTCTCTACTCTGTTGAAAACACTGAGGAAAATAGCCCTACATTTTAAAATTGTTCAATATTTTGGGCCAAGAACAGCCTGCATTTAGGCAATTAAATAAAAGCAGCTTAGTTTTCAGTAGTGCTGAGCACCCAAAATTCCCACTGAGCCAGTGCTCAGTCCCTTTGGAAATAGGTCAGTGGGACTTCAGAATGTGCAAAAGGGCTTTACTGAATTAGGGCCAAATTTAGTAACTTCAGCCTGGATTGAGGTGTCTAATCTCAGGTATCCATTTAAAAAAAAAAAATTTTGCCTTAATGTTTTAAAACAGTTGGTGGAGTTAAAAAGGAGTTTCAGAAATGTGATAAGACAAAAATATCAAAAAAAAGTCAAAGAGATAAAAGAATTAAAGAAGGGTCCCTGCAAGGATTGTAAGCAAATAAGACTTACATACAAATAACCAAGGTAATAGTTTGCAATTCTGTACCACCTTCCACCTGAAGACGTCTTTATAACACTCCCAATAGGTATTATGATGTTATGATGTTTAGGAAACTGAGACAAAGAATTTAGATTTTTAAATATGACTAGTGATTTACAGTGCCTCACTTTTTGGGTGCCCAACTTCGGGCACCTTAAAGGGCCTGAGTTTCAGCAAGTGCTCACCCTCTGAAAATCAGATCCCTTTAAAGGATATGTCTGCACTGTGTGGCAAATTGCCGGTACGATTATGATGGGTCCTGTGCTTCCTCTTCTTGGGGGTGCGGGGGGTTTCAGGGTGCAGTTTCCTGCCCCTGAACTAGGATATCTACTGTCCCACTAGTAACCCAGAGAAGGGTAGTGGAGAGGGAGGGACCTGGGCCTGCCCTCTACTCCGGGTCCCAGCCCAGGGGCCCTAGGGATAGTGGTAGGCAACTTGAACTAGTGCTTCCTTCCCCTGAGCTACTTCCCTCTCCTGCTCTTCAGCTTGTGGGGCTTCCTGCCCTCTCTCTCTCTCTGCACAAGCCAGGTGTCTCTTTACCTAGGGTCTTGGTCTTCTAGCCTGGCACGGCACTTCTCCAAACTCTCGTCTACTTCAATTCCTTCAAACTGCTCTCTGCTCCAACTCCTTCCCCTGGAAGATTGAAGGAGGGGGTTTTTATCAGGTGACTAGCTTCAGGTGCTCTAATTGGCTTCAGGTGCTTTTAATTAATCTATAGAAATGTTTCTTCCCTTTACAGGGAAGTCTCCTCATCCTGGGACTTACATATCTCTCCTATATCACTCTCCCGCTGCCTTCTGGCCATGCTGTATCACAGCTGGAAAAAAAACTCCGCATGGCTGGAAGTCTCAGAGCATTTCTCAAGTTGGGCATCCAAAAATGGAGGCAAATCACTAGTCTTTTTGAGAGTAATGGGGGGTGTTTAAGAGCGAGAAAAAGGAGAAGATAAGTATGGAGCAAACCTTTGTGGTTTGAGTGTAAAGTTCATGCACTAGATCAGCGTCAGCATCCTAATTCTGGTATGAAATATAAGAAGTTTTATCTGCTTATGCATGACCTCCTTCCCATCATGTCTTGACTTGGGCACTGGGTCACACTGAGTGACACATGCTGTGAAGGGTCAGTCGGAATGGGAGGAAGTATGGGTGGGTATCGGTGATTGTTTGTGCACATGCACAGCATCTGAGAGCCGTTCTCAATCACTGCATTTGGGTTTTCTGTTGAATACTGACCTAAATTGAGAGACAGAGAGAAGAGAGCAAGCAGCTGCCCCACCACTGTTGCTCTGTTTTCAGTGAGGATCGAGCCTCCATAATCCCCTCGGATTTTATATCTACCAAAACAGCTTGGGCCCATCAGCAAATTGCAGTGGCATATGGTCCAGGTTTATGAGTAATCTGGCACTCGCTTAAGGCAAAGAGGGGACGTCATCTTTCAGCAAATACAGAAAATATTGTGTGGTGGTTGTTTTTTTTTTTAAAGGACTATATTTAATGCAGCTGATAAAAAAAGCTGTGAGCAATGTTTACATTTTAAACCAGTCCTATTTAAAACTTCAGCTGCTGTTCAAAAGGCTAACAACAAAATGTGAATAAAAAATGAGTCTCACTGTCCTGCATTTGACTTTTTGTTATTTAATATAGTCACAAGATACACTACAGCACAGATCCTTAGAGCAGGAAAGGGTTACTGTATCACTAATACAATGAGGAAGCCTGTTGCTTCCTCAGCCATGCATTTGGTCCCTGACTCTCAATACCTATCCAAGATAATCCAAGGTTGTCTAATACAGCATAGTATTTATTCAAGTTTCCAGATCCCGTGACCCAAGCTGGCAGCTAATCTGTTACAGTTTCAACCGTTCACTGGGCAAAATTAATGGGTCTGTACATTCCTTATATTATTTTGCATATATTTATGATCAATATCGTAATCGTTTCTAGTGGGCCTACTAAAGCGCAGAACTCCCATTATGCAAAGTACTGTATAAACATATAGTAAAAGACAGTTCTTTCCCCAAAGGGTGTACAATTTAAATAAACCAGAGATCCAAAGAATGGGAGACAGGAATGCTCAATTGTGATACAGGTCTTTCCAGACACTGAATATATCACTAGTAAAGTCTGTCCTGTTTGAGGCCTAGTCCACAGTAGATAATTAAATTGACCCAGCTATGTCACTGAGGGATGTGAAAAATCCATCCCCCTTAGTGACACAGCTAAATTCCTGGGTAGACAGCGCTAGGTCAATGGAAGAATTTGTTTGTTGACCTAGCTACCACCTCTCAGGGAGGTGGATTAACTACAGTAACTGTCGCCGTAGTGAGTGACTACGCTGAAGCGGTACAGTGACGCAGCTGCTGTGGTGCTTTAAGTGTAGACATAGCCTGAGCCTCTCTGTCTAGCCCCTGTTCTTCCTTATGTTGTAGCCTCTTTACACTGCTTCAGAAGTGTTAAACAGGGACGAGATGACCCCTTCTGAATACCTCCATTAGAACTCGGTTCTGTGGCCAGCACACAGCTGGGTAATGCTCTATGCCAGCCCAACTCCTGGCTCCTGACATACCGAGAACATGTTGGAGGAGAGAGGAATTGTGTTGGGAGTGCCTTGTGCTCTAGTTATCCTGTGTTCACACAACGACCCAAAGAAGGCTGCTATAAATTGTGCTGAACAGAATGAGAATTAAGGAAGTACAATGGTAGCTGAAAGCCAGATGTGCCCATCCCTTCTTCCCCCCAACTTTCTTGAGCAAACTCAGGAGAGGAAGAACAGAGAATCTTGCCCTCTGGCTGGTGAGAGAGACGAACTTTCAAATCACACACAGCCCTTCTTCAGGTCGAACAGTGACCTAAATGCAGAAGTAGGAAAGGAGTCAGTGATTTGGGGAAGTATGAATCTTCCTGGGAAGTGGAATAAAATCAAGTATCATGCAGAATTTGGATTCTGGATCCCCTGACATTCAAAGATGAAGAGGAAAAAGGTTCTTAATCTGGGTTGAAGAGAAACGTGGAGACGTGTATTATACTTGGATGGATATGTCAGCTGAAGAGAATAAAAGAGCTGAGAACATATTGCAACAGGTATAGTTGAAACGTCACCTCAAAGCTAACCCAGCCTCTCCTCCAAACCCATCATACTCACCATCCAAGTGTTACCTCGGTATGAAAGTGAACTCATGGGATGTAAGATCTTTGCACTGCAGACTGTAAAACATAACGAGATTGCAAAATATTTACACTGTAAAACACAGAAATAGGGCCTGCTCATCACAAAGATGAGCTCATCACAAAGATGTATTTATTTGTATTTCCTGGGGAATACAAGATAAAAGTGGATACTACAGGGGCTATCATAATACGTGCTCAATCTACTAGCAGGCTAAAGAGATTCTGAGAATGAAAAACTAGTAGGTGTAATTGCCAAGAAAGCTGATCCTATCGCGTGAGTAGACATCAGGCTGATAAGATGTTTGAGCCTTAAACACATCTGGAATATTAAGGCTGGTCTTCCGCACTGTCACGGAGTCCCCGGGCGATGCTCTGGAACTGCTCCCTACAAAGCCAGGCAGGACTCTGGTGAGGTCTCCCCCCTGTGAGCAGACTGTCTGCAGGGCAAAAAGCTTGCATGGCTTCCACCTTCCTGGTTCTGACCTCGGAGCATTCAGCATCCTCTGCTCCTCCGTGCGCTTACCATAGCGAGTCCGCCCAGGCGGGGTCCTGGGGAAGCCAGAGGGTCCTGCACCCCAACTTCGCAGTCAGATGTGACTCTCAGCCAGCCAGTAAAACAGAAGGTTTATTAGATGACAGGAACATGGTCTAAAACAGAGCTTGTAGGTACAGAGAACAGGACCCCTCAGCCGGGTCCATTTTGGGGTCAGTGAGCCAGACAACCACGTCTGCACTTCACTCCTCATCCCCAGCCAGCCCCCCAACTGACTCACCCTCTAGCCCCTCCTCCTCTGGGCTTTGTCCCTGATTCCTTTGTTCTCCAACCCTTTAGCTATCACCTTGCAGGGGAGAAGGGCCCAGGCCATCAGTTGCCAGGAGACAGAGTGTCGACCATTTATGTACACTGGCCCTTTGCTCTGCAACAATTACACCCCCTTATCCCACCACCTAGAGACTTAAGAAATGCACAGGGGAAACTGAGGCACCCCTACAGTACTCAGAGGAAACATTAAGAACAGTCCCACTTTTGTCACACCTACTTTTGCTGAGGTACACTGTGGAGAGTCAAAAACTGTAGGGGGAACAGTTTTACTCCTTAATTGAAAGGGCAGGGTGGAGAAGTCCTTAATTTTCACTAAATTCCAACTATCATCTTTGTTCCCAACTGTTTGTCAACTTGTCAGTCATTTTTAGGTGTTAAAAACAAAGAGCAAAGCGTTAAGCGTTCTGACCCAAACTCTCTTCCCTTGTCAACTGTTCAGATTTTACTCTCTTGTTACTTGTGATGATATAACCTTGATTGTTTCTCCAGTTGTCCAGTCTTCCTGGGAAAAAGCAGACTAGAACAAGGCCTGAATTTCTAAAATAATTTTTTTGGGGAGCACATTTAAAGCTTTAAGTGCCTGATCCAAGGCTCCATGAAGTCAGTGGAAGTCTTTCCACTGACTTTGATGGGTTTTGGATCAGGCCCCAAAAGTGCAACATCATAAAATACCACGACCCTGTTAAATTAAAAAATAGGACTTTGGTAATGACCATATGGCCTGTTCAGAGGAAATCATTTGGTGGAGTAGAGCCATTCCATTAGCTGGTTTGGTTTGGTTACAGATACAGAAACTTTAGAAGCCACTTTCAGAAAAGTCCTTCAGTCCATATGTTTCTAGCTGAAGACTGAACTACCAGAAAAGCTTGGTTTACAGTGACACCTCCCTGCCCTGTAATCTTGTAAAAACAACAAGGAGTTCAGTGGCACCTTAAAGACTAACAGATTTTTTCAGGCATAAGCTTTCGTGGGTAAAAAAAGTCCACTTCTTCAGATGCATCTTGTAAAGACAACTACATGTGCTCTAGAAAAGAATACTAGAATAATCATTTCATGTAACAGAAAGGCTCCTTTTAGCAGAATGGCATCACAAGATCAGTGCTTCCCGCTTGAATGGCCAAATGGCCCCAGAGGGCCTGGGCCTGTGAAATTGCTATGGTTCTTCAGCAGAAGAGGGAAGCAGGTAGGGATTTAGGAACCATGTACAGGGGTGGTCTGGGGTGGGACCTGAAGGCTCTTGACTATGAAATTCCACTGGCTGTTCTCCATCACATGGGGAATGAAATTTATCCCTATTCTGGGAGCTAGTAAAAAGCCCTTTTAGTATTTCCATTTGTTGTTTCTATATTTTATTGACCTTCAGTTTCATCAGGTGTCCCCATAACAAAGGCTAATTGGTTTTCCCCATGCTCCCCAATATAAAAGATCTCAGTCAAGACCTTCCTAGTGTTTTTCCTTTCCATAAAAGTAGTTTCTGCAATCTCTCGTTACATATAACCTTGCCAGATCTCCAGTTGTCTTTAACACTCTTTCCAGTCTCCATTTTATCTGCCTTAATGTGAGCTATCCACCAGCTCATTTGGACACAGCTGAGTCTGGGACTGGACTCCAAAAGACCGTTTGTCAGAGACTAGAGACTCTTACCAAAGATTGGCTCACTTCCGCTTACCAAAGATTGGCAAGCTCTGCAATGCCTTCTTTATCTCACACCCTCCTATTGGTTCCCATTTTCATGCTACCATCCTGCCTTTCTGTTCCCTCACCATACCATTTACCTTTGCCTTATTGATGTGCAACTTACATAGTTTACATCCCCTCTGAAATCTGGCCCATTGGGTCTACAAAATTGGCTTGGAGATCTCACATAGCCCTTGTCTGGCCTACAGTAGCAAAGCTAAAGGTGAAACAGGCACATGCCCCCTAAAGCAGCCTGAGATAGGTCTGACTTCATATTCTGATGTTATGGGACATTCCCATTTAGAACAATTGCTTCAGGTAGCAGACAAAGAATAACTACTATGCCACTTGTGTGTCAAATGATGCTGCAGCCTTGACACATTCTTTTGCTGATGACACTAATGCAAATACTTGGATAATGAATCAAGTCACATCCTGCCAATCAGCAGATTCCCATAAAGGGCAGCTATGTTTCCTCCATTAGAGATGGAGAGGCTGGTTCAGACAAAAGCCTTATCTGGACGTCTGTGAACAATAACATGCAGAACCTCTATATAGTCTAAGCAGGCTCATGAAAACACACATGAATATTTTTAATTGGCTCCAGTATATGTGTAACCCTTCTGCCCGTCAGAGTTGGCAGCAACAAGGGCCGGGTTCAATATCTAGGGGTTCCATTCCAATAACACAATGCAAACCGGCTCGAGCCCCCACCCAGTGACCTGGGACAAATATATACCACCCCCGCTGGGCGCCTCCAAGAGGCAATACTTCCCCTCTCGCAAGCACATGGTCTGAGTGTAGCAAAAGCCTTTTAATAACAGAGAGAAACAATGTGGCATTATGTTGGGGAAACACCACCAACAGGATTCATAACACAACCCATGAGCAAAAAAAAAAGAACCCACCCCAGGCAAATTGGGGCATGCCCTTTTCCCTTTGGTTCTTGAGTCCAGCAACCCCAAATCACCCAAAGTCCCAAAAGTCCAATGCCCCAAAAGTCTCTGACCCTGGTCAGGGCAGCCCCAGAGTTCGAAAGTTTATCTGCGGAGCTTTACCTCCCAACCTGGGTGGAAATGGGACGGGGGTAAGAGGCACCTTACGTGATCTGAAGCTGACCGCCCCATAGCTCCATAGCGGCACTCCGCTCCGCCAGCCGCCCCACAAACTCCTTCGTTCAGCTGCGCTCCGCTCCGCCAGCCGCCCCACAAACTCCTTCGCTCCGCTCCGCCAGCCGCCCCACGAACTCCTTCACTCAGCTGCGCTCTGCTCCGCCAGCCGCCCCACGAACTCCTTCGCTCAGCTCCACGGCCCACAAGCCGCTCCTGCCATCCACACACTGCTCCGCGTCGAACTGCTTCACCAGCCGTCCCGCAAACTGCTCCACAATATATCTTCAGGCTCCCCCACTACTTAACACAACACTCAGTGATTTCAGCTCTTAGGTGAATTCAGCTTGTAGTAGGGGAGCCCCAGTGCTGGTGCACTGTCAGCCCAAAGTGAGCTCAGCAGCCTATAACTAGACTTCTAATGAAATCAAAATTAGCTCTGATATTCCACAGTGGAGAGAGGAGGAAGTGCAATTAGCATGTAAGGCCCTCACCAAGGGGCCCATGCCACCAAGTATTAATACTTGTCCCCAGCCTCTCTCCATTCACACAGTTTTGGAACCCATGACCCTTGCCTAGCGAGTGCTACTTAGTTGATGGTGAATCCCTCCATCATAACAAAAGGCCACATACAGTTCCAAGCACAGTTCCCATAATCAGGGTAATAACAATTTATTCTTCCTGCCCCAATAACAGAGACACTGGGGATCCCACAGCAGCCAAAGTGACCATTTGGGCAGCTATGGTCTCATTCTAGGCGGGGTGGGTGTGCCTATGCAAATGAGATCGGCCCCTGAAGTTCTTTTCCACAATTTGCCACACCTCACCACCAGATGTCAGGGTGGAGCTCATCCTGACACTGCTTACATCCTCCCCCCAGCCGAGACTTTGTCGTCCCGACAAATCACACTCCCTTTATACCAACTCATTGGTTTCCTCCAAAGGGCCTCAGGAAGCCCACTTTAGCTTCCACAAGCCTGTGTGCTAAATGTATTGGCTCCTCACTAGTCACCCCAGGTGCATCATAAGTTAACCGTTTCACTGGTCTTATCACCCTGTCTCGTCTATTGAGAATCTCTGTTGTCGAGGTAGGGGGAACATCCTCTTGAGTGACGGATGGAGAGGCTTCCCTGGAGGGTCCCTCGGCTACTGGCGTAGGCCCCTGCACTCCTAGTTCTAACGCTGGAGGGTCCAAGGTGCCCAGGACATCCTCTACCTGTCCGTCCCCATTGTCCAATAACCTGTGTGTGTCATCACAGGGGGGTCTCATCAGCAGCACCGGGGTATCAGAAAGGGGCCTAAATAGTTCCGCCATTGGGTTTAGGGCGGAAGAGGGAAAACTCTCGTTTGGTTCAGCTGATCGAGACTGAAATCTTGTCTCCATCCCAGGATACACCAGGGTTGTGTCTTCCTCCTCAGACTCACTCTCAGATGTGCAGAATAGGGATAAGTTAGCTGCAGGGGGCCCACTGTCTGTGTTGGATGGCGGCTTTGGTCTAGCACCTCTGTTCTGCCCGGCGGCCCTGCCGTGGCCCATCTCACAAGGGGTGCTTACCAATTCCCCCACAGGGAGCAAAAGGTTTCTATGCACCGTCTTTATTTGCCCTGGACCGTCTTCAGGTTTGATCTTGTAGACCGGCAGATCTCCCAGCTTTTCCATCACCAGGTAAGGTATTGCCTTCCATCTGTCAGCTATCTTGTGTTTGCCAGCAATACCCAAATTTCGCAGCAGGACTCTGTCCCCCGGCTGGAGCTCCTGCGAACGCACTCTAGCATCATATCGATGTTTGTTGCGGTCTGCGTTCTTCCGAGCCGCAGCGGTAGCTAAGCGATAAGCATCCCGCAGCTTTTCTCTTAGTCGGGATACATATTGCTGATGAGTTTCATAGCTATCTCCATCCTCTGATACACCAAAGCACAAGTCTATGGGTAATCTTGGTTCTCGCCCAAACATCAAGAGATATGGGGTGACTCCCGTAGCATCGTTCTTTGTGGCATTGTAGGCATGCACCAGAAATGCGACATGCTGGCTCCAGGTTGCCTTCTGCTCTGGTCGCAAAGTTCCCAACATATCTAATAGGGTTCGATTGAACCTCTCTGGCTGAGGATCACCTTGGGGGTGATAAGGCGTTGTCCTAGACTTTTTAATTCCTGCTATCTTCAGCACCTCCTTCAGAAGGTGACTCTCAAAATCCCGCCCCTGATCAGAGTGTATCCGAGCCGGGAATCCATAGACTGAGAAATATTTGTCCCACAATACTCGAGCAACGGTGGTGGCCCTCTGATCACGTGTGGGATATGCTTGTGCATACCGTGTAAAATGGTCAGTCACTACTAGAATGTTTCCAACATTCCTCTTGTCTACCTCTACAGACAAGAAATCAATGCATACCAACTCCAAAGGTTTGTTGCTGGTGATGTTCTTGAGATATGCAGCCCTCGTGGGCAGAGTTTTCCTTTGAACACATCGAGCGCAAGTCTCACATTTCCTGCGAACATCTTCAGCCATTCGGGGCCAATAGAACCTACTACGAATAAGTTCCAAGGTCCTCTCCATCCCTAAATGCCCAAAGTCATCATGAAGGGCCCTCATGGCCAGGGCTCTGTACTTTTTTTGGCAGTACTAGTTGTGCTCGTTGTTTTTGTAAAGGGTCAGTGGTCATTCGGTGTAGCACTCCCTGAATCAGTTTTAGTTTGGTCCATTCTCTCAATAGTAGTTTACCCTCCGGGTTAGGTGGGACAACCGCAGCTGGGCTTCGCCCCTCCCTTTTGGCAAGTAGTGTATCACGAATGTCAATATCTTGCCGCTGGGCTTCTTGCCAGTCAGCCGCATTGAGCATGGGCAAAGGAGATTGGTCTAATGCAATATAGTTCACTGAAGCAGAAGGCATGCATTCAGGGGGCAGGCCCAAAGCTTCTGCAACACATCCCTGAAAGCCCTCACGGGCCTCTGGCTCTCGGCGACTCACACTGCAAATAGCTCTCACTCCATCTGTGGGTATCACAGCAACTTCTGGAGCCTGCGGACGCCTGGACAATGCATCTGCATCTACATTGCTTCTCCCTGATCGGTACTGAATGCTGAACTCATAGCTAGCCAAGGCGGCCACCCATCTCTGCCCTGTAGCATCCAGCTTAGCACTTGTTAACACATAAGTCAGTGGATTGTTGTCTGTCCACACCTGGAACTGAGCACCATACAAGTAGTCTCGAAATTTCTCAGTGATGGCCCATTTCAAGGCCAAAAATTCCAGCTTGTGGGTGGGATAGCGAGTTTCACTATCAGACAATCCTCGGCTGGCAAAGGCTACAGGTTTACATTTGCCTTCCACTTCCTGGTACAGGACTGCTCCCAGACCCTCCAAACTGGCATCAGTATGCAGGATAAATGGTTTGCTTGGGTCAGCAAAAACTAGGACTGGAGCATGAGTTAGGCAAGTAATGATTTCTCGAAAAGCCCTTTCACATCTCTCATCCCACCGTGGCCCAAATGGTGCAAAGGGGCCATTGTGTCTCTGCACAGGAGGCTTTGGGGACCTCCCCTTATTCTTGGACTTAGATTTGTTCTTGCTGGACTGATGTCCCCTGGTAAGATCATTCAGAGGCTTTACAATCGTAGCATAGTTTTTCACAAATCTGCGGTAGTAGCCACTAAATCCAAGGAAGGTCTTGAGTTCTCTGTAGTTACTTGGACGTGGCCATGTAGTGAGTGCTTCTATTTTATCAGGATCAGTACTCACACCTTCTTGGGACACAATGTGACCCACATACTTCACTGAGGTTCTGCAGAACTGGCATTTGTCAATTGAAAGCTTCAGACCATAATCCTCCAACCTATCAAGCACTTTAAGAAGTCTTTCTTCATGCTCCTCTAAGGTTCTTCCAAACACAATCAGGTCATCCAAATAAACTAACACTTGCAGTAAATTCATGTCTCCCACAACTTTCTCCATGAGACGTTGAAAGGTGGCAGGTGCTCCAGAAATCCCTTGGGGCATGCGTTCGAACTGATAAAACCCTAATGGGCAGATGAAGGCTGTCTTCTCCTTATCTTCTTCTCCCAGAGGGATCTGGTAGTATCCACTTCGAAGATCCAACACAGAGAACCACTGGCTTCCCAGCAAACAGTCTAAGGCGTCTTGCACTCGAGGCATAGTGTACTGGTCGACCACAGTACGGCTGTTTAGGGTGCGGTAGTCAATACACATCCGGATTTTCCCATTCTTTTTGCGGACTACCACAATGGGTGAGGCGTATGGGCTGCGGGACTCTGTTATGATGCCATTCGCAGCCAGCTCCTGAAGATGATGTCGCACATCTTCCATCTCAGAGAGAGCAATCTTCCTAGATCTCTCCCTGAAAGGTCGAGAGTCATGTAGTCTGATATTGTGCTCTACTCCTTTTGCACATCCCACATCCCACTCATGCAGTGAGAACACCTTGGATCTTTCACAAAGTTTCTTCCTCAGGCGATCTTTCCAGTCCTCGGACACTGGTGAATCTCCAAAGTCAAACTTTGCTGGGTCTATTGTCGGAACTTGAGTTTCACACTGGGGTTTTACAATCGACTCAGGCTCAAAGAGGTCTGCTATCTTTTGTCCTTGCTTCACAAAAATATCACGACTCGTTTCATTAGCAATCAGTATAGTCACCCTTTCCTGGGTGTCAGCAGGTAGGGTTATGACTCCACTGGGGACCAGCACTCCTTCAGGGAGCTCTCCTCCCATCGGCTGCTCTATCATTGCTAACGTCCCTTTACTGCCTTTCAGACAGGTACTCATGACAAGCACTTCTTGCTCCGTCCTTGCAGGCACTACTAAGGGGGTTGTGCCCGCGTACTTCAGTGCCCCAAGTGGTAGCTCAGATGTGTCCCTTTTAGCGCTCTCAATTTTCCTATAGGCTTCAGCACAAAGCGTATGGATCATCAGGGTATTCAGGTACTGGTTCCCAGCCCGCCTTCTGCAGTAATCCGCCAGTACCTTGAAGAGACTGGAGTTGGTCCCTATCAGCACAGACACATCAGAAGTCCCTTTAGGGTCAGGGCATATTAAGGCAGCTGTGTCTACCTCTTCTCTTACCCCAGCAACCTCCTCTGGGAATTCCAGGTGCACTATGACATACCCTTGGTAGGGGTATTCATCCATGCTGAGGCCACACAGGCCAAGGCCAGTCAGTGGCTGTATAGGCAGGTGCCTAAGCATCTGTTGGTAGAATGACTGAAATATAATAGTCACTTGAGATCCAGTGTCAAGCACTGCTTTACACTCCACCCCTTCGATCCTCACCTTGACCTCTGCTCGAGGCCCTATCAGTCCTGCAGGGATCCCAGCTGGACAGTCTTTTCTGGGGGAATCTTCAAATCCTGCAGACCTGGGGGGTCCCCGTCCCCAGACCCTTTGGCAGCTACCGGATCTCTCCCAACTGATCCTCAGCTTTCCATACACTAAGGAGGGGTTTTCTTCATTACGGCACTTGGCAGCACTGTGTCCATCCTGACCACATCGGTAGCAGAAGAATTGACCTTTCCCCCTTCGCCTGGGGGGGATGGTGGCTCTAAGTGCGGGCTTCTCAATCGCCACAGTTTGAGGCTTCTTATTCCTGGAAGTCTTAACTCGGTCAACGGTACTTTGCAGCTCAGCTATCCGTTCCGTCAGGACCTGCATTTGTTGGGCAAGTTCCTCTCTGGTGCTCACCATCAGTACACTGGCCGTTTGCAGTGGTGTTGCGCTGGCTGGATCCGATGTTTGGGCTTCCCAAAACTCACTGGCAGCCTGCCTTTCTTCCTCCTCTCGGACCTCTTTTATCAGCTGGGAGTAACTTGGGGGATGTTCCCGTCGTTCTCTTAGCTGGAGATGAAGTAGAATCGGGTTCTGATACTGAGTTCCTCTTACAATTTGAGCCAGTCTGGTCTGATCCATCTGCTCAGCAGTCACTGCTCCCCTCATGACAGCTCTCTGAAGCAGTCTCTCCAGTCTCTGTATGTAGGCTGAAGCCTTCTCGCCCTTTTGTTGTCGGGAATTAAGGAACTTACAGTAGCTGTCTTCAGGGCCCTCTACGCTCCCAAAGTTGTGTTCAAGGGCCTCTAGGCAGTCCTTCACACTGACCCCAGGGTCAATGAGCTTCAGGGTGCGAATCACATCTAATGCTGGGCCGCCAAGGCTCTCTATAAGGCATCTTCGCTTTTCTGCATCTGGTACGGCCCACTCTTGCAGCATTTCAGTGGTATGCTCTAACCAGGGTTCAAACTCCTCCTCCCCAGCAAATAATCTTAACTTACGACAAGAGTCTGACTCAGCATGGGGCAGCACAACCTTTTCCAATATTTGCCCCAGAGCTTTTGTCCAATCATCAGCCGAGGCTGCAGCCTCTGAGCTAGAAGCTGCTGAGCCAGGGCTCAACAAACCTGACATATTAGCCATTATTCAAACAGTAATTTCCTCAAAATATAAGCACAAACAAAAAAATATAAATTGTTTCCCAATGTAGTGGATCACTCAACAGGTGCTTGCGAGGGGTACTGACCCAGGCGATCCCGGACGAGCCCCCAAAAATGTAACCCTTCTGCCCGTCAGAGTTGGCAGCAACAAGGGCCGGGTTCAATATCTAGGGGTTCCATTCCAATAACACAATGCAAACCGGCTCGAGCCCCCACCCAGTGACCTGGGACAAATATATACCACCCCCGCTGGGCGCCTCCAAGAGGCAATACTTCCCCTCTCGCAAGCACATGGTCTGAGTGTAGCAAAAGCCTTTTAATAACAGAGAGAAACAATGTGGCATTATGTTGGGGAAACACCACCAACAGGATTCATAACACAACCCATGAGCAAAAAAAAAAGAACCCACCCCAGGCAAATTGGGGCATGCCCTTTTCCCTTTGGTTCTTGAGTCCAGCAACCCCAAATCACCCAAAGTCCCAAAAGTCCAATGCCCCAAAAGTCTCTGACCCTGGTCAGGGCAGCCCCAGAGTTCGAAAGTTTATCTGCGGAGCTTTACCTCCCAACCTGGGTGGAAATGGGACGGGGGTAAGAGGCACCTTACGTGATCTGAAGCTGACCGCCCCATAGCTCCATAGCGGCACTCCGCTCCGCCAGCCGCCCCACAAACTCCTTCGTTCAGCTGCGCTCCGCTCCGCCAGCCGCCCCACAAACTCCTTCGCTCCGCTCCGCCAGCCGCCCCACGAACTCCTTCACTCAGCTGCGCTCTGCTCCGCCAGCCGCCCCACGAACTCCTTCGCTCAGCTCCACGGCCCACAAGCCGCTCCTGCCATCCACACACTGCTCCGCGTCGAACTGCTTCACCAGCCGTCCCGCAAACTGCTCCACAATATATCTTCAGGCTCCCCCACTACTTAACACAACACTCAGTGATTTCAGCTCTTAGGTGAATTCAGCTTGTAGTAGGGGAGCCCCAGTGCTGGTGCACTGTCAGCCCAAAGTGAGCTCAGCAGCCTATAACTAGACTTCTAATGAAATCAAAATTAGCTCTGATATTCCACAGTGGAGAGAGGAGGAAGTGCAATTAGCATGTAAGGCCCTCACCAAGGGGCCCATGCCACCAAGTATTAATACTTGTCCCCAGCCTCTCTCCATTCACACAGTTTTGGAACCCATGACCCTTGCCTAGCGAGTGCTACTTAGTTGATGGTGAATCCCTCCATCATAACAAAAGGCCACATACAGTTCCAAGCACAGTTCCCATAATCAGGGTAATAACAATTTATTCTTCCTGCCCCAATAACAGAGACACTGGGGATCCCACAGCAGCCAAAGTGACCATTTGGGCAGCTATGGTCTCATTCTAGGCGGGGTGGGTGTGCCTATGCAAATGAGATCGGCCCCTGAAGTTCTTTTCCACAATTTGCCACACCTCACCACCAGATGTCAGGGTGGAGCTCATCCTGACACTGCTTACATATGTATTTATCCAAGGAGTAGAAAAAGACAATACACTGAGGAAATTAAGACTGTAAAAAACACAGTTTCTGTTTCCTTCCCCCCTCTCTTCTTCCTGTTCATGCTTTTCCTTGTTTCTCTCTCTCTCTCTTTCTCTCTCTACCTTCTATCTCTACTTGTATGCTTGCTGGTGAAAAGTTTGTGTGTGTAAGCTGGGATACTTTCCCCTAAAACTGCATGATACAAATTTAGTGGACTCTGTAAAAAGCCGTTGCCAATAGTAAATTCAAAGTGGCCTCTAAGCTACCATAGTTTCCTCAGTGGAAAAGGATAGGAAATAAAAGCATAGTACCATGTGGTATCTGGAGGTAAATGTTGACTTTTAAATGGTGGCATTAGGGCTGTGTCTTTAAGGGAGGCATTTCCCAGACAGAGCATCCAGGCGAGGCACTGTTTTGTTGCAATGCACAGCCAGTTGGAACTGGACACAGAATAAAGCAAATCTCCCGCAAGCACCTTAAGCAGTGAGTGATCACTGAACGCTGTTAGAAATTGATGCCAGTCACTGGGGATGTGCAGAGAAATAAAGAGACAGATAAAGCCAGACACAGAACTCAGCATGATTTGACCTGCCACCACTTCATGAAAATGACCCTCTGTGTGTCTGTGATGAGGTGCAATGGTTGCAAACAGCACTGGTGTAACGAACGGTTGCCACGTGGTCATGAGAGATTGTCATCCAACACAAACACAAATAACCATCTCCCACTCCCAGAAGAGCAGGTGTAACCCGGTGGCATGTTCCTTTCAGGGCCAGAGGCCTTGGGCCAGCCAGTCTAGTTCATTAATCAGATCCAGCTGAGCAGGGGACAGTTTTCCTTATGAAGAGCTGCAAGAAGCAGCAGGAGGGAGCGGGGAAGGTGTTGGTGTCGCATCTGCAAACAGAAGCTGCAGGAAGGGACAGTCTTCTGCTGTAGTCCCTGGATCAGGGAAGACTTCAGGAAGGAAGGCCATGGGGAGCGCTCCTCTAGCCACTCTCTCTTACACAGGGCAGAGAAGTGGGAGAGAACTGAGCTTGAAGGCCTGGCAGAGGGGATATTTCCTGCTCATCTCTGGGAGTACTGGGGTGAAGGAAATACAGGGGTCAAGGAGCAGAGAAAGAACCCGGAAGGGATATGAGACTTGCATTAAGCGCGGGGTGGGAGCACATTGCGATTGCTTTGTTTGAAGAAAGACTGGAGACCGAAGAAGAGCCAAGAGTGAAAGAAGGTGGTCGAGCCGGAGGTGTTCTGAGTTGCAATATGGTGCTTTAGTTTATATCTGGGAGATGTGTAATCACAAAGTACCCCATGCAGAGGCGTTCTCAGCACAAGAAAATGTTTGGGGAGTGTTTGCAGTGACCCTGAGAAGGGGAGAAACTGAGGCTGCATGCCTGCCTGGCACCTTCCTACCATGAGGGGGAACCCGAGCGGGGCCTGACATGGAACAAAGGGAGATACGGGACAGTGACTCTGCCATTTTGCCAGAGACGGCCTCATACAGCCAACCACCACAGCAGGCTGAGACAACAGAGACCCGAGATATGGAACAACCAAAGTAAGTGGACTTGCTGCCTCCTGACAGTGTGGGAGCCCCATCGGTCCAAGTGACAGCACAGGCTACCTCAAAGAGTGTTAGCAAGGTTAGTTATTAGGCTGGTTATAAGTATTCGTAATTGTATGTTACTTTAATGTTGGTGTCTACGTGTTTATTGTTTCTAAAGTTTGGCTTGTGTTGAGGATTGCACCACTCAGGGCTGAGCGTCCCAGACAGAGACCCATCCCTTCAACATCCTGCACATGCAGCTTTTGCAGCATACTAGATTTTTTTCTAATTGTACGAGCAGAGCCTTAGAGCCATCAGATGTCTGTTTGCTCATACCATTCCTGAAATGTCTTTGGGACTGAAGAACAGGCACGGTCTTTGCAATGGCATAAATTCATTCCTAGTGTAATTCCATTGATATAAATAAAGCAGAGATGCAGCAGAACCCACAAAGTAAGATCTGGTGCCAAACTTCCCCAGAACTCAAGGGTGTTCAGATGCAGGGTTTGGTTTGGGCCCATCTTTTTGGTTTGGGCCCAAACTATGTGATGTTATTTTTTTATCCCCAAAAGGCGGGAAGAGGAGAAAGAACACCCTAGCAATGCTTCGTCCAGGGGAAAATGAATTCCTTCACTCTTTGGCTAAGATGCCTGTTGCCACAAGTTCGCCCGTCTCTGTCTTGGCTGCAAGGCAGATATGGGTGGATGGATGATGTATTTAGAAGAGCTGAAATAGTTTGGCTTGACAGAAGAGGAAGTGACTTGTAACCCAGTAACTTGACATATGTTGCTTTTGCTTGTTAACAAGCAGCCGATGCTCCTGGTATGAGAAGCATTGTAACAGGTGCGGGTCAAGTAGACACAAGGGTAGATTGATAGACGGCCCATCTCCCCAGCTGAAAAAGTAAAGGGCTTGGGGGATGGGAGGGTAGAATGAACAAGGAATGTTTTGCAAAGAGCTATTTGAGACTGCGTCAGTGATCAAAAAGAAAAATTATCAGCTGTGGACTCGAGGGTGTGAACACTGCCTATCATCGCTCACTTAAAACAACAGTGCGCGTACACCCCTGCCACTCGGGGAACTGCTGAACTTTTCGGCCCCTTCATTAGCGTTCCAGCAAGCTGCTTTGGAAACTAAAAAGCAAAGGACTGACTGTCTAGCAATCTGTTTCACAGCCTCGCACATGTGTAGCAGAGCACCACCTAGCCTACTCCAAGTTCAGGGGAGGAAAGTGGTTTTCAGCTGACTCACTAACACGTGTACTGGTGAACAAGATATTGTGTTTCTGTAGGAAATTGTGTTATAGTAATTACTTCCCACCAGCTCTTAAAAAACCCAAGCCAAATGGCTCATGTCCCTCATTGTCAGGAAACGAGGTTACAATCTAGTAAACCAATCCCCCACTTTATGAAACAACCCAAGCTGTAGTGAGGTTGAAGCAGAGCTAACTTCCCTATTCTATACTAATCTTGCCTGGATTTGTTAGTTACATAAAAAACAGGTTTGGGGATTGTTTGGTGCCCACTGTAGTTCATTGAGCACTAAGCTGAGATCTAAATTTATTTGATTTAGAATTTCATCCTGGATTTTAACTAGGTTATCTGATCATTTATTTTCCCTTAAAGGCTATGTACACAATTTTTGGAGGAGTCACAAACAGGAAGTGCGCTAACATCTGCTGTATCACTGAGTCTGGAGAGAAGAAAAGGTTGAGGTATGGTTATATTACAGGCAGGGATGGCTTTAATGGGAGTTCATAAAGTCCAAATACACCAACAGAAGGAATGCATGGTTCTATAGCCCGGGCCTTGCATCTTCGGGGCACCACTCCTGGCCAAGTCACTGCACAAAGATTTCAGAATCTCATGCCTCTATGGAGGCCTGTAGGGCAAAATCTGCTAACGGGAGCACAAGGGGAACGGAGTCTAGGCAGGAGAGATGCCAGGGCGGCGTTGGGCTCATGGTGGGGCCTCCCCCTGCCCTGAGCAGCCAAGTCCAGATGCTGAGTGGAGCTGCTTCCTCCACGGTGTCCCTGGCAGGGTCTGTCTTGCTGTTGTGAGTAACCGGGACTGGTTCACTAAAGTACACTCATTTAGTCGGGAGAGTACATCTGCCACTGATTACAGGTGATGCAGATTGAGTAGACTAATCATTTGTAGAGGAACACAATTCTTACTATTGGTGCTGGGTATGGGGGATATGTGGGAGGAGCATGGACTGAAGCAATTTGTTGTTCTGTTGTCTTCTAGGTTTATCACAAGGGTCAGAAAATGTGGTGTTCTTCTTAAAGCTCCAGCTCCTGGAGTCATATTACTATGTGAAAATATGAACCATAAGGACTCTCAGACCAGAAGGCAAATAAAAAAACCCTCAAATGTATTCATTTTAAAAAAAAAAAAAATCTCATAATTTTTAAGCCAACCTCACATGTTTGCACAGTACCCAGCACAATTGGGTCCCATTCCTGATTGGAACATCTGGCACAACTACAATATAAATGCTTAATGGGAAAAAAGGAGCCAGAAATTCAAATCAGTAGGACTATGTTGATTTATATCAGCTGAGGATACTGCCCATTATTATTAATAATAATACACATGTTAGAGATAGGGAAAACTGAGGTTCACAATGGGTGGGCCCAATATAGTCAAGCTAGAATTAGGCCCAGAAGTGGCTTTACTGACAGTGGTTCTGAGCACTACCATCTCCCATCAACAATATTCACCACCTCTGGATATCAAGCCGCTTTGATTTAAGAGTCTAGCCATGAACAACTTCAAAGTTTGAAAGTGTTGGCTAACCACCATACCTAGATAGCAAGTCAGTAGCAAAATTGGGAAGACAACACAGGAGGCTCATCTCCTAGATCCCTGCTCTATCCATTAGGACATTCCCCTGAAGATGAAAATGGCAATATCTCTGAAACCTGTTATATCTCCAGAACCAGAATTAACTTCTTAAGTGCCCACTGTGTATATAATTTCTAAATAAAAGCCCAATTCATGCACCCTTACTCATGCTGAGTTGCCCCAATGCCAGTGAGAGAGGTGGTAACAGAACTTAAGAAGATGCCTGATTGACAGGGTACCTTTAAAGATACCTTTACCTGACCAGCTCTACAAAAATGTAAATGGTTTGGAGAAAATTTTCTAAACACATACAATATTCTCTTTTTTAAAAAAAATAAAATAAAATTGTGGAATGTGATTTTTTTCCCCCCAAAGAAAATGCAGTTTTTTGAAAACTGAAAATGGAAAAATGTTCAGGTATTTTTTTGGGAAAAGTTATTCACTGAAAATGTTTGTTAGTTTTTGAAAAAAATTGGGGGGGGGGGAGGTGTCATCAAAAAAAGCAGAAACGACAAAGTGAAAGTTTTCTGTAAAAATTTGTTTTTTTTTTTAAAAAACAAACAAAAACAAGCCATTTTCCAGTGAAAAAAGCTTTCATGTGAAAATTTTCAACCAACTCTACATTTTTGTAGAGTTCTGTCATTTATAAACTAGTCTCTCCTTGGTTGAGGATTTTTCCCTTTTAATAGGAACCAATGGCCAACTACATAGCAGTTTGATTGGCGAACAGAAAGTCCATCTGATGTATAGTTCAGGATTCTTATAACCTAGCATCTTTGCATGCGAAGTGGAGCCAGATGCTTGTGTCAGTGCACAGGGACATTGCTGTGAAGATTCTGAGGGCAGTGAGGAATCATTACTGAGAAGCGATAGGGTTATAATCTGCTGTAGTCGAGTTTTAAGGATGCAGTGCAAGCAATGCATCATGAATCCAATTAATACTTAGCAAGTTTCACAGGTTTTGTACCACGCAGAAGCTGTAAGCACGATAATATTGCAGCATACCAGATAAAATAACAGATATATCAGGTTGGCCCCCAACTGGCACTTCAGAAGAAATCATACCACGGTTCTTCCTCCCCCATGTGGCTAACAGCGCAAACCTCAAAATGGGGTTGAGGAGGTTGAGCCAGGAATTCGTTCCCACCCCTGCAATGATCAGCAGCTTCCCTGAGGTGTCGCACCTCACTCTCTACCCCTCCTTATAGCATGGGTAGCTGCAAATATTGTTGCAGCTCAGAAAATTACCCAGCCATAAATACCAGCTACCGTATTCAACCCTGTGACTTCCTGCTGACTACGTACTGTAAAAAGGAATCAAATCTGTTTGTTTGCCATGTATCTGCTGCCAGTTGTATCACCAGGCCCCTTTTTTGTTCTTATGCCATGGGAAAGTGCAAAAAGGGAAGGGCTGAACAACTGGTTTTAACTATTTGCTCCATCATCGTAACTTCCACAATTAAGTCCCATCAAAAAGCTTTCTTCTCCAGGCTAATTTTTTCAGTCTCTCATCATATAAGCCTAAGTGCTGTCAACATGCAACGTGGGGGGTGGGTGGAGGGGAAATGAGGGCATTCCTCACAAAGAAAGTAGCATTAGTATTCTCTCTCTGTATCAGAGCGATGGTAGGCACCAACAGTTTATTTGTTTTTTTTATACACTATTTTTCCTTTTCCCAGTCAGCAGCAATGCAAAGGGGCCACCTGATGCAACCACCGACAAAATCACACGCGGATTGCTGGCCATGAATGCCACACAAATTAGCTGAAGCTCACATTGCTCTAACCAGGCACCCCTCCTACCTTTGACACACCCGGCTGCGCCCCTGGCAGAGACTGCACCCAGAGTGGTGAGGCACAGAATCACCTTTGCCGACCCTATGCCACCTCCAGTGGTGTAGAAGGGTAGCTATCAGGGGAAAGGATCATTCCCAATATTAGAAATAGCTGAGAGTTTATATGGAGTTGGATTTTTAAAAGTACTCGGCGCTGACCCAGCTCTGCTCTGACTGATGCAATGGTAGAACTCCCATTGATTTCAGCAGGTGCACAGTCAGGCCAGCGATTTGGAAAATCCGACCAAGTGCATCTCCTTATAAACAGGTTTCAGAGTAGCAGGCGTGTTAGTCTGTATCCGCAAAAAGAAAAGGAGAACTTTTGGCACCTTAGAGACTAACCAATTTATTTGAGCATAAGCTTTCGTGAGCATCCGATGAAGTGAGCTGTAGCTCAAATAAATTGGTTAATCTCTAAGGTGCCACAAGTCCTCCTTGTCTCTTTATAAACAGCGACTCACCAACTCTTCTTGAGAGAAGAGAAACCTCTAGTGTGACTGTTTTTAATACCTGGGATCCCAGTTTCTAACTGAAGACCACAGAAGACTGCCATTAGTACCCGTGGATGTTTGCTTCCAGTGGCTAATTTACTTGGATTTTTCAAAAAGCTTTTTAAAAATACATTTATTACAAAATTAAAACAACCTTGCAGGACAGACCCAATGTGCAGGAACAAGTTATGCCCTTAGTTATTCCCATAGAGCCTCACGGACTTGAAGGAAGTAGTATGAGAATCATTAAAAGGCAGAATGACTCCTAGAGGAGCAGCGCTAAGGGGTCCTCATGTAAAGGAGAATCAGGTTCATATCTCACATCAGTAGATAATGATAAAAATGGAATCCAGGAAGTATTATTATTATAAATTTT
Source organism: Caretta caretta (assembly GCF_965140235.1). Taxonomy (NCBI): domain Eukaryota; kingdom Metazoa; phylum Chordata; order Testudines; family Cheloniidae; genus Caretta; species Caretta caretta. Next base: position 26,023,632 of record NC_134209.1, read on the forward strand.
TAAATTATAAATTATTATAAATTTTGTGTGACTATAAAATGCCATTGTGGAAAACAAGTACAAGATAAAGGGGGACTGGGTTAGAAAGCGGACAGTGACCCAATCACCTATTTTTGTTCATACATACACAAATGCAGGGAGTGCAGTTTTGCAACCATGAGCTCCTCACTAGGGAATGTAAATTCCACATGCATATACTTAACTTCTCCGTTTATGTTAATCATTTAATCAAGTAGCCAAGTATGAGATTGGCAGGCTCCGTTCAGGTACTCATGCCTTTAAATTAGCCCACACCATACAGTGTATAACATATGCACTTGTGTTTACTTGTAAACATAAGGAGCATTGAATTTGATATCCCTTACCCACAAAATCAAGTATCCCTACTCTTGTATCATGTAGTATCATTGTGACAGCTATGTAATAACTAGCAGGATTAATATTGATTATTAAACAGTAGAAGTGACTCACGAACAGAGAACAGGTAACTGTAGATCTGTAGGTTTTAAAAAGGAAATATTTTCATTTTTCCTTAGGCTGACCCAATTTGAAATGAGAACATGTGAGATATTATTCAAGCATTTCTCATCCTTTTGAGCAAGCGCTTTATGTTCTGATGTGACTGTCTGGATTACTGAGCTGCACGTTGTGATCACGTCAGTCTGTCGTGTATACATTTATGAACTCTAGGCTAATATACGTGTAGGGTAATATGCAACCTTGTCATACTGTAAAGGTACAATGATGAGAACCGAAAACATGGCCTTGGGGTTTTCTTTGCTTACCTGGTTTTCACTGGCAGCCATATAAAAAAATAACTATATCCACATCTAATGAGATGAAAAATGGACCTCCTTGAACATTTGCCTTTTATCATCCATAGAGTAAGATGGCTCTTATTGTAAGGAACAAAGATTAGTTTTATCACAAGGCAGCCCCATTCATCTACACCGTGTTCATATTTAAAGATACACCACCCTTACCCTGTTCTCTCGGGAAGAAGGTGTGAACTCCAGGGTAGTTCTGTTTTTGTAATGAAGGTACTTACATAAAATCAACCGGCTCAGGAATACTTTTCTTTCTTGTCAAACTGCTCTGTATTAAAATGCTTATATATGACTCTTGTTGATGTACTTTCACTCACTCACAACCTGGGTGAATTATTTGCATTGCTCTCCTCCTCCAAGTTATATTTCACTGTTCCCGTGAAAGAAAATAAAGATTGAGAGAAGAAAAATGAAAATATACTTCACAGGTGAGATTTTCAAAAGTGCTCAGCGCTGGTCTAAATCTGTTCCCATTGAACTCATTGGGAGTTTTACCAGCGACTGCAGAGTTAAGCCAACACTGGACGCTCTGGAAAAACCCACCCTAAAAATCCCTGTGTTATTTCACATGCCTGTGCTCATCAGTAAAGGGCTGAAGTCTGCTCTGATGTATGCATGGTCATGACTCCGATATGAGGTCACTGATGCTCATCTGATGGCAGAACCCAGTTCAACTGTTTGACTGAACAGCAGTGATCTGGGAACATTATGCTCATCATTTACATGTTGTCAAGGTTCCTCCCCCACTCTGAACTCTAGGGTACACATGTGGGGACCTGCATGAAAACCTCCTAAGCTTATTCTTACCAGCTTAGGTTAAAACTTCCCCAAGGTACAAACTGTTTTACCTTTTGCCCTTGGACTTTCGCTGCCACCACCAAACGTCTAACCAGGTTTATTATTGGGAAAGAGTCTTCCCCCCCCCCAAATCCTCACCAAAACCTTGCACCCCCTTTCCTGGGGAAGGTTTGATAAAAATCCTCACCAATTTGCATAGGTGACCACAGACCCAAACCCTTGGATCTTAAGAACAATGAAAAAAATATTCAGTTTCTTACAAGAAGAATTTTAATAGAAGCAAAAAGAATCACCTCTGTAAAATCAGGATGGTAAATACCTTACAGGGTAATCAGATTCAAAACATAGAGCATCCCTCTAGGCAAAACCTTAAGTTACAAAAAGACTCTTTTTTTTTTACAGTCAATCTCTTTGTTAAAGTCTGCCTTTTGTTTACCATTTGCAGTGGATCTAAATCACATTTAGTATGAAGAGTGTGGTTGGAAAGATGGAATACATATTTGTACCTTGGAGAAGGACTGAGTCAGGAATGAGTGATGGTCAGAAGATGAATTCCCCTCCCAGCTTTTCCATGGGCTTTTTCTGTAACCAGGGTGAATCACAATCTCATGGACCTCACATGGATGTTGTGAAACTTATGTCATCAATGTCCATAAAGAGCTTTCTGGTCCTTGGATGGAAGATGCTGTAGAAGTAGAAACTTTATGCCCTTTCAGCAATATATTTATAAAGGCCGGAGGGCTTGTCCTGACATGGGAGTCCCTTCCGCCATATTTTGCGACCTCATTTCTGCCCCTTTTTTTTCTATAGATTGGAAATTTTTCAATCATGACTCTCCTGAGTTTACTCTATTTTTTCCTATTATCAACTTAACAGCTTTCTACAGCACTTTCAAGCCAGCATAACAGCAAAGTGGGGGGAAAAAGATAACTCACCCTAAAAAGGTGATATGGAAGGGGGGGTTCAGCTGTTGTGACCTGCACTGGATGTGCCATGTTTGTCTTTCTTCCACAGGACAGAAGCGACTTTGTCTGTACAAAGTGCAAGCTGGTCTCCATATTTGAAGAGAAGATTGAAGGTCTGGAGCAACAGATAACGACCCTGCGTTGCATACGAGAAACTGAGGATTTTCTGGACAAAACTCAGGATAGGCTTCTAGGGGCACAAAGCTCTAAAGATATAGAGCAGGTTGCACAGAGGAGCCAAGAGGCCAGTGAAGAAGCTTGGCAACATGTGACCTCCAGAAGAGGTAAGCGGAATGTCCGGGTTCCAGTAACACAGACACAGGTAACTAACTGCTTTCATGTTCTCTCCACAGGTACCATTGCGGAGAGCGGACCAGATGATATGTCTGGGGGGAGAAAGCAGAAGGAGACTCCGCTGGTTGGAAGGCATGAGATGCGATGTCCTGAGGTTGGGGGTTCCACGACCACCACTCCCAAGAGGAGAAGGCGGGTGGTGGTGGTCGGGGACTCTCTCCTCCGGGGGACTGAGTCATCTATCTGCCGCCCTGACCGGGAAAACCGAGAAGTCTGCTGCTTGCCAGGGGCTAAGATTCGTGATGTGACGGAGAGACTGCCGAGACTCATCAAGCCCTCGGATCGCTACCCCTTCCTGCTTCTCCACGTGGGCACCAATGATACTGCCAAGAATGACCTTGAGTGGATCACTGCGGACTACGTGGCTCTGGGAAGAAGGATAAAGGAGTTGGAGGCGCAAGTGGTGTTCTCGTCCATCCTCCCCGTGGAAGGAAAAGGCCTGGGTAGGGACCGTCGAATCGTGGAAGTCAACGAATGGTTACGCAGGTGGTGTCGGAGAGAAGGCTTTGGATTCTTTGACCATAGGATGGTGTTCCATGAAGGAGGAGTGCTGGGCAGAGACAGGCTCCATCTTACGAAGAGAGGGAAGAGCATCTTTGCCAGCAGGCTGGCTAACCTAGTGAGGAGGGCTTTAAACTAGGTTCACCGGGGGAAGGAGACCAAAGCCCTGAGGTAAGTGGGAAAGCGGGATACCGGGAGGAAGCACAGGCAGGAATGTCTGTGAGGGGAGGGCTCCTGCCTCATACTGGGAATGAGGGGCGATCAACAGGTTATCTCAAGTGCTTATATACAAATGCACAAAGCCTTGGAAACAAGCAGGGAGAACTGGAGGTCCTGGTGATGTCAAGGAACTATGACGTGATTGGAATAACAGAGACTTGGTGGGATAACTCACATGACTGGAGTACTGTCATGGATGGTTATAAACTGTTCAGGAGGGACAGGCAGGGCAGAAAAGGTGGGGGAGTAGCACTGTATGTAAGGGAGCAGTATGACTGCTCAGAGCTCCGGTACGAAACTGTAGAAAAACCTGAGTGTCTCTGGATTAAGTTTAGAAGTGTGTGCAACAAGAGTGATGTAGTGGTGGGAGTCTGCTATAGACCACCGGACCAGGGGGATGAGGTAGATGAGGCTTTCTTCCGGCAGCTCACGGAAGCTACTAGATCGCATGCCCTGATTCTCATGGGTGACTTTAATTTTCCTGATATCTGCTGGGAGAGCAATACAGCGGTGCATAGACAATCCAGGAAGTTTTTGGAAAGCGTAGGGGACAATTTCCTGGCGCAAGTGCTAGAGGAGCCAACTAGGGGGGGCGCTTTTCTTGACCTGCTGCTCACAAACCAGGTAGAATTAGTGGGGGAAGCAAAAGTTGATGGGAATCTGGGAGGCAGTGACCATGAGTTGGTTGAGTTCAGGATCCTGACGCAGGGAAGAAAGGTAAGCAGCAGGATACGGACCCTGGACTTCAGGAAAGCAGACTTCGACTCCCTCAGGGAACGGATGGCCAGGATCCCCTGGGGGACTAACTTGAAGGGGAAAGGAGTCCAGGAGAGCTGGCTGTATTTCAAGGAATCCCTGTTGAGGTTACAGGGACAAACCATCCCGATGAGTCGAAAGAATAGTAAATATGGCAGGCGACCAGCTTGGCTTAATGGTGAAATCCTAGCAGATCTTAAACATAAAAAAGAAGCTTACAAGAAGTGGAAGGTTGGACATATGACCAGGGAAGAGTATAAAAATATTGCTCGGGCATGTAGGAATGATATCAGGAGGGCCAAATCGCACCTGGAGCTGCAGCTAGCAAGAGATGTCAAGAGTAACAAGAAGGGTTTCTTCAGGTATGTTGGCAACAAGAAGGAAAGTGTGGGCCCCTTACTGAATGAGGGAGGCAACCTAGTGACAGAGGATGTGGAAAAAGCTAATGTACTCAATGCTTTTTTTGCCTCTGTTTTCACTAACAAGGTCAGCTCCCAGACTGCTGCGCTGGGCATCACAAAATAGGGAAGAGATGGCCAGCCCTCTGTGGAGATAGAGGTGGTTAGGGACTATTTAGAAAAGCTGGACGTGCACAAGTCCATGGGGCCGGACGAGTTGCATCCGAGAGTGTTGAAGGAATTGGTGGCTGTGATTGCAGAGCCATTGGCCATTATCTTTGAAAACTCGTGGCGAACGGGGGAAGTCCCGGATGACTGGAAAAAGGCTAATGTAGTGCCAATCTTTAAAAAAGGGAAGAAGGAGGATCCTGGGAACTACAGGCCAGTCAGCCTCACCTCAGTCCCTGGAAAAATCATGGAGCAGGTCCTCAAAGAATCAATCCTGAAGCACTTGCATGAGAGGAAAGTGATCAGGAACAGCCAGCATGGATTCACCAAGGGAAGGTCATGCCTGACTAATCTAATCGCCTTTTATGATGAGATTACTGGTTCTGTGGATGAAGGGAAAGCAGTGGATGTATTGTTTCTTGACTTTAGCAAAGCTTTTGACACGGTCTCCCACAGTATTCTTGTCAGCAAGTTAAGGAAGTATGGGCTGGATGAATGCACTATAAGGTGGGTAGAAAGCTGGCTAGATTAACGGGTAGTGATCAATGGCTCCATGTCTAGTTGGCAGCCGGTATCAAGTGGAGTGCCCCAATGGTCAGTCCTGGGCCCAGTTTTATTCAATATCTTCATAAATGATCTGGAGGATGGTGTGGATTGCACTCTCAGCAAATTTGCGGATGATACTAAACTGGGAGGAGTGGTAGATACGCTGGAGGGGAGGGATAGGATACAGAAGGACCTAGACAAATTGGAGGATTGGGCCAAAAGAAATCTGATGAGGTTCAATAAGGATAAGTGCAGGGTCCTGCACTTAGGATGGAAGAATCCAATGCACCGCTACAGACTAGGGACCGAATGGCTAGGCAGCAGTTCTGCGGAAAAGGACCTAGGGGTGACAGTGGACGAGAAGCTGGATATGAGTCAGCAGTGTGCCCTTGTTGCCAAGAAGGCCAATGGCATTTTGGGATGTATAAGTTGGGGGCATAGCGAGCAGATCGAGGGACGTGATCGTTCCCCTCTATTCGACATTGGTGAGGCCTCATCTGGAGTACTGTGTCCAGTTTTGGGCCCCACACTACAAGAAGGATGTGGATAAATTGGAGAGAGTCCAGCGAAGGGCAACAAAAATGATTAGGGGTCTGGAACACATGACTTATGAGGAGAGGCTGAGGGAGCTGGGATTGTTTAGCCTGCAGAAGAGAAGAATGAGGGGGGATTTGATAGCTGCTTTCAACTACCTGAAAGGGGGTTCCAAAGAGGATGGCTCTAGACTGTTCTCAATGGTAGCAGATGACAGAACGAGGAGTAATGGTCTCAAGTTGCAGTGGGGGAGGTTTAGATTGGATATTAGGAAAAACATTTTCAATAAGAGGGTGGTGAAACACTGGAATGCGTTACCTAGGGAGGTGGTAGAATCTCCTTCCTTAGAGGTTTTTAAGGTCAGGCTTGACAAAGCCCTGGCTGGGATGATTTAACTGGGAATTGGTCCTGCTTCGAGCAGGGGGTTGGACTAGATGACCTTCTGGGGTCCCTTCCAACCCTGATATTCTATGATTCTATGATTCTTGACCAAAGGAAGCAGCACCATGAGTCAAACTACCACCAATAGCTGCCAAAGATTTCTAACCTCCAGCTGATGCCAGTGCCAGAATGAAAAAGCTGCTACTCAGAAGTTCCTGGTGGTCAGCATAACACAGCTGCCATTGGTCTCTGGAAGAAGAAGCCCTCTTTCAAGCCTGGAGCTGCCAATCTCTCCCTAAGAAGCCAAGCAAAAGAGAGCAACATCACAACAGCAACATGCAGGGCTAACTTGAGGTTAACAATCCCTTCCCTTTGGTAGTTTGTTGGCAAAAATTCTGATAAACTACTAGCTCTGAAGGCTCCATTGACAGTAGCACTTTCCCTGAGCTACAGAAACGATGAGTAAGATGCCAAAACTCAGTTACCACAGGAATAGTATCTGTTTTTTTTCATTCGCTGCCTCCAAAACCTGTTGAAATCTTTGCTTGCACTTTAAAACCTTGAAGAAAATTGGTGTGTGAGTATGTACTGTGTTCACTCTTGACCTGATGTGCTAAGAGTTGCATGCCCAACTATCCATTGTTTAAAGAGAGAAAAGATTCCATAGGACAGAACAGATAATGTGGGTTGTGATCAGCCCTCCCCACCTAATAATCAGACAGACCAGGAAATGAAGGAAGACAAATCTCTAGCACGACTGTTTTTAATACCTGGGACCCCAGTTTCTAACTGAAGACCATGGAAGTCTGCCATCCATCTGCCAGTGGATGTTCTCCTTATGCATTTGACAGTTTAGATTTGACCCTGGGAACTTCATGTTCTCAAAAGAAAATGGCCACACCTCTCTCATGAAGTAATTATGTTAACTCTTGGATCACCTTCCATCAGTATCAAGTCATCCAGTCTTCATTTAACATTGGCATAGCCAATGTCAAACCCTTGGCTTGTAAGAAGATCCAAGAAAATGTATGTGATGGCAGGACATGTAGGTTGGGATCTACAAACAAATGCAGTGTTGCCCTAACTCAGCTCCCACTGAAGTCAAGGGTGAAACGTGGAGTTCAGCCAATGCTGAGCATTTGTGAAAATCTCATCCATGCACTCTGCATTGCGGATCCTGGCCCTCTACACCCCGGGTGTTCCCTTTCCTTCCTACCCTAAGAGCAGCAAGGCAGGATCTCTATTTAGCCCACGGGAAAGCATGAAGAAGGTGGCCAAGTTATCATGGCTGCCCAGGTGCTCTGGTCTGCCAGGTTTAGGGCATTTCCAACTTCCCAACACGTTACGGTTAGCGGCATGCAAATACTGCTCCATTTTAGAACAGTAGCAAAGTGCAACCCACTTCTCGCCCCCCATCCCCACCCCAAGACCTGCCGAGTGGAACCCTGCACCAGCTAGCATGATTCCTCAACAGAAGATGCACTGAGTATCATCCCTGGTCCACTAGCTGTGCTGGCCAGGGCAAGATATGACCCCTATGATAATAGATATCTGAGTGCCTCATTTTGTTGTCACTGGACACACCGCACAACTGAGAAAGCCAAAGGGGTTAACCTATTTTCAAGTTGGCCTATTCTCTGTAATAGAGTACTTTGGAATTGGTCCAGCCAACAGACACCTGGGTGTGATTCCAGCATTTTGCACCCCTAGAGAACTTGAGCCTTGATGAGCTTTATAGGCTAACAGAAATCTTGGAAGAGAAAGGAGGCTTTCCGTGGAAATGGGTTTTCAGGGCCAGCTGAAGGACATGATGTTCAAGATCATTGCTTTAAAATAATTTCAGCTGCAGTTAATGTTGAGCAAAGAAGAAAAGAAAACCCAAGACAGTTAAAGGATAATTAGTTCTGAGTTTGGACTGCAATTTGAAAGGACTATATTGTGAAGTGACCCTTTACCAACTTATCTGAACAACTGGATCTTCATGGAAAACACTTCCTCAGATAGAATCCTGGTGTTGTTCTACTTTTATACCATATGTTCGTTCTCATCAAACTGACCTTGAAGCCAGACATACCCTAGAAAAGAAGCATGTCTCAGTAAAATACTTTCAGGTATCACTAGAGTTCAGGAATAAAATAAAAAGCATAGAAAGAGCCTTCACAGTGGGCTAAAGGGAACTTTTTGGTGATCTGAATTAAAGGAGTAGGTTCTCAGTTCTCCATTGTGTCTGAGCCCTGCTCTCCTTGAACCCAGGGGAGGGGAGCGGCAGCAGGGAGCCAGTTGTCTTTCTCTGGTCCTGTGCTGCCTGCCTCGGATATAAATTACAGCCGCTGAGCATCTGCTCTAGCTTATATCAATAAAGGACCTTACACCAATAGATGACAAATTCTGCATCTCTGCCACACCCCCAGCATCTCCCATCTCACCTTCAATTCAGCTAGCATTAATTTCTACAGAAGCTTGGAGACATATATAATAGGTAGAGGTCACATTGACTGGGAACTGTATTTAATACAGTGTTTATTGTGGCATAATTTTACTAGAGTATTCTTAAAAAAAATATTTCTGGCCAACTTAAGCTTACACAGCTCACATAGAATCAAAATAAAAAGCAGGCCAAAAGCTGCACTGAGATTTACATTTTGGACATCATATTAGTACAACACCACATTTCACACTGTTGTTTCATAATTTGCCTAATCAAATAAAATCAGATCAAGCATTACATTAGAAAAGCCCAACCTCCCCATTCTAACAGGGCAGCACTGAGCCCATCAGTTTGGTAGTTCAATTAGTTTTCCTTACACACTTATGTTGGCTAAAGCACATAATTTAACTAGCATTTTACAGTGCTGTCAATAGATTCTATATCTAGGGTTTTGACAGTACCTGTGCAGCTGTCCAAAACATCAAATAATGCGGAAGAATATGGAAAATGTGAATAGGATTGCTGAATGAGGGAAACCATTATAGAATGCTGCATATTAACACAATAAAATAAGTAAGGAATCAATGGGTGTTCATGGCGTATGCTAGTTTTTTACATCATATATTGAAATTTTGTGAAATGGAAGCCACTCTTTAAAAAGTGTTTTGTTATAAAATTGCAATCAAAATAGCCCAAAATGTTCCCCTTTACCATATATGAAGCCTAAGAACAGAAATAGACTATATCTTACTGCCCTATTAGCCTGTCACTGGAAAATATGTCGCTTAGTTTGTATTGTCTAAAATAAATTACATGCCACTGACTTAATCATGAAAAAATCTTTCATCACAAGGCTCAGTTTTCCAAGTAAAATAAAGAAATAGATGACAGCGTATTTCAAGTATGCCCATCTCTCTGCCAGTGCCTTGAAAAAATATACAAAGCATGACCTTATCTATAACTGTTTCTTCCTTCCAGATTTTTATTTGGAGGGTCAGATTTTAAGACTTTTTAGAAGCTGTTGGAATTTGTACCTATAGTAAATATTTATTGTGATCTCTACAACTCCGTTTCTTCTCTTGTGAAGGGAAACTAAGTTTTCACATGTAGGTATGTAAAAATTCAGTGTACTTCCTTGGTTATCTCCTCTAAATAAGGAAGGGCAGAGGAAGTGTACTGGCACCAGAAATAGCAAAGGTATAATCCCGCACATCAATAATCTGTGTAGAGACAGTTCTCGAAGCAGCCGTATTTGTTTCTGGAACCTCACACTAGGAGAGACTATCTTGCTGAATACCATATATAGTGTTTGATCAACATGATTATCTTACACAGTCCCAAGTGGTCTGCAAAAGAGGAAAAATTCAATCTGTGTGTATCTGATATCTGCACTCAAGAGTCTGATCCAGATTCTGGGACAAAAAAAGAGCAAGTTTGTATGGGAGCCAACGGCTCCATGCTACTGGAAATAACACTTCTGGAGAAACACAAAAAGATGCTTCTACACAAGAGATTGGAGAGTAGAATTTAAAACACAAAACAAAGAAAAATTCCTTCTGTTTCTAGTTGTACTATCATTTATTTTTTGCATTTTGGGAACAAATTTTAATGCTGGTGAGCATCAGCTGGTTAAAAAGAAACCTTAAAATTACAGAAAAATTACAAAAAAGGTACCATTTTTCATGAACAGTTGCTGTAGAGCTAGATGAAAAAAATTGAGTTTCAAAATTTTTCAATGAATAAGGGACAAATTTCTCACAAAAATGTGTCCCTTTCCCCCCAAACCAGAACTGAGTAGTGCGGGCAGATACTGTGCTATGTGAGCTTCCCCTGTCTAATCTTCCTCTGTTTTCATAAGGTCATCCATCACTGTAGTATCTGAGATCCAGATTCTCCCAATGGACCTTGCTTGTGACTTGTACCATCCGTCTCTAGAGCAGGAACTGCCAGTGGTGAAACATTGTGTAGTTGTTTTGTTATGTGGACTAGAAGGAGATCTGGGTGTCCAATTCTGACACAAGTACTCATATTGAGTAACACCATACCGAGCTGACTTCCGTGTTAATACTTGTGGATTAAGGAACAATTTAGCAGATATAGACTTTTTATGATCTTAGAGTGGAACCAGCTGGTCATGGCTCTTGACTGCCATATTTTCTTTGACCAGAACACAGAACAATGGTACAAATGATCAATTTTCTTGAAACAAACATCAGATGCCCGATACTCCATAACGTAGGCTCCGATCCTGGAAACACTCATGTGCTTAACTTTGAGTGTTTGTAGCACGGGATTTTATGCAGATGTAAATTATGAGTAATTCCACTGAAGCCAGTACAGTTACAGCCATATAAAGCTATAAGGGAGATTAGAATGAGTCCCCAGGATTCCATTCATGAAAAAGTTTCTGTGGAAAACGGTGCAGAACATAACAAGTGAAAAAGCAAGTCAGAATTAAATAACATCAGAATGTTGCAAACATGCAGAACGTAGATCAACTGTTTGCTTTTGCACAGGATATGGAGCCACCCATGTCACGGTAAGAATTATTACAAATTTCCTGCCAAAAAATAAATTGCAGAATATACCGGGCCTCTTGTATTCAAAGCCTCCCATTACATTTAAATAATTATTACAGCAGGAAATTGACAAGTGCATCACAGGACCCACTAGTACCGTTAAACAGATGGCACCTACTCAAGACCCAAAAATATATAACAATTTTAATTGAGCCAACACAAAACAGATTTGTGAAATAAAATAGTGCATGCCAGGTCTAATAAGGCTCTTACTAGAAATTATGACAAAGTCATTCTACAACAGCATGAGAGATATTTAGGAGACATTCATTAGCAAATATAACATTTACTTTACTACTTGCTTAGCGTAATCACTTTACATTCTTGATACAGACATTTCTACCTGATTTAATTTTTCTCTGGTTGATATCATTGTTCTCGCTTTGTTTTGACATTTGATGTCATTTTGATCATAGCATTTTCAAATTCAACTCTTTGGTTCTCTTTGCTGAAGTCAAATAGCAAAAATTCTCATTTACTTTAAAGGGAGCTGGATGGGACCCACCAGTTGGGACAAAACATACGAGTGGGTTTCACAGAAATTCATTTCACTATTTTCTCCTGTTCAAAGAGCACAGGGCAGGGTAAAGATGTACAGCATAAGAACATACATTCTGCTGCTGCAAATCCCCAACAAGTCGACATTTTTAGGGTGGGAATTTCAGAAGTGCTCAGTGTTGGCCTAACTCTGCTCCCGTTGAAGACAAAGCTCTTAGGTCCTGATCTTGTAGTCCTCGTGCTGGCGAAACGGTGGTGCCATTGAGATCAATGGGAGCTTTGTTGCAGGCAAAATTTGTGTTTGAGTTAGTAAAAAAAAATCTCGAGGGTTGTTCATAAATAAAATCTGGCTCTAATAAAAGACGTCATACTTTTTGGCCACCACCTGGTAAAACATTTTGCTTTTATGTTGCATCTCTTCTCCCAATCTCCTGTTTTTTCTTTACATACACTAGATTCTTTGTCGCTGGGCCCTTGGGCTATTTCTTCTCTCAGCGCCAGACCATATATTCATTTGGGGCAGGAAAATCTAAGGGAATTGTAGAAATATTTGTATATTTAAAGGCCCTAATCTGGCCTTCATTACACCAATGTAAATTCAGAATCACTCCCTTTTAGGTAGTAGAGTTATTCTGAATTTACACCACAGCAAATCTTGCCCCTTGTCTTTATACATGTCTATAAAGTGACATTGCTAAACTGTCTCTCTATTTTTGGCTTTCCATATTGCATGTAATAAATAACTGTAACAAGTGAAAGATGTTCTTTTTATTAGAGATGGGTCCGATCCAAAATTTTAAACCTAAAACCCCCATAAAGTTAGGGACGTTCAAAATCCAGATTTGAATTGTGTGGCTTGAACCAATCTCTACTTTTCATAATTATTACCTCAAGGTCAGATTACATGAGGTTTTAGGGCAAGGGGTTTGACTTTTAAAATCAACAGCAGCCTGCAATGGATTGTATCTTCCCTTTTCAGAGCTTTTTACATGGAGAACTGATTTACAGCAGAGCCTCACAAAGTCTAGCTTGGCTAACCTCCAAAACTGATCAGTCTCATCAAAAAACCTGAAGGATTTAATAGCTGGGGGCTTTAGTGTGGTCTTGTATTAATAAATCTTAATTACTGCTGCAAACTGAGGCCCCAATTCATGAGACGAATTAAGCATGTGCTTAACCCTATTGAGGAACGCACTCAGGCCTATGTTAAGCACAGTTCAGATATGCTTCAGTCCCATTGGGACTTAAAATATGCTTAAATGCTACCCTGAATAGGGATGTACTCCTGAACTGAGGGCTGAACTCCAGAACTTCTCATTCTATTAAGTTACCATAAACAATTTGAAGTGAATTATACGTGCCAAAATAAAAGCTGAAAGTATTTTTGTGTTATGTTTTGAGTTTTAGATTGTGCTCTGACCTCTCTTATCTTTTGTTGTGTTCAATGGGACTTATAGATGCTCTGTACCTCAGGGCACAATCCTGCTGGGTACTGATGTCCCAGTTCAGCGAAGCACTCAAGCACGTGTTTAAAGTTACGTGGAAGTTGCAATGGAAACTGAGAGCATTCGGCACGGCACAAGAGACACTCGGTACCTCTCAGAATCAGGCCCTACATCACTACATTGTAATATTTCACAGCATTAGCGCCAGGTTCTATTGCATTATAAAAATTCCAAGAGAAAAATATAAAGCCAGGTGGTGGTTTTTACCATCAGTGCTTTCCAATGGGCGAGAAAAATAAAACAATTCTATGGAAGACAAGAGTATTATTATCATTGTCATTTTAATAATGAGAGACCCTTCAAAGCAATGGGAGAAAACATATTCTGCCTTTCCACCTGTAAAAAATATAATCAGTATTGTTCATTAGATCTACATTTCTCTGAAGTCACAGCAGCAATGAACTACAGGCCACAATGGAATGTGCATTTCTCCAGCTGCTGGAAAATTATATATGGCTAAAATGACTGCAAGCTCTCTCTTAAGAACTGCGTTTCCTGAAGAAGCACATGAAGGAGGCAGTAGGCGGCGAAACACAACCTACTTAGTGGCTTTCACTTTTAAAAAAATATATTATGATTTTAATTACAAAGATGTGCTGAAAAGTGAAAACAACACACAGTACAATTTTGTGGCTCCACTGATTATGAGCAATGGTAGTCTATCAAAATTACAGGAAGGATATGTAAACCTGACTCTGAACAGCTGTTCAGGAAGTCTTAATTCTGCCATCATTTCATTTTGAAAAATTATATCACATTTTCTTTAAAAAATTTAAGATTGTGTTTACAATATAACCTCTTTTTTAAACAAATGCAACAATATTAAGTAAACTAATATCACCAAGAAAATATATTGTTGTGGTGCTGAATTAAGGATGATTCGAACAAAAGAAATAAGTTACAATTGTTCACAAAAGTATAAAAGATTATCATGGACTTCCTACCAGTCAGCCTTGGTTTTCACACAATATTTTTGACCAAGAATGCACTTGAGTTATGGCATTTCAAAAAATTCCCTTACTTTTTACTTTACAAAGATCAGCCTGAACGCTCTCTTTTTCTTTAAGCCCCATGGATTAATATTTGATGAAAGCCGTAGTTCTTGTTAAATTAAAAACTGACGGAAATGGAATGCTTATAAAATTCCGTTTCATTGTATCTCCGATTATCTCTGGCCAATTACATCCAGATATTATCAAAACATTTACAATAAAAGCAAACTTACCACGTTTAGGATGCCTTATTTGTTTAAAATATGTTTCTTTCTAGGATATAGATGCCATAATTGTTTATTCTTCTTGGTGATAAAAAATAGCCCCTACAGGATAGGCTGGTAGCATTTCTACGTGTTCTGTACATTATTCCCTTTAAAAGATATTTCTCAGATGCACCTTTCTTCTTGGTGTCATTCTCATGTGTGATGCAGTAATGCTTCCTACCTTTCTCAGGATTTGGAGCATCAGTGAATTTTGGTCCTTTTTCAAATTAAACAAATTGACTACAGAGTGCAATATATGCATCTTCTAAACCTAGTTTTCCTCAAATAGCTTGCACTTTAGAATGTAAAGTAGCTTCCTACAGAGGAATAGGATTTGTGGACATATTAGATTATTATGGAATCCAACAGAAAGACACTGACCCCAGATTTCCATTTTCCTAACATTTGAGTTGTTTCTTGAGCTGTTACACCAAAGCTGATTGTCTATCTGAAACCTATTTTAATTTAAACGGTAGCATCTGTGTAAAAAACCATTTCATTTTATTTCCTGTCCCCTGGAACTGGCCATTTCACTCCATAATTAATTTGCATTGTTATACATCCACAGTATGTTGTAAATACAGTCTTTGTGATGAAAATGGAGCTCATTTACAAAGCTGGTATTGATGCAGAACTAGTAATTAGATTTATAATGAAGCAAAATGGATGGTAAAGGTCTGTGCTGCATGAGGCTATAGGTAGGCGAAGTAACGTGTAATCTCAATATGCATGATTAATACCCTCTCAAGTATTTTTTTAATTGTAATGCAACTGGAATCTAATTTTTAAAACCTATTATTCTTTTGTTTAAAATCTTTGGGTTTTTTTTTCCTGATTTTTATGTTTTGCAAAAAATGGTAACTGAGTATTATAGAAAAATGCCTAATTACATGTTTTTAGTATACTCTCTGTCCTCCTTCAAGACCAAAATATTATGTCCCAATAGCTGATTACAGTATCCAAACCATAATGTATAACACACAGAAGCCTGGATTCATTTTAAAGCTTGCATTGGAATGGTATTCCTATGGTCTATTTTTCTACGTATGTAAGAAACCATCTGAGCCTTTTACAGCTAGCTGCTTACTTTACATAATATGGAATACAGAGCATTCATGGATAATAGTGTATGTTCTTCACGGGGAAAATGTATTTATTTACACTCCCTCTTCTACAATGTGATGAGAACTCTCACAGGAATGGATGACCTAAAGTAATTTCACATGTAAAGGGTTACATCACCTAATGCCTCTAGATGTGCTGTCATCTATATTTTCCTCTTTCCTTCTTTCAAAATATGATATTGAAGTAGCAGTGTGCATCTTCCCAAACAAGTTTTTTCATTTTTTTTTAAGAGCTACTTCTAGCTGTACAGTTCTCTGGACTCCATTTTAGTTTGATTATTTCCCCAAGGTACTAGTGCCTCTGTTGTGCAGTCTAAAATAAATATTAAGACTTTGGTAACAGAACATGGTGTATTTCATAAAGTGATACCAAGGTTTTCATTCCACAAATTGCATTAAATCAATTATTTTAGTTTTATTCAAATTCTTTTGATTAAAGTTAGTGTGTATACATTTGGCTACCATGTCAAGTAAATCTTACTTTGTGTCTTTTTAAATCAATGGGTTTTAAACTTGTGCTATCAATTTCTTCCCCAAAAATGTATTAATGACAGTTATTCCATCTTATAGAATAATGAAGATCTTAAGATTTGCTCTTCAAATGAGTCAAAAGTGTAACGTATCATAACATAACAGCATTTAGAACGGGAAACCAGTGCAGATTTCTGAAAAAAAATTCTGCTCAGCATCAACTGCTCTATGAAAAATTCAAAATGTTGGTGTTTTTTTAATAATCCTGGGTAGACAACCATAGAGAACAAGACATGATCATGGAATTTACATGTATATGTATATGGATATATTAGAAAAATTATTTTATACACAGAAGATATGTTAGAAAAGAAATCTTCTTAAATTATTTGTTTTAGTTTGAAATAGACTATTTCATCCAGAAAACCTGGCTTTCTATGTGCACTGTTGTTGGTAAATAAAGACTATTTTCCATGTACCTTAAAATAGATGTGGGATCTCATTAAAAATTGAAAACAAGAGTTTATTTTAACTTTCTGCCTGATTGACCCAAGAACATTTGCCTGTTTTGCTTCACAATTCTAGAGGTGAGTGTGGGACTGCACCTGCGGTTTGGCAAACCTATTCAGTTGGATTGTCATCTTGAATTAAGGGATAAAAGTGTATCGATTTAACCAGTAGCTTGAAATCAAGTGAAGATTTGCTTGTGGTTGGTCGAGATGAAAAACAAATCACTCTTTTGTACATACGCACAGCAAGTCATTCCTCCTCCTCTTCAAAAGAAGAAGAAGAAGAAGAAGTCCACCGTGGCATTGGAATGGGAGCTAGAATTCTATGAATGCTACAGTCGACAGAAAGCTCTTTTGGCATTTTATTGTTCTATTTATATTGCTAATGCTACATATCATACATATGGGAGCATCTGGCAAATCTGAAATAGTTGTGGGATAGACAGTAGCCATTTGAGTTAGCCTGTGACATGCCTTCTTGGGAACACACGTGATGCCACAGGAAGGTGGGTCTATCACTTTAAGCTAGTAGCTAGGGAGACTGTAAAGCCAGCAAAATTATGCTTTAACTGCAAAGGGAGTAAAAAAAGAAGCGATCACAGAAACTTATCTAAGAATTTTATTTATAATCTTTGTGCACACATGGCTGATGATGATGATACCAGTGACATAAATAAACTCGAGCAAAAGATGTAAGCAAGTGGATATATGTAAAGGCTTCTTTCGGCAGTGCCGCAAATTTGGACATCAACCAAGAGAATTATTTGTGTCCCTTGCAATTTCGATGAAGAGCACAAAGGGGATAATTAGACCAGGACGCTTTGCATCGCTCTTTCCATCTTGCGCACATGCATGCCCACCAAATGTGAAATGTTCGCCTTTTCCCCTCCAATGTGATGGTTGTTGAACTTATTTTTAGTGTCATTTGATAAGCCTCCCTGCTCGCAGAGAGACATCCCACTGACCCAGCCACTGGTCATTGTCTATACCAGTTCACATCAAAGCCGGCGCGCTTTGTCAGGTTTCGACTCGAATATCCATTTTGCATCTGAAGTACAGTATCGAAAGTGACTGGATCATTTGAGCCTTTTTCTTCAGCTGCTGCCTCCTTCCTCCCCCACAGTGTTTCCGCTCACGCTAACATAATTTGGCACTGGCGACGTGACACGACGCTGGTTTTTCTAAAAAATTATAATACATACATTGTCAATGTTTTGTGATGGCCAGCGCTCCTGTAAATTTAATTTGTAAATTGATGAAAGGAGGTCTTTTTTCACTGCTGAATCGTAGCCAATGCACAGTGCCCCCTCGAAAACCGGGTAATGCGCATACAGTAATAGGTCATTCAATGTCAAAAGGCATAAAAAAGATGAGCAAAATCTTCACAGGCTGCTGCTTGCTGTTGCTTTTAATTATATTAATTAAACTTTGAAATTCTCATGCAAAGAGAGTTGCTGGCTTGTGACGCTGAAGAGCCCTTGGAGATTTGGGGGGGAAAAAAACCCCTGAGATACCAGCTTTGTGGCTACTGCTTTTTTTTTTAATCTAAAAAAAAAAAATATACATAAGCCTAGAACTGCTAGGTATGTTTATAGATGATGATGTTTTATGCGCTACTGAACTCTGAATGCAGGAAAGGGGAAAAAACCACCAGCCACAGTGTCAAGGTCTTGACACATCAGTCCCTCAAACTCTGCTCAAGATCTCTGGTTACAGGCTGTCTTTCTGTAGAATAACGCTCTATTAATTTTCTTCCTGTCCTGGGTGCATAATGAAAGAAAGGTGTCTTCAAAAACTAAAGGGCAAAGTCTTGCTTGCTACCAATACCTTGAGGCACCCTGTCTACATTTTGTCATGTGTGTGCACTTTTCAGTGCTAGAATGACAAGATTTCCAGTCAGAAGGTTCCCGTAAGGCACAATGCGATGGGGGACTCAGAAGGATTTTGTGATCTGACATAGCTGTAAGGCAATGAACTTTTGCATTTGCTTAGCCTAGTGGGAATTTTTACCCTCCGCCTATGGCTAATAGTCCCTATTTAAATAACAAGTGCCATCGTTGCATCTGAGAGACTTTGCATCTCTACTACAAGCACACTGCGTCCTGAGAATTTGCAGTCCTTTTAAAATCAAAACAAAGCAAAATGATCTTTGGTCGTTTTTTTTTCTCCCCCCGCACATGTGTACTGGATTTTCTATCAAAGCCTAAGCATGCAGGTCAATGCTTCTCTTTTTGTCACTGTTACAAATCATGGAGTGCGGTTGTAATGCAGTAGAACACAAGAGCTTGGTGCAATAACACTGTCTTGTGGAAGAGTGGAATGGAAAACTCTTCTGAGCTAAGAGGCTCAAGCTGATCGAAGAAATTTGGGAACATGCTCAGTTGTCTTCGGTTGCTTAGAAAATGGCAGTGTGGAAGTTTTTCGTCCTCGTATCCTCTTAGCTTCCTTTACTGAGTCTGAACGCGGGTAAAGTTAACACATCGGCCCTGAAGGAAAAAACAAAGAGACAATAATTTTTATTGGTGAGTGAAGTAATAAATACAAAGTAAGGATCCTTGAATATCAGTGCTAACGTGTCACACACAAACAATGACTTAAATGTGTATGCTTTTGGAAATAACACGCATAAACAAATATGTTAAAACTTAATGATGGAAATCATCCATGGCACTCCATCACATTTGGTGTACATATTTATTATACACTTTCCTTATTAAGAGCAATGAGAAGAGAACTGCCATGTTTTGGATCCTCCAGAGGTCATTGTTAAGGAAGATTTAACAAGTCTTCACGTTCTGAATAGTTGCTAGAAACACACACAAACTCAACATTGTTGTTCTGTTTTAAACACAATAAAATTAGATCATGTTCAAAATTGGAGATCTTCCCTGTAACGGACAACATATTTCCCATTAAACTTGCTCCAAATAAACATGACTGCCAGTAAAGCATTGATGTTGTGTGGTCGATGCAGTTCTGGTAATTTTATTTAAAATAACCAGAGCTGCACATCTACACCCAGCCTTTTGTACCAAACTGAAACTGTTCCCCATACTGTCAGGTTTATCTCGATCGGTTTATCTAAACTTAAATGCAATGGGCCAAATCATTCTTGGTGTAGCTCTACTGACTTTAGGAGAGTTTAAATCAGGGATGAATTGGTCCAAAAGTCATTCATCATGTTGGGAGGTGAGCAATGAGAAGAGACTAGTTATTTCCAAAAGCTTAAAATGGAAAACAATTTTTACTTAAGGCCACGGCCAGAGCACGTATTGATGGCCGCTCTTCAGCTGTGTTGTACTCTTCCCAGAAGGAGCTCCCTTTGAAGATGTCTCACTTGCAAAGAAGCAACACCTTCCTTTTCCAGGATGGAAAAGTGAAAGTTGTACTGAAGCTTAGTTCAGAATTCTGCTAGGGACAGTTCTAGTATTCTCCGAAAATGGATACGGTGTCATTAACGTCTGCTAGTTAGGCTATGCCCATATTACAGCCTATGTTGGCGTAACTTAGGTCACTCAGGGGTGTGAATAAACCACCCCCCGAGTGAGGTAAGTTACACCGACGTAAGCGCTCGTGTGCACAGCACTATGTCAGCCACCAACATAGCTTCCACTGTTCCCACCGGCATAGAGCGTCTTCACCAGATGCGCTGCAGGGGCATAGCCGCATTGGTACAGCGGCAGCGCTGTACGTGTAGACATGGCCTAAGTCACAGCACTGGTGGAATATTTCATCTCAAGCTCCTCTGCTAGTGAAAAGATTATTTTCCCCCCTCACCTACTGATACCGTTGGGTACGGCTGTGCAATAGAAAATCATGGTCTGGTTCCTCAATCAGAAGTCAACGCAGTGTGGGGCTTTCCAGCAGGCACCAGTACTCAAGTGTTTGCCATAGAGCGTCTCCTTTGCCATAAAGCACCCAGGCTGGACATCCATTTTCATTTTCGAGTGCTGAGCAAACTCCCCCCATCTCGCTTACAGATTAACCACAACTGCATTTTTAGAACAATCTTGTATTAAAGGATCCGTGCACACTCAGAGGGAGATTTTCAAAAGTTCCAAAGCAATTAGGGGCACAAGTTTCACTGAATTTCATTGACTTGTGCTCCTAAATCCCTTAGGGCCTTTCGAAAATAATTTTAGTTCATAGATGCTTTTAAGCTTTTTTGGGGGCGAGGGGAGAAATCAGGGATCTTGTCTTCTTAACTGTCTGTATCACTCAGCGCATTTTAGAGCTATCCTACAATAATAATAATTAATGATGCCTTTGAATTCATTTAAAAGTAAATCATAGGTAAAATGAGCTAGTTTTTGAGTAAACAGATATACCAGTGTTTGATCCTTTTTTAAATGATTTGTTGGCACTATTACTATTTCTTTCCTTCTTCTTCTTTTTTTTTTTTTAAACTATGCACTGAGTCCTCAGGAAAATCAGGGCAAAGCTTCATGTTTAATTCATTTATTTTATAACTTTTTTGGTTAAAATACTTCTAACAATAAGGGTACCTGGGTACTAGGTACAGTAACTTAGCATTATTTGGCACCATTCGAGCAAGCATAAACAGATGTCAGACTTTGAGTGGTATGCGAGGAGGCAGTGTTCTCCAGATCAACTGGAAGAATAAATATACAGTGCAGCATGGACCAAGGAAATCTTTTTTTTCATAATGCTTTTCTAATGAGTCTCTGTCCTATTTTTCTTGTGATAAATATAACAAAGTGAATGCAAGGTTGGATTAATTGAGGTGTTTCCTTGCTGCTACAATGTTGACTATAAATGCAGAGAAGATGGAGAGAAGATAAAGTGTGTGAGCGTTAAAGTATTCCATTGAAGGTAGAAGATAAAAGGCACCGTACATTTTCACATCTTGCGTCACAGTTTAAAAAAAATTAAATATAACAAAGTGAGTGCTGTAGTAAAAGGCAAAGCATTTCTTGAGCATAAATCTCAAAAGCTCTATGCAAATTCCCATAACCAAGCTACCACTAAAGAAACAATAAAAGCAAGGAAATTCACACCAAAGTGTGATATGGTATGTGAAAAACAGACAATAAAACATTTACAGAAACTAGTTTTGAGGAGAGGCCCAGTGTACCTTAGGTGAAGACAAGCATGTTGGAATTTACCCTTCACTGCAAAATTCTTGCTTTTGATTGTTTTGTGGCATAGCCTTGTAGTTCTTTAGATATATTTGCGGGTGCATGAATGTATATGAATTTTGGATAACTACTTAGATTATTTTCCCTTTAGTATGCAGATTTAAATGTAGTCAGGGAGGGACAATTCTGGGTCAGTCTTTAAAATGTGTTTTAGTGCACCAACATTTTACTTAAGGACTAAAATGACTGTATTCAGTAAAATACTCTACTCTAGGTCTTCTTGCACAGAATCAATGAGACCTTGTGAAGACTTTGCTTAGCAATAAAAAAAAACCTGGCTTTAACACTTCTAAATACAAAATAACTCCTTAGTTATAGGGAAAGACACACGATCTAACCATATAAGGGACTTCAAAGTGTGGACCATGTTCAGCAAATCTGGTAAACTCCACCCTCCTGCACCAGCCAAAATCATAGCATAGATGAGGAGTAATTTTGGCAGAGGGCAACTTGTATTTCTATCTCTGTTCTCACTGGAATCCCATCAGAAAGGTTAGATTTAACTCTTATCATGGCTCTGTTTGCTTTGTGCCACTAATAGCCTCTGAGAGGAGCTGCTATGACAATGAAATCCCTAGCACTGTCTTCTTTGTGGCCAGCACTGCCCACCTCTGTGGCTGCTGAGACTTCTGATGCCCCCACCCATCCCCAGGTAAGTGGAGTTGTGGCAGCTTTGCAACCTGGCCTACTGATGGCCACCCACGACCCCTTTTTCATAACAAACTGGAGGTGTGCTTGGCTCCTTATTTGATTAAAAAATATTTCAAATTATTCTGAAAGCAGAACAGTCCTGAAACAGAGCTAATTCTGATTAAACTTCAGTAATTAAAAACCCCCACAGGAATGTCTTAAATTCTTACTGTGGGCTAGACAGCAAGAACAAAATAACAACTGATATGATTTGGTCAAATAATTTTATATGGACAAATTTCTTGTGAATAGGTGTTTATAACAGGAACAATGTTACAACTACAAACACAGCAATTACAACTTTCACTAAAGCAGTACAAAGGATACCGCCAAAACAATGGCTAGGATTAACTTTTTCCTCCTAGAATACTATAAACATTTTATTTTATCATCATAATTAAGGTCACATTACTTTTAATTTGGGTTTATTTTCATGACCTTTTAAGGTTAAACACTGGTTTCATTACATAGCTTTTTTAATTTTACTGAAATTAAGAAAAAAATTAAGCATTTGTTTGGTTTTTAACAACACAATCTATGCAAACTTCTTGACAACGGCCTTTCAAAAATGGCTAAAATATTGTTTGAAAAGCCCATTGCTAAGATTTATTAAAAAAAATATTACTACTTTTTAATTTATCTCATACTTCCAGGATGAGAAAACAGGGAATTTCGGATCCATATGGTTCAACCAGAACATTTTCCCCAAAGTTATTTTCAAATATTTTCTAACAAAATCTAACAAAGGAAATAAGATGGGCTTAAGTAACTTTGTTTACAGTGTCACATACTTGCAGTGAAAGAATGGCTGTAGAGAGAGAAAGTGTCCTAAGATGACACAGAGTCACATATTCCCCTCTGTCCCACAGCGCAGAAGGAAGCAGTATGTAACAACTAGAATGAGATCAGACTTGAAATCCCTGCATGTGAGTAAAAACAGCCTAAGCGTTGTTTCTGGCCCACAGGAACTTTGCAGACTGCAGGAAAGGACATGTGGTCTAGGTGCGGGAAGGGCTTTCAAACTCTTAAGGGTACTAAGATCACCCTTAGCTCCTCAGGCTCAAGTCTCCACCTTGAATCATCTTGGAAGCTACGGAGCACTGGATGCAACTCCCTCCAGAGCCAATCAACCCGGCTCCTGAGTTAGCCAAAAGTGCTACCTTTAGAAAGTATTCAAGTACTCTCCTTCTTACGGGGCTGAGAACTTTGGCCAATATTTTGTCACGAGGGTATTGAAAGTTATGAATATTAGTGCCTAAGTTTTGAAAAGTTTGGCCTCTGCCTACACAGCCAATCTACCCCTGGAGTTACGGCCTGAGCTGATTCTCAGTCTTTATCTATGAACCCACATCTGGTAGTACCTTAGGCTATCACCATGCTAGCTGGTCTATTTTATGTATCGTCAGGTACTTGCACCTGGAGTTGTAACTGTCATTATTTATTTGCCTGAAACTTTATTCTTATTTTCTTATCGAAAAAGTGGCGGATGAGAGATTTTAAATGGAAAAAATATATATAATAAGCAATCTTTTGTGAACAGTCTGATGCTCACATACGACAGCTGAAATCAGGATGAAACAGTGAAAATGCTAATTACTTTGAAGGTCAGAAATGTTGTACTGCCATTAATGTAACTGCAAGTACCCCATGCCAACATCGTACAGAACAAGTTTCATGTTTAGGTAATAGAATGTGACAAGGAGTGCATCTTTATAATGCCCACACCCTATGGGCACATTAAAAGGTACCAAAGGAAGCCAATGTAAGGGGCCTGTTGTAATTAAACAGTTTAACATGTAGTGTTTTACTGTACATACGTTATCAATTACTATTTGTCGATTAAAATGGGAAGGATAGCAAACCTTTTTCTTGATCTTCTTTGCAAGTTTAATACATTTACATAATTGTTTCCACTGAATGCTGCCTTATATACAATACAGATGAGGAAGAGGAGAAAGAAGCAAATTCTTACAAGTAACTGCAACATGCAGATTATCATGACTTTCCCCCCATTCAGATATGTTAAAATTGCCACAGAAATGGCCAAAACATCTGTGGAACATTCTTCGTTTCCAAAGATGTTTACCAAATTGATATTAATCCTGGGCTGCACTCCTGCACAGAGAGCCCTTCTGACATCAGCGGTGTGCCATGCACAGTGAACAGCAAGCAGGGATTGGGGCTATATTTTATTCCTCTCCTTTACACATCAGCCCTCCTCATCAGACAGGGAAGATGGACAATGGCAGGATGCAGAACTATCAGTTGAGGGATTAGGCCACCGAGGGTCATCTGATCGGTGTGCCTGCAATCAGGGCCACATCTGAAAGGCTAGTTTTCTGAAAACAATTTTCCCTTCTTTCTTTTTTCCACTTGGCTAGCAAACAACTTCTCCCCCTTTATTCTGCTACCAGGATATCCAGGCCCATGGCTAGCACTTCATTAGGTTAACAGGTACCACAATAACCTTCTATTACTTTTTTTTCCTATTTAGGCAAGTTGAAATTGCTACTTAAATGGCTGAAATGTATTTGTTATTTTTACAGGAAAATATAAGCCATTTTGACTTTATAATTTTAAATCACAGAAGGAAAACATACAAAAAAGAGGCTCAGTCATTTAGATCATTCTTATAGTTGCAAGGGAAGCAAGGAGTTAAAAGGAAATGACCTAAGAGTAAATAGATCACTTAGATAAACATACTCAATAAAAAGCTAGGTTTTGAATACATGTAATATCGTGTGCTTTTTAATTTTTTTAAGGATGATGGAATCCTTCAAACCCATACTCACGCAAGGACTTTAACTTGCAGGTTTGCAGGGTTGGGTGTATAGTTTACAAATCCTGCCCCGCCTTCTCCAGCATGGAGGTTCCCCTTGGAGTGGGACCAGTTCTGTTCCACTGTGCTAGAAGTGGTGAGATTTGGGAAGCATGGCAAGGTGCCCAGTTCTGTAGTGGCTTCCTCAGAAGCTGAGCAAAGAACTTTGGGGTGGATGAAGGGATCTGCCCTATTATTTATTATGGCCTTGTATCCTTCAGTTTTAGTTCTCCTCCACCCTACTGAGGCTCTAGGGCCAGGCAGACTGTAGTAAACCTCCAGGATGTAGTAGCCAAATTTTAAAAGGGGTCTTATTAATGAGTTAGGATAACTCATCAGCTAGAAAAATATCATTGCTACCATACGATAGGAACATATATCATGTAATATTTAAACGTTATCAGGTATCCAATCTATCACAAAAAATGACAAAAAGAAACATAACTCGAAGAGACATACTCTAATTTTAACCAAAAATGGCAAAAAGCTTCTAAATACAATTGCTAATGCCACTATGTACTCAGAGTAGTACTGTTTTGGGAAGTTTGGGAAATATTTAGTCCCGGGTGATATATTGTATGCATTTTCCCATACTTTTTTGCCTTCAGTTAAAGCAAAGTTCTGGAGTAACATGACTGTATGAATGTGTTTGTACCATGTAATACATCAGAATAGTGGTCATTTGTAGAATGGACTGACTTGAGAAAAGCTTGTCTGTCTGTTTTATATTTTATGAATATTGGCTACTGTCCAATGATCCCTGCACCGGCAACTGATGTTTAATATAGCGTACACCATGATGAAATGCTTTCAGGATACATTCCACTCTCTGGGCCAATACTGGACCTATGTCGTACATGATGAAATAATTTACTGCAAAGCACAGTTGATTCAATGGAAGAATCAACACAAATTTGACAATGACCACCTTGAGATGGGAACATGCATTGTGTAATGAATTTCATGGATATATAGGCAGTGTGATGCAGGAAAATGGGTTTGAAGACATCCTTGTAGAAGGCAATATCTATGGCATTTCATTCATCAGCCATGCTCTAAAAGGGAAAGCATATAAGGGGAAAGCATGGCATTAGAATCCACAAGCTTAGGAATGAGGCAATGACTTGCTTGAAATAGATGGCATTAGGTAATTCCATAAACAATGATGTGTTTCCAGAAGATGAGTAGAGATGCAGCTTGCAGAAAGCTCGAACATGCACTGAAGTATTTGAAGATGTGGAGAAGGCACTCAGAGTGGAAGCACAGAATGCTCGGGAAGACTTCATGACAATACCCAATCACTCCACCATCCCATGGACACTTGCGTTACTTAAGAAAAGTATTGTTCAGATACATTTCTGTTCTGGGAAAACTATGTAATGGATTTCTCCCACCCAACTACTGATGGATTATGTAGCAGCAAAGAGAGACAATAACAAGTCCATAGAGCTTGAGATATTTTGCAGAGATGATTCCACTTGACTTCCAGCGGGGCCATGTAAATTATACTAGATGGGGTTGTACAATTGTAGCAAAAAACAGACTTCCAGAGGAGCAGAAGCCAGATATGTATCATGCCCTCATTGATAGGGAGCAGTGTACTGGACTGCCAGAACCTTCCGTGGTGTATGGCATAACATGGCCATCAAGCAGTCTCTCAATAAGGACTGTGGGAAGCACCATCATCTTTGCATAAAAGATAAAGCTCTGACCAAGTATCTGACTGCACATTTTAAGGCAGCTGTAACAGCTAACAAAACAAATGTGTGGAATGCAGCCTTCAGCAACATATCTCCACAAAGAAGCTACCACAAAGTATGTGGCAGCAGATGAAAGTGTCCAAGATAATATAAAAGTTGAGACGTAAAGTATGATGAATCCTTTTAGCGTTGAACCTGGAACAAGCTCAGACAACGAACAGTCACTTGTGAACATTGCAATGTCTACTGTGGACCCACCTGAAACTGCAGAAAGTTTGTGCATTATGAGAGAGAATGGTACACAACAAGCAAAGCAGTTTGTAAGCAGTAGACTGCAAAGGAGTGAGGTAGACCTCTTTGATCCCATAAAAGGGCATAATCTCAAATCATTTGGAAATCTCAACAGAACAATCAAACAAAAGAAGATGCACACAGCACAAGCAATAACTATTGATCGTCACATATTCAGCAGGTGGACAATTATTGGCTAGTCCAGAGATGAAGTATAAACTGGCACCTGTCCCACTTCAACTTGGATCTCTAAGAAAGACCCAAAAGAGCACAACACACAGTCTTGGCTGGAAAAAAATCTGTCAATAGTTGAGCTATCAGCATCTGAGGAGCCCATATTAGCTATTATTGACCTCATGGTGCTTCTGCAGATGGTGTGTACTGATACTGCCAAGTACAAAACTTTTGGGGAGCTGTTTGATCAGCTGATGAACATTTATCCTTGGACTGCGCCCACACTTTGAATACTGCATGTGATTCTAGTTGCTCCATCTCAGAAAAATATATTAGAAATGGAAAAGGTACAGACAAAGGCAACAAAAATGACTCAGGGTATAGAACAGCTTCCATATGAGGAAAGATTAACATGACTGGGACTGTTCGGCTCACAAAAGAGATAACTAAGGTGGGATATGACAGAGGTCTGTAAAATTATGAATTGTGTGGGAAAAGTGACTAGAGAAGTGTTATGTACCCCATCAGATCACACAAGAACCAGGGGTCACCCAATGAAATTAATAGGCAGCAGGTTTAAAACAAGCTTAAGGAAGTATTTCTTCACACAACACACAATCAACCTGTGGAACTCATTACCAGGGGGCATCGTGAAGTCCAGAAGTGTAACTGGGTTAAAACAAAGAATTAGATAAATTCATGGAGGATATATCCATCAATAGCTATTAGCCAAGATGGTCATGGATGCAATTCATGCTCTGGGTGTCCCTTAAACCTCTGATTGCCAGAAGCTGGGACTTGAAGACAGGGGATTGATCACTTGAAATTGCCCTATTCTGTTCATTCCCTCTGTAGCATCTGGCACTGGCTGCTGTCAGAAGACAGGATACTGGGCTAGATGGACCATTGGTCTGACCCAGCATGGCTAGTCTTATGGTCTTATGACTAAAATGTCAATACACTGTTGGTGGTGGTGAGAATTATATAAATGAAGAATCAATCAAGTATGGTGAGAGCGCCTGCAGAGGAAATGTCCAAATGCAAGAAGTCTGATGTGCTCCAATGCATGCAACTGTGACAGTGATGACTAGCAACAGAGCATTGACCACGTCAGACACAGATTCTGAGGGGAGCGGTAGAAATGTTTCAACTATCTGCAAATTATTGTGACTATTTCTGTGACTAATATAGCTCAGAAGGGTGTTGCATTAGACATTCAGCAGCTCATAGTTATAGGTAGAGGTTACATTAGAGCACATGGTTATACTTATGTCTTTGGCCCAGCAGATAGTGCGCATATATATATATATATATTTATATATATAAACCTGGGGCTAAATATTTCCCAAACTTTCCAGAACAGTACTATTTTGAGTAAACAGTTGCATTATGGATTTAGACTGTTCTCAGTGGTACCAGATGACAGAACAAGGAGTAATGGTCTCAAGTTGCAGTGGGGGAGGTTTAGGTTGGATATTAGGAAAAACTTTTTCACTAGGAGGGTGGTGAAACACTGGAATGGGTTCCCTAGGGAGGTGGTAGAATCTCCTTCCTTAGAGGTTTTTAAGGTCAGGCTTGACAAAGCGCTGGCTTCGATGACTTAGTTGGGGATTGGTCCTGCTTTGAGCAGGGGGTTGGACTAGATGATCTCCTGAGGTCCCTTCCAACCCGGATATTCTATGATTCTATGATTATCAATTGTATTTAGAAGTTTTCTACCAATTTTGGTCAAAATTAAACTACATTTCTATGAGTTACGGCCCTTTTTGTGATTTTATGATTTTGTTTGGATTGGGCACCTGATAACGTTTAAACATTACATGATATAGAAAAACTACACCACTTCCAGCATCTCCATCCACCTTAGTGGTGACTACCAGACACCTGCCTAACGTGGTAGCAATGAAATTTTTCTAGCTGATATGTTGCCCTCAGTGCTCAAAATGGGCCAGGGCCAGTAGATTAAAGACAAAGCTGTCTTTGGAGGAAGGTTCCTCTCATGTTCTCACGTGCAGATCCCAGCTCTCAGCTAGATATTCAGGTAGGGCACTGGGGATTGGATTGACTATTTGTACAGCACCTTTCATCAGAGGACTCATAACACCCTACTAATATTAACTATCAAAACAGCCCTGTGCTGCCAATATTAAATATTAATAAATCATAAAAAATACAATGTCCTATAGATGGGCAAACTGAAGCATCCAGAAGATAAGAATCTGATTTTCAGAGATGCTGAGCACCTGTAACTCCAAATGGAGTCAGTGGAGAGCTGCAGGTGCACACCGGCTCTAAAAATCAGGTCGTGAATTATTTACCCAATATCACACAGTGAGTGAGAGTTGGTTCTGTGAAAAGAACCCAGGAGTCTTGGTTGCAGCTTCCAGGTTCCTGCTTTAAATCAGCAGAAAGGCTCCCTCATGTAACAGGGTGGTGATATTTATTAGATAATTAAAATAAGACATCAGAATATTAAATTATTGTTTTGACCAATTTGAACTTTGGTTAAAGTGTATAAAACGTAAGTTATTTTTGGCATCCAGTATTAAAGCCTGCTTGCACTATGAACCTAATAACATAGATGAATTATCATCACAGCCATGTTCCCGCTGCCAGCCCATGTGGTGGCTTAATGTTTCACTCATGTTACCGTACTCAGTTAAACAATCAATACAACCAATTTGAATTCAGATGTATCATGCCTTGTAAATCATTGGGTCATAAACCTTAAGAATACCAACATGTAATCAGTATAAAACTGAACTAAATTAGTGTCTTAGGGCTACAGTAATTAAAAAGTGAGTTATGCAAGCATTCCATGATTTACCCACAGGAGATGGGAGTTGCTTGGATGCATTGGGGTCAACATTTTAAAAAAAGAACCAGAACTGTTTTGTGGATGAATTGTAGTTCCTGTAGGAACTACAGGAACAGAATATGCTGAACATTTAAAAAAGGGAGAAGGAGAGAGAGATATCCAGTAACAGTTTTATGCAGACAGCAGTAATGATCATTTTATATCACTTCGAAATCATTTGCTATATTTGAATATCTTAAAATAATGTTTCTTCTTAGCTGACTGGGCAATAAGGGTACACGTCCTTGGCACACATTGCTTTCAAAGGTAACGGATGAACGTGTCAAAGCGCACAATAGGGCGGCACAAGGTACCAATGCAAAAAAGTCAAAAGAATGTCTATTGTTGAAATGGCCATATTCCTTTTCCTGCGTGACCTACAGAACAGCTGTTACACTGGAACAACGCAATTAGTATACTGGGGAGGAATACCCTGTGGAGTGCACTTTGTTAGAAGCCTGGAACTCAACTAATCTGTTGACTCTAACTGTAAAGGAATCAAAATTGCTTGTGTGTGTGTGTGTGTGTATCATTTAGCATTTATATAAGACTTCTGAGGCCAAATTCACAGTGGAGGAACAGGGTGAAACTCCATTCCTTCAGTTGAGTTGTGCCCTATCTGCCCAAAACACTGTACATTAACTAATTTTTATATTTACATTTATGCAAAACATTGAAAAGATGTCTATCCATAAACTCTAGGCACTCTTGATTTATATACATATGTATAATACTAAACACACGGTGGGGGGGAGGACACTAAGAATTTCTTGAAACAGAAAGAAATGTCTAACTTTGAGGCACCTGAAAATGTTTTTAATTGGTCAAACTGAGAAGATGGTGTGGTTGACAAAACACCTTGTCTGGATGTCTTTGAGAGAGACACATGGTCAGTGTCTTTGGGAGACTCTGAAAACCCTCAGATTTGGGGAATCTCAATCTCATTCAAGTGACAGCACCTTACCCTCTGGACTTTGGGGGAATCCCTTGATTTATCCAGGCCACAAATAGACCAGTGTGGACGTCAGCTCATTGCCACCGGAGCAGCTGAACCCTAAGCAACCTCTGGGATGTGGATTCCTGGTATATCCCACTCCCTCGTGTGCTTTCCTTTCCCTATTTTTTCCTCCCTTTCTTATTCTTATTTTTTAGCTTCTGTCTAATCAATTCCAAGCCTGACCATTTTTGGAAGTGAATGAATTCCATGATTTGAGACCAGCATGACAGCTAAGGCAGACTAATCAGCTCTCCCCAGAGTGAAGGAGGGTCAGTGGGAATGGCTTCAGCATGCCAGCCAGATGTCCTTCCAGACCAGGAAACCAGCAGGGTCCTGAGGTTAAAGCACACCTGACTGTAACTGACCAGGCGGCACCCTATATCTTGCCTACTGCACACAAATCAAGCAAGCACCAGGGAGACAGATGTTTCCCCTTTCCTATCTTTTCTCATTTCCCCTTGTGCTTGCCTTTGTCATATTTACAATAAACCTCACAATAAAAACTACTAAACTGAAATCCAGGAGTAGATGGACTCCCCTTGCCCCCAAGAAATGCTTTTAGTACCTGCAAGAGACTTTTTAATTTAACATCTTTTTCCATGAAGGACTTTATCGAATGGCAATGAAAGAAAGGAACACTAATCCTGAAATCAATAATTATTTAACTTGTGAATACCAAATATCTTAAGTTTTCTGTTTTGCTTTTCTTTATTGGATGTTTCATAAATGTTTTAAAAGGTATCTATGATGTGGTTGCAGTAGTAAAAACAAGCAAGAATCTCTTACACAAAACCCTGCACCCACAGCTGGCTGTTTAATGTTATTACAAGGGTTCCAATAAGATCTTTTAGTTTGTTATCCCTTTATCACACCACCATCCTATAAGTGCAGTTGTACTGACAGCCCCATACTCCTTTTTAGCACCACAGAAAGTTGAATGAAGCAATTACGCTCAACTCTGAATAGGTCTTGAAATCATTCTCTTACTATTTACATAGCTGGACTCTCCTGCCTAGTCCTCCTGCCTAGTCTTGTCTTAAGAAACACTCCCTACCTACCATCCCTGAATATTTTTTCTTCTCTATGTTTCGCTTCACATGCAATATTCTCTAGTAATTCAAAAGGAGGGGTGGGGACGTGGGCGTAAATCTAGAGAATCATGGAAGCTGGGGATGGAAGGGATTATGTTATCCATCCCTCTTCCAGTGCTAACTGTATAATCTCAAGCACTGTGTCACACAACTGTACATTGTCCTTTGTGCATCTGATTTTGCTGCTTTAATACATTGAGCTGCTGTCAGTCAGCCTAGGAAAATGTTCCCTGTTCATGACTGAATGGTTCGGCATGCAGTTTATCCCTTATGGAAACAATTTCATTCTTCAAGCAGCTTCATTTACTGAATTCTTTGTTACTCTTGTTTTCCACAATAGATTTTGTTGGGTTTTTTTAAATTATTGCTCTGCCATACAATATGTCAGCTGTTTTCTAGCAGCCTGGCTCACTTAGGTCCTTACCCTCCTCCCACTGACGTCAACGTCGAAACCCCAATTGATTTCATTGGGAGCAAGATAGGACCCATCATCAACTCCCAAGTCCAAATTCAACCTTCCTGCCCAGTTCAGTGAGAGCTCAGGATGCTGGACATTTTGTAGGAGGTATTTGGAACCTGGGCGGATCACACCTGGGGTACACTATGCCTGGATCTGTGGATTGAAGCACAGCTGCTGGTGACCATTACTCACGTGAGCTCTGTGCATCCAAGCCAATTCCTCAAAGACCATCTAACCATGAGATATATCAGTCAAAATAAAAGAAAATATTTTGGACTATTACTCTTTCAAATCAGCTTTTTTGATTTGTCTCTTATATAAACCCTATTCTCACAATGTTATTGTAGTTCTTCATCAACGAGCTTTTCTGAAAAGTTTTCTGAGTTTCAAAACCCAAAAAAGTGGTCTCTCTCTACAGCTCTTCCATACATCCCTTGGGATCACTGGTGTGATGCTGATTTCCAGCAGCTGAGAACCTGGACCTCCCCAAATTTTAATTTTTTTGAGCATCGTCCACATCACTCAAACAACACTTGGACTTAGTTTCACTTTCTGGCAGGTGTCACCACTGGGAAGGTCAAATCCATGTCAGCCACGTCCAAAATCTAGCTCTTTTCAAGAGGGTCTGGGTTGTTTAGGTCTTTTCTTGAGGGAAAGACATGGAATACAATGGCTGGAGAGCCTCTTGCCTCTGGCAGGGAGATCCACACTGGGAGTCCAATCAGCTGCTGTGCTCCCAGTGAGGAGCAGGGAGCTGGGACCTGGGGGGCAGCAGGGCTCCGTGTGGGGATCCCGGGTGGCAGCCCAAACTGGGAGGCTTGGTAGTAGTCTGGGTTGGATGGAGACCGGGCAGCAAGCTGGCTGGGGAGCCAGCTTTCTTGTTAATTTCAGGACTCCAGCCAAGACAGCCAACAGCCGATGTAAGGAACGCAGCGTCTACACGGACACTGTGTTGCTCTTACTACAACGACATAAGCCCTACTCCTCTCGTGTAGGTGGAGTTATGATGTCAGTGTATTAGGGCACTTACATCGGTGGGAGCAAGGCTGTAGTGTAGACACTGACATAGTTAGGTTGACATAAGCTGCCTTATATCAACCTAAGTCTGTGGTGCAGATCAAGCTCCAGACTGATAACAGGACAACAGTATGTGCTGACGTATCTGTTTCAGGTTAAGTACCAGACTCCAAATGTGTTACAGCATTTAGAAACTGACATCACTGATTTCCTCTCTCACGTGGCCAACAAAAGCAATATCAGTTAGAGCAAGTGTCGTGTTGCCTGGTCTACAGGGCATTAAAATTCTACTGGCATTAACATTCTTGTGCTCTTTACTAGCTCCCTGCACTGGATGTATTTCACTGTTATAATATTACACTCACCTCGTAAATATCTGTTGACAAGCTGGAGCATACAACTGGAGTTCAGTTTATAGTTTTTTAAAAATACCAATAGCTGATTTATACATTTACTTTGGAAAGGGGGTTACTGAACATCCATGTTCCGTACAGCTGTAAACAGTGTTTAAAGTTTTAAATTGGTGTTCCTTTCTGTATCTCTCACTGCCTTATGCACTCTCTAACTAACAAAGAGGTTCAAATAATCCCCAGTGTCAAGGGCTGACGAAGTGGGAACATCATATCACCCAGTTTTGTTGATAAAAAACAACATACTGCACTACCAAGGTTTTAGTGTTAACATTACCACTCTTGCAGATGCATATTGCTGCAAATATCTGTTATAGCTGAAGCTCAACTGTTTTACATATGTTGTAATATTCAATTTCCAATCCCTGTGTATGTTTTATTATTACACACAAGACAATCCACCATACATTCATTGAGTTCTATACCTGCCAGCTGTTATTTCTGACTATAGAGATACTCTCATTAGGTACCCATGCAACTTGAATGAAAGGACGAACGAAAGAACGAACGAACAAACGAGACTAATCTGAAGACCTGATCAGGTCCTGAATCACGAACCATTATACTCTGGTGGATATTTAGTACCTGGGGAACGGTGGCTTGCAGTATTGTGCAGTATTTTAACAGAATAACTCAGCAACGAATCTATTGTAGCAACAATGATGTTGAACTGCCCAAAGTTCCCAGTATTATGGCTGCTATAAAAAGTTGGCATGAGTACTATTTTCTGAAGCTGCCTATGTACTAAAGAAACTGTGGATAACATTTCTTTTTTAACTACCCCTTTCTCTAAAAATTAATTATTGGCTGAAATGTCACCAAGCAAGATAAGATAAGATCAAAATAAGTTTAATGGCATCTGAGGAAAAGAGGCTGCTGAGGAAAACAGAAAGGAACATAAACTCTGGCAAGTCAAGTGTAAAAGTATAATGAGGTAGGCCAAAAAATAATTTGACGAGCAACTAGCAGAAGACACAAAAACTAACAGGAATTTTTTTTTTTAGCCTGCCAAAGTAGAAAGCCTGCCAAAAATTCAGTGGGGCCACTGGACGATCACAGTGCCAAAGTAGCAATCAAGGAAGAGAAGGAAGTTGTGGAGAAGCTAAATGAAGTCTTTGCATTGGTCTTCTCTGCAGAGGATGTGAGGAAGAGTCCCACACCTGAACCATTCTTTTTAGGTGACAACGCTGAGGAACTGTCCCAGATTGAGGTGTCAGTAAAAGAGGTTTTGGAACAAATTGATACATTAAACAGTAATAAGTCACCAGGAACAGATGGTATTCACCCAAGAGTTCTGGAGGAATTCAAATATGAAATCGCAGAACTACTAACTGTGGTATGTAACCTATCGCTTAAACCAGCCTCTGTATCAGATGACTGGCGGATAACTAATATGATGCCGAATTTTGAAGCATCTGGTACTGGCCAGTGTTGGAAGACAGGATATTGGGTGAAACGAACCATTGGTGTCACCCAGTATGGCCATTCTTATCTTATGATGTTACTTAACAACTGTTGGGGAGAATAGCACCATTGGATCTGATTCTCCACTGCTTTCCACCTTATAAAGTCATTTAGGCCCTGATTCAGCAGTTCAGCACAGATCTTAAACATGTGCTTAAGTTCCACTGAAATCAGTGTGACATACAGATGTGTCTAAAGTTAAGCATGTGCTTATATGCTTTGCTGCATTGGAGCCTTTCACCTGTACAAAGTGAGTGGGTGGTTGTAAAATGCTAGCATTCTGATCCGGTAGTATTTTATGCCCACTTTGTACAGATATAAAGGACAAAATTTGGTGCAAGGCAGGGGGAATCGGGAGCATTATTTCCAGTGTTTTCAGAACACTGGTAGCTTTTGGAAAACGCTATTAACAGCATTTCCGCCCCACTAATAATGCTTATTTTGTAACTGGACATATGGACATTTCAACACTGTTGCTGCAGTGTATAAAACCCTCATGTACACATTTATCAGTGGTTTAACCTTGTGAACACCCGGACAGAAAAGGCTTTATAGTTTGATAAATCGCACAGCACCAAACTTACAACCTTTCCCAAGATTTCTGATCATTAAGAGGCCACAACTCATGGATATAGTTTCAAACTTATTCCCCCCCACACTCTAAAGTTTCATACATGCACACACACAGTGCAGAAAAATTCTGCTAAACTGTTTCCAGCTTCAAATAGCATTTACAAAGTTAGCATGAGTAAGACACAAGCAACTCTTCCTGAGATTGGTGAGCTCATACAAGTAGCGCCATCACCCGTGAGTCATGACCAGTTCCATTGCAATCAGTGGGACTACTTGTGGGTGTAAATGCTCACCAGTATGAGTAAGGGTTGCTTAATCTACCGAATGAAAGGAACTCCAGCTTGTTTACTATTATTTGTCTTTGTTTGCATCTAGAAGCCGGAGTGCCATCCTGCTAGACATACGATAAAGAGAGGGTTCCTGAGGAGCTTTCAATCTAAGTATAAGAAGGGAGGCAGGCAGATACAGGGGGAGCACAAGGAAACAATGAGATGGTATTGGTCCACATGACAGGCACAGCTCAGCCTGCTTTTGTTGAATTGCCTGTAAAGGTTTTGGTGATGGAGAGGGGAGGAATTTCTTATCCTCTGCCAAGTTTTCTGCAACTGCTTTTTTCAGCAGTTCTACAAATAATC
Source organism: Caretta caretta (assembly GCF_965140235.1). Taxonomy (NCBI): domain Eukaryota; kingdom Metazoa; phylum Chordata; order Testudines; family Cheloniidae; genus Caretta; species Caretta caretta. The sequence goes on from NC_134209.1 coordinate 26,060,787, forward strand.
TGCTGCATTAGAAGGAAATGGTTGTGACAAGCTGCTTCTCCTGTGAATCGGCCTTCCGGGTCTAGAGGATGACGCATCGACAAGCTGCTGAGGTGGGTTGTCTGGTTCCGAGGGAAGAATCAAACTCTATCCATTTGTAGCATCTGCTTCAAAAGGAGGACGTGGTGAATATTTTATTCAGCAGAGCTCGAGGTCTCCTATCTCTAGGGGGCAGGAGTCTGCTGATTTCCTTATACCAGGCTCGTATTGCTGATGCAAAGGGGAAGGATGAGGAGGCCATGTTTCTGTCCCACCAGTTTCTTTGTTTTCCCATGCAACTGATCCCTTGGCAGAAAGGCTCCCTCACGAGGGAACACTTTGCCTCCACAAGAATGCTCAATACTCTGACACAGTTTGACCCTTCTGAAATATACAGGACTTTATCACCACTTTAAATGACTACTAATGGAGGGTTCTTCCCATTCAGATTTAAGTATGCCCTTGGCGGGCGAGACCAAGTTCCTTCTCATTGCCAGAGGGAAAGTGTCTAGTCATGGAGGGCATAGGGTCAAATAACTTGCGCAAAATTTTCTCCCCTGTGATTCACAATCTGATATTTGGGGCTGTGAATTGGGAAGTTCCCCATCCTTCATTGAGGAAGTGGAAGAGTAGGATTCTGCAGAGGAATTCATTTCCGTGTGACATCTTCTGGACTCTTCCTTGCATTCTTTTGGAGGAATTTTTACATCTTCTGGGGATTTCTAGAAGAAGTTGAAAATATCTGAGAATTCTAGATGTTTTCTCATAGATGAAGTCTTCCTTCCTGACCTCCTCTAAACTTTTCTGGGAGGGTTTCCTTGGCAGGAAGAAGAGCTCTCTCAGACCCTATTACTCTGACTCTATGTGAGGGCTCAGGCTAAGTAGGCTAAGGAGGAACAATCAGCAGGACAAACAGAATCTATCTGCTCATTTCCCATTGTCCATTTAAGGACCTTTGGAGTCACACCCACTCACAGCCCCCATGCTGGGAAGGGCAGCAGAATGTCAACAACCTGAGGTCCCATTCAGTGTAGGGAGGGCTCCCTGTTGGAACCAATCTGCAGATGAAAAAAGGGGTCCTACTTCACACTTATTCCTATAATTTCATTATTTTCTTTTTGCAGCTCCTTGTGGAATGCATTACAATCATATCTGCAAAGGCTGAACGCTGGAAAGTGTGAGAATACGCTATTAGATAATGTGAGCTTCGAAAAGCCACAACAGAAGCTGTAAAAAACATCTTCACAAAACAGATTGCTCACCCCTCCATTACATTACATACTTCCATTTTTTGCCAAAAAGGAAGGAAGAAATAGTGACAACAGCTCTTTCGTGCAAAGCAGTCTTTTTACATCAGCTTCCGGAGCTAACTTAAAAACCGATCCCAGTACATTTTGTAGCAAAGTAACATGTTCTCACGCTCATAAAATTGTATGCCCTGTAGAAGTGGAACATGAGCCCAATTCAAAGCCCAGTGAAGTCAATGGGGAGTCTTTCCATTGACTTCAATGGGCTTTGGATCAGGCCCCCTCTGTTCTTTTGTATAAGTGGAAAATGGCAAATCGGTCTCATGGTGATAATGTTCCTGGAGCAGACATCTCTAGAGCATAACTAACACGTCTGCTCTTTTACCCTCTGCTTCTTGTGCATCACCCAAACTTTTACCGCTTTGTGCCTCAGTTTTCCCATCTAAAAATGGGGATATTGTTACTTATCTCCTTTGTAAAGTGCTTGGAGATCTACTAATGAAAAGTGGCATATAAAAGCTAGATATAATTGTTATTACTACTGCTCTCTTCGTTATCTATCTCCCACTCTTGCTTTCACACTTTACTTCACACTGATCCCTAACCCTGGAGCAGTTTCCCTCTCCTATAGAAACACGGTCTTATTCTCTCATCCTTCAAATCCCTATTTAAATCCCACTTCTTCCAGGAATGCTTACTGCATTCTCTTCCTCCTCGTTTCTCTCTCCACACCCTACTGTTCCTGAACCTTTATACTTTTGTTTGGCTTTCATGTCTAAGAGCCAGATCCTACAAACTCTTACTCAGAGAACTAATCCCATTGACTCTCACAGGGCTATATTCATAGACTCACAGAACTGGAAGGGACCTTGAGAGGTCATCTAGTCCAGTCCCCTGCACTCGCGGCAGGACTAAGTATTATCTAGAGCAGTGCTTCTCCAGCTATCTGATATGAGGGACTGGCAATTTTTTTTTCCAATGTGCGCGCAGACCAGCAGCCGATGGCTCACGGACCACCACTTTCAGTAGCACTGATCTAGACCACTCCTGACAGGTGTTTGTTCAACCTGCTCTTAAAAATCCCCAATGATGGAGATTCTACAACCTCCCTAGGCAATTTATTCCAGTGCTTAACCACTCTCACAGTTAGGAAGTTTTTCCTAATGTCCAACCTAAACCTCCCTTGCTGCAATTTAAGCCCATTGCTTCTTGTCCTATCCTCAGAAGCTAAGAAAAAACATTTTTCTTCCTCCTTGTTGTAACAACCTTTTACATACTTGAAAACTGTTACCATGTCCCCTCTCAGTCTTCTCTTCTCCAGACTAACTCTATTCTCAGCTGCCGTAGGCTTCATTGAAGTAAATGGAGCTAGAGTGATTTATACCAGCTGACAATCTGGTCCATAAAGTTTTACAGAATCTGGCCCTTAGATGATAAGGCTTTGTAGGCAGAGCATGCATCCGATGAAGTGAGCTGTAGCTCACGAAAGCTCATGCTCAAATAAATTGGTTAGTCTCTAAAGTGCCACAAGTACTCCTTTTCTTTTTAGGCAGAGAAAGCTTCTCATTATATACTTGTAAAGAGGCATGCACATTTATAATGTTAAGCAGGTGATTTTAAATAAATTCTGTAACGATTATGAAAAAATAATTTCAAGAAATGGTGGGGAAATGTGTAGCTGCTACAAAATGTTCACAAGACCTCAATGAATTCCTATTTGTGAGTGTGATTTATAAGCCCACTGGCATAGCAGGTAAGACACAGCTATAACATGATTCTAAACAGCTTAGACTTGGATTGCTTTGTGGCTGGAAAGACAGTCTCAGCAGAAATCTTGCTCTGCCGCACAAACGCATGAACACATACTGTAATAACAGCCCTCTAGATGCCACTGTGATCCAGCTGTCCCTTCACCAACCAATGCTTTTACAGTGATATCCGATAGCTGGATCCCTTGCAGTTATAATGAATTCAGAGTTAATGACATTGACCACTGGGTCCAGTAAAGAATCTGAATGCCAAGCTATTTCCCTCCCCCTGCTTAACCAATGTCGGCTTTTCTGGTACAATGAGCACACGTCCAAGATTCAACATTCCCTCCTAAGTTAACTGCAGACAAACCCCCATGATGCATAATTAGGCATGTGTTTTAACCCAAGTGGATTAGCAATCACAAACTTCCATATCTGAAGTACAGAGATATTGGACAAAAAATACCCTCTCTGCTCTGAACTGTGCTGAAAGTGGCAACTCTAAAACTTTTGTGCTTGGGCCAAAGCCTTAAATCCTTCATCAATAAAACTCCCATGGAAAGCCACATTGAAGACAACTATGCCGAATATATTTTTGCTTGGGGCCAAATCAACCCCTTACTTACTTTTTTCTTTTTCCTGTTATGAACAAATAGTTTTTATGAAAGAGGATGTATAGAACTACCTTGATTTTAGATAGAATACTGCCAGGTGCTGGGAAGGGTCACACACATCTCTGCCAATTTACCTTTTTCCTGACCCGCAAATCTCTCTATTAATCCAATCCTGGATCTAGTTCGAACAGTGCTAAATTATTATTAGAAATTATTTGTGTTACCCCAGCACACAGGAGCCTCTGCCATGGACCAGGACCAGGACCCCATTGTGGGTACTGATAAACACAGAACACAAAGACGGACCCTTCTCTGAACAGCTACAATCTAAGTAAATATGTTGGTTTTGTGATGCTGACAAATGGAGACAAAGATGAAATTACTAAACGCATTTTCACTTGTGACTGGGATCTAGGATTTGAATTGGGTTGAAAGGAGGGAGCATTTATCCACTAGCACAACCTCCCCCAAGCAATGCAGGATTTGGCACTTTGTGTTCAAGGATCAGGCTACCACTCATCTGCATGATTTAGGGGACAGGGCCAGAAAAGGGGGGCATATCCAGGGTTTTACTGCACTTTGATGTAACAGCCTCTTAGGACAATTAGCACAAATCAAAGCAGACTTTAGGTTGCTGGAAGACCAGGATCCGTGCACAGCCAGCACAGGATCAGGGGAATGTAAAGGTGACCTTTTCATGCCCCTACCCTCCGAAATAAGCTGCAGCATATGGTCCGCAGCAGCACCCAACTACTGTGACCCTCGTGTACAAAAGACTTGCATGGTCTCAGCTCGGCACAAACAGAGAACTGCACAGTAACAAAATGTGAATCTAAGGGTGTAGAAAATACTCTCTGATGTGTTGAATTAGTTGAGAATTGTACTGTGATTTTGGAATGAGGACTACCTTATAACAATACACAGAAAGGGGTTACATGTGCCACCTTACTATCGACATTTCCTGACCTTTGGGGGCTTAGCTACGCAACCTTAATGTGTATTACATCAAAAAATAATCACAGGCCACAGTCGGACTTCACGTACACTATGAAACACGTCTGACTGTAACGGGCTATCACAGGTGCAAGGGCAGTCTTTGGTGCTTCGTGAAGAAACAGCCAAGTGACCAGAAACCAATCAACCGGAATGTACAGAGACAAAATACCATGAACAGGAGGAGCAGAAAGGATGGTGCATCAGATTAGCGACTAGCATCTTTTATGATCTTTCACAAAATCTAAGTCTGAAATCTGTTTTTCGAAACACATGGGCAGGTCCCATGGAAAGAATATGGTTTTAGTGAGAGCTGCATGTACATCCAAATGCCAAATCTTGCCCTTAAACACACTCACCACCCCACCCCCCACCCTGCAAAAAAACAAAAATATTCGGCTGGACTTAAATACAAAAAATGCTGCCCGTTAATACTTGGTTGCACATCTCCACTCTGCAAGATGGATCTCTTTCTTGTCCATCCTGAAGTCACTGGCCTACATTTATTCCTGGTGTGCATTTGCCCTCAGTTACACCGGGTCTCAATTTGGCTGGAACTTCCATTGTGAAGAATAGGAAGCATGCAGAGAGGAAAACAGGCAACAGACATCCAGAGTGCGGATCGCAGAGGAGAAATTTTCCCTGCAGTGGCACAGAAGGGAAATCGGTAGCATATCCCTCTATATCAAGTCACCTTTTCTCTGGCATGTCCTAATTCAAAAACCTACTGCATCTCATCACCTTGTCAACTGAACCATGGACACGGCACAATGGCATTAGAACTACTGAGCTGACCTGTCACTCCGACCTGTGGTCTTACCAGTATGGACAGTTACAGAATTTATCTGAAAAGACAGTTAAATGCCGTCTCTTTGCCTTCAGATGACATGCCTGATAAATAATCTTCTCAGTGTAGTGAATGGTTCTGCACTCATATGTCAGAGGTAGGTCATTTTAAATTCATATCACTGCCATTTTTCAGCAAAGCCAGATTCAAGTCTTAACTAAACATTCAAAGGTTGAATTAATAAAATAACCAGACAATTTCCCCTGCTCCTCTCCAAGGATGGACAACTGGATCACCAGTCATTTTTAGGCTTTTCTGACAAGTCTGATACATGTAGTGAAACAAGAACCAGATGTTTGTTTTCTCCAGAGCTATAAAAAGTTAGTTTTACATCATTAAGTTATCTTCAAGTTTCTTTCTCCCCACCCCTTACAATGAGGACACAGAAGCTTTTGATAATGAAGATGTTATATATATCTATATAGTGATGCTAGTTTTAAATATAAAGTGTAGCATATGTTTAACACAGACCATATGGAAATAAGAAAAAGTCAGTCTTGAATTCTCAGCAAAATACTCTTGGTACAAAAGCTACCACTGTCTGAAAGTGGCAGTATAAGATAATTTAAAAATGAATGTGATCACTGGAAATGGAGAATTAAATATTAAAAGGGCTTGATTCTCCTCTCACTTACCCTGGTGCAAATCTGCAGTATTTCCCCTGAAGTTACAGCAGTGTAAAATTGGTGGAAATCAGACTAGAATCAGGTCTAGTACTTTTGGTGGGTAAATAAACTTATTGCCCATCCTACCCTTTTGTGTTAGGGTTCTGACCCTAATAGTTAGCAACACAGTGGCAGCAATTTGTCAAGGGACATCTGAATAAAAGGGCTCTTTCACATGGAGGGAATGGACATAGCAGAAAATCTATTAAAATGGCCCGATATCTGATGAAGAGAGGGGAATCACTCACCCCCCATCTATCCATACCGAAAGCCCTCTGCACAAATACCCATGTCTGAGGTTCTGCTGGTTTGAAGATGTGTTGCTCATCTATTCGACATTGGTGAGGCCTCATCTGGAGTACTGTGTCCAGTTTTGGGCCCCACACTACAAGAAGGATGTGGATAAATTGGAGAGAGTCCAGCGAAGGGCAACAAAAATGATTAGGGGTCTAGAACACATGACTTATGAGGAGAGGCTGAGGGAGCTGGGATTGTTTAGCCTGCAGAAGAGAAGAATGAGGGGGGATTTGATAGCTGCTTTCAACTACCTGAAAGGGGGTTCCAAAGAGAATGGCTCTAGACTGTTCTCAATGGTAGCAGATGACAGAACGAGGAGTAATGGTCTCAAGTTGCAGTGGGGGAGGTTTAGATTGGATATTAGGAAAAACTTTTTCACTAAGAGGGTGGTGAAACACTGGAATGCGTTACCTAGGGAGGTGGTAGAATCTCCTTCCTTGGAGGTTTTTAAGGTCAGGCTTGACAAAGCCCTGGCTGGGATGATTTAACTGGGAATTGGTCCTGCTTCGAGCAGGGGGTTGGACTAGATGACCTTCAGGGGTCCCTTCCAACCCTGATATTCTATGATTCTATTGGAATGGTTTCCCAGGAAACTCACCGCGACAAAATTAATTCCTACTACGTACTTTGAACCTCTCTCAAATGAAGTCAGTAGGTACCAGGTGAAGGCAGGAAGACACTGACAGCATAGTTCCAGACCATTTTCCATGAGGATAGTACGGAGATGGGCCCAGGGGATAGCAAAGAAGCACCATCCTATTCAGGGATTTCCATGTGGATCACAATTCATAGGATTGGAAGACAACTCCCCACTACCCATTCTATGGGGCTCTGAACCCAGTCTCAGTGATGAGTCAATGCCTTAGAAACTTCCTGCCTTTAGCTTTACCCCTAGCCTCTCAAGGGGTTTTTTAGAGGTGAGCATGATTTAACCCAATGCCTTAAAGAATGACAGTCCCTTTGATTAGAGGCTCAGTGAGTGGAATAGGCCAAGACCTTGACCACACTGCTGTTACCAAGAAGGGAGCTGATTAAACCCTTCAGCATATTGCCTGTAGCATTCCTGAAGGGCTGGCCAACCCATAGCAGGCCAAGAAGAGCTAGTAATTAAACAAACTGAGATTATGGTTTTTAGTTTAATTATAAATAGCCTGGTAACAAACAGCAGCTTAGCTGACATGAAGTGAATGATCGTGAGTGTTCCTGTCGTGCAATGTTTGCTCTCTGGAAGCAAACAAGTGAATAGTGAAAAGCAGATGTCACTCTTGGGGTTGGAGATAAAAGGGTCCAGGGATAAGACACAACGTATAAACTAAGAACTATTCTACACTAAGATGCCAAGTTTTCAGTAAAAACATGGGGAGGGGGCGCGCACAGTGATGGATATGTTGTAATACAATCCGTAATCCAACAACATTTCTTGCCAGGAGGGACTGCTGTAACATTGTCCCTAGTTTTGGAGAGGCAAGGGAAGGAAATGATTAACTTATGAGAAACAGAGATATCCTCATCAATGCTGGCTCTGTCTGGACAACCTCAAGAACGTGTCCCACTTCAGAATGGAGCGCTTAATTGATTGGTCTCCATAGGAATGTTATTTGATTCAGAGATGATTTTTGAGCTCATCTTCCAGTTGTTCTCTCTCTTTAATTTTAATATATTTCATTTGAGGGAGATGGGAAAGTCCAAGTTCTCCAGGTTTTGCAGAAGTTGCACTGATTTAATGTAATAATTTTTTAAACCGATTTAGTTAAACCAGTTTAAAATTCGGTGTAGACACTCTTATTTTGTTTTATAAAGTGGTTTATTTTGATTTAGCATAAACCTGTTCCTAATCTGCTTAAGATAAATTGATTTAAATCTAGTTGATATCAATCTAAGAATATCTCCATGGTCTCTGACACCAGTTTAACTAAACTGCTTTTAAATCACAACTTTAGTTAAACTGGTGGAACCTTCCCTGAAGACAAGCCCTTAAATGAATGGACTGTATTTACCTGGAAAAGGGAACCTGAGGGCTAGGAGCATTTCATCTTAAATTGCAAATTTCTCTGTATCACTCATTGCTTTTGAAAAAATGTCACCACCACCTAAATATCAGGAAAAAATGAAACCCGGGAGAATGAATAATATAGAGAGAGACATCCTTAAAATTCCACCAACCATACTTGGTATTTCCTTCACTGAAGGGTAAGTTCCACTGAATAACACTGAGTTCCTGTTAAAATGACAATAGATATAGAAGGTCTCCTTGAAAAGGAACTATGTGGTTTTGCTGTAAAAGGGAAGACTGGTAGGATTTTGCAGGGCTGGGCAGTGGATATGCAAGTCCTTAGCAAGACGGTGTTTGTCTCTGTTGGAGCTCCTTATGCAGTAGCATGGACAAGGAAAGTGGTGGCAGGAAGGGAGATAGGGTAGAGGCGGGCTCTGCTATTTGGTCAGAGTGTTGGTCTTAAAATTTTTACTATATTGCGTAGTAGTGATATATTACATTGGTGGGGCTAGTCATAAAGCTTTGGATAATGCAAAATTCTCCAGTCTCTCAGGAATCCTGGAGAAAGATGATTTAATTATTATTTATTATTACGCTTTAGCTTTTAAACTGGAAATTAAGCTACACAGTTTTGACCAGCTATTTGACAGCATAGTAGAAGGCAACAAGGCAACAATTTTTAAATTTTAAATAATAGAATAAAATTCTTGCCTCTCCCTTCCAAAATGAAATAACCAGGCTATCTTCTACTTAATTTTGTAATCTACATATTTACTCTCAAAGGAGAAACAAAAGAAGTAGCAAACACCATGACATCTGTGCTCCTTTAAGTATTCAGCTATTGAAAATATCCTTAGATATTAACTGACCTATTTAAAGCACAACTGAATCCAAGTTATCTGTTACATCAAACTGAAGGCAATGCATCAAGAATGTATAAAATAAATTGTGATAGGGATGTTCAACCCATATCAGCCCTAATGGAGTTATGAGGGAGTAGATAGGGCTAATTAAGCTTATCGGCCACACCTGGCTTGACTGAAAATGACCAATGGCTGATAAAGCCCAGCTGTGGGGAGAAGCTGGCTAAGGTATAAAGCCAGGAAATTTGCAGCAGAAAGAGAATGCAGTGTGGAAGCTGGAAGCTACTTTCTGGGCTTGGGGAAAGGAGTAAGTCCAGGGAGAGACAGAAGCCCTGGGATCCTGGGCATGAGGGAAGGGTTTACCCAGAAGGGTGGAGAAGAAAGCATGTGGGAGGAGCGGGAAGCAGCCGAGGGAAAGAGCAGTGAGGTTAGAGATTGTGGAGACCTTGGCGGCTGATGGTAGTTCTCCTGGATTGGAACCCTGAATAGTGTGCGGGCTTGGGTTTTCCCACCAGCCACTGGGATGTGGCACAGGATTGTGGGAGATGCCAGCCGGACAGCTGGTACGAAGGGACTTTGATATCCCAGAAGAGGGGGACTATATAGTGACCTAGGTGGAGGGCTGAATCATGAAGAGAAAGAGCACCCAGAGTGGCAGACCGAGAGAGAGAGAGAGGCCATGGGAAAAGTGAACGACAGAAGGGGGTGCCAGACTGGACGAGAGCTGATTCTCCAAACACAGCCACGAGGACAAGCCGTAAGTGAGCGAATCCCATGACAAATACTTATCCCTTAAATTACAGTTTATTTTTATTTAAGTCCTTGCCCATATATTCCTTCTTTAAAATATGGGGATAGGGAATTTGCTTACATTGCATGCTAAAAATAAATAGATTCTTTTCTCCAGATAAAGGCTAAAGAGTACAGTTGATTTTATCAGCAGCTGAAGTGAGGGACACCAGCTGCAGATGTTCTGTGCTCACCAGTGCACCTTCTTCCCTGAGTTCCATTAGTGTCAGCAGCAAGCAAAAAGCTCTGGGTACCATCTTTACTCTTTCTCTCTCTCTCTTTTTTTTTTTTTTTTTTTTGGAGTGCACTTCCAGATAAATGCCAGTCATTTGGCTAGGGCTGACTCACAGAAGGTACAGCAGGCACAGATGGTACTAATGCATAAATGTAATCTAGCAAAAGGATGCCAACGCCAACCCAGAAAAGGTTCCAAATAGCTGTAGTGCACTTACAGGGATACAGTGATTGGCAAGGTTAAAACTGAGATTTGCAAGAGCTCACTGTTCCCAGATCAACAATAGACATTCTAAAACAAATGAGCATATTTATTTATTAATTTATAAAATGCACCTAATACCAAGGTCTCTGGCATATGTACAATACTGAAAAAAACATTACACAGATCATATTGATCCATGTCAAAAAGAAGAAGAAAAAAAAAAAAAGCAAAGAGGGACTCTCCCTTTACCAAAACACACTAATTGTCCTTATGCAGCAGCCTGAAGGTCAATGGAGCCAGGCTGTATCAGAGCAGTGAGAGAAGCGAATTCCAGGGAAGAAGGCTCTCCACTAAGAACGACCTGCCCACTTCAAACCTAAGGACTGAGTATCTCAGCAGACCTCACTTGTGGCAACGATTCCTATTGAGAAAGGCAGTATTTTGGAGAGCAAGGACGCAACACACGTAGGACTTTCAACGTCAACTCCTTGAGTTTCTCCCAGAAGACAGGAAACCAGTACAATTGTTGCGGAACTGATGCAATAGGATTCTTGCGGCGAACACCTCCAAGCAGGGGCAGCACATTTTGTACCAGGAGGCCTTCTGAACCGTCTTCAAAGACAGCACTGTGGAGACACTACCCGGGGGGGGCTGGGGGAGGGGGTAATCCATAAGGCAATAATCCAGGTCTGATCTCATTTACACTGGCTTTACACTACCATGTGTAAAGTTACTCCTGGTTTACACTGTGAGACCCGAAGCAGGCCCTAAAAGCAAACAGGCATTGATAATTTTGGTGGTGTCAAATCCAAGAGAACTGGTATCCAATGCTTTACCAGATGGAGATAAGAAAGTTGCTGTTAGTCACCTAGGAATCCAGGGGAAGCCGGATGCAAAAGTACCCCTGAATTGTGAACCTCTTGGGAAAGGGGTGGGGAGCAAAGCCCTGAACAACAGGTGTAGGGACTATCCCCAGCTGCTTACCAGAATGACTTCTGTCTTGTCTGGACTGAACTCAGATGGCTCAGTTTCACCTAAGACTCTAATTCAATCAGGTACTGTGTCTTGGTTTACAAGAAAAAGAGATACAGAGCTGCACGTCATCCAAACACTGATGACATCACAACCCAAACCATCTCATTCCCAAGAAGCCTCATCTGAGCACTGAACTAGAGTGGGTCAGAACCCTACAGGCCCTTACATGTGAGAAAGTGATGAGCAAGTGACCCAAATCACCATCTGAGATCTCTCAGAGAAGAAAAAGAGTGGAACCACTCAGACATAATTTCATATACTCCCACTCATGCCCTGCCACACAGATCTTAAGCTGCTGGATAATACAGTGTTTGACATACCCAGGCCAAACACCAAGCCTTGGCACTTTGATATCTCTGGATGAAAAGCAGCAGCATGCAATCTATGTATGCATGCCTGTATGCCTGACTGGCTGTGTTGTCCATCTGGCAGCCCACAGGTCCGATCTCGCCCACGGGACAATTCCGTCCATCCTCTGCACAGTGTGACCTTGCATGCACCATACATGTGAGGTCACGCCACATGGAGGACCCCATTTTGGGCCGCCTAAGGCATGCAAGTGAGTTGTTGCATGCCTTACTAAAACTGACACAGCCTGCCACTGATGAAAAGTGCTATGTAAGGAGCTAGATAGTTATTTATTATACTGAAAATAGTCAAGAAAATCTGAAGACTCCAGATGTTCAAGTTGCTTGTCCCAAACCTTCTTAATAGCTTTTTCCAAAAAAAGGGAGCGTAGCAACCAGGTGACAGCTGGCAAGATCATGAATATCAAGGTACTGCTGGGATTAATTCTCCACTGCCTTTCACCATGTGCAATCATTTACTGCTGTGCAAAATGAGTTACACCCACTTTGCAGAAGTGTAAATAACTGCACAAAGGGCAAGGTAGTGGGAAATGAGGCACATGGCTTCTTGAGCAGGCATCTAACAACCACTCAGTTAAAGGGAGCAGGTGCCCGGTCACCTCATAAAAAAAAAAAAAAAGTTAATCTCAACCAGCAACAGACCCTATAACTCTTTCATTGATTTTACGAGCCATCAAAGACGACCCACCCCACCCCTAAATATCAACCCTTAAAGGGATAGAGCACAGGCTGCTAGGATGGAGTCAAGTGTTAATTCTTCAGTTGTTTGAAAGAGAAATTCAAAACCCACAACCCTGTATTTAACTAATATGGAGCCTGGGACATCAGGCATCCGTATCTTGCCCTCGATCTATGCATAGCACTGTCAGCAGCAACAAAAGAAGTTGCACCCGTGGAGCGAATGCTGCCTTTTCCCCACCCTCCAAACCTCTTTCCTTCCACAATCTGTTTATGTATCTCTAAGTTTCTCTACTGTGCCCATCATTCTGGTTTCTGGGCGCCTCTCATGGATGGAGTTAATGTGGATTCTTTAACATTCTTGGCCTTTGACCAATTTCTTACTCTTACTAATGTTATTTAAATCTATGGAAGGGGGCTGTCTGTATTGTGTGGTTCATGAAGGGCTAGATCCTGCAGACACTTACACACCGATATATATATATATTTACGCGACTAGTCCCGCTGACATGAATAGGATTCTACACTGGTGAAGGAATCTGAATGAGAAGTTTCCAAAGCAGGATTAGGGCCTTAGTTAGCTGGTTTCTCCCGAGCTAAAAAAAGACTCTGATAAACATCAGGGGGGAAGAGAAAAATCCTTACAAAAGTGTCTAAAATAACAGTAATAGTGTTTAAAGTAATAGTAATGATCAGGGCATTCTGTTTAAAGAGAGCTGTCTGAGAAACTGGAATGTTTATTAATAAAGAAACTGAAAGAGGAACAGGTCGTCAGTGTCCCTATCAAAACAATGACAGGTTTCAGAGTAGCAGCCGTGTTAGTCTGTATTCGCAAAAAGAAAAGGAGGACTTGTGGCACCTTAGAGACTAACCAATTTATTTGAGCATAAGCTTTCGTGAGCTACAGCTTATGCGCAAATAAATTGGTTAGTCTCTAAGGTGCCACAAGTCCTCCTTTTCTTTTTATCAAAAAAATGTATCTTAAAACTGAAAAGATTTTTTTTAAAAAAAGTGTGCTAAATTGAATTTGGTGAATGTAGGTAAGGAAGCAGTTTGTAGTTTATAATGTAAACACCAAGTGTTCTGGCCATTGCTATGGCAACTACTTGTTTGTTGTACACCACTGTAAACTGTGAAAATTTACGGCCTCAGTGGAGTTCAAAGTACACACTCTCCTTGTTGTAATTGTTTTTAGAGGTTTTTCCTGAAATTTTGCATGTTTGAGGGGAACATCCCTTTACCCATTCAGGATGTATCAATATTTTATTTTTTACGAAATGACTAGTAATTTAGAACTTGTCCTCTGAAATTAGCCGACAAATTATCACAGCAACATTTAGAAGTAAAAAGCAATGAGGTGTGCACAATTATCTTCTAAAACTGGAGACACACACACACTTAAGCATTAATTTAATTCTAATCCAGGTAGATTGGTGACTTTTAAAAACATCAGCTACACATTGCTGCTGGAGAGGAAAGCTATTTTCAACTGAAACCATAATAAAATTGAAGTTTTTAATTTTTTTAAAACAAACTTGACTACAAAAATACACCTGCAAACATGATAAATGGGTCAAATTACAGATAATTATAATACTTAGCAAAACTCTTTTCACCAATTGATTTTTTTAAAGTACATCACAAAGCTGATCATCATCATTCTTTTTGACGAAGTGAAGCACAGAAAACTTGCCCGTGATAACATCTGGAGCCATGGAAGAGTTGGAAACACAACCCAATTCTCCGGAGTCCCACTCCCACATTCCACCAACTGGACTATGTGCCACTCACTGCATTTTGTATTTCAGTGTACTCTGTCTGTTTATTCACCTGAATTTATGTCATTTGCCGAACTGACTTAACAAGGAGGTAATAATTAAAATTCAGAAAGTTTTGTCTATAATCCTTCAAGTTTTGTTCAAAATCCTTGAAGTAGTATCCAATATGTAATTTACTATAGATCTAATCCTCATGCCCTTTCAAATGCAACTCCAACAGAATTCACTTGCAGTGATATTCACTGAATGGCATACAAGATCAGGACATACACAACTTACAACCGTTCATTAGAACTAAGCAAAAAGTAATCATGTTTAGCAAACTGCACAGTGGAGTAAAAATATTTACTGGCCACAGGACTTTTCAGCAAGCTTGATAATGCTGAAATGCAGCGTGCACCTTCTCATTCATTAGATATTTAAAAACAAAAACAAAAAAACCCAACAGTTAAGCACTGGTCTTATAATTCATGATAATGCACTAACTTCTAAGGCCCTTGATGTGAATGGGAGTTGTATATGCCTTTAACTGAGGGTAGAAAATTATTCACAAATAAGGAGGGTGGTTTGTTTTTTTTGTGTGAGGACTTTGTTAAATAATAATACAAATGCCAAGGGGCCATATCCTGCTTGTCCTGATTCAAGATTTTGGTTCTGTCTACTGAAACCACAATTATTCTACAAAGGTGTAAACGGAGAAAACAACAAGGGCAAAACCTTTCAGTCAATAGAATGAATGTTGGCTTCAGTGGGAGTTGGACTCAGTAAGACTTGCTGAAATCCGTGAGGTGCAAAGGCTCACAGATACATCTAGTTAGAAAATACCCTTTGATGCGGTAAATCTAGAAGAACAAGTAAATAAAGCAAATGAGAGACAAAGTTGCTAGAGAGAGACTAGGTGGTCAATCTCTATGCTATGATTTCCAAGGGTGAAATCTGGCTCCAAATTAAGGACTTTTAATAATTCCCATGCAGTGTTTGCAACCCAAATACTGCAGCTTCATGCTAAGTTAGGATGACCAGACAGCAAGTGTGAAAAATCGGGATGGGGGTGGGGGGTAATAGGTGCCTATATAAGAAAGCCCCAAATATCAGGAGTGTCCCTATAAAATCGGGACATCAGGTAACTCTATGCTAAGTGTATGAGAAGCCTACAGAGACACTAACTCGGAACATCAATAAATGAATGTGAAGCAACAGATTTTCAAAGGCGCTTCAAGGAGTTAAATGAAATGATCATTGGGAGCCTAACTCCTTTAATCATGGCCTAGATTTTACTGAACTAAAATAGCCAGGTGTGCTCTGAGCAAGTATATTCTTCTGCAGTATTAGACCAAACTGACAAAGATTGATTCTTCTCTCTCGCTCACAGCTGTGTAAGCCAGGAGTAACTCCACTGAAGCCAGTGAAATTATTCTGGTGTAAAATAAGCATAAGTCAGATCAGAATCACCCCCACCGCACTTACTTGGCTTCTCTCTAGGTGAGATCAGCACACGATGTTACATACCATATGTGCTGCAATACCCCTACGCACGGGGATGAGTTAAGGACAGCGTGTCAGCCTGAATTGAAGTAAGCTGTCCAGACAGAGATGTGCTTGCATGTTTGAAAGTCTGCACTTGGACATTAAAACCATCACTTGCCAGAACTCCTATTCTCCCAAAGGGTAGCACAGATTAAACTCAAATCATGAGGTTAATGTGGAAAGAAATGTTTTTGGTGATGACTACAAGAGACAGGCTGTTTAGAAAAGGTCTCACAATAAATACCTGACTATAGCAAAAAAAACCCCAAAAAAACAAAAAAAAACCCCCCACCCCCAAAAAACCCCACTCTCATTTTTCCATTATAAAGGCCACACTATGGGTTTTGGCAATTTCTGCATAAAATCTGAGGGGCATAAACCCAGGATTCATTAATAGGCACTTACTATAAAAAATATTGACAAAAAATTGAATTATGTGAGAAATGGGGATGCAAAAGAATTGCATCATGATGGAAAGTCTGAATTTCAACTTCATCTCAATTTGAAATCCTTCTTAAAGAGACACATCCTGACCCCTTCCCCCTCAAACCAAGACTGATCAAAAGCTTTAGCTGAATCCAAGTCAGTGTTACTTTTGCTAAGAGAAATGATATACTTTTGCTGAGTGTATCCACATCACCATCAGATCCCCAAAAAGAATTGGCTTGAATTTCTGCCACGAAAATACAGCCTTTGATGGCAAAGGATAAATACAGTCAGAAGTGAAATTAATGGGTAACAGTGGAGGAAAACCAAACCAAACCCACTTTTCTTTATGGAAAACATGGACTTACACACTTTATTGATGGCAGCATTTGATATTTTTGGATAGCTTAGTACAACCTCCGAATTTAGTTGGAGAAAACCTTCTATAATCTGAGCAACTTTTGGTGTGGCTGAAACGTCAGCAAGCAGGAGAAGAGGGAAAATGTTTGGAGAAAGCACTGGGTGAGATACTGCTGATCTCGTACTCTTACATACTCTGTTCAGATTTTAATGGGTCTCTGTATAGCCAGACAGACCTTTGTAGAACAGCATGGGCCACAGCAGCTCAATTTGCTCTCCAAAATTTCATTCTGATTCATTGCTCTATGTGGCAGAGATGTTTATTTGGGATTATTTCTGGCATAAATAACTCCGTTGCTGTAATACGTCATTTCGAGGTTTCTTACCTACGTACGGTAAATAACAATCGCAACAATGATTATGATAAGTCACTAGCATATTTTTGTGAAGTATTAAGGTTTCCTCTGCACTCACACTTACTTGAATGTGTTATTACTATGAACAATTTACAGGGGTAAAAGGTGGAAGTGGATTTACTCTGAGCTGCAGCAAAAAGAGTAAATTCACCCTTCAGCGCAGGCCAGTAATGTCTTTAGAAGACCATGAATGAATTTTCTATAGACCACTGAGTTAAAGCATCTTGTTGGTTTAACAGGTGGGTTGATGCCTTGACAGGAAAAAATACACTACACATGACAAATGCACTATTTATCTCAATCTCAGCTGTGTCATCAAACTGGTGTCATACTTCATCTCTTTCAGCAACAGACAAAGTGAATGAATCACTGGAGACATGTGCTTAAGACTTTTTGACAACACATTTGATATAAATTCTTCAACAAAATGTGTTGAGGTGTCCAAAATATTTTAATTTTCTTGCAAGTACATGTTTTGACAATAATGACTAATGTGAGGCATAGTCAATGAAAAAAAAACGTTGCAAGGATGTTAAAAAGTAAAAGGGTTTAATTTAAATATTTCATAAATCACAAAGCAAATCCACAGATTCTCCGTTGTTACGTTTGGGTTTTATGGGGAAAAGTTCCATCACAATCAAAACTCAAACATCTTGTAATTATTACTTAATCAGTAAATATTTCAAACATTAGCTGTTTGGACGTCAAAGTCTTGTATGCGCGCCAACCTTCTCTCAAGAGGAAGGAATCGCCCTGTAACTGGCTTTCACTGTGAGCAATTATAAAATTCTCTCATTTCAAATGTGATGTAGTGAAAGCGAAGGGAAACATTTTTCTATCAAATCTATTGTGTTTGTGTTGCCTATGTCTTATTTGGAGGGATTGGTTCAAAACTCCTACTGCATGGAGTCACTGTGCTCAATCAAAAACACTCCAGTCTAGATATGCCATTTTGGTTTATCAAAGTAAATGTATACCAGCCTTAAGCAACCACCACCATCATTAAAGGGACAATCAGAAAATCACACTTTACAACAGTGACTTAAGACAGGGCTTGCCTATTAGAGATGCAGGTTTCTGTATATGTTAAATGCTTTACTCTTTTTCTTGATAGGGCAACTAAGGTGTGGTTTATTGGACATTTTGTAAGAACATATTGTACATGGGTATTTCTAGTGCTCTGGAGAGAGGAGGAGCTGGTGGGAAAGCTGGCTGTGGGGATGAGTAAATGCATGGAGACTTTTAAAAAGCATCATAAGAGGCTCAAACTAGATGTATACCTCAAATTTAAAAAACCCAGTAAGAGGACTAAAAATACCATCATAGCTAAACAACAGAGTAAAAGAGGTGGTTAGAGTCAAAAAGACATCTTTTAAAAATTGGAAGTCAAATCCTACAGAGGAAAAGAGAAAGGAACATAAACCCTGTCAAGTCAAGTATAAAATATATGATTAGGCAGACCAAAAAAGCATATGAAGAGCAACTAGTAAAAGACCAAAAAAAAAACCCTAACAGGAAAATTATTTTTAAGCACATCAGAAGCAGGAAGCCTGCCAAACAATCAGTGGGGTCACTGGACAATCGAGGCACTAAAGGAGCACTCAAAGAAGATAAGGCAGTTGCGGAGAAGCTAAATGAATTCTCTGCATCAGTCTTCACTGCAGAGGATGGAGCATTGGTCCATCAATACCTATTAGCCATGATGGTCAGGGACGCAACCTATGCTCTGGGTGTCCTTAAACCTCTGACTGCCAGAAGCTGGAACAGGACAACAGAGGATGGATCACTCGATAAATTGCCATGTTCTGTTCATTCCCTCTGCAGCATCTGCCACCAGTCACTGTCGGAAGACAGAATACTGGGCTAGATGGACCATTGGCCATACTGGATCAGACCAGTTCTTATGACGTTACATCTAGTACGTTTTCATTGTTTTTCTAAGCTGGAATGCAAAGTTATTTTACTGGCTGCCAACAGACTCCCTCTTCCAAGTTAGTGCTCTTGGGTTGAGGACCCAGTTGTTTTGTGGGCAGGTGCTCGAGGCTGGAAAGGCTGGAGCTGTTTTTCAGCTAGCAGCTTCTCACTCTGCAGGATCCATCATCACCACTGCAGTCTAATGTATATTATTTTCCTTGTAAACATTGGTTGAAGGGAAGTAGCATAAACTATTTTATGACAAGTGATTGGCTATGAAACATTCATGACACACATGTGACATTAGATGGGAGATTCTTTCTGTGAAACAAGAACAGGATCAAGATTACCATGATGAAATAATCTGCTTTCCTCACTTCTATCTGTTCAGCAGCCATGCTGCTCACCCTAGGCTGTTAGGATCTCAGTGTGCTGTGGACCCTTGGCCAGGAGATCCCAGTGAAACTGAAGATTAAGAGTTGGATCTATGAGAATCAGCGCCTCCTGGGTCAGCCAGTTCCATAGTGATGGGCAGATGTTGTCGATAGTGAATTGGGATTTCTAGAACCTGTAGGGAAATGGGACTCAAGGATGTTATTCCTTTCTCAAAACTGATTATTATTATTCCAAGTGTCAGGCTGCACTCTGGTAATTGACAACAAAACCACATGCCCCAATCATGCCTGGTGCAAACTCTGTGGTAGTCTTTGCTCTCTGGTAGTCAACATCCCTGATAAGGATGTTGTTCAGAAGTGGACATAGGTCTATTCATTCCCTTTTTTAGAAGTTGGTGGTTTCCTTGACCCTTAGTAAATGTTTGGGGTGCTGCTGCGAAGCTGAATTGTGAATTCCGTAGTCTAGAATTCAGGAGTCTAACAAAATGTCCCTTTGCTACATGCTCCAGTGCTGGTCTCATGTGTATGTTTTTGCCTCAGAATGCACAATTACTATGATTGCACATGTGTACTTTTTGCCCTAAAGTGCCGTAATGTATTACCAGATGTGAAATTATGCACTTGCATTTTTCTAAAATCAGGTCCTCATTGTTCATTCTTATACACTGATTAAGACAGTTTTTAACATATATTTTATTATCCCATCTACTAATTAAAATAATGGAAAAGGTACCTAGGAATTACTCAATAAATCTACAGTGCCTTACGCATGGAAAAACTTTATCAATTCCACACAGCCACAAAATTTACCTGTGCAAACTAGGAATGTATAAGCTGTTATGAATTTGTGATTCTCTTCAGAAAGAGCCATTCCTAATTCAATCACTTTAAAAGAAAGTGAGTTTCCCCACATGAGCACTCAAGTTGTAAGTGGGACTGACCTCATTGGCTTCACTGGGGTTGTGCTCATTTCAACCAGGGTTGAATTCGGCCTTGAGTGTCAGCCTTCACTCTGAAAGTCCTAGTTTTTGAACGACAATCTTAATGTTCAGTAAACAAAGACAAGACTTTCCAAACCTGGGGCCCATAGTTTGATTCCATGATTAGGCACGTAAGTAAGTAGTTTGATTTTCAAAACTACTGAGCACCCAGCAGCTCCTAGAGAGATCAATAAAAATCAGCTTGTTTGTTAAATATGGATTTAGGAATCTAACTTCAGGCAACCGCTTTTTAAAAATCCTGGCCATTTGACAGCATTAAAAAAAGAAACTGGTTGGACAGTAAAAGGGAATTGTCTGGGAGTATACAGTGGGGTTCCAAAAATGTCCTGGGGGAGTGGGGGGAAAGGAAGCTCTATGGTCTGTATGTGAAGAATCTGACCAGTGCTACTAGGAAACATTTCGGTCCTTATATTGCCCCTGTCTCTTCAGCACCCCTTTTTGGGCATGCCCAACCACAGCTGGGACTGAGAGCGCCGCTGAGTAGCAGTTCAGAGACCATCTCCTGTGTCTTATGAAGCATTTTTCCTGAGTTGTGCTCACGCACATTTGTTTATTTTAAACTCAATTTTACACTGTGTCTGTTAAATTGAGTTGTCCTTTCTACAACTTTAGCATCTCCGTTTCTCCTGCACTGAAGATGGGGGTCACTGACTATGATTGTCAGAGTCTGTGGGAGAGGTTGGAACCTTTATTGAGAATTCTAACTCCTCAGCATACAGCTGGTGTTTCCTGGCCTGAGCCCAGGATGCCTAAAAGACCACCTAATGCTCTGGGGTAAAGTCCATGTTCGACAACTTCATTCCTCTGGCACAATGAAATGCTCTAGTCTAGACTAAGGGTAAAGCTTGTCCGTGAGGGAGACAACTTTCCCAGGGGTTGGTCTGAGATTGTGATATGAACTTCCGCCAAGTAGTAGAGGACCATCACAAACCTTACCACCTTCTACTCCAAGTGAAAGACACATTTCTTTGACTTTGCCTTTTCTGAGATAAACACACAGCAACATGCATATTAACTCCGCCCCGCCCTCCAAACCCCCCCAACAAAACAAAAAAAACCCTACCTAAACATGACACTCCACTACACAAACCTCTCCCTCTGGGGAAGATGATGAATGTCACATTTTGTTTGTTCTGACGCTAGTCGCATAGCTTACGGCACAACTGCTCAGATACTACAATGGTGAATGTGGTAAAAGAACCTACATTGAATAGAATAGCTGTAAGGTAGGATAATAAACTAAAATTTTTGTAGAAGGAATAGATTCTCAACATTAACATACAAATATGTATACATGTCTAAGAGGCATAAGTAGGAAATATTCTCATTTAAGCTTCATAATATTCACATTTCAGCTGGCATTACAGATCAGGAAAAAATGCTTCTTGTCTCTGCCCTTCTTTTCCTTCCTCCTACAGACACCTGATTTGGCTACACCTAATTAAAAAGTGGCATAATCTTAATTAAGATTTTAATTCAGTAACCAAGTCTGCGAATCAATCACGGCAGAGTCGGTAGTGAGATTAAGAAAAGACATCTCCTGTTCCTTCTCTTTAATAGAGAAATTACTACTGATGAGTGAACCTCAAGAGGTGAAATGGGTAAAAGTATCTTGCCTAATTTTGAACTCTCTCATGCATCAGAAGTTTGCAATTGGGCTGCAGCACTCCAGGCTCCAAGTTCTAGGCTGAAAACTGCTTTTACTTCTTGGTCTGAAGTGGGGTAAGAACTCCAAAGACACTTCCCTGATATGAACTGGCAGCTGCCAGGCTGGCTGTGTTGGCTGCAGCAGGAATGGAGGAGGACGAGGAGGGAGAAATAATGGAGAGAAAGGGCACGTGTAGAATCAAGGAGAGAAAAACCCTTTCCTAAGCCAAGGTGCTGGAAAAGGAGCGGGGGGGGGGGGGAGGGGAGGGGAGAGGGGAAGAAAAGTCCATTAGTAAACAGAGATTGTTCAGCTAGTGTAAATCAATCTAGCTCTGCTGACTTCAACACAGCTATGTCAGTTTACACCAGATGTATGTTTGTGAGCTTGATAAGGAGAACACTGGACAACAAATCCTTTACTGAAGACAGGAGTTCTGTAAATGTCAGTCATGTGCACAGCCACAGAGACATCTAACAGAAGATGCTCGCTTTGCCACTGCTCAGAGTGTCCTGCCATTCTTGGTGCTGTTCTGTGTTGCAGCTGCTGAAAAGGACCAACACAAGATATTAGAAAATGGGGCAATCGTGTCTGTGCTCTTGAAAGTTTTGGAAAAGGCTTCAAGAGCTTCAATTTGTTAGTGGCCACCTACTAGCTGTGCCAACGAGCTGTGGCCGGCAAGTTAGAAGTTTGCTCGCTCAGCTGTCTAGGAAATTTCCCCTAAAACTGTCCATTGTTGCTGTTGCCAGTCCAGCCTCACCACAAAATTTTAGGAAAAAAACAATCCTAGCATAGACTAGCTTAGAGGCTTCACTGGGCGAAATGCAGAGGTGCCACACCCAAGAGAGAAGTCCTGGAGGAATTTAGAATTATTCCTGGCACTCCACACTGCAAAAGAGGATTGACCCTGCTGTTACACCCCTTAGGAAGTAAAGCACATGCCTTCCTACGCTGGTGAGCTCTGCCTCATGCGTGTCCGTGTCTGGTGTCCCAGGTGTTGCAGAGTGAGTTCTTGCTGCACCCTGGGGAGCAAAGGGCTGCAATTGTTCTCTACCACTGCACAGAATGGGTTCAGGCTCCTTGTGCTCTCTCTCTTCACCCTTGCACACCCGTGGGGCAGCAGGGCACAAGCCAACCCTTAATAAGTGTATCCACTTGGGCCACAACTGCTTTTAGGGTTGTGCACTTGTGTTCCTCATTTCCTTCTAAAGACAAAGAAGACAGATGCTGGGACACCTGTTCTTTCCTGCCAGTCATTCTTCAGTAGACCAGTAACTCTACACAGACTTACACATTGCATGAAACCCAAAACGATTGTGAAGCTTGCAAAACCTTGAACTCTGCCAGGATTATCCACCCCAAAGCAAAAAAGTTTGGATATATATTTTGGAGAAACAGCCAACATTTCATGATGCTTGTCTGAGCTATCCAAACCTCTGGCTTTGGTCTCTTTAAATTCAAATTGGAAATCTCACAAGAACAGACTCGTGATATTTCTAGTCCCAGCCAAAACCCGGAAATGAAAAGTTGCATGAAACTGAAAAACAATTTTGAATCGATAACCAGTTTTTTGATATACAAACATTCTGTTGAAATGTGGGGGAGACAGGAGGCAAGTGCGAAGTTCGAGTGGATTCTTATTTTATCCAAGCAAACTAACCTTTCCTTAGCAGTTAGTACTAGTTATGAAAGCAACTGTTAAATCTAAACCAATTAACATTTTCTTTTCCAGCTGCACGGCTCAGTAAGATGGAAGTGGGAGAGAAATAAGCAGAAATGAAATAAGGGCAACTTCTGTTGTAGGGTCTAAGAGGGAACAGTGTCCCTTTCATTTCTGCTTTTGGACCAAGCTAATTAACACCTGCCAGTGGTGCAGAAATCTAACATCCTTAGCAGGACTGCTTGTACAAATTATAAGACATTTTAGTTTAGACAAGGTCTAAAAAATAGAAAACACAGTTCTGGAAATTGACAATATAAAAAAGAATGCATCTTCACTCTTCAGCTTAAGAGAAGCTTATCAAGCAAGCCATTCTCCACATACACAGCACAACTTCCACAGAAAGCTCTCAGCAACAGAACCTGAGTGATCCTACAGAGGAATTAATGGTGTTAAAAAAGGAGAGAAAGTGGCTGCTTTATTCTAAGTGTTACTTCTTTGTTATTCAGGGTGCTTAATATATTGAGCACTATACAGGAATAATTACTCCTATTACCATCATAAAAATTATTAAATCACAGGAACATTAAAAAAAATGCTGCCGTAGGAGAAAAAGTTCAGAGTTTTACAATATTGCACTTCAAGGCTAGTCAAAAAAAAAAAAGAAAGGGGGAAAAAAAAAAAGATGAACAGTCCTGTTAAAAGAGAGACTTGGTGTGACTAAGTATTGCACAAAATTATATCTTCTCCCCAGACGTGACAAATCTAAAACATTTTGGTCAAGGAGATAAAAAACAATTTGCACTTCTGTGAATGCCACAAAGGCAAGAGAACTAGTAGCTTGAAAAAGCATCATACATGACTATGGTACATACAGAAGATTTTAGCACAATATGGAATACATTTGCAGTTCAATTTCAATACGCCGTTAAGCTCTTAAACACATTAAACATAGCCACTGCTGGCAGAATCTTTCATGTCTTTGATTCTACCACTTAGTGCATGCTGCTCTCTCCCCAGACTTTGAGGCCCCACTGGGAAGTATTTCCTTCAGTCAGACTGCAATTCACTCACACCAGCCTGATTATACAGTAGTTCTTTTCCTTCAGGGGAAGGGTGTTTTCCTATTTTTATTTTATGCATTTATATATATTGCCATTTCTGGTGGTCTTTTCTTCATTTAAACTTTTCAATTTTTAAAGAAGCGTCTTAAAACCCTGCTTTTTCTTGCTGTCTTCTCCCAGCTATCTGAAAAGCCAGACTAAATGCTGTGGTTTAGACATTGCATTATTGACTTCTATGCTGCTTTATTATCACTCCCGTACATCTCTTATTTTTCCCCTTCCTGATGGTGTCTCATCATCTGTCTCCACGACAGGGTTCTAAACTACTCTTTTGCTGATTATCAATTACAGCTGTCTGGCAACCGTCTCATGTTTTCAACCCTCACAGGTATTTAAACTATTTCTTAGATCCCCTATTGTATCACAACGCCTCATCCTTTTCCATTTCTGCACGTGGCTCTGGAGATCATAAGGTCAGCAAACTGGGGCCCCCTGTTGTATGTCTGTTCTCAGGGCAGACTTCTGAAGCACTAGTAATGAAGCCACATTTAGGGGTCTAATGCTCTTCTCTCCGCTACGGTGCGGGGAGCAAAGGAAAGCAAAAAGGCAGGAGGAGGCTAAAAAAAAAAAACACTCAACAAAAAGGAGTTGTACAAAAAGGTTTCATATTATTTTGAAGATTAACAGGCATGAGGAAAAAGGCATCTGGACCATTGTTTTGATAAAAAAAAACCAACCAACCCACCCTTATTTTTTGCCTGTTACGAATACGTCCAATATAGCACAAAAATGTGAATCGGGAATAATTAATCATTTGAGTAGCTTTGCCCCCTGCAGAATCTATTAAAATATGGGTGAAGAGGAAAGTTAGGTTAAATCTGGTTTACTTCTCACAGCCATATATCTAAGACGGAGATCCATACCATCAAGGCAAGCAATTGAAAATTAGAGGAAGGAAGAGCATTATCAAATATGCCAAAGCTACTTTTCCTGCACCTGTAGACATAATCACAGGAAACACCCCCACACCCTATAAAATGCATCTCATTTCCACTAGGATGTTGTAATAATTTCTCATGAACTGCTTGTATGAAGTTATGAATTAATATTACCAAGCTGAAACTGGAAAAAAAAAAAAAAAAAAAGGTGGATGAAATTACCAGGAAACAGGCTAGAGTCCCTCCATGCAGAGTGAAACAAATCCCTTCCCTTTACCTCGCAGAATACCACAGCACAAATGAATTATCATGTGCCACCTTCTTTAGTCAGCTTACACATGCCATTAAAACAGACTTTAAACTCAAGCTTCATGTAGCAAAATCTAAAAAAAGGAGCTGTACCTCTGTAATGAATTAGAAATTCAACAGACTTGAATCACATTGAAATCTATGCCAAAACTGAAGCAACAAATAACAACTAAATACTTGGGGCAGGGAGGGAGAATTCAGCTAGAGATAACCACATTTCCTCTCTGTGACTGGACTCCCAGAAACACCTTTCTTCATCTACCACTGACCAAGAGATTGCATTCTTTTTCTTGGCTGCATTTTCAAAGGTGCTGACTTCAGTTGAAACTGTATGAAATGTGCACATCTGAGAATCAGGCTACTCATGTAGGCATCTAAGTTTAGGTATCCGAGTTTAAATGTTTTCTCTCAAATACACAAGAACGCACACAAACAGGCAAGCAACTTCCTTCCCAGCATTAGCCAAGACAAGATTTTTAACATTTTTTCATCCATTGCCTCCCTACCCCTTCTAATTGTTACTTTTTAGTTTTACAACCCTACATCTTGGACCTGATCTGACTCTCTCATAAATCACTGGGGAATTGATCCAGAGGGAGAAGGATAAAGTCCCCATGTGTAATGATTTTGATTTAGCTTTTAAAATAAATTCTTTAAGCTAACAGCAGCGTTGTCACCGAATACTGCAATTTTATTTTAAAACTGTGTTTTTCTTCTGGAGTCAACGTAGACACAATTTCAGTTTCACTTTATCTGTCCACTGCATCACAAATCACTAGGGTTTTTTTTCTTTTCCTTGTTATCAAACAAGGAGCTAAATCAAGACCAGTGATGGTCTGATTTTCAGAGATGCTGAGCACTGACATGTCCTATTCGTTTACATTGGTGTTGCGGGTACCTCTGTGGATGCCCCACTCCTGTTCCCTTATAAACTAAAAATGGGAGTTAAATACGACATGATGCACAGTAAGTGGTTATTGAAAACCCCAGCCCCACAAGCAGTTGGCTTTAAACATCCCCCCTCCCTGCACCCGTTTAGGATTACATTTTCCAAAAGATATGCTTGGAAGTAAGTAAGGTCAGCAACTGCATGCCCAATTGGGTACACAGTGCATGCCCTGTAGCATTTTCAACAGGTGGCACTTAAGGACAAAGACATCAATGCATGGTTAAACGAGAGTACTGTAACAACAGATAGGCGAGGGAGGGGGAGATGGGCGGTTATTTAGCTCACTGTGCAATTGCATTTTCAACATAATTAGGTGCCTAATTGTGCGCCTCTGCTTAGTTGATGTATTTGCACGTGTAAGTAATTATGGTTTATTTAAGAGCTCTGATTGTATTGTTTAGTTTTCCAGTGTTACCAAAGGAGAGCTCGGAGTTTGAACCATCTAGAGTCTTTTTCTTAATTTTTATTTTAAATTAATTGGCCATTGAGCTTTCACCAAATTAAAGAGCAGATCTGGCTGGGAAAATGGGAATATTCCGAAGTGCGATATTCCATAAAACCATGCAGAATGCAGTATAAATAAATACCAGCGGCCAACCACTATTCACGGGGGCAGCTAAAACTCACCCCTGTGCAGGGAGCCAGTACAAGGACTATCTGCCATTTAAGGCCACCAAGTAGGACTTCAGTGTGAATATATTTTGTACTGGCCCCCTGCACAGGGTTAAGTGTCATACAATACAGAGCCTGTTCTAGCACCTATTAAAGTCAATGGGAGCCTTTCCGTTTACATCAATAGGTGCTACATTGGGGCTGTAAATAGAACGATTCTCATTTTAAAACATAAACACAATTAATACTTCAGACAGGTCCAGGTCCAGGTCCAGCCCTCGCATCCGTCGCCCATCTCCCCGCCCCCCAGCACAGACAGGTCCAGGTCCAGCCCCCGCACCCGTCGCCCAGCTCCCTGCCCCGCGGCACAGACAGGTCCAGCCCCCGCACCCGTCGCCCAGCTCCTCACACCCCGGCACAGACAGGTCCAGCTCCTGCACCCGTCAGCCAGTTCCCTGCCCCCCAGCACAGACAGGTCCAGGTCCAGCTCCTGCACCCGTCAGCCAGCTCCCTGCCCCCCAGCACAGACAGGTCCAGGTCCAGGTCCAGCCCTCGCACCCGTCGCCCAGCTCCCCGCCCCCCAGCACAGACAGGTCCAGGTCCAGCCCCCGCACCCGTCGCCCAGCTCCCCGCCCCCCGGCACAGCCGAAGGCGCCCGTGTTCCGAGTCCCGTTGGGGGCTCTCTCTCCCCGGCCCCTGGCGGGCCGTTGCTTTACCCCTGAGTGCCCCGCTCTGCTCTGACACAGAGGAGGGGGCCGTTTCGCAGCCAGGTGGCGCGGGACACGGCTACGCGAGCAGAGGCCCCTGGGCCTGGAGGGCCCGCCCGGAAGTGGGGTGAGCCGCGCCCGGCAGCCCAGCGGGACCCACGCGGGGCCAGGGCCCCGCGGCTGGGGCCGGCTCCGGCCCGGGGCTCGCGGGGAGGGCAAGGGCTGGCCGGCCCGGGGCGGGCGGAGGGAGCCTGCTCGCACGGAGCCCTGGCGCCTGGCCTGCCCGGGAGGGCGAGGGAGGAGTTCCTGCCTTGGCCCGGGGCACTGTCCCCACCGCGGGAACGGGACCAGGCCAGCGGCTCGCGGGGGGCGATCGGCCCCTGCGGGGGGAGGGATAGCTCAGTGGTTTGAGCACTGGCCTGCTAAACCCAGGGTTGCGAGTTCAATCCTTGAGGGGGCCATTTAGGGATCGGGGCAAAAATTGGGAATTGGTCCTGCTTTGAGCAGGGGGTTGGACTAGATGACCTCTGAGGTCCCTTCCAACTCTCATATTCTATGATTCTATGATTCACTGATCTGTCAGTGGCAGACCCCCAGCATGGGCCTGATCCTGCACTACTGAAGTAAGTGAGAGATTTGCCACTGACTAATGGATGCAGTGTCAGGCTCCATGTGCAAACACATGGAAGGGGGAGCATAACTTACGCAGGGAGATACCTGTAACTGTGCTTTCAAAAGGAGATGGGGCTCTGAAATGGCCATGATCTTCAGCCAAGCAAGCCATCACAATCACCAAAGCCAGAACTGCCTTCAAAATCCTTCACAAAGCAGGATACAACTGCAGGGAACTGAGCTATTACTTATACCACACAGAAGTTTCTCTCTTTTGGTCTGCAAGTGTACCGCTGGAATCCAGCCAACCCAATATAGAACATCAACAGCAGAATAGGCTTTACATTCAGGTACTGTGACCTGCACTTAAATGAAAGAAATCAATAATGTGGCAATCTATCACGTTACTCAACATACATTTTAAATACCCGCTGTGAAAAGCCCAACAGTAATAAGATGGTTGTTCATTAACATTTATGCCCCAGTTAAAAAAAATTAAAAAAAAGCAAAATAAGAATAGAGATTTTGCTCGTAAACTAAACTTCTTTTTTACTTAAGGTTGATACATTTTGAAAATTCATTTTAACAGCTGAAATCTTAAGTTGAAACTACCTTTTAACACAAAGCTGGCTTAATATGGACATCATAAAATTCTCAAGACGAGCAAAGCTAAACAGCAAGACAATCACGCTCCTAATATCAACAGCAACGTGAAAATGTCTACTATTTTCCTGCAGTGAAACACTTTCTAAGCTACAGTATCCAATCATCCTTTACTGTGTATGATGTCAAAAACACTTACTGCACAAGCAGAGATCTGTGTTTCTTTTGCCACAGACAATAAATCTTTAGTGTCTTCTCTTGATATGCATCACTCCACTTGATCTCAAGAGGCATTGTACGTCTCTTTCCCTCTCTCTCTTCTAACAAGGTCACTTTCCAGTGACTATACAACTTTTCCAGAATGTAGTGGTGTATCAATAATTAATATCCACTGGTAATTACCTCCTGAGCAGTGTTTTAAAACTCTAAATAAAGGCTCTTTTCAAAACAATGGCTTGAAATTTCCATACAGTAAATTTGAATAGTACAGCTGGAAAGAATCAGGCTCACAACTGGAGCCAAATTCACCACTGCAGTCAATGGTGTTGTATCCACTTATGCCAAAAGCCAGTTTGGCCCTTCTCCCCAACCCCATTGCCATTTTATTTCTTATATGATACAAAGTGAATCCAAAATACAAATAATTCGATCGCCTATGAATATTATGAATGGACAGCTGGGAATATCCACTTCCCCTCTCTTTTTCAGTACTAGGATACAGGTTCTATAGTCATAGTACTAAGGAAGCAGTATTATTAAGTAAAATTTCCCTCAATTGCAGGCTCTACAGGATAGATAATGAACCACAATGGGAGTTATGTATCCTAAACTGAAAGGCCCACTGAATACAGAATCTGATTCACTGTCACAATCACTGCATCTTCTACTACTGTTTATCCTATAATGCCAAGGTAACGTCCTCATCAGATAATCTCCTGTGAAAGTGATGTTTGAGAGTAACTCAAAAAGTTGCATCCCGGGACATTAGAGATAGGATCAGACTATTTAAAACAATCCAAAGCTTTGCTCTTTTGCTGCTGAAGTTACAATCATTTGATCCAATCCTGAATCTACTGAAATCAATGGGAGACTTGCCACTGACTTCAGTAAAAGCAGAATCAAGCCCAGAGAACCGCAGAAGTCTCGGTTGCTGTGGCCGCCTGCACAAATTCTGAACTCATAAAGTGGACAAAGTCCTGAGCTTATCAGATGCCACTTGGGAAAGGTGCAAAACATGTCAGGGTGAGAAGTAAGACATTAACTATTTGAGGGATTAGCAAATATGAGATTTAGACTGGCCTTTTGCAGAGACTGCCCAACACAATATTCTATTTCTCCATCCATGAACGTATGTCTCCACAACACCGATCTTGCTGGCCACACAGCCAGACAATTAGCATCATTCATAGACATAACCAAAGTTCTCCACAGACCAGCCACTAGGGTGTGTAAGAGCACAACTGGTGTCCTTTCTACCTCTGCCCTTAATCGGGCTGTCCAAAGATCTATGGTGCTCTGCATACAAGCCATCGCTGAAAATAAAGATTTTGTATAAAACGTGCCTGGGGGCTGGAACAGACAACAGCAGCTACAGGGCTGCTGTAGTTAAGGCTATGTCACCATTACAGCGCACCGTATTCAAATGTCTATAGCTAAATGAAGTATTTACTGTGTAGCGAAACCTAGACTACAAGGGGAAGAGGCGAAGGGGATGTTCTTTCAGGACCTGCACAGTGAGAGCAGCCTCAACGGGCAGACCTTCGCCTTCCCACACGGATGGCCAGCCACCTCCACAGAACCTTTGCTGTGGAGAGCACTGAATGGGTTCAGGGATATTAACATGGGACGGTGCAGGAGGAGGAGGAGGCGGGATGAGGGTGAATGTACATGCTATCTTTCACACTGCAACACAATCCCCTCACTCAACAACAACAACAAAATATCAGCGGCATTAACTTTTGTGTGGTCCCCCATATCCACACTGAAGCGTGGGGAGAAGGGGAAGCTAGGAAAATCCACTGCAGCATGGGACTGCCTGGGAGTTAGAGGGGGACAAGGCTCCCCTGAGCTGCTGTCGAGGCATGAAGTCTTCATGTGGATGACCTTGTGGATCTTCCAGAATCTGTGAAGCTCTCTGAGACTCCCATATGTCCTGGGCCAGGACTAAATTAAATCCAAGAGGCAACCTCATCTTTTCCTCTGACAGAACTATCTGAGTAAAATTCCATGTGGAGATCCTTTGTGATTTCCTCCTGGGTGGCTCACGCTGATGGGTGCAAATGAGTCTTACAGCACAATGTGATCTTGTAAAGAGTCCAGTCGTGGTAGACCTGATTTCAATGGCAGCAGAATTGGGCCCATTATCTGTTCTGCACTATTGACACCCCACAGGGTGAATTAAGGGGAGCGGAGCAACCTCCCTCTTCTTAATTTAAAGTAACAAATCCATGTTACTTTAACAGGGCATGTTTATATACTGACCAGTACAGTCACAGATGACATATATACACATATACATACACACACACACACACGCACACACGCACACATAGATAGATCAGTAGGCAACACTGGTTTAGTGTACGATCACATATTGCTCATATGTCTGGGCTGACTAAGAGGAGTGTGTTTGTTAAATAGAGGATGACAGGTAGTAATTATTCTAATACAATACATTGTACACTAAAACGAGGACGGCTGGAATGAGGTGTCAAATACAGGTCATTAATGCTGACAAAGACTGGAGTCAGCTGTAACAGCTGTCTCCCTCCCAGGTGGGCTGACCCCATCTTGCCATATTCTAGTCTCCAAGGAGGCCTAACAGGGCACGGCTCAGGACCCATTCTGCAGGTAAGAAAGACATGAATAACATTAATTGTTGTTTAAGGCAACGTAGACATAAACCCTTCATGCCTTGAAAATCTGCCACCGAGCACCACAAGTCTCTTTTAAATACGTATGACTCTACACAGTCCTATCTAGTCCTGGGCAAGATCAGACACTTTTCTTTTTTCTTTTTGCACAAGATGAAATCGTTGTGATGAGTTTAATGGCAAGTATAGTTTTATTTATTAGTTAGGCACGACCATAACGCTCGTCACCAGAATACTTGAACACCTGGGCTCTCTAACAGGGCTTTTAACACCACCTTCATTTAATCATGCCAATTACTTTCCCCCCAGATTATTAACTAATGCTAGTATTAAATCATACATCACTGATATGGAAAATGAGCAAACACAAAGGTAATGCCAACACTGTCATTCAATTATAAATTGTATCAATTAGCTGCACACAACAGAACTATGAAAATGTGTCCATTGATCGTATGGCACTTCTGGATTGAGACGCACGGCCTCAGGTGTAATAGATTCATTTTCTCACATTCTCTCAATAATACAGGAATCCAAAGTCTCCTGTGTGAACGAATAACCTTATGTCCCTAGCTGTTGTTCACGGAGCATACGAAAGCACGGGGATAAGGGGGACGGGGGTGGAAGGCTAACATCCTTTCCTAAGCTGTTCAGCCTTCATTAGTTGTTGTTTGCATCATCCCTCCGAAAACGTCAGATATCATCATTGACTTCATTCTTTCTCACTCCCTCTTCTTCAGAGGATGTAACCCTTAGAAACCTGCTGCCCCCTCTCTCGTGTCTTAATTACTCCCACTGTCGCTTTCGGAAAGCCCTACTGCTTCGATAAGACGAGACATGCAGCATTTACTGAACCTGCAACTTGGATCTGTAGCATTGGTCCAGCTGTTGGAAAGCGCTGAATGGCAAGCTAAAAATAGCCATTAGAAGCACAGTTCAAAGCCATTCCTTCCATTTCTCTCATTCCCCATACACACACACACACACTCACTCATATGTATATAATCATATTCCCCTTCTGTAATCTGCAGAGTATATATCTGTTTCATGTTATTAAAGGAGACAATATCCTGGAAAGTACGTACAGCATACTAAAGAGGGGTCAGAAAGCTACTTTTTAAATGGAAATCCAGCCAACATATGCAGAAAGAAACAGGACGGGGGGGCTGATCCTCAGCACCACTGTGGAGATATGACAATTTACACTAGCTCAGGATCTCCCCCCACATATTCCACTACAGTAGTCACTGCTGACAGTAATTACCACGTGTGGCAGGCTTTGGAGTCCACCATAACACAGTGACATGAGCCTGCAGTAAGCAGCACTGTTCTCTCGTGCTTAGCAACTGATAAATAATACTGCCCTTCACAAATGTTCTGTCATTTTATGCTGTGCATTATGACATCACGTGGAATGGTTTGCATGCTCATCTTTTCCTTTAGTAATAAATAATTTTAATGGAGCTCATTTTATGAATTGAGGAATGATGCGCTACCATTAAGAGATGAAACATTAAAAGACATTTTTAAAAATCCACAATGCTCTATAGTAATGAGCCAACTCACTCCAACTTTCATGATCATTTGCCCCTATAAACAAATCTGCCATTCTGAAGTAATGGTCCAAAATACAGCTCAAATGTTAAAATAAGGGACCCAGTCCTGCAACCCTGGCTCAAGACAGCAATCTTCACTCACCAAAACTCCAAAAAATTTCACATATGTAAGAATGACTTGTAAGAGTAAGAGTTGCAGATTCAGGCCAAATACCTGTACTTTTAATTATGTTTGTGGAAAAGTACTAATATTATTATTAATACTTATTTGTATTATCACAGCACCTAGAAGGCACAGTCATGGGCCAGGACCCCCCTGTGGTAGCTGGTGTACAAACACGGAACAAAAACGGCCGGTTCTGCCCCAAAGAATTTCTAGTCTATGTGTGGCAATAAAGAGCAATCTTTCAAATGAAAGAGCACTGCTTCAGTGATTTGGCATCCCTGTTTTATCCTGTTACAGTATGGCTTTTCTCTTTAGACCCAAATCCTGAAATCTTTCCTTAATTTCACTAGGAGGGTGGTGAAACACTGGAATGCGTTACCTAGGGAGGTGGTGGAATCTCCTTCCTTAGAGGTTTTTAAGGTCAGGCTTGACAAAGCCCTGGCTGGGAGGATTTAGTTGGAGATCGGCCATGCTTTGAGCAGGGGGTTGGACTAGATGACCTCCTGAGGTCCCTTCCAACCCTGATATTCTATGATTCTAATTTTCCCCAGATTTTATCCAGACAAAAAACTCTTATAGTCATTGAGGGTTTTGCATGAAAAAAAACGTCAGTGTTTGACCTCCAGTCCCCAGTCTTGCCCCGAATTATGCATGAGTACAACTATTTGTACAGTGAGTGGCCTGGAGCACTCCTCACCACGTACAATTTTAGGTACATGCCTAATTCTGCCCTGGATTAGGTCTTTAATGTATGACAACATAGAAAACTAACATTAGACAACTAGGAATTGTAGCTATTTCTTTCAGTTCATTTCTTTAGGATACTATTTAAATATATTAAAGCTGAATTTTAGGTACTCTTCAGTGCAGTAGTCACAAAATTTCACTAAACCATAACTATTGCTGATTGCAAAAAGGGAATATGTAATCCTGGTCTTTAAAAATTAAGTACACAATCCTGCAGTCATAGGAGAACACAGGAATGGACCCTTACTCTTACTCTCCTGCTTAGTTTCCTTGTCCCCATCTTCCATACCCCACATCCTCCCCACCTACCATCTCAGTTCTTATTAGCACTGCTAAGCAGGTGCTGTAAACTAAAATAGATCTTTCTGTTTGTTTGAAGACTGCGTCAAGTCCCCTTTGTTTTGTTGGATCTAGGAGGAAGGCTGACAGGCAGAATCAGTTGCTTCATAGCTCATTGCAACATCTCAAGTAAGACAGGAGAAATGGCAAACTTCAAATATATCTCACTGATACCTAAAACGTGATGACGAGAACTAGTTTGGAAACAGATTTTTAAGTGAAAATATATGCAGTAAATCAGGTAAGCAGGCATTACTAAATGAGTGTCTTATAACAGCTGCCAGTTCTTTAACAGATGCAAATAACTGGATGATATTTTTAGTAGGGTTGGTTTTAATGCTCTATTTAGGCTGGGAGTCTAAGACAGCTAGGTGCCCCCAATTCAATGGGAGTTGCCTTCTTTGAAAAATCAAGCTTTTAACCACCTTTATCAACTCTAAATCCCCGCACAATTGAAAAATATACAAGCGTTACCAAAACTCTTACCAGACTTCTCTTAATGGGCCTGCCTCACCCTAAACACTCATTTGCCATTGGCCTCCACTCCACAATTTCATTTAATTCCCCCCTCTCCCCCCGCAAAAAAAATATTTACAAACTTTACTGGCCACAATCAAACCAAAGAGATGGGAGGTTTTACAGAGTGTCCCCCTCCCCCACACACATAGTATTTACCTCTCAGGCAAAAACTGATCAGTTTGCTTTTATTCAGCTGGTAAATTTTTAATAGGCAGGATCTTAAATTGTAATACAGAAAACACCATTATTTCATGTTTGGTGGCTTTATGCTGTTCAGTGGTTTGGGGCTGACCCTAAAAAGTGCTCAGCAGCTGCAATTCCCTTGATCCGCTCAGAGTTAGGTCCCCGGAGAACTGATGCAGAACTATAAATCTTTGCGGTGGAAGCTGGACATGAAAGCAGACAAATGAGTTGCAGGGGGGAATCAAACCCTGGGATTTTGTTTTCAGTGCCTTTCATATATGTATAACCAACTCCACCGGAAGTGTACCAACCCAGGATTTTCAGGGTTAAAACCATGAGCCTTTAATGCTTGAGCTCACGGACTAAGTCCCATACCTGGCAGCTGCAGCTGACTCGTTCATCGGTAATGTGGATCAGCCACTAGAAGGAGACACTGAACTACACTCCCTTTGTGCAGGCTGTATGTGTACACAATTGTGTGTGCACGTTAGTATCTGACAGACAGGTGGCTATCGAGCCAAGTGCGCAGGCAAACCATGGATTTGTTCTTGCTAAACATGCATACATTTGCATGAACGTGTGTCACAAAACTTGATGAAAATCAGGCCATTTTTTTTTTTTTTAATGTCAAGGGTGTGGGGATCAGAGGATAGAACCACAGTATCAGCACTGGGCCAAATTCTATCACCTTTACTCTTTTTGAGTAGTACCTTACTCCCTGAATGGTTCCTTTGCAATTAAATGTGAGAAAGTATTTCTCCCATTGTGTTCATTGGCTCCTTTTAAAGAAAAGCCGTGAGATTAAAAGATTCTGAGATCAACAGCCTTCACATAACCATAAATCAATAGCATACTGCCTCTTTAAAATCTTCCATTGCAACATTCGTTACTAGTTTTTACATGCGGACGAGGGGGACACAACATATTTAGTTGCCGTCAGACCCTTAATAAAACGCACCATCAAGTTCATTAGTCACATATGATCTCTGTCCATCTGCTTAGGTGCATTCATGTCACATTATCAAAAGCAACTGATGTCTACTAATGATGCTTGGCTGCTAGACACAACTTCGAATATCAATATGAAAATAGTTGCACAAATAGAAGGTCATTTCCATTAACTGCCTGAGATGTGAAGTGGCTACTAGCAAACAGAAACATTCATCTGTGGAATCAAATAAAATAACCTGCAAGTATTTCCGGCTAAAGAGGAACCAAAATATTAGTCAGAGACTCAAGCTGGCCAATGAACTCAATACTATCATGATAGGTTTCAGAGGAACAGCCGTGTTAGTCTGTATTCGCAAAAAGAAAAGGAGTACTTGTGGCACCTTAGAGACTAACCAATTTATTTGAGCATGAGCTTTCGTGAGCCACAGCTCACTTCATCTGATGAAGTGAGCTGTGGCTCATGAAAGCTCATGCTCAAATAAATTGGTTAGTCTCTAAGGTGCCACAAGTACTCCTTTTCTTTTTACTATCATGATAATAACTAATGCCCTCTGAATTACTGATGGGCATGGTGAGTGTGAGTGACAAGGAAGGCAGGCACCAGGAGATAAAAGCAAGTGTTCCTGAAATTATTATGTGCCCCAAAGCACAGAGTCCATTTATTTTAGTAAATTTCAGTTTTTAGCTTTGAGGCACAGGATACTTTGGTTTAGAGACCTGTTATAATGTGTTATGTTGACGGAGGTCTGGGTCTGCTAGGAAAGACAAACCATCAGGACTAAATTCTCATATGGGACTGAGAAGCATGTTTTGTTAACATCTAATTCATCCGTGTGCCAGCTCTAGGATCTTGAAGAGATTGCTGGGGCCAGGACAGAAGGGGACGCGAAAGAGCTTGGTGGCCCATGGATCCACTCAGGAGCACATACAAATGGACTTCCTGCCACCATCACTCCTTTCCCCATGCAACGCTCCATGTATTACTGCCCTTTTCCTTTCCCATTGTACAGGCCTCAGAGGAACCGTCGTAATCCCCACAGAGCTGCTGCAGAAGGAGAAAGCTAAGTACCTCAGAACTACTAATATCACGGGCCTTTGTAAGTAGCGATAGCTGGGAAGTCAGGAGAGAAGGATCTCTGTGTCCTTACCCATCACCTATGGATTGCATGGGGGGAGGGAAGGGGATGCAGGGAAAGATGTGCTGAGCGAAGCTCTGTCCCTCTCCCAGGCAGCTGGAAGGGCACTGTCAGAGGCACACAAACCCTTTGCGGAGGACTGTTAACCACAGACACCCGCTACCAGCTACCCACAGTGAAGGTGATTCTTCTCAGGCTACACAAACTCATTGAGGCCACGACCACAGATCTCCAGCCAGTGCCACGCCTCAGTGCATTACATAATTTGATCTTTCGGACATTAGAAACACTGAGATGAAAGCTGGACTCAGTCCTTAGTCGGGCAAAACGCCATTGACTGAATTGATTTGGACCGAGTAAGAATACAAGGCTTGAACAGGGAAGCGTACCAATTCAGGAAATCACTTAAACACATTCTTAACTCCCTCAGACGTCCCATTGGAGCTGAGTAAGGATGGTCTTAAGCATGTATTTAAGTGTCTTCCGAACCATGCCTGAATAAGAACGTGTACAGTAATAAGTAATGAAAATACTCGGATACGGACTCTGAACACAGCACACATTCACGTGACCATGTATTTTGGTTTTCTGTAGATCAGAATCTAACTGTCCTTTGTTGCAACTTCACAAAGACAATGATGCCATATCCATGAGTTGGGGCACTGATGCTGGGATTTCCAATGGAGCTTAAGGGAGACAGCCTGGAGTTCAACTCCCCACTGAATTTCAATGGTTGCCTAACTCCATCAGGTTCTTATGAAAACCTCAACCTTAAAACATCAACCAACATTCCTTTGGGATCATTTTCTAAAAAGTTCCTAAAAGATATCTGCCCATCATTTTACAACCCTTCCAACTTTTTGCAGGTTTTATGTTGTACTATAACACAACATAAAATACTCTCATCTCCTTTGGCACAGCGTGATATAAAATTATCTATTGCTACCTTGTATTTCCTACCTGCATTTACCCTTTTCTGATCGTTCAGTAATATTTGCATCTAGCAAGGAATTTTATATTTAAAAAGGTTAAAATGTATTCTATTGTTTCCAGTGGAGGGAACTGTCACTAGCAGATCCCAAGAAATAGCTAAAAATTCTATACCTCTTAAATAATAGTCAAATTGATGTAAATTATAGGCCTTGTGTTAGTAAAGTAAATAATAAAAATATGATAACATTATGGAAGAGAAACGTAGAGCGAAATGTACATCTATGTGGATCAAAAGGAAAGTGATTCCAATGTGTGAACCAGAAATATTGAATCCTAGAATACAAGGAATACTATAATAATGAAACCACTATCCTCAGAGCGTTATGTTAAAAACATTTAAAGGCTAGAGGTTAGTCAAACTGTTACTTGTCATCCGGTTAGCTGTCTGACAAAGGCAATTTAATAAAGACAGCGTGTTTAGCTATTTTAAATTAAAGTGACTGATTTTCATTTAGCATTTGTCCACCAGAGTTAGTAGAAGTTGCAAAATTCATTTCAGAATGACCCAACAGGATTAGAGCCATATATACTTAGTGACAGAAAGCAGCATTAATACACTATTATCTGTAATTGAATTAATTTTTAAACCTATGTTTAAATTGCATTAAGGTTAAGACATAAACCATCGAAAGGCAGCACATTCAGTGTTGAAATGTTTAGGCTGACAACACTCCATTGTGTCACACTGTTGGGCAAAAACAATAAATAATAGCACAACGTTCTGAGTTATGGGATGACAGCTTGAACGTAAAACCCTACTGGGTTTTGACATTTTATGCCACAATCATATATTCTTTTATTATATAGCAATTTCCCTTTTCACAAAAACAAACTAAACCAAACCAAAAAGCCCTTACCATCCCTGGTAGATTTAAGAGAGAGATTTTCTGAGGGAGTCCCAAAAATGAATTCTTAAGCTGTTAGTTCAGAGTGCTAATAAATCACCTGTTTAATTTTTTGCTAATTCTCAATGAATCCATAGCTCATTATGGACTATGGGCATGCAGACGTTAATCTGTAAAAATAAGAACATCATTTTGAATCACAGTAGCGGAATAAAAAGAAGTGATGAATTTCACTTTTTTTTTAAACTGTCCACCTGCAACATACAACCACCATGTACATTTGTTTGTAGGTTACCTCCCATCCCCAACTGTTTGTCCATTTGTGCCTGATCCTGAAAAGAACTGGGCATAATCTATTGAACTCAATGAGCTTGGTCCTCCTCGCATTCAAGACAATGAATCTTCACCCCTCTTTCTGCCCCTCCCCCTCCCCCAACAGCCATTAATTTTAATGGTTCAGGATTAATCCCAATGGGACTATTCATGTGCCTAAAATTACTGATCTGCAACTCTCTGCAGGGCTGGGTCCATAGACTGTAAACTCTTCAAGGGAGGGAATATCTTCTCTTCTGTATTTACACAGTGCTCGGCACAGTCCCAATGTAAGGAACCGTAATATTATTTAGTATTAACAGTAATAATACTTTCAACGGTATGCATACGTCAAAACAGCATGTCCAGGTGAAGATCTCATATGCCAAGTCTCACCAAACATTTTATCACACTGTTGGCAACTGCTAAAATATATTTTATTACGGACATTTCTGATATTTAAAAACTTTTATTTTCTGTCCCATACAGGTCTTATCCTAGGAGGAAGAATGGTAGCTAAAGCTGATGGGCTGGGAACAGAGTTTAAATGTAATTTTCTCCTGCTACATTCATTGAAGTTGATGGGACTAACCACCTGCTTAGAATTAAAAACATGAATAAATATTTTGCTGAATCAGTGCCTTAATTGTCTCTCTCTTTTTTTTGCCAGGGCACTAGGGCTTGACACAATGCCCAATTAATAAGGGAATCTTGAACCACACCCTTTCCTCTCCCACTGCTTTGTCAAACCATGTCCCATCCCAAATACACTGCATTTGCTGACCAACAAATTTCTAGCATCCTGTTGCTTGTTGGCACAAAGTACTTGTGGATGCATATGCAGTCCTAGTTGCTAAGATGCCATCAGATCGTCTGATTCTCTTAATTGTCCCTATGCCAGGGCTGTGTTGAAGGGTTTGGGGAACCTCCTCTTCCAGGTGTGTTGAGAAATGTCCCAACCCACTACTTCCAGTGCAATTATTTGAGCATGAAAGCTGAAAACTGCTTTGTGTGTTAATTCCATCAAATAAAGCTAGGTCATTAAAACGTTCACAGAAAGTGAAAACAAAAGGGGCGACATCATGACCAAAGCATATTCATATTTAAATCTGAGTGAATGTTTGTAAAAAACCATCATTGAGTTCTGGTGTCTACTTTTCTTACAGCATCATTGCAAAGATTTTCATCTTCTACTTCATATGTCTGGCCCATGAATATTGTCTTCACTTTGTGACTAAAGGGGAAGAGACAGGCTGTAAGCAAGGGGTAGAGGTGCTACAGCCATTTTATCCAAGGTAGTGAGAAAGTGAAAGAAATCATGCCCTACTCGGAGATCGAACTGTGAGTAGCTGCACTCCCAATCTCACCTTCCACCAACCAGTGAGGAGGATTTCCTGGGCTCACTAACAAAAGCAGATATAGATCACCTATGGCACAGCAACTGGATGATGGCATGATAAGACCGCCTGGCGCGCTCATCAACAAACAGGGATTCTCCTGGCTCGCCAAAGCAGGAAGTACACGAACTGCAGTGGAGGGTA
This sequence comes from Caretta caretta, assembly GCF_965140235.1. Lineage (NCBI taxonomy): Eukaryota > Metazoa > Chordata > Testudines > Cheloniidae > Caretta > Caretta caretta. The sequence continues at coordinate 26,102,461 of NC_134209.1, forward strand.
ACATGGTTCACCAGAAGAAGGCCGCATCAGTTCATAGCTCAGTTTGGACACGAAGGACCTTCAGCCTGGAGACATTTCTAACGTGGTCTGAATCTAAATGAAACCCAAATGCTGAGACTTCATAACAGCACTTTCTCCTCTTGCCTAATTTATATGCTCAATCCCTAATTTAATATTTCCTCTGGTGTACAGTATTTTGGTAAAGATGAAAACAACATTACTGAAATTTATTACTGTTGCCCTAACCAGGGCTGTACCAGGATGTACTGTTATTTGTCTATCTATCCTAACTGTCCTACAGTAACTTGTTAAAAAAAAAGTGAAGGATTGAATATTAGGAACATAAGAACGGCCATATTGGGTCAGGCCAAAGGTCTATCTAGCCTAGTATCTTGTTTTCTGACAGTGGCCAATGCCAGGTGCCCCAGAGGGAATGAACCGAACTGGTAAATATTAGCTCAAAGACATTAAGAAAGATGCAAATGAAAACATTTCTGTTTGAAATATGTATGGGTGTCTGTTTACCTACAGATACAGATGGACATGAGCTTCTCTTTGGTGAAATACAGGGATATATACATCTACACATAAGATAGATATTTATATAAATCCCCATACTTCATAAAAGAGCAACAGAGGCCCATAGACATATGCACAGGTACATCTATCTATCTATCTATAGATATACATATATCATTCAATAATATGGGTGTGTGTATCAATATCATATTTCACAAAAAACTCCTGATGCTTATATACATATTTACAGACAAATACATCTCTCTCTCTCTCTCTCTGTACACACACATACATATTTCATACAGAAATACGATATATGTATGTGTTGTGTGTATGTATATGTGCAATATAGCCACATTTCACAAAGGAGCATCTGATGCTCATGTGTAGACAGTGTGTTAAGGCTCTTCCTAATTAATAACCTCAATTAAAACCTCTTGGCAATCAATTAAGATTAATGACAGAAGTCATTCTCTATCCCCCTATGCCCCCATCTCGGGCCGTGAAAACCCCAGGTCGTGAAACTTTAATCCTGTTATCTGCTGCCTTCTCCATCTGAAAAGCCTACAGATTAACACAGCCGCCATTATCGAATTTACAACCAGCCGCTTGGACAGCTGCCCTACTTTCAGCAGTTAATGGAAAAGGAACTAATCTGGTTAAGAGCGTAGGACTAGTTCATAAATCTGGGCGCACAAGACAGTTAAAGCTGTCACGTCTCTTCTGGAGAGTAGCAACTGAATTAAACTGTCAGCTTTCTACTTGCTGTTTCTTGAGGGTAGTCAGCCCTTCCGTAAACTGGACTAATGAGATACTCAGCATTAACATAAACCACGTCAGCCCCCACAGTACATAATAGCTGTGCAGGAGTTGGGGTTTGCATTTTATGATTGAGCTTGGTTAGATATGTACTGCATGCTCTTCAATCCTGGAAGACTGATTAAATATAACTGTTCTGTTTCCATCTACTTCCATACAAAGGTGTTTTAAAGAAATCAAATAAGCAAATGTGAATTTTTTTAAAAACAAACAAATTATTGGAAAAACCAAATGAAAATAAAATGTTCATTTCTTCATATAGCTCAACCTTATAAAAAAAAACCACCACTGTCATGCTCTTCATGGCAGCTGAGACAGCAAGTGACAGCTGTAACTGTAACCAATTCACACTGCACCCAGAAAAGATTGACTTTATCTTCCTTAATAGGCATTATCCCCATGCATTCCGCACAGCAAGCGTGGCCCTGATACTCATCAAGCTCTATGTGCTAAATGGCCTAAAATGCTCAGCTTCCCCATAGTGGTTTGTAAACTAATGAAGACAGCAAGAATGGCTCTGGCTCCACACTTTGTGGTAGCATGGCAACTCTAGGCCAATTAAAAATAAAAAACTTAACGCATTCAGAGGACACATCTCATGCTGTGGGAGGAAAGCATCTTTGAGACCTTTGTGTGTTTTAAGATGTAACTCGCTGTACTCTTAATAAAAGCTATAAAAGCCTATCTACGGTGGTTACATTTAAAAGTCCACTCTGATTTCAAAGGCCTGCCCAAGGACTGTTCCAGCAGGATTCCCCATTTTTATTGTATGGGCTCACCAGACAAACATTTCAAAACTGTAGTGACCATCAAAATGTACACGTCTCTTTATTTCAGGTCAATTTTTCAGCCTACTCTTCCAGATGACTCCTAAATGCTGATTTTAAGCACAGCTGCAGTAATCATCAGTAAAATGACAGGATATGCCAACAGTTATCATGTAGCTGTGTTTAAAATGACTCAGTTTCCTGCAAGTTAAAGAAATAACTAGTGTTCATTAACAAATGTTGGCTTTTAATAGAGACCACTGCATTAAAAGCACCTATCACATCCTTCATTGACTGACAGCTGAGAAATTATGATCCTTATATTCCCAGAATGATGTATTATAGGCCAATCTCACAAGGGTCCTTTTTCCTGATGCTGATTTTAGTGGGAGAGGTGGACACTCAGCACCTGATAGGACTGGAGCCTCTAGGCTACAATATTTTTAAAAACTGCTACGGGGCAGTACAATTTACACTGCTGCCGAGTTCTCTGCTGAGAAACTGTTACTGTTTAGATGCACCAGTTACTGAACGTTGCCTCCCCGAAAATAAAACATAACCCTAAACAGATGACACATGTCAACAACTAATAATCCATAATGACGCCTAGCTCATAGTTAGCATTTTCAATCTATTGTTTGCAAAGTGCTTTGCAAAGGAGAGTATTGTTATTTCCACTTTACAGATGGGGGACTGAGGTACAGAGAGGTGATGTGACTTGTCTAAAGGCATGGGCCAGGAAAGGAACCCTGAATTCTAGTCCTGTGCCTTACACACTATTTTAGATTTGACCACAGCTTCAGAATTTAAATCGGAAATACTAGGGGAGTTTCAGAAGAATGCACTAAACTAGTTTTACTTCCACTTTCTTGAAACATTTCCTTCCACTTTCCTGAGAACTGAACAGGAGCACCTAGAGATTTTTAAATGAGCTTCTAGTCTGCTGAAATTTCAGAAAAAGCTTAGGCCCAAATTTTGCTCTTCAGTCTGCATGCACGGCTCCCACTAAAAAATGTGAGAGCCTTAAACTGTGATATTTTGCCAGAGGGTCCCCAAATTGACAGAAAACATGTACAGGAAAAAGAAAAGGAGTACTTGTGGCACCTTAGAGACTAACCAATTTATTTGAGCATGAGCTTTCGTGAGCTACAGCTCACTTCATCAGATGTTTACCGTGGAAACTGCAGCAGACTTTATATACACACAGAGAATATGAAACAATACCTCCTCCCACCCCACTGTCCTGCTGGTAATAGCATAAGCTATTACCAGCAGGACAGTGGGGTGGGAGGAGGTATTGTTTCATATTCTCTGTGTGTATATAAAGTCTGCTGCAGTTTCCACGGTAAACATCTGATGAAGTGAGCTGTAGCTCACGAAAGCTCATGCTCAAATAAATTGGTTAGTCTCTAAGGTGCCACAAGTACTCCTTTTCTTTTTGCGAATACAGACTAACACGGCTGTTCCTCTGAAACATGTACAGGAAAGCGATGCATTTTCACCCCACACATATCATTCTTTTTGCACTCCCATGCCAGTACAGAGATTCCAGAAATTCAAAATACATATAGACTTTGTTAAATACAGAAAGGAATATTTAAAATTCTTTTTAAAATCTCACTTTTTAAACATAATCCTTTCCATGTTTCACGAAATCAAATCGGATCTCCACCTTATGTAAAAATCAGTGGCAGAGCCATCCTGGGCTTCAAAATGCCCGTTGAATTCAATGGGGCAGGATCTGACCCTCTGTCAGTATCACATCTGAAAATGCTGCTGGGCTTGGTTTGATGTAGAAGAAAAAAAATAATTTGCGTAAACTATTTTTTTAAATTACTCAGGAAACAATAACAATTTTCTGACGACGATTACGCTGTTCTTTTAATCTTTGTGAGCTCATCTACATGACGCATAACATTTTGAATTGTAACCATGTAAAAATAATACAAGCCAAACCCAAACAGCCAAACTCTTATTTTGTATACCGATGTCATAAAAATAGTCAAGATGTTTAATTTTTTTAAAAGACAAGAATAAAGTAACAAGCCTGCTGCTTCCAACCCTTGTTCCTGGTTTGAATCCCTCAATACTAACAGAAATATTCATGAGTGAATCAAGAAAATACCCTCTTCCCTGAAAAACTAGGCTTGTAATGGGAACGCAGGCAGACTCAGTGGCACCCCTGTAATGTATGATGATGGACTGGCTGTAGGCCCATGAAGTTACAGCATCATGTGGAACAATCCGTTATGATACTAGTAGGCACTGAATATTCATTAATGAGTTACTAAAATTAGTGCATCTAGGACTAATAGGAGCCTAGACCAGAGCCTGCAGCTTACTATACCATACAGAGGAAAAAACATCCTGATATTTGCTGAACGTGAAGATAGTGGAACGCCAATGCAAGTACATATATACACGCACACAGCCATACACCAGAGTAACAATGTGCAGGCAGTTGCTGTTACCTTGCGGAGTTGCCGTGGGCTGAGTGGAAGAAAGGACTCTCTTTTTACTGGCATGGAGATAGGTTTCTTGGGGAGGAACTGCTTCCCCTAACACCCTGACCACCTTTGAAGGGGAATAATTGGTTTCTTGGCCACTCCCCTCACCTGGCTAATAGTTCCACGTCAGAGTTGTCAGCAGAGAATTGTCGTAGGGTGCACAGACTTTTAAATTTCCACAACACCACTTGCTGTGAGTCAACCACAGCTCCCAGACTTCAGGGAGGCACGACACATACACGCAGCCTCTTCAACAGCATCTGCCACAGCCTTGTGGTAAGCTTCTGGGGGCCGAATTCGGAGGTGGCGTAAGTGGCGCAGAAGGCGCCTATGGGTCAATTGGCAGAGCTAAGAGTAAATTGGTCTACTTACTTCCATCATTTCCACTGGCTTATACCAATCAAGGTGCAACTTATATTGCCACTTACTTATATTGCCACTCCGAATTTTTCCTTGTGAAGTCCTCGCTGGGGTGGGGAGAGAGTAAGAAGCTCACAAAACCCTTACAAGTCCACCTTTGAGTGAGGACAACCCCTCAGGATATGAAGAGGCCTCTGAGACCATACAGTCTAACTTGACTACACAGGTCTACTTAGGCTCCATGCCACAAACACACCAGGACCAGGCTCTGACCCTAATCCACAAATATCCTATAGTGAAATATGATGATCCTTAAAGAATTCCAAATGCAAACACAAGCCTCTCCCTACAGCAAGTTTACTCAAAATAATACTCTCCAATTTATTATCTTAAAACTCTGCAGAAACTAAAAGTCCTGGTCAAAATAGTCACACATTTTAAGGCAGGTTTAATGTAGGACTCAAGAACACTGTGGCATGCAGCTTCCAAAGATGCTATAACTTATGGTAATCGGCCGCATCAGAAGAAATGATCCATCCAGCTAAATACAATTTTTATATGTGTAAATATAACTGGTAAACGTAATCATCTGACATTTCAAATTTATTTTAAAATGAATCATCTTGCTAACTTTCTCTGCCTCTCATGTTTCAATAAGAGATTGAAGGGGAGGAAAACAGTGATGTATATTGCCTGCAAAAAATCTGTGATTAGTCTGGCTCAAAATCATGGGGTTTCTCTTATACAAGATACACTTATAGCCCAATCTTACTAACACTAGCTACCCTACGATCAGTTTTTAAGCCAAAAATCTCTATAAATACCAAAGGGGATTTCTGCTCAAAAATTGATGGCACAATCTTCTGACTAATTACTACTTAGAATTTGCTTCCTGTAACAACCACAATTTGCTACGTGATGAACAAGTGCAAAGGGAGGTAAAGTCCCTGCCCCATGGAGCATATACTTGAAAAAGTGTTTCAATGGAACTGCTCATAGCAGTAAAGCTAGGTTACTTTAACAGTTTTTCTATGGACTATGATTTATTTGCTCGGATAGTTGCTTACAAAATAATGCTATCATGAAAAAAATACATTAGCAGCCATATTGGTATTACTTCTTTAGCTTTTATCATGTATTCTTGTTCTATGCAATTTGCATGCACATTACCTTTTATTATAAAAAAATCACTTTTTTAAAGAGGGTGAAAGTATCATATGTTCTAGGACATACTGTACTATTGTTTTTTTAAGAAGAATTCCCCAATAAAAGTAACGGCTTTCATCAAGCCCATCAATAGTGTTATTTATTTATTTTACATACATTTTTATGCCCCGATCCTGCAAACATTATGCATATGGTTGCTCAGTCATAAGCACATGAGTAAACCCATTGAGTTCAATGGAACTATTCACATACCTAGAGTTATTCATGAGCACAAGAAGTGTTTGCAGGCTCAGAAGCTCAATGAGTATCAAATTTTGCAAATCAGCACAGTCATTTGGAGCATTTGAAAACGAACAATTTTATTTTGCCTTTTTAAAAAAAACAAACAAACTTAGAACAATTTAGACCCTGTTTAGCCACAGTGCAAACCTGTGCCGAGTTTCTTGTCAGATGCAATAATGAACCCCACAAAACAGGAGTTTCACAACAGAGACAATGGCAGACATCCCCCCTTTACAACGGTGCTACGAGGCGTCTCTGTTACAGAATACAAACTCAGCTCTGCTGTGTGGCTGAGAGTATGGAGATGTGGTCTGAAGGTTAACATAACCTCAATTAAAGCCAAGACACTTTTCTGACAGTTAACTGGTTTATGGAGCAACCCCAAAAGTATTGAAGTATGAATGCATGGTAATGCATCATTTATAAATTACCTTGTTAGTGCACAGAACAAAACAGGGCTTTGAAAACAAAACAAACTCCAGCTGCGGACTCTAGCCTGTTTGATGGAACCCCTTCAAAAGAGTCCATGGCTTAATGGAGGCTGTTTACATGGGGACTTCGATCTGTACCTGCTGTCCCCTGTCACTCCCTGGAAACTTGGCAGCAGATGTTGCCGCGTTAAGTTGTCTCTGAAGTGGCTCTCTGCCCTCGTTTCCCCACCACAACAGAGTCAAACTATATTAGATCTCTTTATTTGTGCCTGAGGCATGTTTGGGAGCGCAGCTGTGTCCACCCCCACTCTACCTTTAGTGTTTCAGCCCCCCAGGCGGCAAATGTGAGACCAAAACTGTTCTGCCACTCTTAACTACATCTGCTGACAATCCAGCAGCCTCACTGCAGGCTGGTGAGGACCTGTGTCTATGCTCTAAACAGATGTCGGCGACAACCTGCTGGCTCACACCTGGACAAGCTTCCCTAACCTTGTGGATTGCCAGCTGAAAAATTTATGACTCTAAGGAGTTCCATCCACAAATCAAAGCCTCTTGATTTGACTGTGTGCGGCCCTCAAACTGGGCCACCCTCGGCATTAGCTGGCTTGTAGGAAAGAGAAGAAGCGTGGAGGGTGCAGGGAGGGAGTGGGATGGAGAAGAAAGCTCTCTCTGCTTTGATACTTCATGCCTAAACTTGAATTACGTGATCAAGGACTTGAATTCAGCAGTGAATTCTCCTGCAAATGAGAACTACCAGGTTTCTAAGCAATAAAAGAAAAACATTTGTTTGGCCTGCTATTTAGCATGACAGTGCTTCCAGTATGTGTGTGAGAGAGAGTTGGTTTGTTTATTGACTTGAACTCACAAGAGGTATACAGTGCAGATCTGCACTGAACAATCTATGAATAAATAAAAGGATTTTTTTTCCCGGGGTATAAAACATGCTGATAGCCAGACAGAAGTTGTGTTCTTATGTTGCCACGGGTCATACCCCAAGGACAAAGACTTCATCCAGCATTATAAATTCTACCCCTCTCTCAGTCAATTGAAATTCAGCCAGATCTTTTCCTCTCTCTCATTCTCTCTCTCTCTCTCTCTCTCTCTCTCTCTTTCTTGTAAAGGAAGACACTGGTCACTGCCTTCTCAAGTTCATACAAAATAGAAGTCTCATTTCCTGTTGGTTCAAAAATTTGTTTTCTTATTTCTATGGCAGCAGCACTTTACAAAAGTCCCGTTTTTACACCTGCAAAACCACTTTGGCGGCAAAATTACTCATAATTTTCAGCCTGTTCAGTTACTATTTTATCAGTGCCTCTATTCTCATACTGCATTTAGAATCATAGAATATCAGGGTTGGAAGGGACCTCAGGAGGTCATCTAGTCCAACCCCCGCTCAAAGCAGGACCAATCCCCAATTTTTGCCCCAGATCCCTAAATGGCCCCCTCAGGGATTGAACTTGCAACCTTGGGTTTAGCAGGCCAGTGCTCAAACCACTGAGCTATCCCTCCCACACCTCTCAAACCTGTCAAACTGTCCGGTTTTGTATATGGCACATACGTTTGCCATGTGGATCTACTATACCTAACCGGATTTCCAACACACTAACAGTAACAATCTTGCAACCACAGTAAATCTATTGAAAATGTTCATGTACAAAGCTGTACATTGTTATAAAAAGGATATCCCCACCTCCTACTCTCCTCTCTCACATTTTATTCCTTCCACCACCACTCTCTGCCTCCATTCCAGCAAAATCTTGCCATTTTTCCATTTAGAATAGTTCCAAAATCCATCCTATACCATCCATTTCTATGAGGAAAAAAAAAGATTAAAAAAAAAATTGGTCCACGCCCTGGCCTTTGAATGCAGCACCCTCTTGCTTCTGACCTCCCTAATTTTCACATTGCACCCTTCTAGTGTACACTATATATATCACCTCCAGCATCACCATCAGGTCCTGCACTTCCTTCTCTACCACATTCATCCTCACCTTCAATGCACTGCAGAGCTCTGGCCCTACACCTTGGGGCAGACCCTTGTCTGGTGCAGAATTTATGCCAGGTTCATAGTTAACCTTTGCTGTAATGAGTAATGTAGACAGCAAAGTCCCGGCATGAGGACCTCTCAGCTTTATTTCCCTGTAAAGTGTCACGCATCCATGCCCCTGTACAATTTTTAATGTAGAGATATTTCTAAGGTGCTCCTTGAATTAGAGCAAGTCTTGTCCTATGCACCTGCACAGAAAGTAAGAGGACATAAGCCTCTCCCCTTTTCTCCCCTGTGTGAACTACCTGCCTTACAAGTGGCAGTGCAGGGAAGAGTGGGGCTTCTTGGGGCTCCTGCTTCCTGTGACACACAGAGAGGCAGGCAGGGGTAGGGAGTGGGCAGAACCTTGACTCCATTCCACTCCCATTTTGTGCCAGTCAGTGAACTAAACCAGAACAAAATGGCTAGGGTGACCAGATGTCCCGGTTTTATAGAGACAGTCCCGGAATTTGGGGCTTTATCTTGTATAGGCACCTATTACCCATCCCAATTTTTCACACTTGCTATCTGATCATCTGCTGCTGGTTAAGGCCTGGAGCAGATTATTTCCCCTCTGGAACAAGGAAGGAAGCAGGGACTGAACCTGGTCTGCTTCTGGAACAGTATCAGTGCACACTACTCTTTACTCAAGGATAGTGATACATCCCCAAAGTATCTTGAGGAACAGTACCTAATCATATCAGTAATAGTGCCTACTGATAACAATGCATAATAAATGGGCTTGTATTAAACAACAGGCAGGTTGCACATTTGTATTCTGCATCAAGGACATGTATTAAAAAAGTTTTAGATAAGTTTCCAAAAAGCCCTAATTTTGCTATATATAAAATCAATTTCTGAATGAGAGTTCTACTAAGTCAGTGAACCGCTGAGGAAGAAAGTTAACAGATAAACTGTTTTAAAATTATGGCAAATTAAAGTTAAAAGAAAGGAGATATGGAATTAATGGAGAAAAACATACTTGCACTGTCAGCTTGTATTGCTGCTTACATGATAAAAGGATATTTATTTTCTTGAAAGGGAGAATATTTCTAGAGTATAGCGTTTCTGTGTCAAATTCTGCCCATGTCTGAATGAATGGGTCCACGGATTTCAATGGATTAGCAAATCTGCATTTGTGCTGGCAGAGCTCCAAGGGGGGTATGCTTTGGTCAGTAAGTGGAAGATGTCGTAAAAAACATGCACTGAGTATCCTCTAACAGGTGCATTGGAACAACTTTACTGAGTATAAGTTATTGTTGCATTTAGCTGGAATAACCTGTTCTAAGTCTCCTCCTCGGATTTCTAGCCAATAAGGAGTATAATGGCTCAATGAAATATTAAATATCTTAAAGATAAGTCACAGATCCCAACATAAAAAGACATCAGATGGATTTGTGACACTCTCTTTAGGACATGGAGACCAGAAATCAATCACCCACACTACAAGTTTGGGGAATGTTGCTCTTGATGGAGTTGCACCATCTCCCCCCCACACCACCCATTTAAGACAGACAAAAGACTTACAGCATTCTTCATTTTAATTAACTGCTTCAGGACACCAAGGGTCTGCAGCATGTTTTGGCTGGTGATGCATCTCTTTAATGGCACTACTTTTAAATGATTGTTTGTTTCTCTGTTCATCAGTTTGTTTTGGCTTTAGAATCAAAGAGTTAAGAACATGAAGACTGTTCTTCTAACCAGTCTACAGAGACACAATATATGAAATACAAAAGCACTTTATTAATAATATCCTGTTGCCTCAGTAGGAGTTTTCTGGATGGTGCCATGAGCAGCCCCTGTCATGATCTGACCTGCTGAATTACAAATCTTACAGTTTCCATCCTTAAAATGAAGAAACTAATACTATAAAGTGATTGTACAACTTGGTTTAGCTAAGAGGAGTGCATTATCAATGTTCATTCTTATTTATGCCTAGAGGCTTAATTTAATAAATACACCAGGGGGTGTTATGAAATAGAACCAACTCCCTCTCTCCCTCCACCACCACTAAATGCACACACACACACAAACCTCATCTCCTTGCTGTGGTCGCATCAAAGATACCCTGTCATACTGCCGTCGCAACAGAGCCCACAGTGCGTCAAGTCGACCCTGTAACAATAGAGCAGGTTGATTTTGAGCATTACAGTGTATATCAATTAACAGGGATATATTTAAATTGAGATAGCTGCTGTCCTGTGTTGTCTTCCAGGGAGCTTATTTAGCCATGGACTTTTCTACATGCAGAGTTGTTCAGGTTTAACTTCAGGTATGATTTTAAACATGTGTAGTTAAGTGGGTGCAGCAATCTGTGTGGACACTTTAATTTTGGTTTAAGCCCTGATTAGCTCAGTTTAGATGAACCAAATAGGAAAAGGTTTAAGCTAAACTGAAATAAGCCCCCTTAAACCAAAATAAGATTGCCCACCCAGAATTTGCTTCGTGCAAGAATACTGGTGCAAGTCTGTGTGCAGACAATCCCCTAATACCAGTGAATGACGAGTGCTGCTTAAGTGGGACAGTATAAGCATAAATCCTAATTAATGGGAACAAACCGAGCCCGGGACAAATGATTAAGTGGTGGCTCCACTACACAGTGGGGGGATCGATCTAAGTTACGCAACTTCAGCTACTTGAATAACGTAGCTGAAGTCGACGTACTTAGAACTACTCACTGAGGTGTCTTCACGAGGGTGAGTCGACTGCTGCCGCTCCCCCGTTGACTCTGCCTGCGCCTCTCGCGGCGCTGGAGTACAAGAGTCGACGGGAGAATGCTTGGGGGTTGATTTATCGCGTCTAGACTAGACGCAATAAATCAACCCCTGCTGGATCGATCGCTGCCTGCCGAACCAGCGGGTAGTATAGACATACCCGAAGTGTCAAATGAGTGGGAAATTCTAAGGCCTGGTTTACACTAGGAAATTAGGTTGCTATAACTATATTGCTCAGGAGTACAAAAAATCCACACCCCTGAATGATGCAGTTAAACCGACCTAACCCCCAGTGTAGAGAGCACTAGGTTGATGGGAGAATTCTCCCATCAACACAGCTACTGCCTCTCAGGGAAGTGGAGTACCTATGCCAATGGGAGAACTCCCTCCCGTTGGCGTAGGTGGCATCTTCACTGAAGTGCTACAGCAGCACAGCGCTTTAAGTGTAGACAAGCCCTAAGCTATGGGCTTTTCCAATATAAGGGCTTGTCTACATGGGAAGTTATACTACTGTGAGGTAAGGTATGAATTTAAAGCATTACACCGGTATCACTTGCCATATGGACACTTTTATTCCATAATGAGAGTGCCTATTTCCAGTTTAGTTTATGTCACTTTGGAAGTAGTTTAAACTAAACCAGAGAAAAACAATATTATTCTAGAATAAGAGTGCCTACACGGTGAGTTATACCAGTATAACCATAGTGGCTTAACTATACTGGTATAATTATATATAACCTCCTGTGTGGACAAGCCCTAAGACTGTGACCTCATCTATACACAGAGTTGCACTAGTTGAACTAAAGATGGGATTATAAACTGATTTACGGTAAACCCAACTTCTGTTTGTAGGCAGGCCTTAAAAGAAAAAACATGATAATCTAACAAAGATAAACTGCTTTTTGTTTATGTATTTTTATGCATTATTTTATTCAGATGACCTTTTTCTTTAGTCTTCTTTATTAAACAGCTTTTTACTTAACTGAGAGTGATGCTAAACAGGCCGTTCACCAGGTCCCTGGAGAGCTATACCCGCTCTTCAATGGTCCAGTCCTGCAAGGCGCTGAGCACCCTCAGCTCCCATTGCCCAGCTCCTTGCTGGTTCGAGCCCCAGTTGCATTGTTGACTGCAAGGTACCTGAACCCCTTGTATGTCTATTTGCTATTATAAATTATTAATTTTTATTTATTATTATTATTCACCAGGTTACATGACCTGGTCAGATGATATTTTGCAGGACTGACTAGCCATTTGTATGGTTTATTTCTCTGTTTGCTAACTGCAGCTGACCCATTTAAAAAGTATGTTCTGTTTCAAGTGAAATTACCAGTTTCAAAGATGTTCCCCATTTGCGTACCAGCAATAACTAGAAAGGCAGATGAGTCTTTCAAAATGAAAGAAAAGTTTTAAGTCTGATGCTCTGCAACAAAAATGGGTAGCTATCAACCTGCCTGACTTGTCCATGAACTCTCTTACATAGTACAGTAGGTTTGGGTACTTCGATTTTTTTTTTTCTGAAAAGGTAATTTTCATAGTGTACTAAAAAGAAACTATTGATTGTTTTGCATTGCATTGTTTTTCTGCCCTTTATAGTACTCATGATACAAATGAATCCAAACCATTCTATTTCTTGAGCATTTATGTTTTAAAATATTTAAGTTGTGCAGATTTTACAGAATATGCTTTTCAGTCTATTTAATCCCTAGGAGAATGCGGTACTGAAATGATGCATGCTGAGAACCCTGTGGGGCTGTAATTAAGTCTAGTATCAAGAAAGCTTTGCGTGCCAGTGCCCCGGGGTTAGCATTGGTGAAAAGTTCTGTTTACTTTACAGCCAAAGCATGTTACTATGTAAACCAGAGCATCTAAATTAAATCGCCATGTGACCTGGATGCTTTCTGTCTGGACATTTGCCTATACACACTTTAATCAAAGATGTCCAAAGACTCCTATCCAGCTTTTGAGAAGAAGGTTACTGTTGGGCTGGAGGCGGTTCATGCAGTCTCCAAAGGGAAATCTCTTTATTCAATAATATTACTAGCATCAACCATTTATTTTGCTTTCATTTATTTTAGTCAGGTTTCTGTACTTGACTCTTGTTCTTGTTGACTCTGTGCCTATATTTATTTTTCACTTTTTTTCCCCGCAGGAATATCTTGGACGCAGCAAATTGTTTAGAAAAACTATTATAAGCTGTAAACAAACAGCTTTAGATTTTTAATCCATCAGATGACAAATGTATGGTGAAATGAACAGAGCAAACATCAATAAAAGGGGATGATCTGATACTCTTCCGTTGGTAGTACCTTACTGTAAGAGTAGTCCCATTGATTTCAGGACTCATGGTTAAGGCTGTGGGTCTGTCACGGAAGTCATGGATTCCGTGACTTTCTGGGACCCCCGTGAAATTCCACAACTACAGCGGCCAGTGTGGCTGACCCCAGGACTGCCTGAGCAACTGGCCCCAAGGACTGCCTGAGCAGCAAATGGAGCCGCTGACCCCAAGGATGGTCCGAGCAACTGGCCCCAAGGATCGCCTGAGCAGCAAATGGAGCCGCTGACCCCAAGGATGGCCCAAGCAGCAGCAGCTGGTGGGACTGGTCCTAGGGCCCTCCAGAGCTGCAGTGCCCAGCCCCCCCCTCCAGCCCTCCCCCAGGACGGCCCTGGTCCTGGGGCCCGGAATTTCTGTCGGCAGGCCTGCCTGTGACTAAATCTTAGCCTTACTCATGGTGTAAGGCAGAGATTGGCAACCTTTGGCACGTGGCCCATCAGGGAAAGCTGCTGGCGGGCTGGGCCAATTTGTTTACATGCAGCATTCGCTGGTTCAGCCAATTGCAGCTTCCACTAGCCGTGGTTTGCCGTTCCAGGGCAATGGGGGCTGCGGGAAGCGGCAGTCAGCACATCCCTCAGCTCGCACTGCTTCCTGCAGCCCCCATTGGCCCGAAGCAGTGAACCGTGGCCAGTGGGAGCTGTGATTGGCTGAACCTGCTGATGCTGCATATGAACAAACCAGCCTGGCCCCACAGCGGCTTTCCCTGACAGGCCGCGTGCCAAAGGTTGCCGATCCCTGGTGTAAGGGATAATTCATTGTAAGAGTATCAGAATCTGGTGCAGAATAATGAAGTGTAAAATTAAGGGCCACATACTGCCACCTCTACTCCCTCTGAGTAGTACTTTACTCCAAAACAGTTCAATTTACTTGAATGTGATTACTTGAGGAGTAAGGTACTACTCGATATGAGTAAGGGCTGCAAAATCTGGCCTTTAATATAAAGACACAGCAAAGTGACATTCATTTAAAGATGAAAAGATTACCTTAATTGGAGTATACCACTTTTCCTGAGCAGCTTGTGAGGTAGCCTTGGGTTTAGGAGGTTTCGCTTGAAAGGGCTCTTCTGGTTCGTCTGGGAGTTTCACCACAGCATTTTTGGCTTTTTCTAACCTAGCGCCTTCTTCTGTAGACCCCTTATCACCCCAACGAACCTAAACAAAATGAGAATGTACGGTATTAATATAGGCATATGTGTACTAAATAATAGGACTGGGTAAAAATATTAATTCCAATTTTTTATGGGGGGGGGGGGAAGAGGAAAAAAATTCATGAACATTTTCACTAACATGTCTCGTGATTTTAACCAGCTCTCCTAGATATGTCTTGAAACATAATTTGCTAATTCTCAATATTGGAAAAGTAAAACAAAATATTAAATGAAGGTTGTACCACAGTGGTGGGCAACCTGAGACCATTTAGGGAAATCCGCTGGCAGGCTGCGAGACAATTTGTTAACATTTGCACAGGTGCCCACAGCTCCCATTGGCTGTGGTTCGCTGTTCCCAGCCAATGGGAGCTGTGGGAAGCAGCGGCCAGCACATCCCTGCGGCCCGCACCACTTCCTGCAACTCCCATTGGCCGGGAATGGCGAAATACGGCCACTGGGAGCTACGGGCGGCTGCGCAAATGTAAACAAACTGTTTGGCAGCAGGCCAGCAGATTACCCCGGCAGGCTACAGGTTGCCCACCACTGTTGTACCATGTATCAAAAGAAGGCTGTGACACTGGAAATTTGGGAAATCTTTCCTTACTAAAAGGTACAAATCTACTCTAGTTCTGATAACTTGACTTTTCTAGTTCAGATAAGTTCGGAGATCTACTTTAAACCTGTCAGCGCAGGACTGGCTATTACCCGTCCTGAACCTCAGACCCATGGTAGTTTTTATGGACAAGAAAGAACTATTTCTTCAACAGTATTTTTTTAAATGGAAGCTGATTGGAGCTGCTCAGAGGTTTGGAATATTAGCAGTAGTTCTGTGGGAGACAGATAGCGGGCAGGATGCAGATGAAGTGGCCAAATGTGAATGACATGTTTATCTCCATCACATTGGATAGAATATATATGTGAATATTTCAAATGGAAAGAAAATCTGTATTATTGCTTATGGTAAAAAAGGCATGTATTTGCATTGTGATATAAAAGTGAGCTCAATATGCTGTAAGGATACAGAACAGAAGAAACACTGGCCCCATCAAAGGAAGAAATATGTCTTGGAGGAAAAAAACATGATTTAAACAGTGAGCCAAACTCTATCACTTACATTAGTGGAACCCCACTGCAGTGAATGCGGTAGTCCAAGCATACGCTAATAACTCACCTGGTAAAATACAGGCTGCTATTTCTTGGGCAGGGGATTACTTTGAACCTTTCTGCTAGGTTACTTAGGGACAAAACAAAACAAAAACAGGGACTCTTCTTACTGCAATATTAGGCTGGGCTTTCATTTCCAAGTAGACCCTATGAGTCATAAAAACATTTCTGTATCTTTCAGTACTTTTACAGTGTTTTTGATGACGTCGTTAATACATGTTTTAAACACTGTTAAAACCATTTAGTGCTAGATGGTGTATTCCTTATAGAAGAAATGATCTTCCCTTCAGCTTAAAATAGCTTCACTGAGAAGAACCTGAAACTTGTTGAGTCTGACAACCCAGTTTGATAAGAAAACTTAAGTCTGTTGTGGGCTGGGCCTGCCAATGCAGCAACAGAAAACTTTCAGGCAATTCCGAAACACAGAGCTGGGAAGAACTTCTCAGAGTTAGCCAACGGTGGCTAAACTGTGCTGGACTATCATGTAGGAGCAATAGCATTGCCTGGGAAGGCAACTTCTTATCTGACCTTCCTAACAGAGGAAACGAGTTGGTGGCAAAGTGAGAAATGGACATGGTAGAAAATAGGAATGAGAAAAAGGACCCTACGGTGACACAGACGACAACCCCCTGGAAAATGGGAAGAACAGGGGGAACGTCTGTGGTGATGGAAAGGGATTTGGAGCAAAGGCAGAAGTTTGTCTGGGAGAGATGAATTTCAAAATGATGTCAGAACATCCGAGATGTCTGAGGCTGGCTGGAGGGGTGGAAGACAAGGCTACGGAAGTAAATTTGAGAGTCATGAGCCGAGAGGTTGTACCTGAAACTGCTGAAGTGAATGAAGTTGCCTAATGAGAGAGTAGACATAGAAAGAGAAGAGGAGAGGAAAGACGACACACTGTGGGTCACTATAAGATTGTTGCCTTCTTATCTTTTCCTCCTCATCTAAGGAAACAGTAAAGGCGCTGCCTACAGGATTGCAAGAGAATCAGGAGAGAACAGAGGAACAAGAGAAAGTGGAAGAAGACTGAAAGACCATATGCACTGAAAACAGCACAGAAACTCAGAGGAATAGAACACAGACTTGACTCTATGACATACAGGGAGGAGGCTGTCAGGACCTTGGTGAGGGCAGGTTCAGTGGCGAAATGAGTTTTTTGACAAGGATAAAAAACATGCTTATCAGCAGAAGAGACAAGAGAGAAGTAGGGGGCAAAACAAGGAGCAAGGGAGGACAGGAAAGGGGGATGGAGCTGAGGAGACAGACCGAGTTAGAGGCAGTAGCACATTCAGTAGCAAAAAGGAGACAGACACTGGAGTCAGAGATCAGACCAGGCTATGGGGAAGCAATGAAGGGGCAGAGCCCTTCCATACAGTATCAACTTTATTTTAGAAAGATTCAGCAGGACACTGGGCAGAGAAAGAACAGTGTTTAAGAAGAGAAGTGACAGTAAAGAAGAGTCAGCAGGGGCTGATGTCACCAAAATAAATCAAGTAGGAGAAACAACGCTTTTTAGAAAGCTCTAAGGGTTTGGTCTTTTTCAATTTTAAATGTTTAAATTAAAAAACTTGCCTATTTTTCCTTAATTTACCCAAGTTTCTAGTAAACTCTGTGTCCCCATTTAATGTCAAGTAAAAAAGAACCCTCCTTCCTAATGTTCCCGGGAGTCACCGTGACCAGCTCACCTTCACTTTTCCTAGAAATCTTTCCTTTTGCCTCCTACCTCCACAATTACACCTACCTGAGTCACCAGACAGACAACATTCAGCCCAGACCCAGTGAAAGGTTTAAGGGTGGATATCTCCTCCCCCAGATGGACTAGAAAGGGGCGATTAATATGATCTGAAAGTCAGGATTCCCCTGCCCTATATTCTGTGCCACTTTGTTCAGTTAACAGTGGCCATTGAATCCCATATTACCAGTCAGAGGTGAAGTCTCACACTCCACTGCCATACATGGCTGTGCAGGGGGAAGGTAACTGAAAGATCAGATGGCAATTCTGCAAGGTGCTGAGTACTCTCAGCTCCCACAGAGGGCAAGAGGGGCTGAGTACCATATAGGAGAGGCCCTAAAAGGGCCTTGACTATGGCTGTACCATGTTTGTGTTTTCAACAATAATTTCAAAAAGATTTCAGCTTTTAGCCCTGTGTCCTGGCCAAAATTCCAGCTATAAATTAAAACATGTCTTGTAACTAAATACTGTGTTTGAGCTAAGACTTACTGTAATTTATTATGCATGCAATTTAGTGCCAGAAGTGCACTACACAACTCGCAGACCAAGCAAAGAACAGGATCCCAGCTCTGAAGAGCTTGCAATATACTTTGTCCACATGAGCAAGTTGCACTCCTTTAACTTAAATCAGCTTTTAAATCAATTTAGTTAAACTAGGGGAAAAGATGCATGGCACTCTTATTGTCAGTTACTTCCTAACTGACTCAGGCTAAACTGAAATACGCCTGGTTAAAACTGAATTAAGACTGTTCATACAGCTTTTTGCAACAGTTTAAAAATCACAGATGCAACTTTCTTGTTACCAGCACAACCACTGGCCTATTACTGTCTAACTTGAAGATTTCTAAACGTTGTCCTATCATCTATTGAGCTAGATTCTTATATAAGCCCAATCACCATAGCACCTCACTGTCTTACAAACATCAGATAATGACCATAGCCTCACAGAGGTGCTGTAAGAATAGAGAAGCATTATCATCCCCATTTTACAGATGGGGAATTTAGGCAGAGAAGGCCAGATTTTTAAAGGTATTTAGGTACCTAAAGATGCAGATAGGAACCTACATACCTTTAAAAATCTGGTCCACAGTGCTTATTATTAATAAGGTAACATCTGCCCATAGTTGCACACATGGGTATCTGAGATGCAACTGGTTTTTCTCTATACTTCGAACAGTAAATATTGCTGTGTGGTAAATGTAAACTTTTTAATTGCAACTCGTGTGTATTTATGTTAAATTAAGTGTTAGGTTCCTGTTTAATAGGAAAATGCCCCATTTTCAAAATGTTATCATTTAAACTCTGCAACCTTCTTTGAAGACGCACCATGACCCCAGTTGAGAATCCAGACCCACACTCTGGAGTCCAATTCATTACAGTCGGGCCTTGATTTACGCAATATTTTTTTACACGGTTTCAGTTATGCACAGTCAATTAATTGTGACCCTTTGTTTTTGTACACTGTTTGGATTCACTTTTACACAGTGCACCACGGTCGCCAAGATGCGCAGATTAGTGGCATAACCAGGCCCGGACACTTGGGTGGGCCCCGACTTCGGGTGGGTGGACAATGACGGGGGAGGGGAGGCAGGAGGAATGGGGCAGAAGGGATCGGGGATGCCTCCCCTCACCCCCTTCAGGTGGCCTTGTGGGGGGTGATGGACACTCTGGCCAGAGGACCCCTGCCCCAGGTGCAGACCCGGGGTCGGGGGTTTGCCCCATTCCACCCACCCGGTGCTCCAGCTGGGGAGCGGGGTCGGGGCGCTCGGGCTTGCCTGCTTCCCGGCTGGAATGCCAGGCAGGTGGAGCGGGGCAAGCCCCCGTGCCCCGACCCCGCTCCCCGGGTGTGTGCCTGGCCTGAGGGGGGCCCTGGCCAGAGTGTCCATGGCCCTCCACAATGCAGTCTGGAAGGGGTGAGGGAAGGTGATCCTTCCTACTCCATCCCTCTTGCCTCTCCTCCCCCGCCATTGCCCACCCATCCAAAGTCGGGGCCCACCCCACTGCTCCACACACCCCGGCCTTCCCTGACACCCCAGGTGAACCCTCAGAGTTCTGACTTCAACAACATCAGCATTATCAGAATTTCAAGTTCATCCTCAACATCAGTAAAGGCTAATAGCAAATTTAAAATTCATTAAAATATTTTTAAGAAAACCTGTATCGGATAAATTAGAGAGGTCACCTTGGGAGCATGGAACCTAAACCCTTATTTCCCATAGGCCCTTGGTATCTGTTTACACGATTTCTATTTGCACAGTGTTTTTTCAAGAACATAACCACAGCGTAAATCGAGGCCTGAGTGTACTTTGTAAACCCCTCTGAGATAGCTTGGATTTGAAAGGTGCTGCATAAAACATTTTTTCCATCTACATTCCTCTAAACTAATCATTTAGAATTGCCAAAGGCCCTGATTCTGCCCTCACTTACAGGAGCAGACTTCAGGAGCGCTCAAGGAGGACTGGGCCCCGTTATGGGTCGTTGTGGTTTTGATACCTTGGATAGTGACTGGTTTTTAGAATCATGTTAAAATGCACAAGAAAATTGCCTTGCAAATTCCATACAGGCTGACTGAACTATAAAGTGTGACATAAGGGACATACCCATACGGATGCACAGTTTTCATTCTGTTTTAATTAACATGGTGCTGTCATGTCTCTTCAAAGACAGGCACTGTTGTAGCTGTGCGTTCCTTACGGATCAAGCCTCTCCTTAATGTCACTATGGTTGGTGCGTTTGGCTGGCCCACAGTTGGAGTACTTATGTTATACTGCAATTTCTTCCAAAACACTCAAAAAGGCTCTCGCTCTCCTCCTCATTAGCTTGATGGAATCCGCATGCCTTTCAGCATCTATTTAGAGTTCAGATCAAATGGAACTAATGAAATCAGTTCTTCCATAATCGACCGAGATACACTTAGAATTCTTTTAGAGGGTAAAAATTTTAGGAGACTGATGTCAGTGGGAAGCAAGCAAAGATGATACAATTATATTTCCAGCACACTTTGTTGCCATCAACTGAACCTCAGAAAACTTGTATTTTCATGCATCACTGTTTCTCTTTCTTTCCAGAGTACAAACCTCCATTCTTTTAATTCCTCCCACTCCTCGTCCTCCATAGTAGGAAGCATCCACTGTCGGCCATTTTTTGTTAGGCAAGGGATCTTCTTCTTCTTCCTGTCCATAAATTCAAAAACATTTTTTTTGCACTAAGTTCTTTTCTAGCACATGCTTTTATTAGTGTTCACAAACAGTTTTCCAGACTTAAATATAGCTCTAATGTGACAGCAGCAGATTGTAAAGGCAGTTTTCATTATTTCACGTGCTATCTGGCCAACCTTGGAAACGTTTTTTGTACACGGAAGAACATCGCTGGCAACCATTAGAAGTGTCCCAAACCGTGACCAGCATTCTCAAGCCATTTAATAAACTGGACTTTCCACTAATCAGAGCTCATTTACCCCATTATCCTCCTTTCCAGTGATGAGAACAAACAAAACACAGAGAGAAAAATCATTAACATTGTTTCCCTCTTTTAAAAATATAGTGTGCTTGAAGAGCCAGATTCTCAGCCACACAGGCCTGCTCCAGTAAAATGGCTTTGCTCTCTGTACAAAACCCAGGCCAATAGCCAAAGGACAGAGAGGCAGAATCATCAACAGCCTACAGTAGACTGATTGCAACAGATCTGCAGCTCTCAGTGAAGGCCAAGGGTGGGTAGCAGACACATTCCGCTGGTCTCCCACGTGAAGTTTGGGCCAAGCGATCCTGAGCTGTGGCCGCACACGCTTGCCTTAAGTACATGCTAGAACTTACACTTAAATGCTTATCTGAAACAAGGCCCATATGCAGACCCACTCGTGATTCTCCTAGAACACCCACTTCCCCAGGACTGAGTGACCTGGTCTGCTATCCAGAGCACAGAAGGTTGCAGAATCAGCCTACAAAGGTTCTCCAAAGCTGCTTGGACATGAAGCCACATTGCGAACAGTGGTGGGCTCCACAGATAGAAGAGTCTTGTAGCACCCTTTTTTTGGAAGATCATCGCTTGAGAACAGACAGCAGATGATTAAACTTATTGGATTCATCCAGTCAGTTTCAGGGGCAGCCCTCCTTGCTCTCCTGCTCACCCCTTCAACCCAGATACCAGCTCAAGGACATTCTGTTGGATATTCCCTAAGGTGCTCACCAAGGCAAGACCTATTTCTCTATACCCCAGGAGTGGATTTTGCTCCTATGATGCTCTTGATAGCCACAGGCATAGAAGGCTAATCCTCCAGTGTGGTTCCCCACTGCTGTCCCTTTTCCATCCCACTTCCATAGACTTCATGAGGTCCTCAGAAAGGAATTCCCTCTCTGGTAAAATCTCCTTTTTCCTGCAGATATTAGGAAGTGTACAAACGACGGGCTCTTCTCCTGCACATCTCAGCAAACCAACTAGAAGGGGGAGAATGTCGCCACCAGAATCTGACACCAACCCAAGCTTTCATCCCTCCCCAGTCCCATGTTCGGACAATTTCCAAATGGAAGGAACTTCTAACACCAAAACATTTTGTTAAGGGAAGTCAAAGTTGCAAGCATTTGTCAATGGCTTAAGTGACTTTTGTGACTTATAAGTTAGGAGAAAAAAATTAGAACCCCAGGAAATTCAGAGGTAAGGTTTCCCTTTCACAAGTGACAGTCATTCTCAAATTACAATCCCAATCTTAACTCTGCCCCCAAGGCAATGTAGGGTTCTCAGATCGATTTTGGAAGTAATGCATATCGTTCTTTTTTACAGTTCCTCTTAAGAAATTTGTTTGTTCAGCTGAATCTCTCTAAATCAGAGAACTCAGATCAAAGAGTCATGGTGAAAGTGATGGCTTAAATCCTGGACTAGATGTCCAATATTTTCGAGAACATCTGGCCCCAACAATTATTTGAAACTGTTTTCTGTTGGTATATACAAGTATAATAAAGTCTACAGCCTTTAATTTTGAACATCTGCCATTTTTAACATGTAACAAGAGCAGGAATCCCCCCATAATCCATTTCTATCCAGATATACGACCAAGCCATGCATTTGTGTGCACAATTTTTTAAATTTTTAATTTAAATTTTAAAAATTTTAAATTTTTAAATCCTACTTTCCCCCCCCCCCACTAGAAGACGATGGGAAGAAGTGAGAGAAAAGGGGGGAAAAAACCTAAAAATCTGAAACAAAGTTTTTCAAAATGAAACAGTTTTTAACTTGTCCTGCTAACTTGTGTAATAACTACAAACTGCCTTGTCTTGACTAGGATTTTACCTTTTCTTAACTGCAATTTTGCTTAGTTTAAGGCCCTTTTACAATGCCAGAATGGTAAAAAGGGGCCTCTGTATAAATGAGAATCAGGCCTGCTGGCTCACACTACAGAAAGCTTAGCATATGCCTAAGTCTTTGCAGGATCAGGGCCATAACTGTCATTTGTGTGTGACTGTGTGGTTTTGTGAAAGCGGTCACCTTAGCACTGAATTCCCTGGATTTCTAATATTTAGGGCTTTGGGGTGAGGGCGGGGGTGTTTACTGTAATGTTCCTCAAAGGTGAGATAAATTCAAAACACTGGTATGTGCCTGCAACCCTAATTTTACCTTAATGAAGTCTTTTTGTGTTTTCTCAGGCGAAGGCATTGAATTACCATGTGCCCTCCATTTCTAAGACAAGTTTAATATTCAGTAACAGAGCAATATCTGTAGTTGGTTATTTGTACAGAACTCTGCACATATGATAAGCACCAAGTATCACGATTACCAGCAACAAAAATACAGTAACTTGGATTATTTTGTTTTAAAAAGGTGGGTCAGATGCAGCCCAGAATTCTAGCAGCCTGGCCTGTGCGGGAGCACACACACACAACAGAAAGCCATTTATTTTAAAGGATTTTGGGAGGAAGTTTAGACTATGTACCTGGTGGACAACAGGGGGGCGGGGGTGGTTAAAGGGTTTTATTGATGCTTTAATTTACTGTCTGGCTGAGTTAATTCAGTGTATGTCATGAACGGTTATCTTAAGATAGTTCGTTGTTAGGAAGCCTCGAGTTTCTTGTTATAGTGGGTTTTATTGTTATTTTAAATAAATAAAACTGGGCATCTCATGTGGATAAGCACCAAGTATTATTATTATCAGCATCAAAAATACAGTACCTTTGATTATTTTATTTGTTTTTTAAAAAGGTGGGACAGATACAGCCCAAAGAGGGGATGGCGCTGGTTAAGGAGGAATTATGGCTAAAGTATCTAGTGGTCTGTGGTACTTATATGGTCTCCACCAATGTAATATCTGAGGACCTCAAATCTTTTCGATGTGTTTACCCTCCAAACCTCTCTGCGAGGTAGGGAAGTGCTATTACCTCTGTTTCACAGATGGAAAACTGAGGCACAACAAATGCAGCTTCCTCAAGGTCACAGAAGAAGTCTGTGACAGATCTGGGACCTGAACCTTGGTCTCTCACATGCCAGGAAAATGCCCTAATCACTATGCCATCTTTTCTCTCCAGCAACTGGGGGAAAGAGCTGGTTCGTAATATACAGCAACATTTAACGGGATGGTGTAATGTAATTAATGCAATTGATGGTGCGCTAGGATGATGTCTTATTGTACAGGTCAACAAACACCTTCATACTGTACCTCTTTTGGAGCTGAAGGTGGTGGTGGAGGATCCTTGATGACCTAAAAACAATACAAAAGACAAGCATGAGTGACAGCAGTCAGAGCCTGCAAGTGACCTTCAAAATCTGATAGAGTATCTTAATTGTTAACCGTTCCGCTACGAATCACCAATGTTTCTTCACAAACTGGCAACTGCTGTTGCAACTCCCTGGACTCCTGATTACCAAACGTGTGTGGAAATTAACACCATCCCTCTAATATTAAATAAAATCAACTTGTTGACAGGCACTCTTTGGGACAAACATGCCTGCCCATTTACTTACTAATTGGATGAGGTTCAGTCATTCTAAGTAAGAGCCAGTGATGAAGTCCTATGTTGTTAATTAGACAGTATCAGCAAAAGGCAGCCCAAAAGCCTACCTCAGGACTTACCTCAGCAAAAGGCAGCCCAAAAGCCTACCTCAGAACTTGCCTAACTATAAACCAGTTTTCTCATGCCATGCATTTGGAGAATTTCTGGCCCAGTGACAAGTGCAAAATGCCTTCTGGAAACTCAAGATCAACTCTAGGCCTTTAAACTATCCACCCAAATTATTTCTGCAGCTTGCACATTTCAAATCTATAATTTGAAAATGGCTTTCCTTCATGGTGTTCAGTGTGGAATGCCTACAGTGTGGTGTTGCTACATTCACAAACATTCTTAAATTGTTATTGGAAAATAATCCCTCTTGTTAAGGAGGTTTGTTTCTAATTTATAGCCATCCACAGGGTTTCTGGGACATAAATATTAACAATTTGTCAACAGAGTGGAAAACAGGAAAGCAAGCACATGCCAGGGGATTTTCCGGTTAGTAATAAAAGCCCTCTATTCGCTCTAATCTTATTTTATCTTAGTCTTAAATTCAATATGCAATATAGCATAAAAAATAAACTTACGCCACTTACACCCCTTCCACTTTCTTTCTGCTCTCTTACACACATGCATCGCATGAACTTCTGTGAGTTTCCTTGCTACTCACCTCAAAATCCCCAACAAGCCATTAAACAGAAAAAACACACCAATGTATTTATTAGATGATAGCAAAAATTAAAGTCAGAAACAGTTTTCTGCAAAACAGAAACAAGCTGGACTTAGCAGGCTACAAGTGGGCTCGCTCTGTGGCCAAGCTAACAGTGAAGGAATACTTTATCTAGACAAATGGTCATGATTTTCTGTGCCTCAGTATTTTTCAGATATGAAAAAAGAAATACTCCACCTATACTAAGACTCATGATTGTTTTGTGCATTGGTACAATACAGATTTGGTTAAAATATATAAAATGATGGCTACATAAAAAGCTGTTAAAATTACATTTGTATTGAAATACTAGTTATGTTATTTTCAGAGATATCATAGAGGGATATCATTTTATCCTTATCCCTGCCATTAATTCCAGTACTTTAATTATCTTCACCAGTGCCTCTGAATATCAAATAAATAAGTGGACTCACGGCATCATATGTAGAAGAATTTTTTTTTAAATCTTGATAAAAGTAACTTGGATGTCACCACTGATATCTCAGATAGTAATGTCACCAAAATAGTTCACTTCCAAATAAATGTGGGCATCGCATATATGAATGAGATTAAAATTGTGACACAGCATGGCCAGAGGGCAGCAGGAAAGTGTTAGAAGGGAGCCTTATTCCCTGCACAGGGAAGAAAGTTTGCTATAGATTAATTAAAGCACCTGAAGCCAGTCACATGATAAAAACCTCCTGTTTCAATCAGACAAGAGGACGAGTTGAAGCAGAGTGGATTGGTGTTGGAGCAGAGAGCAGTTTGGAGGAAAGCAGAGGAGAGTTGGAGAAGTGCTGCGGTGGGCTAAGAAGACCAAGACCCTAGGTAAAGGGATACCTGGTTTGTGCAGGGGGAGGGCAGGAAGCCCCACAAGCTGAAGGGCAGGAGAGGAAAGTGGCCCAGGGGAAGGAACTGCTAGTTCTAGTGGGTTACCGCTATCCCCAGGGCCCCTGGGCTGGGACCCGGAGTAGAGGGTGGGCCCGGGTCCCTCCCTCTCCACTCCCCTCCTCTAGGACACCAGTGGGGCAGTTAATACCTCAGTTCAGGGGCAAGAAACGGTGCCCTGAACACCCCGCAAGAAGAGAAAGCGCGAGACCCATCATAGTAGTGCCGGCAATTTGCCACCAAATGAATATAGTTAGAAGTAAATGCTTGGTATTACCAAATACTTCAGAATTAAAATATTAAACTGGTTTGTTAGTTCTTGGAACCTTCAACAGGTAGGAGAACAAATTAAGGATTTTCAACAGGAGGATGTTTGTTTGGTGCTTGCCAAAGTGGGTCAGAACATGATTTTCCCTCCTCTGCTTTTTAACGTAAGGGTGAATAAATAAGGCTTCCTGCGGTGCATTCCAGCACCGGGTCTCAGAGCGTTTTACAAACCTTGACTAGCTAATCCACGTAACATCTTTGTGAGGTGGATCAGAACCATTCTGCCCACTTTATAGATGGGGAAACGTGAAGCAGAGGGGTTATGGACCAGATTGGCAAAGGCATTTAGGCACGTGGAGATGTGCATAGGCACTGAGAAGCACTGAAGTTTATCCAAAGATCAACACCAAAAAGATTCTCTCAATATTATAAAACTCACATTATCTTGTTTCAACTCCCATCCCATTTTCCTTCCACTTTCTTTATCTATTACCTTAAATTTCTCTATTTCTCTGATGTACATTAAGCTTTTCAGAGCTGAGGCCTTTCTGATATCAGTAAAATGCCAGAAAAAGTTATGGCCCTATATAAATATTTATCAATAATAATTCATAACTCTGTCATTTCTTTCTTACACCCTTGAGACTCTCCTAGGCCAAGACAACTAAGTGTGCCAAAATATGTATTAGTTTTATGATGTGGGCTAATGCTCATTAGGGCCAAATGCCTATTAATTTCAATGGGACCAAGATTTGAACAAAAAAAATCTAATCCAAAACCCATTAAGGGCCTGATCTAAACCCCACTGAAATCAAGGAAAAGACTCATGACAACTTCAATGGGCCTTGTAAGCCTGTGAGTCAGTGGGAGGCTTTCCACTGACCTATTGGACATGGGATCAGGCCCTAAAATGGTGCTGCTAAACTCACTGGAGTTGTAGGATAAACTAGATTTAAAATTAGCTAATGCTTTAATTAGCTGCAGTTACTAGCAGCTTCAGAAGATGAAACTTGTCGGAAAATGTACCCCGCCATTAAGTGACAATGGTGTGAGAAAATAATCTGCTTTGAGTAGCAGATATTTGGCCCTGTTGACAGAAGTGGTATGAAAGTGCTCCCATCCTTATGTTTCGACAGGCCACACACACACACAGAGTCAGTACTGATTCCAGTTTGATTTGTAAAGCAAAGTTCACTGGGAAGCCATTATTAAATGCAGTTTTAAAAAACAGTCAGGGGAATTTAGGCAATTTTTGTAGTCAATTATTCAAATGCAGTATGAGAATTTGCCGACATTAAAAGACATACTATTGCAAGATTGCCTGCATTTTTTTCTTCATTCACATTAGTAAAATGAAGTCCTGACGGTTCTGAAGAACACTTCTCTGTCTTAACCATATGTACAATTTGATTTGTCTCCAATTTTGTTTGGTTTGGTCTGATCAGATCATCAGGGAGGACTGCATCTCATTGACTTCATTCTTTGTAACTAAGTCGAGCCGATTTCTTTAATAATAATAAAAAAAAGAAAAATAGCTGCTTCAGGCAACCGTCCTTTTGATCCACTCATTAGCACTTTTCAAATGTTCCAGTGATGTGGGCATTAGGAAATGTCAGCACGAGAGCATGAAGCCAGTTTGATACAATCATCTGTTCTGATATTCAAGGAAGAGTGAAAGAACTGTCAACAGTGAACTCCCTTTTAAAAAAAAAAAAGCAGCCAAAAAATCCCCTGGTACTGTACATAGGCTTCAGATCAACTAACATTTTGAGAACGGACTCCTGCCAATGATTAAGCAGAATACCTAAGTCATCTAAAATGTTGGACACCAATTGTCTGCAGATAATGGAAGGCAGGAACTTCTGCAGTTCTCATTTGTTTTTGTTCGAAGTCTGTACCAACTTTATCCCTTTTTGTTTTGATTCTGGCGATACAACAGTTTTCAGGCTTGGGAGCCCTGCTGCTCTCTTGCTTGCTGTTCTCTGTCCCATGAAACTAAATACTTCCATCAGCAAGACAACCAGGTCTGTGATTTTATCCGCCCTTTCTCCAAAGTTCTTGAAGGAGTGATCAATAGTCAAGGACATTTACATCGAAGGCAGTAAGTAGTAGGCCACAAACTGGGATAATGAATTATGTTAATATACTGGATGTGGAATAGAAGGAAGAAATAAGAGCATATTATCATAATCTAAGGATTTGCAATGTTGTTGTAGCTGCATTGGTACCAGGATATTAAAGATACAAGATGCGTGAGGTAGCATCTTTAATTGGACCAACTTCTGTTGGCGAGAGAGACAAACTTTCATGCTTACACAGAGCTCTTCTTCAGGTCTTGAAAATATATTCAGAATGTCACAATTAAATAAAAGGGGCATCAGATTGTTTAGTATAACTACTTGACACATATTTCAAAGACCATTCAAGAGTAAGTGTCCCACTAACACCTCTCTAGTCGTGGCGGGGAAAGGAGAAGAAAAAGGGAGGGAAAGCTGTGCGGGGGGTCAAGTAGGTTATACGTTGTTATAATAAACTATATATCCAGTAAAAAGAACAGGAGTACTTGTGGCACCATAAATTTGTTAGTCTCTAAGGTGCCACAAGTACTCCTGTTCTTTTTGCGGATACAGACTAACATGGCTGCTACTCTGAAATATATATCCAGTGTCTCTATTCAGTCCATGATTTTTAGTATCTAGCAAAGTTCAGAATTTAAGCTCCCAGGCTCATCTTTTGAAAGAATTGTGCAGGTCTTTGAGGATGAGGACTGAGAGGTCAGATACAGAGTGATCGCTTTATGAAAAGTGTTCACACAGAGTTGATATGGTATTTTTGTCTTATTTTTCTGTGACAGTTCAAGGGAGCACAATCGTAGTCCTCAACCATGACGACTACGTTCACAAGGCCAATAGACAAGTGTTTCATGCCACCCATTATAAAGAACTCAAAAAACACCCCACACCACAATTTACCGAGGAATTTAAGGATATCATCAAATTCTTTCCCAAACAAATCCAAAGAGAAACTCTACAACTTCATCCCCCATGAACCCAGAGACGTTCTACGTGCTTCCCAAGGTATACAAACAAGGGAACCCAGGCAGACCCAACATAGCTGCCCATGGCACTCTTACTGAAGGAATATTGGGTCTCATAGAAAGCATCCTCAAACCACTCATACAAAGGACCAGCTTCCTCCAAGACAATCAACTTCCTCCAGAATCTCCACAAAATTAACAACCTCCCTCAGAACATCATCTTTGCCACATGGATGTCACTTCACTAAACAACAACATCCTTCACAATGACAGCATCGCTGTCTACCTCAAATATTTACAAGACAATGGACAATCCACAGATATCCACCCAAAACACATCGTCAAACTCATCCTCACTCATAACAATTTTACATTCAATAACAAACACTTAGTCCAAACCATGGGAACAGCCACGGGTAATAGGATGGCTACCCAATATGCCAGCCTCTTTATGGGCCACCTTGAAAAGGAATCTCTGGACAAATACACCACAAAACCAATGAGATATCTGAGCTATACCAATGATATTTTCATCCTCTGAACAGGAATATTCCAGACATGCTCCAAACTCCATCAAAGATTTCCATCACAACTTCAATTTAGAATACCGAAATAAAACTCCCTCCACCTGCACACCCCTAGTCATCCCCTACCATCCCACACTGGAATCCATGTGAGGTAGCAAACTAAAACCCATACCAGATGGGGACTACATCCTGAAAGAAATCTTCCCTGAACCCGCTCTTCTGAACTTCAAACAGTCCCCTCCCCCTGAACCTCTCCAAGATCTTATCAGAAGCAAGCTCCCCACAGACAGGACACACCAACTCAGAGCTGCACCACACCATGCCAGAACAACAGATGCAAAACCTGGACACACATCTCCACTGCTATGATGATCAACACCCCTCACAGCACCCCTTTCAAGATACATGGGTACTACACATGCCTATTATGTGGCGTACCTCATCCAGTGCACTAAATGCCTCAATGACCACTTGTCATAAAAATAAAGGGAAGGGTAACCACCTTTCTGTATACAGTGCTATAAAATCCCTCCTGGCCAGAGGCAAAACCCTTTCACCTGTAAAGGGTTAAGAAACTAAGATAACCTCCCTTGCAGCTGACCAAAATGACCAATGAGGGGACAAGATTCTTTCAAAGCTGGAGAGGGGGGAAACAAAGGGTCTGTCTGTCTGTGTGATGCTTTTGCCAGGAACAGATCAGGAATGCAGTCTCAGAACTTCTGTTAGCTAAATTACTTACTAACTAGAAATGCGTTAGATTTCCTTTTGTTTCATGGCTGGTAAATAAGCTGTGCTGGAGGGAATGTATATTCCTGTTTTTGTGTCTTTTTGTAACTTAAGGTTTTGCCTAGAGGGATTCTCTATGTTTTGAATCAGATTACCCTGTAAGGTATCTACCATCCTGATTTTACAGAGGTGATTCTTTTACCTTTTCTTTAATTAAAGTTCTTCTTTTAAGAACCTGATTGATTTTTCATTGTTCTTAAGATCCAAGGGTTTGGGTCTGTGTTCACCTGTACAAATTGGTGAGGATTTTTATCAAGCCTTCCCCAGGAAAGGGGGTGTAGGGGTTGGGGGGATATTTTGGGGGAAGACGTCTCCAAGTGGGCTCTTTCCCTGTTCAATGTTTAACACGCTTGGTGGTGGCAGCATAGGGTTCAAGGACAAGGCAAAGTTTGTACCTTGGGGAAGTTTTTAACCTAAGCTGGTAAGAATAAGCTTAGCGGGTCTTTCATGCAGGTCCCCACATCTATACTCTATAGTTCAGAGTGGGGAAGGAACCTTGACACTACTATATAGGTGAAAATGACACTCACACAGAAAAATGATACAAGACGAAAACACCATATCCCCTGTGGGTGAACACTTTTCATAAAGAGATCACTCTGTATCTGACCTCTCTTTTCTCATTCTCAAAGGAAACCTGTACAACATCTTCAAAAGATGAGCTTTGGAGCTCAATAGGACTGAATAGTAACACTGGATTTATGGCTTATTACAACAATCTATAAGCCACTTAACCACCCCCCAAACACACACAGCTCTCCCCCCCAAACCCCAAGGAATGAAGAGGTATTAATGGGACACCTCACCTTGACCAGCCCCTCAAAATATGCATTAACTACCTATGCTAAACTATCCACCTTGTGTTTAGCTGTGACACTTTGAGTACATTTCCCATACCTGAAGAAGAGCTCTGTGTAAGCTTGAATGCTTGTCTTTCAGAACAGAAGTTGGGCCAATAAAAGATATTACCTCACCCGCCTTGACTCTCTAATGTAAGGATATGGCTATCAAACCAAAAACTATTGAAGTGTCAGTATTTGGTAAGAAGTTCACTGAGTATTCAGAACTCAGCACTACTGTAGCACTAGACCCTAAAACCACACCCTGGTCGGACTGGCAGAGACCCTGAGGGTATTTCACCTTCCTCTGCAGCATGGGTCACTTGCAGCTTTAAACCAGTGTAAATGGTGAATTCTCTGTAACTTGAAGTCTTTAAACCATGATTTGAGGTTTTCAGTAACTCAGCCAGAGGCTATGGTTCTATTACAGAAGTGGGTAGCTGAGGTTCTGTGGCCCGCAATGTGTAGGAGGTCAGACTAGATGATCACACTGGTCCCTTCTGACCTTAACATCTATGAGTCTAAAGAACATGACCCAAAGATATCCTCCTGGAGATGTCTTGGGACAATCCTGTGAAGAGTGGGACAGAGGAGGGATTTTTCCCATTAGAGAAGGGCCATTGGCTCTGCTCTTGGAAACCACAGAACATGGGGGATCCGCGGAAGGCTGAGGCCCCGTACCTCCATGCCAGTTTTGAGGCCCTCTCGTCCTCACAACCTGCTTCCGGTTAGCCATGGGAATTACTGCATCCTCAGTGCTCCAGTAACAGCCTTGGAACATTTAAGAAGAGGGAAGATATTTCACTGCCCCAACTCCCAGGAGACCGCCCCTGTGACAAATCTGGGTAGACGGAATACAGTGCCAGGTTGGAAGAAATTGCCATCTCATCAAACTCCACCAATCTCAAACTCCTGCCAATAATGGAGGGGGTAGGGGGAGGAGGGGAATTGAAGCACCATTGTTGACTGCTGCTAGAAGGATAAAGAACGTTCATTATTCAGATGAAAGTTGATGTAATATAGACAGGATGGCAATTTCATTTTTTGCAAGGGATTAATAAGAGAATAAAGGATTTGCAACTTGAGAGTCCATAATGGACTACAAATATCAATTTTAGTGCTAGTGCTTTTAAAATAGTCCTTGATTTCAGAAGAAACATCTGCACACCATTATAGCCTGCAACTTTAAAATAATAGAGGAACAGCTTTTATCAAAGATTTTACAGGAATATGGCACTTGGGTAAAAGCCAAATTGAGAGACCCGAATCTTCCTATCCTGGTTCATCTGTGCTTACGTTTCTGTCAAAGCAGCAAATGCTTTAAAGAAAACAAAAAGAAAAGGAGGACTTGTGGCACCTTAGAGACTAACCAATTTACAATAAAATTTATAATAAATTGGTTAGTCTCTAAGGTGCCACAAGTCCTCCTTTTCTTTTTACAGACTAACACGGCTGCTACTCTGAAACCAGTCATTAAGGAAAACAGTTACTTCACTGTTATTAGACTGACCTCTTCTGTGGCTTACAATAGACCACTGATAAAGATACCCCAAACCTATGTCTGATATATTATATACACTCTTGTACTTTATCCATTCTCTACAGCTACTGTGCTGCTCTACCACTTGCTTTCCAGAAACATCTATGAAAAAGAATCTATATTTCCCAACAAGAGTTTGGTGACCGTTATAGGTCATATGTCCGAATGAGCCATTTACATTTTTTTACTTACCACTTTGCAACAAAGAGGCCAGAACCACCATAAAAGACCAATAGCCACCAAAAGTAACAGCACAAGAATGGCAATAAGGGCAGCTATGCCATTCGACTATGGAGAAACAAGAAGGGAAAAGACAGTCACTGGATGATGTTAACAATTTCTATCTCATTAATAAATGTTTTTATCTCTTCCTTCCCCGCCCCCGACCCAACACAGTTACATATTGATTCACATACAGAGGATTCCTACTTGCTGGATCCTCCTTCTACAGATCTTACTCAGACAAAACTCTTTATGAAGCCTATAGTATCAGGCCCACTCTGGGCCAAATTCACCCCTAGTTAGCTCCTCTGACCCCTTGTATGTTTAGTTCCCTCCTCTTCTGTGAGCCGAGGAATGTACCTGGTAAACCAGGATGCTTTTAAAAAGCTGTGTGATAAAATGAATGATGTGTGTCGACTACAAAACAGGGCAGAAGGGAGATTAAAAGCGAATGTATATGTTCCCCAGTTCCTTACATATTCTTTGTTTTGGAGAAACTCAGGTGCGTAAGCTATTTTAAAGGACTGGACAGAGCATCAATACAGAATATGATGGGCCACAAAACTTTGAACTGTAAAACAAAGAACACTGAAACAGCACGTACCTGTGCCATTTTATGGACCTGTGTTCCAGACTACACAAATCATGCTTGGAAGATAATGGGCCTGATTCTCCTCTCACTTACTCCAGTGTAAGTCAGGAGTAACTCCACAAAGTCAATGGAGTTATACTGATGTGAAACTGGCATAAGTGAGAGGAGAATCAGGCCTAATATGGAAGGGGAAAAAAAGTCACTGGTACAGGTACACCAAGCATCCAGTGACTAATGACTTTAAAGGATTACATTAAGAGCTGCCTAAGGAAAGCTGTTTGCCTGATCATCAATGCAGTCTGCAACCATTGATAGGAAAGAGAAGAAGAAAGTAGAATCCCAGAAGGGGTGTATAGGTAGGGCCCTACCAAATTCACGGTCCATTTTGGTCAATTTCATGGTCATAGGATCTTAAAAATCATAAATTTAATAATTTTTGCTAGTTAAAACTGAAATTTCACAATGTTGTAATCGTAGGGGTCCTGACCCAAACAGGAGTTGTGGGGGGGATGCGGTACTGCTACCCTTACTTCTGTGCTGGGGGAAGCGCTGCCTTCCGAGCTGGGCAGATGGAGAGCTGTGGCTGCTGGACGGGAGCCCAGCTCGGAAGGCAGAGTCGCCACCACCAGCAGTGAGGGTGGCATGCTATGGCCACCCTTACTTCTGCCCTGCTGCTACTGGAGGGGCGCTGCCTTCACAGCCGGGCGCCCGGCCAACAGCTGCTGCTCTCCAGGCAGCGCAGAAGCAAGGGTGGCAACACTACAAACCCTCTAAAATAACCTCGCGACCCCCTTACAACTCCCTTTCGGGTCAGGATCCCCGATGTGAGAAACGCTGGTCTCCCCCACGAAATCTGTGTAGTATCGGGTAAAAGCACAGAAAAGACCAGATTTCACAGGGGGGGAGACCAGATTTCATGGTCCGTGACATGTTTTTCATGGCTGTGAATTTGGTAGGGCCCTATATATAGGGCTCCTATACCATGGTGTTTGGTATTCCAAAAATAAAGATTTAATTCTAGTCCTGAAGTCTGAATGCTCATCTTGCCCTGCAGGGGACAAAACATAAGAACTGCCGGCCTGGATGTGACTGGTGGTCTATCAGGTTCAGTGTCATGTCTCTGACCGTGGCAAATACCAGCTGCTGCAGAGGAAGATGCAAAGAAGCCTAGAGTAGACAGTTATGGGATAACTAGAAGTTTCCTCCTAACCCAAAGGGACAGGTGGAATTTTAAAGAGCCATAACTGTTGGTCCAATAAAAGGTATTACCTCACCCATCTTGTCTCTCTCAATAGACAGATACTCCACTGAGACTTGTAAACTTAGATTGTCTCACAAGGTCCTACAAGTCACACAAAGTCACTGCTTTGGCTCATGCATGCTAGCAAAGATGGCCGAAGGCTAACTGGTGC
Organism: Caretta caretta; assembly: GCF_965140235.1. Classification (NCBI taxonomy): domain Eukaryota; kingdom Metazoa; phylum Chordata; order Testudines; family Cheloniidae; genus Caretta; species Caretta caretta. The sequence goes on from NC_134209.1 coordinate 26,138,221, forward strand.
CACTTGGGCATAGGCTAATTGTGCCATGAGGCTCTTAACGAGCCACACTCTCAGAGGCACACAGAGAGGGATTATGCTTAGCCTCCTATCAAGTTAACAGTCAGCCCTTTTGTCACTATGTTTTTTACGATGAGCGTGAATGGTGACTCTCACAAAGGCTTAGACTGCACCTCTAAGCTTATTTTTAAGGAAGAATGTGGTTTAATGAGAACAGAAGTGGCCCAGAGGCTAAAAGCCTCAAACCCACATCCTCTGCACACCTTTTCTAAACCCTGGTATAGCGTGCTCCACAGCATGCTGATCTGGAACAACATTAAGGGGAAATCAGGGATGTGTTTTGTGTGAATGAGACCTGTTCACATTTCATATGGGGACCAAAAAAAAACAAAAGGGCAAAGGACACAGCATGATTCTCCTCTCAAGCCTGAGTAAAGTAGGAGTTATTGTACTGCAGTCAGTGAAGTTATACCGGTGTCAATGACAGGAGAATCAAGCCCTACTCAAATGATGACTAATAATGTGTAAATGTTCAGTGATCATTTAAGATGGTATCACACGTAAATAATGCCCATGCCTCGCTGCAACACCTCTTGTTTGTTTTTCTCTACAGCAACTTCAGTTTGCTGTGGAAGGCTGCAACTTAGCCATCAGCTGCCCTGCCATTAGAATTAGCTCAGTGTTCTAGCTGTGACCCATTTCTATGCAGTTGCCCATCTGCTACTACGGAAACAACAGTTCTCCTTGTGCGGCCCTTCCTTCTCTGCACAACACATGACATGAGGGTTTACAAAGAAAAAAAAAAAGAAGAAGAAAGGATGAGCAGAAGCAGTGCTGGATTTCCTGTCAGTTCACTTCCGTAGTTATTCTGCTTCCTGCTACTTGAAACTTTTAACCACAGAGAAACAAAATGGGTTAAGGTTTTGCCATGAACAGAGCAGAGGAATAACATGATTGAGTATGATTTGTTTTGCACTGACGCTGTATTTTTTTAAGTTTGTTTGCACTGTCAGCATGCAGATTTATATGTGGTCATGGTAAATTCATAGTTTCAGCATGTTGTGGCCCACTCACCCTTCTGAAAGGATGAAGAAAAAGGGAAGAGTAGTATATCAGGTGTCATGACAGAGCATCCTCCTGTATCCTTATGTCATTAATTCAAGATGTTGCATCATCATCATCCATTGATACAACATCATGACATCAGGTGGAAATAGGCTACAAATGGATTCATCTAAGTGTCTTAGGTTTGGTGAGCTGCCTCAATTCTAGTGTCATTCAGACTCCCCACCCCAAATCATAAAACCTGAGTTGGTGTTGACATCAACCCCCCAAAATTATCCATATTTGCAATTTTAAAAGGGTTGGGGAAAAATAAGCTTGGCTTCTCCAGGTTAATTCCCTGTGAACAACAATCTGTTGTTGGAAAACCACACAAAACGATAGGTTAAAAAGTGGGGTCATTGGAAGTACAGAGTGACCAGGTTCCTGGGGAACTCGTCTATATTTTGCACGTCATGAATATTATTTATATTCCTTTTCTCTCCCTTTAACAAACACAAATGGCCAATTCTGCCCTTTGTGTGTTCACAACTCCTACCGATTTCAGTCGGAACCGGGCATGCCCGCACACAACGAATAGCAGAACACACAGTCTCATTTTTTTACCGACCTGAAAGTAAAGCCACAGTACGGGCATGCTTTAGGGTTAGGGTTTTCCGTAACTGGGCTAAAGTCTTGAGGTTCCATCTATACAACTTCTAGCTTTATATCACCACTATGGACCCATCTACACTATAAACTGGAACCAAGTTGTAACTGAGTCAGTGGACAATTGTATCCTAACTAGATCCTCTGATACAACTATACTTGTAGTGAAGGCAGGTCCCTAAAGGGTGGGGGAAGTCATCCAAAGGCCTCAGAGCTGCAGCAGCAGACTGTAGTAAATAATATGTTGTAATACATTTCGCATATAATAATGTATAGCTATAGGAAAACCATATGCACTGTACATATTGAAAACATACATTCCTTAACTGGCAAGTTAGGGAATGCTGAGAGGCAGCAAAGACACTGTCCAGAGGGGAAGGGAGGTTTCCTTGGCTTTCCCCTCTACAAATAGCTCTCTGCCTGGGTCTGTCTTCAGCAGTTTCTGAAGTAGTTAGCAATACAGAAGCAATGGTGATGGAAAAGGAGGGAAGCTCTTTATAGACAGTCTATGTCGGGGTTGAGGAGAACCAGTTAATCATGCATTAGTGAAAAAGATGTTTTGTATGTTATCTGGAAATTTAGCATAACATTATGGTATGGTAACATATGGTAACATTCCTTTTGCACAGAATCATGCAAAGACTTAATGTTGGCAGGTGTCCAGTTTTCAACCGGAAAATCCAGTCGAAAAGGAGTCCTGGCAATATCCGGTCAGCACAGCTGACCGGACACTAAAAGTCCAGTTACCAGAGTAACCGCGATCAGCCTCCCGGCTGAGAGGGCAGGAAGAGCAGCAGCTACTCAGCTGCCGCTGCTGATAGGGAAAACTGGCTGGCTCCCAGACCCGGCTCCAGCCTCTCCAGTGGAAAGGTAGGTACCAGGTACTGCCACTGCTGGGCGGGGAGAAGGGGGTGGATCCTGTCTCCCCCCCCCACACACACCCCCCACTGTGCCCCAATTTTCCCGCTCTGGAGACTGACCCCCACCCTGCACACAGTGCTTCCCCCCCACCCATTATTGCCTCTTCCCGCACACACAGCACGCCCCCCCCCCCGATGCCTCTTACCGCCTCTCCCCATCACACAGACATACCAACACCCCCCTGCTGCCAGTTGGTGGTGCCCCAACTCCAGCAACCCCTCTCTGCCACTTAGGATGTCCCATCAGTTCCAGTTAGTCCTCCCCCCCACACCCTATCAATGCCAGTTACTGCTCCCTCCATACCCCTGACACCTCCTGAATGACACTTACTGCTCTCCCAAAATCCTAGTGCCCCCCCACATCATTCCCCCTCAATCTGAGTTAGTGCCTCTACAATCCCAGAACCCCTCAATGCCAGTTACTGCCCCCTCACACCTTTGGGCAAGACTACTTTTTTGTGAGTTATCAAGGGTGTGTATTAGTACATTTCTATTCAAACAATATTCTCAGATGCTTATTTTAGTGACAATTTTAAAAATAAGTCTGATTTTAAAATAAAATACTTTCTTAACCAGCCAAAAGTCACTTGCCAGCTTTCCAAAGAACTATTTAGACACCTAAAAAGACTTAATTTCTACAAAACAAATCTTACTGTGTATAATATGCCAAAAGCCCCCTCCCCCCAAAAAAGGACCAAATTTAGAGATTCTAAAACAGAAACAAGATGATTAGGACTATGGAAAAAGGGACAGCTAGCTAGCAGCAGCCTGGCAAATGGCTTGCTGCATTTTATAGCAGAATTACAAATGCTGCCAGGTTTGTTTGGCATTATCTTGGGATACGTTTTAGCAAGGCATTCTTGTTTATACAGCTGAAACTTTCCTTTTCTAAGTTTGTGGAACGTCTCATTCGCCCTCGCCGCAAGAAAAAACTCACATTTCTGTACCATTTGGTATCTAATAATTCAAACAAAGGAGGCAGGATGGATTTTTAACCAAGTTATAGGAAGATTTTTAAACTTTGTTTTTGGATATTAGTGATGGTGGTACTTCTCCCTTAATGTAGATGCACTTAAACCTGTTTAACTTTCACTTAAATTAGCTTATTTTAATTTAGTAATTTACTAGTACATGCTAAACAAGGATTAAATGGGTTTAAGTGCATCTACATTAGGGAGTATCACCTATTTAACTGTACAGACTTCCAATTAATTTAGTTAAGACTGTACAACTTTTCTAATATAGACAAGCCCTACGTACTAGGACACAATTGTAAACAGATACCACACTGAATCTGTTCATTAGGTTTGCTTCATTTGAGCATGCAATCAGTTTTCTCTTTTAAAAATAAAGAAGTCCCTGAGAAGGTGCGTGTGGAAAGCCTACCTACAGAACAGGTGAGACATTTAATGAACGCTTCTAAGGCTAGAGGGTTTCTCTACATGATTTTTCTGTGGAGTTTTGTTGTAGAAAGGAATCAAGTATAAGAAAAAAGGTTTTCCAAAAGACAAAGAACACACACTTCTTTTAAACTTCTCATGCTGATCTAAGTCTCATGAATCAGCGCTAACTTGCTCCATCACATCAACTTCCTAGGATTGGAGAGCAAGAAGAGGGCAGGGCCTCAAGGAGAAGAGCAGAGGCACGAGGTGGGGCCTTGGGGGAAGAGTGAGGGTCAGGTGGCATGGACTCATGGAAGAGACGGGGCAGGGGCATGGCCTTGGGGAAGAGGCAGGGCAGGGGTGTCCAGTTTTCAGCAGTTAGAAAGTTGGCAACCCTATGTAGACTGGAATGCTAACTAAATATAGTTGTCTGCCACCTTAATGGGCAATAATAAATAAGTCATTTCACATACTATAACTGCAGAAAAATCTGCCAAATACCAATCGTTTCATTAAGCACATCCAATCAGCAAAGCTTGCTTGTGTGCACAAAAATAAAATGAAGAACATAAACATGCATTTCACAACACTTCATGATTTAGAAGATATATGCATCTGTGCTTAAGTACGGTTTCACGGCTATGCCTTTTCACACATTATTAATAGGCTCTGCTCTGATTAGAGATTCTCCCACCCAAAAAGTTATGCAAGGATAAAACGGTAAGTCTCACAATTTCAACATCTACATGAAATGCTGTCAGTCATAGACTTACACATTCCGAAGCAGTGATTGTTAATGAGCTGGAGATCAAAGATTGTCCTTCATTCAAACTCACCAAAACTTCTAGTGTCCTGGAAATTAAAAAAAGCCAAACAAATATACATGAATCACAGCATATACACATTAATCTTATAATACAGGAATCTTGCATCAGTCAGGTTCCATTAAAATAGAGCAGGAAGCGTGGTAGACCAGGAGAATGAGAGACAAGATGTGGACATCTCTAAAGCTAACATGTTGTATTACTGTTTATAGATAGTCCTGACTCCTTACAATTTGCCAGTATTTTTAGCCATTCAATTAGGATATAGATTTAGCTGTCTAACTCTAGTAACCAAAGTTTGGTAATTGGCACTTCATTTTTTGTGTCTCAGTTTACCCAACAGTAAAATGGACATATTAATAGTTAACTACCTCACAGGGGTTAATATTTGAAGACCAGTTTGATATCCTTGGTAAATAGACCTACCTAATTATAAAATATTAACTCCTCTTCGATCATACTTTTTTAGGGTTTTACTGTTACAAATAATACTGTAAACCCTGTTCAATAAAAATATATCTAGCAATATGCAACCAGCAGGCTAACAATGCTGGCTATTTATAAGTGGCCAAGACTTTCTATAAATAGCACACTGATATTACAGTTATACAAATATTAAGTAGTTTACATTTTTCAAATTAATCCTAAAAGAAAATGATATATGGTGAATATTAAACAGAAAGGACTCAAACTTCTCTGTCTTTGTTTCATATGATTCAGAAAGCTCACAATATGTATGTATGTTTTGAAATATAGATCTCATTGGACTAAAATGATTAATCATTTATACTGCTCTTCATAGATACCATTTTTTATTCTGGCACAAGCATTTTAGTCAATATTGAATTTGAAACTCTTAACTAATTTGTCTCAGCTGGTTTCTGTTTCAGATTTTAGTAAAAAGGTATTAAGTTGCTTCTACCACTCAATTTATTTTTTTAAATGGTCTGTGCTATAAAATAAAAATCCCCAATATCTTTCTTTATATTATGCAAGTGAAAAGTCTGGATAATTTTTGTTTCTCATCCCCTTCCAATTTTCTACACTTTCATAGAATCATAGAATCTCAGGGTTGGATGGGACCTCAGGAGATCATGGAGTCCAACCCCCTGCTCAGAGCAGGACCAATCCCCAATTTTTGCCCCAGATCCCTAAATGGCTCCCTCAAGGACTGAATTCACAACCCTGGGTTTAGCAGGCCAATGCTCAAACCACCGAGCTATCCCTCCTCCCCTCCCTTTGCCCCATACATCACAATTCTAGACAAGTCTAGGAAAAAAACTACTGAAATACTCAATTCTTACACTATTTCTGATCCAAACCAGAGACAACGCTAGGAGTTTCATGGGAAAGCCTATGAGGATTTCCAAGCAGGATTTCAATATCACATATGAATTTGGTTAAGATTTGGATAAATGTATGGAGACAAAACCCTGACTTATCAATTAAGCATGCAATTACATTTAAGCACAAAGATGAAATCCTGACTCCTCTGAAGTAAATAGCAAAATATCCATAGACTTCAGTGGGGCAGGATATCACCCTAAGTGTTCTGATGAGTAGGCACATGCTTAAAGTAAAGCATTTGTTTAGTGTTTTGTTGAAACTGGCCCAAATTCCTGACAGGTGATCAGAGAAACTCCAGATGTTTATCTGAATTACCCCCCTGAACTTTTTGAAGTTTGCCCATCCTAAATGCCAGCTATGACATTAAAATACAGAGCCAAATTTTGTTCTCCACTACGCTGATCCAAAGCCCACTTGAAGTTAATGTGAGTCTTCCTGTTGACTTCAGTGACTTGGATCAGGTCCTTTTACAGCCTTGTAACCCTAGTGGGGTTGCACAGATGTAACTGAGAGCAGAATTCAACCTATAAGTGCTCATGTGTATCCTCAGCACAGGGAAGCCCTTTCTGACTTGTGAATTTTTAACTGAGCACAAATGCCAAGAGAAAAGATTATCCGTCCATATCACCGTGTTTCATTTTTTCCCTTTCGCTTTGTTTGCCCATTTAAAGCACTAGTTCCACAGAGACGTGTGCTATAAAACATACAGACTCCAGGCCAGATTTTGCTTATTTACACACCCATGAAACAACTTTAATTTCTGTTATGTTTCATGAGCATAACAGACAATTTGCCTCTTCAACATTTACTGAACTTTTTGGTAGCAGTAATTAAAATAATTATTAATTCATGAATGCTTTTCCCTTTTACAGTGTATACCATCCGTTGGTCTCAAAGCTTTTCCCAAGCATTAATGAAGTAAATCTCACAATGCCCTAAATTCTAATCAAAGCTGTGGTGGGTGACCTTGAGTGAGCCATTTCACCTTTCAGCATCAATAAAACAGGGAGAACAACATTTACCATACCTACCTCACCTGAGAGGTTGTGCAGATTGATTAGTTCATTTTTGTACAGCGTTTTGATTACATACAGCACTATATAAGTACTGTTAGTCTTACTATTTGAGGGAAAAAATGAAGTACATCTTAATTTATTTTGGCACATCAGCTGAGGGTCTAGTGACAGTGTTTATCAATGACAAAATTTTAATAAGAGAGAACCCAATCAACCTAACTCAGGATCAGAGGCCAGTCAGCAGAGATCAAGTCAACATCCCCAGTCTTCATGAGTGAGTCAATCTGTTTCACTCATCACCCTAAGATTGACTTTGGCTTCCTACACAGACATTTACAAAACTGAGGGGACTTCTATTGAAATGAGACGGTGGCTGACTTCTGACTAGCTAAGACATTGGGCGATAATATTCTGAGGTGAAATTGATGCCCATACTAATGTCTGAAGTGTTCACTGTCCATTTCAAATAGTGACCTCTCTAAATGAGAAGTTTATGCTCGGCCTGTTGTGAAATTTTGATTGGTTGGTTTTTAAATATAATAGACATCCACAACAGAATAGAATGGGTCCAGGAATCTTCAAGTAGTCAAGCCATTGGACTGGTTTAATACTCTATAAGGTGACATCCTGGCTCCACTGAAATCATTAACAAAACTTCCATTGACTTCATTGGGGCCAGGGATTCACCCACAGACCGGAGACCCTATAGCAGCAGTTCTCAAACTGTGATGCATGAACCAGTAGGGGCCACACACAGGAGATATGCAGGTTGGTTTAAAGTATAGCAACACAATGCAGTATTAGTATGCAACTACAATGATCAAAGTTCCAAAGATGGTCCTCCATATGCTTCTGAGTTTTAAATATAACACGCTAGGATTTTAAAGTTTGAGAACCTGCGCTATAATATACCCACTAAAATATTTTTTTTAATCTTCAGTGACATTAGAAATTTGTTTAAGTTACATTTTTAGAGCTCTCAACTCTTTGTTTACTATTTTTAAGACAAATCCTGCAGTCCTTTCATGGGCAAAATTCCCACTAAGATCAACAGGAGTTTTGACTGAGCAAGGATTGAGAACTCCTGGATTTGGCAAGGAGACTGCAAGGATGCCTGTGATTATAAATTTTACTGCATCCTATAGATTTATGGGTGAAAGATTCAAACTGTTTTCAGTTGCTTGATTTTCCTATGTATTTTATTTTTAAAATTTGAATGTGAGCCTGGAATACCTCTTGGTTCTTTTTTTCGCCTGAGTCTTTCCCTTCTGGGACTTGCCAACTTTTTCATTCCTAACAAACTCGTGTGTGTTACGACAGTAAAACTTTCTAATGGTATTTCATCATATTCTGTACTTTCTGGAAGTTAGCTGATTTGTTCAATATGTTAGTGGCAATCCAAGACATACATTGACAATAAGAGGAAAAAAATGACAGAATGCCATCTTCAACCCTAGTAACTGAAAGCTCAGTAATATACCCAGGTTCTAATTTTTTCAGCTGAGCTACTAGAAAATAAACACATCAGAAACTAAATCATGCAAGCAACTGAATCTTTGCAGATGTATTCTTCTTTGCATGTGTATCTAATGTTTGGTAATGTTTGTTTCTTTATTTATTCACTTCTATAATTACACCTACCTTAAAAACTCTTAACTCATTACAAAGACATGAATATGTAATTATTTTATTAGAATCACCACAAAACAAGGCTCCTAGACATGGGCAACACCTGTAAATATCCAACCAGAAAAGCACCTCCCTCAACCTTTTCCCAGCTCAAAGGCACCCTTCCGACACTAGTCTTCCCTTTTCTGCTCCCAGACCCCTCACACAAACACACAAACATTCTCTTCTCCTCAAGAGCAAACAGGTGTAGCTTGCAGAACAACCTGAAGGAGGGTATTGTTAGCTCAAACACCTCAGATGAGCTCAGTTGTTGTAGTAATATATGGGGAGAGAGACAGTCTCATAAACACACCGAATTGGGAGTTGGGTGCCTAATTCTATTCTATTAGGTTTCTTTGAAAATCCCAACCTTAAAGACTATAATCAAACCCCTTAAACTTTGCCCTAACTTAGTGTTTGAAGCAACATTCAGTCATTTAGTCTTTTTCCCCTTCTCTGCATTGTGGGGAAATGCATGTTGTTGGTGTTGGATTTTTTTTAAATCAGCCTCTAATCTACAAGTAATTGGAAGGGCCAGTTCTTTCCCTAGATTTCTTATGGGGTTTTTTAACATTTTTTCCAGGTGGTGGCTTTTGCAGCTTCCACGTTTTTGTGATTCCTGAGGCACGTTTTCCTAGCCCGGAGCCTCACGAGCATCTGCTGGAACATAGTAGGGTCACACAGTGTTGTTACGAATAGGTGAAGCTCTGTTCTGGTTACATTAGTCGGCACTTTGAACACCACAGGAAACTTGAAGATGGCAGAAATACTCTAGAAGAGTACAGAAGTTTCTCCAATCATTACAAGAAACACACTGTGGATCAAGAAACTCCTTTTAACCAAACAGGACATATGAAAAAAATCTTACATAATAGCTAATACTTTTATACTAGGGGCAGAGGGCATCCAGTCGTGCCTTTTGGGGCAGCTGAGCTCAAGCAGGGATTCATACCCCAGAGTGAGAATGGGCAGCTATGAGCTGCAATCACTGCTTTCCACCAGGAATGGCGGTTTTAAACTCCAGCCCTGCCAGCAAGGGACTGCTCAGAGAATGTGCTGAATTAGCACAACTCCAGAGGGTTCTGGTTCCACCCACACCTTTTGTGACCCATGTCAGCAGGGTCAAGAGGCCTAGCAGTATACAGATGGTGACCTTCTGTGTACCTGCTCCAAGCAGGCTTACTACCACGAGGGGCACGCAGACTGCAATTCGCTGAGAAAAGATGAGGGACATGCAGTTCAGCCTAACGACTTAGTCCTGCCGACATGCCTGAGATGTAGGCAAGGATTATTATCTACCCCTTTACAAACCAGGAAAACTAAGGCAAAGAGTATGGCCAAAATCATCAAACTTGGGTGCCAATGTTAGTTACCTAAATAAGATCCCTTAATTGCATAAATAGCGATTTAGGAGCAGAACTGAAAGCACCCAGTTTTGCAAATTTTAACCCTAAATGATTTGCCCCAGGCCACACAGGGTTTGTGGTGAGCAGCTGGTGTCAGGGATAGAGTTTCAGGCTCCTACGCTTGGTTTCAGAAGACTGCACCACGCATCTCACGCACAAATGACACGGTACATGAATAAATACTTATTATTAAATGTGATTTGGAAACAGGATCTCAGAAGTGGGATAAATGAAGTCAAAGACACAATTTTCCAGTGACTTGAATGGGAGCATACTCTAGGTTTCCTGTCATGGCCTACATTACTCAGAACAAAACAAAACCAAAAGCCAGTTATTAAAATAAAGAGCACCCCGTATTCTTGTGTGGACACTGCTGACAAGGCTGCTATTGACGCTATCTACGACTTAATCCTTCTCCCATACTGAAGACAAAAGATCTAATTTCCACTTACAATGAAGTCTCTTTACATGGCAATGTCGTGTCCTTACAACAGGTATAGATTACATTTATGTCAGGCCCAAAGGTGAAATCCCCATGGATTTCAATCTGAGCAGGATCAGGTTCCCAGTGCCATTTGCCAGGCTGCATGTTCCACCAACCTTGAGCTGTCAAATGCTCTGACAAAAATCTCAAGCAACAGGCTCACTGAACACATCAGCTATCAACTCAAATTTAACCAACTCAGAAGAACCAGTTTCTAGATCAGCTTACTTCTTGATATACAGCTGCAGGGACAAGCCATCCAAGATTTTCAGAGGAGTTGATCATATTCTTTCAGTTCTTGAAGCTTCAGAGTGAACTCAGACAGATAACTGTCTCATCCTCAAAACTATCAACATGTCAAGATACAAAATAATTTCTTTCCTGCAGTTGTCATGTTTGAGGGACATAAGCAATGTTGTATTTATTTTGATTTTTGGTATCTGCCTATGCCCTTCACAATCCAGAAATCCAGAAAACATTTCTGACATGCTTGGCCATAAACACACAGTGCCAGTCCACTGTCATGATGATGATGATGATGATGATAATAATCTCACAATATATCAACCTATACCTTCAATCCCCTCCCAAACACCCAAGAGAAAAGATTTACACACATTAACATGACATATTAACTGTTTTAAAGGTGTCTTAGGTTGGGGCACCCAAAGCTGAGGCACCCTAAATCATTATTGAATTTTTGAAAATCTTGGCTATAGAATTTAGACCTTTACTAAAGGTTTCGTCCCAGGGAGCACATGACTGAAGCTTAAGAGAACACATGACTTAAACTGCCAGGTAACATTTCTGCAAATGCCTGACTGCTAGAACAAGTGGTTTTGTAAATCTGAACAGATACACTGATCTTCAAACAAATATTTAATTTATTTATTTATGAGAGCACCTACAGTGCGCTAGCTGCTTTCCAAACATTTAAGGAGGACCGTCTATGCTTTTGTGTCTTCGCAATCTAAGGATATCTAAGTACGCCCAAGTAACTAGCTGTACATTCAAATATCAACTTATGACAGTTACATCCTTTGAAAGTTTATTTCTGACATGCACAGTTATATTTAGCCCAATATGCTCAGCTCCTTACTTTAGTACTGTTTAGAATTTCTTCCTAGACATTTGGAATCTCATAGCTGCCAAACACCACTCACTTAACATATAGACATTTACCAAACATGACCCCACATAAAACAGACAAGAAGCTCTCTAACAAACCAACTGAAGAAATAACATACTGATGACAAAAGTAGTATCAGAACAAGTAGGGTCTGTTAAATTTTAAAAAAGGAAACAAAACAGAATCAGATCCTCTGTCAGTGTAAATCAGCATAACTCTGACATCAATGATGTAACCCAATTTACACCAATGGAGGATCTGTCCCACAATCTTTATAAGCAACTATGGAAACAGTGAAAAAACTACAATGATCTGAAGTTAAAATAAAAAGCTGTTTGGAACATTTTTGAAAAATCTTTTTATGGATCGAGGGCTGAAAGAGAGCAAGAGACTCTCACATTCAATAGCCCAGAGCTGGCCTGGGGTGATAGGAGACCCACATCCCACTCTGCTCTGAATTTGGAAGGGCAAGGACTTGAACCTGGGCCTAAAACACCAGCCTGCATGACACTTCCTCCTGAATTGAAAGTGGACATTTGGACAGGATTCCATTTTCGCAAGAACATTTGGAAGGTTTTGTTTTCATTCCAATGGGGAACAAAAACAAACCCCGAAAACCTTAGAAGTTGCTCCAGTCTGCTCTAGTTAAAAAACACAAAAAGTCCAGCACTGTAGATGATAAGGTTACCACAGCAACTTTATCTCAGCAGTCCCAAGGGACAATCATCAGAGATTCAGAAATGGAGGTCCACTGGCCCCAACCATGGACCTCAAGCCCTGCTTGCCATTTCCTCTGGCTCACTGCAAGCCAGCTCGCTTCCCCATGCACAGCCTGCTCAGTGGGATTGCTGGAGTGAGCCTCCAGAGGCTGGTGGAGGAGCTGCTGGGCTCCTTCAAGCTCTGCTCCTGGGGATCTACTATTTATAGGCTAAGAAAAAACAACAGTTGATTCCCGTGATTTCTAAGTGGGATACTTATCCAGTAGTGCTGCTCCTGTCTTATGGTCTCCTCCTTTAGCCACCTGCCCAAGGGGATGGGCCTGAGGCGCTTGTAAGCGCTGAACCAATAAGGATGTACAATTAGCTAGGTGTGCACGTATTCACAGGTTAAACCGTGTTTTTTGCTACGTAGGTCCAGGGTGCAATTTCCCAATAGTTCACATTTCTGAGCTTGTTTTAGAATGGGAAAAGGCATATTTTTTCACCCCCGTGCTCCAAAATAGCTGATGAGGATTTAGCAGAACTTTTCCAGATACCACACGTGGAAAACTTCAGCTGAAAAGACTCTTTTTTCCTTTTTCAGGCAGTTCAGGGTAAACATGATTTTATAATGGAAAGTGTTTTACAACTTCAGCTGCAACAGTCATAACCACTGGTCACTATTCTAAATAATGAACAACAAATGCAACTTGAAAAGTCCTAGAAGTCACAACTTTTTTTTTTTCTTTGTGTCCAGCTATGTTTTATGGTTACACAGGAGGAATATGGCCCATTGCCGTATGTCAGGTCAGCTCTGGTCTGAGGAATTTCATATCCTGTGAAATATTGCTGACATTTCAATCCACAGTAACCTATTTGCAAAGTATTCATTTGCTCCTTACTTTATGAGTATCCAATAAAAGACTGCCATTTTACAATCCATTAAAAAAGATGAAAAAATTAAATAAAATCATGAAAGACATTTGCTGGAAGTAATAAATAATTTACCTCCAATTTTCACACACTGAAAATTAAACTGGCAACTGCTCAAAAAGTTATTAAAATTATGGTGACTAAAGATATTTTGGAATCAAGTGCCAGCATTAAAAGAGCTAAAACGCTGCACAGAGTTTCTTTTGGGGGGGAATAGATTTATGCGTTAAAAAGGGGGGATTTTGTTAAGGCAACTACCTCCAGTGAACTGCATGTAGTTCTACCTTATATTTGATATTAGAAGTCAGGAGAGAGAGAGAGTCACACTCATAACCAGGCACTGGGATGGAGGAAGGGTTTGGCTGAGCCAAATGACGGCATGTTATTATTTCTCTTAGGCGTTGACGGGAGAGTGATCTGCGGTCGATTTAGCGGGACAAGTCATCTTGTTCAGTACTATGGTCCCAGCCCCACAATCAGATCCCTGATAGTGCAAGAGTCCACATGGGTGGATCTAATCACAGCATGAGGACGTATGTCAAATGCTTTTGTTTAATGTGCACGCAAGTGCACACACACACACACACAAAATGATCCCATTATAAAGAAACACATCAGTTGCATGCTTGGCTGTTGTCTCCTTCAGTTCACTCCCCTCCATTGACATTTTATATCTCTGAATACATCTGTCCTTCTCACACACAAAAACCTCACACATACATACCCAAAAAACCCCAACACTGTTTCTAAAGGAACATATATTTGGAAGATTCCATTTCTCACCAATACTACCCTGTTTGATTGAGTCTGACACCTTTCGACTGGTTAAAGGCCACTTCCTTACAGAGAAAATATGGTCTCATATCTGTGTAAAACCAGCTCCATGAATCTGTTATAGAACACAATTTTCAAATTTGAATAGATTAATTAGGGATCTAAACCTATGCTTAGGCACTTGAATTAGCGGCTTGCTTTTCAGAAGAGCTGAGCACCCATACCTTCTACTGAAGCCTTTGCAATATCGGGTGCCTGACACCTAGAGAAAGGAAATCAGCAGCAGCTATAGGCTGGAGCAGATTACTTCCTGGAACAAGTAAGGAATCAGGGACCACGTTCTGATTCCTTGAATCAGGGACCACGTTCTGATTCCTTGAATCTGCCCTGAAGCAGTACAACTCAGAGTTACTACTTGTTCAATGTTTGTGTCAAAAAATACTAGTATGGATTTGGTTGTCAGTTTGAAAACCTGACCATAATCTGCAGTCGTTCAGAGAACTATTTATGAAATTTCCATTAATCTGTCCGAAACTAGGGACAAATCATGGTCCCACTGCAAGGAGGTACTGCATAGGCACATGATGCAGCAAAATAAACAGAGGACGCAAGAGTCAAAGCGATACTTGAAGAACAGTGTATCCGGGGGGGCAGGTTGTGCAATCAAGAGATCTACTGGCTTGTGAGGTAACAGCATACACCTCCATTCTGCAAGCTCTTGAATGGCTGCCGATCTTCTCCTTCCTGGTGCAGAAGCTTCTGCTCCTGCTGTCTCATTTCCCTGCCTCGAGGAGGAGGAGTGATTGGTGCAGCTCCCCTGCTGCAGCTCCAAACGTTGCAGGTGCAGTGGAGCACAGTGAGCTCCCACAGAGCTGTGCTTCAAACCATGCAAGTACCTTGATATGTTTCTACTGTGTCCGAGAAGGCTGGGACAGACTTTACTCAATAATGAGCACCGACAGTACTGCACATGGTTAATATTCTACAATGGTGATATTTTTGCTCAGATTCTTGACACTGGCTGAGGATATAAAAATTAATATTGAATTTTTCCCAAAACAACACTACCTACCCCATACGCAAAGCCAATGATTTCAATTTCGTAACATTTAAAGAATTAAAAACGGAATGCAGTCTTTTCCCACCCCCTTAGTTGAGCAGAGCAAAAACACTACCAAAGCGTAACTTGTGTCCCCAGTGGAGTCCCAACAATACCAAGCTTCCACTGCAGACTGTTTGATATACTGGCGGAATTGGTAGAAGTTCAAAGGTCCTTAAACACTTCCTCGCTTGGCAGCACTTGTGAATTTAAGACAGGGAATTGGAGGACAGCAGTGCAATAGCTCTGATCTCATGGAATCATGGGAAATTGCAGTGCCATGCTATGAAGAGTCATTATTATGTTAAATCAGTCTATTAATTCAGCTCAAGATTCTATGGCCACTGCATAATATTAAGCACTTAGTTCTGCTCATGCAGTCTTTCCTAATGCATTGGGAACACTGTGTGCCCTAGTGAGGACAGTGAAGGACTGCATTAGAAATTACTAGTGATCTTAACATAAGATCCACATGTCTTTAACAGCCAGCATGCCTATACAATTCACTGAAGATGTTTCCATCTGTGAATATTTCCCATTATAATCTAATCTTGTCAAACTAAATGTCCTTTTTAAAATATTTCAGAAGTTAATATTTATAATAGATATTAGGTCCTATCCTGCAGCCCTCAGAAAAAACTCCCTGTTGGCTTCCAGCTCAAATTAATCTCCCAAATTGCTTTTGGGGAGGTTTCCACAACTTGAGCGCCTGCTGACACAAACACCCTCTTCCAAATTTTTGTCCTCAACATTCATGGTACAGGAGGCCTTTGAAAGAAAAGGCAGCTAAAGCCCTAGTGACCGAAGTCATGTGCCAAGTATGACAGATTCCAGAATAAAAGGGGTTTTGAAGTTATACGCTGCAGGATTGCTCAAGGCATTCGGCACCCGCACCATAGCTTCTAGTAGAGACCCACATCGAGGAATCCCTCCAGCTGCTGGACTGTTAGTGACAGAGACGAGTTTTTCTTAATATGAGAAATTTTCATGTTCCTTTTTGGAAATGATAGTTCATGCAGGTATGAACTATCTGGCTCTGGAGGGCAGCAAAACAGTGCCTGAATGTCTTCTCTACTTAGGTTTTGGCAAGGTTTCACCCAATGAGGTTCTGAAGGTAAATGGGGAACTTCAGACAACAACCTATGATCTTGGTTCGCACCACTTCATGGATGGTGAGGGTCAGAGAGGAAGTGCTGAAACCAGTTTTACAGGAGGCTGTTGACACCTCCCTTAAGTAGAGCAGGGTACCTGCTTTCCTTAAGGAAGCACCTGTTAGACCATGGCTCAAGAAACCATGTCTTGACTTGACAATCTTACCAATCATCAGTTTGTATTGATCATTTTTTCTATGGGAAAGGTGATCGGGTAGGTTTTGGATAGGCAGCTCTGACAATACATGTGGTCAATCTGGTTAAGAATTTCACAAATGTGCGCCTACACCCGGGTTTCGGCACATAAAATGACCTGATTTTTAAAAGTGCTGAGCACTCAGCAGCTCCCACTGAAGTTAATGAGGGATTTTGTTCTGTGGGCAAAACTGGACTCAGAAAGTAAAAAGCACTTAGGCTACATTAACACTACTAATCCAGCAAAGCAGGAGTTCAACAGTTCAAAAAAAGATAATGCTCAGCACTTCCTAGGAAGCATTCAGTCATTTGTTCCTATAGGACTCAAAAAGGTCCTTGAACCAAAACAACAGATTACAACCAACTTCCTATCTTGTTTATTCCTTGAGGTTCATCTTTCATATTTGATGTGTGCTCTTCATAATTCTCATTTTTGCAACCAGGGCAAAAAATTGGGGGGGTATTCAGAAAATTGTCATTTGAAATGGTTACTCCAGAAATAAGCCCACTAAAGAACACTAATTATCTCCAGCCTCACATCCTCACCCTTCTTGTTTAGATGTTACATGTAATAAAAAAAAAAGCTAAAATAAACACACAACATTTAACTCCAGTCTCTTAAATGCACAGGGTCAAATGCTCTGCGAGCGTTAACTGCTGCAGCGCTAAATGAGTCGCACCCATTTATACAAGCAGAGAATTTGATCCATAATTACCTAATGTGTTTAGCAATGCATATAGAAATTATATATCTGTGTGTGTGTGTGTGTAAATATATATATAAAATTTGAATAGTATTCTTGTATAGTTTTGTGAAGTACTGTGTGATGATTAGCTGATCTGATATTTTTAAGCATCACAATTTAAATATATGAGTGCTTTTTTAATAAGCTAAAAAAGGAGTATATA
This sequence comes from Caretta caretta, assembly GCF_965140235.1. Lineage (NCBI taxonomy): Eukaryota > Metazoa > Chordata > Testudines > Cheloniidae > Caretta > Caretta caretta. Next base: position 26,155,863 of record NC_134209.1, read on the forward strand.
ATCTGCTTTGAATTCACTCTCCATCTGGAATGCTGAAATACGAAGACTAATTTTAACTTACCATTGTCATTAAGTTACTAAATAATGTAGCATTAGAAGATCAAAATTAAGGATGTGCATTGCCGTGTGGTTTTCAGTTCTTTAATGTGTGTGTTAAAGGTGACAGTATGGTTGAATTGAAAAAGTGTGTAGGTTTAAAGATGATTTTAAGGGGGTTGTGGTCTAGCGTTACGATAACAATTGGCTACTAAAGCTTAGAAATGGGTATCGTGTTGGGTGTGATGCTTGTCTTAACTTATTACTTCCTTGCTTTTTTAAGCATACAATGTTGTGAGAAAACAACTGCATAATCTCAAAAGTCAATTAATGACACTTTCTGTGGGAATCTAAATCTATGTGACATCCCCATCACGTCCCCCCGACACACACACACACACTTCTACAAACATTCCTATGTCTCCTTCAAGAGAACTACTGATACTGTATCAGCTCTCTTTTTATTTAGATATTTATTACATATTTGCGTGAAGAATCAGGCCAATGTTTTTGAAAGCACATTAACTATACCATATGCCTACTTAAATCATCCCCATCAAACGAGTTGTAGAATAATGCACTGGTTCATTCTGTTCTTCCTTCTTTCTCAATGCGTTTATGTATATTTATCCAATTTGTTCTGTTCTTCTTGCCAAATTGCAGGTTTGAGATCCCAGTTATGCAGGGGCAGCTGTGCTATTGTTGATGTCTTACAAAACAAAGGTCACAGACTGAGCCCATATCACTAGAACTAATGACAGCTGCATGTTAACCATTAGGGTACGGACATGCAATGATCAGGGTTCATGGACCTCTGAAAGTAAGAATAAATCATACCATGCCCTTTGGATAACATGAATTTAAATCTCACTTTAAGAAATTATTTTAGTGCAAATTAGCCTGTTGCAAAATATATACATAAATTAAATAAACAGACCAGCAAGTGACCTTTTTTCCTCCCACCCTTTACTGAAAAAGAACTTTAAAACCACCACCAACATGGAGATATGAAAAATCAAAGAACATTTGACAGGCGAAGTCCAATCCCTTACGTATACAGCTAATGTTAGTTTTTCTCTTTGCTGAAATTGATAAGAATTTCCAACTGTTCCAGGCAGTACAGTCACATATCAAACAAAGAAATACACTAACACAAGACATTGTTGAAAGACTGTTGTTTCCAAACCCATCTCAGCAACTCCAAATAATGAAACACCTGGGCGGGACTAGTTCAAATGCCCTTTGTTTGGCATCTCCAAACAATCTCTAAAGCTTGAGAGGCCAGGCCTATCTGCCCCATGGGTGGCCTGATGTATATTCCCTCCTTCCCTGCTGCCTTTCAGACCAAAATCCAAGCATCCAAAGTTGTTGTTTTTTTAAAATGTTTCTGAGGACTAAACATGTTTGTTGAAATGCCAAAGAAGAGGGAACGCAACAGACAGAGCAGACTAATGAGATGAGGCACATGTCCATAGATACAGCTCTGAGACTAAACAGCTGGCTTCGAGGCGGTCTGTCTATGGCTACTTCACCAGTGTGGTGTTAATTATTTAAAAAAGAGAACTGGGGAAAAGACTGCCACATCTGTCACCCCCACACAGGCAGAACCTTCACTCATCGCAGGACCAGATGTGTTTATTCGAAACATATATTAACTAGCTATTTAATGGGTTAGAATCCTTAGCCAAAAGTTAATTAGGCAAACATATTAAACATCAGTCACATTACGTGGCAGCCCTTTTTTTTCTTCTTCTTCTTCTTCTTTTCATAGGAGTTCTTAACACCCACACAAAAAAAAAATAAAATAAGGAAAACAAAGCAAAACCACAAGGCAATGAAGTGATAGTGATATACTGAATACTTACAAACAAAATGGTTGCCACATGTTAACATCCCATGAAAACAGCCGTACACTAGGTGTTTTTTTCAAGGACACAAAAGAAGCGGTCTCTCCGCTGCTTTAAATAATACAGACAGAGACAAGTACTTGTCCCAGACCTGAGAAAGAGCTCTGTGTGAGCTTCAACGCTTCTCTCTTTCATCAGTAGATGTTGGCCCAGTAAAAGGTCTTACCTCACCCACCTCGTCTCTAGAATACCCTGGGACCAACGTGGCTACAACTACACTTTGAATAATACACTCATATGTGGAGGAAGAAATGGGAGGTTTACATCTACAGGTAATTGTTAAAGTCTCTACTGCTCGAGTAATCTGAAGTAATTGGGAAGTAAAGTTCTACTGAGCAGAGCCAAGTCAGAAACTTTATAAAGGATGGATTGCTCTGGTTCAGCATATATTATACATATCCCAGAAGATACAAGCACTACTGTGGCAGTCTGCCTGTGTAATGAACTTACCACAAATGTGACTGGCCAATGTAACATGCTGCTGTTATGCAGGAGATTAAATTCAGAAGCAATTTTAAAATTCTGGCTCCCAGACTAGTGTGACTGAAAGCAGGGATGGGGCACAGATATGACATGCTTCATTTCCAAGAAGGGTCCAAGGGGATGGAAAAGGGAAGCCAGTCTCCTTCAGCAGCAACTGTCCCTGCCAGCTAGTTTATGGAACACCTTTCGGCTGACCGTGAATGACCTCACCGCACATTAAGCAGGTGGCGCCCTTTTGTCTGGGTTGTCGGAAAAGGTGTGTTCCCCTTTAGGAAGGGGGGGAGCCAGAGGGCTGCCTGCTACATGGAGACAGCTCCATACCTGGTCAGTGTGGGGACACCAACCTAGATGCCAGGAAGAGAAAAGGGCTATTTATGCCCACAACTGTGCAGCAAAAGCCCTCTTGTTTTTCACCTGGACCAGGCTGAACAGAACCCAACCCCTCCCCAGCTTGGAAGTAATTGAAATGCCAGGTTTCATCATGAACAATTGTGGCTATTATGCTAATTGCTCCTTTCTCAGGAGGCAGAAAAAGAATTTTTTCCCCTCACCACCAGCCTGGCCAACGCGAGGTGGGGGGGTTTCACCTTCCCCGCAGTGGGTTGGGGGTATAATGATATCGTGACTCATTAGGTAAGCTTGGGGCAGCTGTCCAGTGCGGGTGCTCCATGGGGAATGGATCCGGTGACCAGACAGAACAGACTGGGAAAGGATTTAAAGGCAGGATTCTTTAAAGGTCCGGAAATGGCGAGGTGGGGGGAGGGTGTTGTCCACCTCTGAGTCAATCTCCCCCTCTTTTTATAGTCTCCCCCCCACCCCAACTCTCATTCGAAGGGAGGATTGGTGAGGTCCCAGCAGTGGGTTCACAAGATGAGTAAGGGCAAGGGCTGCCAGCAGCCCCCCGGCTATATGTAAATGATTATGGAATTACCTCCATTGTCCAGTTTTATCTGCCAGGTACTCCCAGACATTTAGGAATAAAGTGCAGCCTCATTAAACCACATCCAGTCTCCTGTCCTTCTTCCAGAATAGCCAGACAATGAGGACAATTGTCTGAAAACCAGACTGGAGCAGTCACCGTATCAAGTACCCCCGTGCACACATCTCAGCTGTGTCTGGCTTTACGTCACACGTTTTCCTACTCTTCCTCTTAAATCTGGTGCTGCATGCCAACCCCCAAGACTAGATTTCAAAATCAGAAAGCAGGGCTCAAAATACCAACACTTTTCATTGATAGGCTTCAAGGAACTATAAAGAAAGGGAAGTACAAAGCAATGGTGGGGTGAGAGTTGTATGCTTCCACTTACAGAAAGCTCATTTACTGGGCACAGAGGTTTGGTGGAGACAGCCCCAGTTACTGGAGTGGGTTTGGGGTGGAATCTTGCGGGAGTTTTTCTGCTGGTTTTGTTTTTCTTGCATTGTTTCTTTAAATAAATGTCCAAGGTGCTCAATGTAGCAGACAGGCATTGTTGATGACAATAAATAAATTCATTTTAAAGAGACTTTCACTATATTATTTTCAAGTGTTTTCAATTAAAATTAAGCTATGACCATAGAGGATAGAACAGTGTCAGAACAGAACTCGGGCCAAATCCTCAGAGTGTGTCTAAATTCCATTGGTTTCAATGGGAGTCAGGTACATAAATAGGCTCTGGGCCTCAATGTCTTACAGAAACCCCTGAGTTCAGAAATCACCGAGATCATTCCATTCCTTGGGCCAGGTAAAGCTAGGAGCTGCCACCACCACGTCGGCGTTCTGTAGCCCCAATTCAGAAAAGTTTTTAAAAGACCTGCTCAATGTTAAGCATGTGCTTAATTCCCATTCATTTCAATAGAACTGAAGCACCCTTCCTGCAAAGGGATGCCTTCCTCTCCCAGGGCATGAGTGTGGAAGTATGTACTACTACCTACACTCCAATCCAGGGGTATGCAGACTTATTCAAATCTGCCGGACTTCTTATTTGAAGAATGGTGTGAAACAATACAATATAAAGAAAGGGAAAGAAGAAGAGGGACTAAGTGGTTCAAAGGCAGGAACTGGGCAGCTCAAGAGGCGGCAAATGAGATACAGAGCTTTTCAGCGCTCCATCACCAATTTCAATCCTGCCCAGTTCAATAGTGAGGGAAAATCACTGTCACCTAATGGCTATTGGGTACCCTTTGTGACACAAGTTGATCATACAGTCATAGAAAGGTAGGGCTGGAAGGGACCTTGAGAAGTCAACTAGTCCATCCCCCTGTGCTGAGGCAGGACCAAGTCAACCTAGACCATCCCTGACAGGTGTTTGGCCAACCTGTTCTTAAAAGCCTCCAACGACGGGGACACCAAAACCTCCCCTGAAAGCCTATTCCAGGGCTTAACTATATTCTCAGCCCAGCTCTTAGGGTATGTCTACACCGCAATTAGACATACCCTAAGAGCTGGGCTGAGAATATAGTACTGTGCCAGCTGACTCAGGCTCACGGAGCTCGGGCCCGCAGGGCTGTCTGATAGAGGTGTAGACATTCAGGCTAGAGCTGCAACCCCAGCTCTGGGACCCTCCTAACTTGCAGGGTCCTGGATCCCAGGCTCCAGCCCAAGACAGAACGTCTGCACTGCAATTAAACAGCCCCATAGCCCGATCCCCAAAAGCCCAAGTCAGCTGGCACAAGCCAGCCACGGGTTTTGAATTGCAGCGTAGACATACCCTTAGTGAAGCAGCATTCACATTCAGACCCACAAAAACGCACAATTCTCCATACCAGAGAGGCTGAATAGTCACGGAGGTTGAAAGCCCCTTTCACCCCCATAATTAAACTCCCCTGGGTCAAAGTTTGGTGCATTATATGGCTGGCATCACTGACTACTGCAGAGCTGTAATTGTTCTGTGCATAAAGGATTTTACTCTGTGGACTAAGACTCAGGAGATGTAGGTAAAATTTGCAGTTCTGCCACAGACTCCCTGTATGATCTTGGGAAAATCATTTAAAATCTCTCCATGCCTCAATTCCCCCATCTGTAAAATGGGGACTTCCCTTCCCCCACCCTTTTTCTCTCCTGACAATGTAGATTGTCAGCTCTTCAAGGCAGGGACTGTCTCTACTCTGTGTTTGCACAGTGACCAGCACAATGGAACCCCAATCTAAGTTGAGGTCTCTAAAAGTTAAGTCAATACCAGATAATAACATTAATAACTTGGTTTATTAATTTGGCTCCTTTCATAATTACTAAATTTGCATTTTTTGAAGCGCTAGATAGGCAAGGCCCCTCGTTTTCCATTTTTACCAATTTTTCCCAAAGCATTCCCAGGTTTTACAAAAGCTATCCTTCATTGTTTTTAAACCAATTTTCACCCAAGTTTTGGATCACTGGGTAGATGTGTTTATGAACCAGGCTGCTTCCTGCATCCTCAGTGTCCCACCAGGCTGACGTGGAGAGACTATTTTCTAGGTCTGCAGGAGCGAGAGCAGGCCTTAGAAGAGACCATTTGAAAAAATTGCTGAGAGAGTCGACAGTACTTAGATCTTTTGGAATTTGTACTGAAGACCCTTATATCAAGCATAACAACAGTAAACTATTTTAAAAAGAAAATAAAAAGATAAAGGCTCAAACTGCTTTTACTTTCAATATTCTTACTTGTCTCTATTTGTTGGTTTTATTCTGGCCTCCTGTCCCCAGATATTAACATCAATATTTACCCAGAATACTGTGAAGTTAATTTTTTGCATTGATTTTCATCTTTTTTTTTTAATTTTGTAATAAACTGATAAATTTCAGAGAAATGTTAAACAAAATACAACCCAGAAATGAAAGGCCTTTTATAGATGTGACTCAGAACAAAAAGCCAGTAAACCTTTTGCTCCGAGCAGTTAATTCTTTCTTAAATCTGTGCTTCAGGGATGCAAGTAGCACGTTCCCACAAACTTTCACTACAGACCAGAGGGTGAGAAAATACATATGCCTGTCTGTGTTGTCACATGCCGCCAAAAAACAGAAAAGAAAATAAATGAGTTTGAGGACAAACTGTTTAAATAAAGGAAAAACAACAAAGATCAGGAGAAAAGGGGGAACCCGCAAAAAGGAAAAGCAAGATGGTCCTTAACCATCAAGGACCTAATAAGACTAAGTAGGACTTATTTCCTAATCAGTTCAAAAGAAATTAGGAGAAATCATTGAATTTCAAGGGAAAATGCCAGTAGAATATTCATTTTTTCATCCTAGAAAACACTTTTAGAAATTTGTAAGATATTATACTCTGGAAATGGGAAAAAAATTAGACTTCAAAGTCCCAATTAGGCTATGTTCTGAAATCCTCTATAACTAATGTACAGGCTTTTTGTCTGTATTATTTAACTCAGATTTTTTTCTGACTCTTTTCTGTGATTTTTTATATGAAAGGATTGAGACAGAACTGAATTACAAAGAAATGGTCGAGGGAATGAAGAGGGATGGCCCAAAAGAAAGAAACATTAAAATTAAGGACCTGAGGAATGGCAGTGTAAGGCTGCACAATGCTGTTTTTGTTTCATAGGTCCTTCTGAGCTTCCCTAGCATTCACAAGTGAGTGAAAAAACAAACGAAGCAGCTGCTGTCAACAGGAAGAACAAAGATTTCAATGACACAAGCTCCTCTTGTCGGGGAGTCTGGTTAATATCCAACTAAAAGCATGTTCTCAATTGGTACTTGCAGTTCAAAAATATCAAACCAAGTGCTGAGCACTAGCTGGTTCACGCAAACTTAGCAGCACACAAAATCATTTTCCACCACGTTTGTTGCCCTTTTGGGACAATTAACTATTATAAAAGTTTTTTAAAAGAGCCCCAGCGATACAATGACCTCCTGTGTTTTACTTGATAATTTGTTTCATTTTCTCTGGCTAATTACTGGGGTGACGCCTGTACAAAATACCTTTACAATTATTTACCAGAAAAAGTATCCTATCTTGTGCTCCTTCCAATGATCTTCAAACTGGTCACTATATATTAAAAACAAACTGATCAGCTGTAACAATTTAAAGCCTCCCTCTCCTGCATGCCTCTTTATGTAAGTGTTTTTCAGACTAAAAGTTCGAATGTAAGAAAGATGTTCCAAAACTGGAACTGAAGTACAATTTTGGGGATACATACAATCGAACTTTTACCTTCCTACCCCACCACAACAACACTTTACTTGGATTTTCCTCTCCCTTTGTCTTAGACCACTATCACGATTCATTTTGGACAGGACATCGTAAGCGAGAAGACCCTAAAAATGAAGCCAACATCACTTGAAGACAGAGCAAGTCAGGTCATTATAACCGCAGCATACACTGCCGTCAGACCATGTTATCTCTGCATTGCGACTAGGTCTCCATAAGCTCAAGGGAGCAAGAGTACTAAGGCTGCCCCTACACTCAGACAAACCAGTGTACGTCTAAATGTATCTTAATTTTGGTGCTCTGCTTTGTTCATAAAAGCAAACAGATTCTGCCACTTACTTACGCTGAACAGTACTTAACTCCACAAGGAATCCCACTGAAATCAATGGGAATATACAGAGTAAAGGAAACTCAATGGAAGGGTGTGGCAGAATCTGGCCCACATAATTTAAAGATGGAAACCACCTAGTACATCAGCCAACGTATCTCCCTGAAAACTCAAGTTAGTTCCCTTCTGTACATTTATCAGTGTTTTGTCCCAAGTGATGCAGCTTCCACCAGTTCCCTTAGGCAATGCCAGTCTGATAACTCCGGCTGCCCGCAAGATTGTCCTGATATTTATCATAAACCTCTTCTTTCTTAATTTTGGCCCATTATTCCTAGTTACATCCCCTTTCTTCACAGGTCAATCCCTTGCCTCTTCCCTGAAATCTGTCTAGTTTGTCAGTAGCTTTCTGATTATGAAGTTCCCACAACTGAATGCAACATCTCCAGGTGTAGACCTGTATCAAGAGGAATTATCATCATTTCACTTCTCCATAATATGATGTGCCTCTGGGCCTGCAACTCAAAACGGAGTTGACCTTTTGGGCTGCCGGGTAATTTCAGAAAAAATTTGCCATCTTCCATCACTCTAAGTCTCTTCAGTATTGCTGCTTTTTTCGGTTTCTCCCACCAACTGAACATCTGTATGTTGCTTTATCTCATCCCGTACACATTAGCTTGCATTTTCCCAAATTGAATTTTGTTTTCTTATTTTTGCTACTGTTTCTAAAGTCTTTAAATGCCACTGTAATCTTTTTCCTATGCAGAGTCATTTGAGAATTACATAAATAAGCTCCACTTCAAGATCATTAATAAAATTATTAAATAAAGATCAGACCTTTCAGAGATCCCTTCTTTTATCTTTGTCACTATTACCCCCCCACACACACACACTTATTAGCATGCATGCATGCATATTGTCCCTATTCAACAAGGCACTTAAGCACATAACCAATTTTAAATATGTGAGCAACACCATGCCTTCAACAGAACTATTCAATGGGTTTAAAGTTAGGCACATGCTTAAATACCTTGCTGAACTGAGACCTACATTCTGATTTCACTTTATGGCATGAGCTAAGTACAAATACACTGTGTCAGTTTAAATGCAGAATATGTAAAGCACAGTATCCATTCTGGAAGCATGCCAATGATGCTGCAGCTGCATTATGGGAAGCCCTGTACTTCTCTGCCAGTCTATTTTGATTGCAACGATTACTCTACAACCTCTCAATTACTTTCATTTAAACAAAAGCCTGGAATTCATTGCACAGGCCAAATCCTGCTTGCCCTATTTACAGCAACACTTGCATGAGTAAACCAAGCAGGATTTTAGCCTGAAGAGCTTGTACATCCAAAATCTATTACTGTAATCTTTCAGGGAGAAACTAGAGTATACATAACTCATGTAAACCAGGAAATTGAACTTTTATGTCAGTAGATATTTACTCAGATTGTTTAATTTCAATAAAATACGGTACTGTGTGGGAGCACTGCTTCAATTTAAAAGTTATTTGATCTTATTATTGCCATCTCCTCTGCATACACATCAGCTGAAATGCGGAAGCTGAGTTGAGATGACTTCAAAAGCTTTTTAAGATGCTAAAAAGGTAGAAAAATATGGTCTTGACTCTGGTCCCAGTGAAGTCAATGGGAATTTTGCCACTGACTTCAAAGAATGGGAACCCTTTGTTTGTGCTGGGTACAACTACAAAGATATTTTCAAAGCCTGCATTTGAAAACCTGCCTATTAAAGGAGTAGAAATAAAAAGAGCTATTAATAACAATAATTTATTTTAAAACAGACATCAGTTCCTCCTGTGCAAGCCTTCGAGAAGCTGAGTCAAAGGCTCTGGGTTTTCTCTGCAAGGATGGATGACATCAGAAATATCTACAGCAAGGAAGGAAGGAAGGGGAAATCTCTTCTCTGCTTTAGCTGCTTATGATATCCTGCAGCTACAAAAGGAGAATCATGGAAAATTAAGTTCAGGCTTCGGCAGTTAAAAAGAAGGGGAGATGGTTTTCAAATATTTTATTTTAAAATGTAATTGGGTATCATTTTTTTTTAAAAAACTCTAAGGGTCAGACATTTGGGCAGAAGCAGCCAGCGTTTATATTAGCATCAGCTAACATAAACTCAGGCACAGGTCCCTGAAAGCCCCAAATCTGCTGGGGGAGAGGAAAGGTTCTGTGTCACAAAGCGAATGCAACCTCCATCCTTACCAGGAGGCCCACTAGGGACCAGCACACTGCAAAACATAGATAACGGTGCCTGGGAAGGAAGCATAGTCAGGACAGATGGGGTTCAGTGCACTCCACCAGATGGGCTCCTATGGAGTCCTCAACGGGAATTAAAACTGTCCCTTATGGACAGAGAATCCAATGTAGGGCAAATGGCAATTTATACCTCCATATAAATTGTGCCAATTTGGTGAATCTGGAATGAATGGTTCAACTCCACTAGTTTACACCAGGGGCTAGCTTGGCCCTAAATGTAGATTCTATAACTGCTCTGAGTTATTGATCAGTTTTTGTTTTCAATTCAATTCACTTTTAAATGAAAAAGTAACAAGAATCATCAAACAGAAATACTCATGTAAAACTCATACCTATTCTGCTGACCTCCTCTGCTCAGGGGTGAATTTCACTTTCAGTGAATTTAAGTCCCAATTTAGCTGTTTTCATGGTGACTTAAGTGGTGCATAGGCCTCATGCCTTCTGCCCAGGTGTGAATTTCACCCTGAGCTCTTAGTTACGCATAACACAGTGCTTCATATTTACAGACAGAAAAATCCCAAGTCACATCTCCTTTTAGCACACCAGGTACCTACCTACCAAAAAAAAAGTTTATCTGGGTACAAACTTCATTTTGCATACCATCTATAACTGTGATGAAGAGGAATTTTGTATGCACACTGCCACATCAGCTGACATTGCCACATCACCCTGCTTCATGCTGCTATCTAAAAATGTACCACTTTGTCAGAAATGCCACACTATAAATCTCCAGGCAGTATTTTGTGGGTATCTAACAAACTACAGCCAGCAGCCAGATATAGAGAGAACAGAAATATGTTTGGCATTAATCCAATAAAACCAGTGGTTTGCCAACCAAATGGATTTATTTTAAGAATTTTTTGCCTCTTCAAGCTCCGTATAGATGTTGCCGTACTTATAAACGTTTTTAATTCATCAGCCTACAAAAATTAAAGATTGTGTAAGTACCGAAGAGGAAAAATGAAGCGGGAAACTACTGTATTCCCCCCCCCCCCCTGCATCCACATAGGAAACAACTCAAGGCAAGTTAAATTACAAAATGAACTTAGTCTGATATTTTGTTGTACTTAATCTATATAACATTTCCAATTCCATTAAAAAGAACTCCAGAAGACAGCATGCAGATTGCTGCTACATTAGGAAGTAATATTAGATCCACTACATAAGGAATTACTGGGAGGTATCCAACAACAGTCTGAGCTGTGCCAATGGAAAGTCAAGAGTTCAAATATGTACATTTCTTTCATAGCTGTCAATCTTCTGACTTGCCGCGTACTGCTTATCTTTAAGCCAAAACTTGTGACTTTTTCTTCCATGCAGTGTTTTGGACGTACATGTTATAGCTGGATAACTTTTCCAAAGCGGTGCTATGTCGAATCTGTACATATTTTAATCTACAGCTTGTATTTCCTCTGAACGCTGCTGGAAAGAACTGCCCTGCAGTTAGGTACTTTGTTTGCCTTGCAATTACAATATGGCATGTTGTCTTCTGCTGTGACACTTCACAGCCCAACAAGCCCTTTCCTGAACAACAAAAATACAGCATGTTCAAATACTTTACACTGTGTTTTAATATTGATCGATCAATATTCTGTGCATTTCATGTTCAACTGCCATAGTGTCAGGCTAGTACTAGCTATGGTGGTGATTAGTTACAAGTTCAGGATTTCCAGTGTGTTTATGCTACATTGTGGGCCTGAGTTACCACTGCATTACTCCAGTTTTACTATGCTTGGTGAGGAAGGGATGAGTTTTTAAACCCGATTAATTTATGTCTTCCTGATGCTCAAATTGGCTTTCTCATAGCTCTGCATGATGTCAATTCATCTTAGCCGAGATCAAAATCTGTTTTGCTGTGGCTGCAGATTCAGGGCCTTATTGGCTGCTGCATTACTCCAGTGATATGCCAGCAAAACTCCACTGAAATCAGTGGGAATTACACTGGAGTCATATCCGAGCAGAACAGCTCTAACAGACATACATCTTGGTTACGACACATCAACATCACATACAGTTATGAAAAAGCAAATTTCATCGCCAGGACATCATCATAACCAGATTACAAACTCATCCCCTCTCCCCAAAACCTAATTCTCAACATTTCTCCACCATTATAAAATAATGCAAGCTCCCTCTCACCCCTCCACTGCAGCTCATCCCTTGAAGGTATTTTAGTTTACTCATTTGCAACTTTTCTCCTCCAAACCGCCATTCAATACACAAAACAGATGTGCATCCAATGGTCAGCTATTAGTAAGGCAGAGCAGTACCTGGGGCTAAAAAGAGCCAGGCAGTCAGTAAGCAGAGGAGAGGTGCCAGAGGCAGGCATGGCAGAAGTTCCCTGGGAGAGGCTGCCAAAGTCCCCTGGGAGGGGAGGCAGTGGGAAGCTGGAGTAATGCAGAAAAGAGGAGAAAGCCCTGGCAGGCAGTGCTCAGTTAAAAGAGCACAGAAGGATCCTACCAAAGGTCCAGAAACAGGAGGGGCTGAGAAAGGCAAAGGGGAAAATCCCCGGAGAGCTGTAGCCCAGGGTGTTTTTGTGTTTGCGAAGTAAAACCGTGCCAAGAAAGAGACTCTGGGTGTGACAGTGGATCCTTCATGGGCTGCTGATAAGCCAGCACCTTACACATTCAGTGAAACATTTTAAACGCATGCTGCAGGGCCAGCGAAGCCCCCTAAGGCAGTAAACTACTGTTTCGAGTACTGGCTTAGTAACAGAAAGCTCCTCCCAAACTCCTCTTTCCTACTGTAGTAGTTGTCTCCTCTAAGGGTTAATGGTCGGAGAGTCTTCCCCCTCTTACAGTGTAAAGGCCTGACAGCTAATTATAATCGCCACACAGTTCTGATTCCTGATGAGCATGGTAGCATTAAACAGAAAACCTAAGTAAAAGAAATTAAGTTTAAGCGAAAGTGATCTTAAAAGCCTAGGGCATGTCTGAAGTTGGGAGGTGGAGATTTCAAGGCTGTAGAAATAACGTACAGCCAGTGACATCTAGAATAAGGCTGGTTTAGACCATGATGTTGTTAGAAGACTGCTGCAGTTGTTAAATTAGTGCCTCCTTTTATCATTACATGTTGAGCAGTGGTACATATCTTGACACATAATTTTAATAATAGCTTGTAAGTGTCACTGATAATGTCAGAGGTTTAACAATGAGCCCAAAGATTATCCAGACGAAAGCATCTTAAGTCCTATTAAAGAGTAGCTAATCTGCATAAAACTTATGACAAGCCAGACCTTTTCAGGGTTTAATAAACTAGCTGAATATTCATTTTTAAAGCACCGTCCAAATCAGTTTGGACGCAGCTGACTATTTAAAGCCCATTCCAAAGCTGGAAAATACACCAGGGAAATAACACAAGGAAGAAAAATAGAATTGCCTTTAACCAAAACCCCACACAATTAAATTCTGCATCAGTGAATATAGATACAGAACAAAGCTTTCACCAAGTACTTACTGGCCACTTTTATGTAGGACAGGTGCTGGACAGAGCATAAAAGTGGATTCCACCCTTACTGGTTTTTCATCTGAAAAAGAAAGCATCACATGAGCGTAACATATTGCACTGTAGTTACATGGGAAGCTGACATGTCTGAATATGACGCAATCTAGTTTTCTTCAATGAATTTCGGATATTGGTTTGATTCAAAGCTGCCCTGGCTTGTAAGTTATTCAGGCCCCAATTCAGGAAGGCACTTGTGTGTAAATCCACAGGACAACACTTGTGCCTAGGCTTAACTTTAAGTGCCAGTGACTGCTTCAAGTTAAGTGTGAGCTTTAGTGCAGTCTTGAACTGGGGTTTAGTGAGAAAGTGTTTTTAATAATATTGACAGAGTCACTACTAATTAGAAGATGAAGGGCGGGTTCTTATAAGCAGGCCTGTACTCCTAATTTCTATCCATTATAGCCAACGACCATTATTACAATGACTTACAATTCTGTAGCGTTTCTCATTCTGAAGGATCCCAAAGCTCTCGCCAAAGCATGGCTGCTTTACAAAGTATGCATTTTTATCTATAGCTCAAGGTTAACTACCATAATGTCAGGCTTTGCTCTGCAGGTGTGAAAGGGTAATGGAAGGACACAAGAAGCCCCTGCACAGCAGCAGGGAAACACTGCAGTCCTTCCACCCATCCCCTGGGGTGCAAGATACCCCAAAAGAGGTGGGAGAGGTCAGAGAGGAAGGCCATTGTCCCACCCACCCCCATACACACTTGGCCTATGCAACACTCTCTAAAGGGCAAACGGAGCTCTCCCATCATGTGTAGCAAAGGACTCTGGGAGGAGGTCTGACACCTGGAGGCAAAGTCCCTCTCACAACTCACCCTGGGCAGTGCCGTACTGGGACTGGGCCTTAAAGGCACAACTCAGCACACAATCAGGAAACCACCTATCTGCAGGAGTAAGCTCTGAGGCAATTCCACCCTGCAGATCAATAAAGCCAGATATGCAAATGGCTTAGAGACGGTTGAGGAAGCTGTTGCTAGGTCGTGGGAGATGCACATTACATCTCTAGGTGGCACATTCTGCACCAATTGCTCATGCCAGAACTGGGGCTAGCTGCAATGGCGGGGGGGGGGGGGGAGAGGATTAGCACATGGCCACATGCTTTTGTCTTAAGGTTACATTTTATAGTTGAGTAGTCATTTGGTAATAATTCTTTACAAATGTTAGAAAACAAACCCACCAAATCGAACATCTAAAACCAAACAATCCTACAAAATTATTGTTTGCCCCCAGGTCAGTCCTACAGGCAACCCCAAAGTAGGAAGACAGTGTGCGTGCGCAACAGAAACAGGGCTCAATTCTATCACTATTGTTCACCCTGATCAACACTTACTCGAGTGTATATTCTCACCCCCCTTTCATTAGGCTTACGGGTAGTGGGAGTTTACTGGGAGGAGGAAACTCACTCAGTACCCTTCATGGGGCTGTCTTCCTCCTCTTCTTGCTGCCCACACTCAAAGCACCGTCAGCCCACGTTAGGTTTTTGTCACTCTCTTCTGCTTGTGTTCTGGTATAAAACTACCCTGCCCCAGACAACGTGGCAGCACCATGCAGCACACCACCAAGCCACTCCTGTATCTGGTGGTGTTATTTACACCAGAGTGTAAAATACTATCATTCTGGTTTAGTAGTGTTTTGCATCCACTTTGCAAGAGTGTAAATGACCGAACAAGGTGCAGTGCATCAGAGAATCAGGCCCCTAGTGCCTAATGTTACTGGCCTATAATTCTAGAAGAGCTAACAACATCTGATGTCATGCATCAGTAGCACTTCTGGCACTGCATGTTGGTAGTAGCATTATTAGTAATAAATGCTAAAACGGAGGAAAGTCTGTAATATTATTGCTATTTTAGATGGGTAAACTGAGACATGGAGACGTCAGGTGAATTGCTCGTGGTCACAGAACAAGTCAGTGGCAGAGACAGGAATAGAACACCGGAGTCCTAACCACTAGGCAGCTGGTCTGCATGTAGATGCAAATATTCACATCCAAAGTACCCATATTTCCAAAACCTTCAGATATTTCTCCCAAAACTGAAATGTAGATAAAGAATAAAGAAAATCAATTTTGTTCTTCTGCATCTACAATGATCTAAATGTTTCAGATGTTCCCCAAGCCATCTGGATAATTACGTTTTACCAGAATACTGTAGTCACATGTGCAAGAATTACTCCACCCTCCTCTGAATGGTAGCCACTTCTGACCTAGATCACAGCAACTTATTTATACTCTACAGTCAGAGCAAATCAGCACAAGTTTATGACAGGAAGTCAGAATGTCATATTCAGTTGAAATTGAAGGACAATTTATATAGACAGAATGTAATTACCCCATTTGACTTTAGCCAGACCACCTGGGCTAGCAAATTTACTCTTACAAACTGTTCTGCGAGATCTTTAACAAACACATGTGATCAGGACCTCATATCCTGAAGAGTGGAACAAATGTGATGGAAACACATTTGTGTACAGTAAGATAGGAATCTGGGGAAAAGTGAGTGCATTGTATAAACTAGAAACTACTCAAAATCCTTGTGTTTTATTCTATACGCCTACTCTTAACTCATTTCTCAAATCATGGTTTATTTTTAAGGATATTTACTTCGTAAGGCAAAATCCATTAGCTAGTCACTTTGGTTCCCGAACACCAAAAATAGCGGATGTTTACTAGGAGGGCCCAACTTGTAGTCATTTGTACCAGAACAAAGTGGGTGTAAAACATTACTGAATCAAAACAGAAGCTTTTTATATTCCCTTTGCACTGGTGCAAATGACCACACAAGATGAAGGGGAACAAAGAATCAGGCCCTGAGTTTTTTCCTGAAATTTTACATTCTCTTTCCCTTATGATATTTGTTTAACTGAAGTTTCTAAGACCTGTGTAAAATTAAGTCTGCTCGCTCTCTCATTAAGAGCTTTTCTGACTATGGATTAACTCCTGCAGTCCTTCACTCGGGCATCACTCCCAATGAAGTTAACTGGAGTTTTGCCTGAGTAAGAACTAAACACTGTTGGATCTGGCCAATTATGAATATTAATAAAAGCAAAAAATATAATGTAGAAAACTGTTCCCTTGGTACTGAAACATGAACACAGAAAGGTGTTTTTATTTGCAATCACCTTTTTTATACACAAATCCTCGAGGTAAAACGAGCACATTAAGCCACTGCTATCCACACCCTATGGCTGTGTAGAGTTCATTTTTCAAATTGCTGAGCAGAACTTTCATGCACAGATCCAATTATTTGCTATAATTATTGGGAATTTCACAGCAGAGCTCCAGCAGGTCACTTATGTCAATTATTTTTACACAAATTATGGCAATGTTAAAATAATTTTCATACCATTCTGTTAATCTTATTATGTACTCTCACCTGTGCATAATATTTGCACTACAATGTTCCCATTACCTCTTACCATCAAAAGTGAAATAATTATTATATAACCCATGTAGGTCTATCCTGATGTACAATCAGGTAAAACCTGTATGCACTAATGCATTTTGCAAAACCCTTTTCCCTCTCTCTTGTTGCTTTTCTTAGGCCTGGTCTACACTTATAAGTTTTACCAGCATAATTATTTCAGTTAGGAGTGCGATGTTTTTTTGTTATAAACAAAATAGTTATCGCAGTAAAAGCCCTCGTGTGAACACTGTTACATCAGCGTAAAGGTGCCTTACTCTGGTATAGCTTAGCCTGCTTCCTGAACTGGAATAAGTACTTTTATACTGGTGCTTATACTTCTATGCTGGACCCCGTGCCAAAAGAGGCACGCATTTCCTGCATAATCCTTGTGGCTTAGCCACCTCCTTGAGCAGAACCACAGCGGTTCCACTGCCAGGCAGGGGTGTCCAGCGTTTTTATATGGAACTGGATTTGCTTCTGTGTACCTCACACAGGTGACACTTTGACCCTGACAACACAAGCCACCAGTGTAACTCAAGCGTGACCTGGAACAACCACTTCTTGGGCCGAGAATGTGGGCCCATTCCTTGGCCTCTCTGCTGACACCTGCCCATTGGGAGCTAGTCTGACACCGCCAACGTATTTCCTACAGGCTGCTGGACGGCTAAACATTAACAACAGCCTGCCGTTAATACCAACCTGGCCTGGATTCA
This sequence comes from Caretta caretta, assembly GCF_965140235.1. Classification (NCBI taxonomy): domain Eukaryota; kingdom Metazoa; phylum Chordata; order Testudines; family Cheloniidae; genus Caretta; species Caretta caretta. The sequence goes on from NC_134209.1 coordinate 26,173,630, forward strand.
AAATCACTGACCAAGAGGCAAAAACACTTATATCCCATTACCAGTCCTGTGAGCCATCCCAGTACCCTCCTTTATTATTTCACTTCATCCCTCCTCCCTTCTGATTTGCATAAAATAGAGAAGTGACAGAGAAAATTCACAACAGTAAAAATAAACTTATATGACACACTTGTGGTGATTTATCCTGGATTCACTGCAGTTTATCTTAGACTTTCATACTTACTAATGGTGGTGCCATTTACATGGTAGGTGCAAGTAACACTATCTTGTCTTCTGCCCAGTGTGAAGCCACTTCCTCTGAGGACAACATGAAACTCCTCTGAAAACACAAAATTATCAGCCTTGAGTGGGCGTGGCAGATGCCAGGTTTATACAAGTCATCCAGCTACAAAACAGGGACCGCAGAGGCAGTAACATTGCAAACCTACTCATACCGCCTTGCTACAGTGCCCCAGTGTGCCTCACATTTCCCCTAGAGAGAACCAGCCTGCAGTGAGAGAGTAGTTTAGTTTCCATGCTTAAAGGACTTTGAAATGCATAAGACCACCTAGCAACTAAGGCGAGACCATATCCTCATGCTCTGCAATAGAAAGGTCAACTTCATGAGTCTCAGCCCCACAAACAAGATATTATGTAAAGCACAGCAAGCCCACAAGTTCTTATTGAGCCCTACAATATAAGGTATATGGGCTTGAGACAAAACTCTTTGGAGTCAGTGGAAAGACTCCTGTTGACTTCAATGCACTTTGCATCTGGCCCTTTGAGAGCATCAGATATCGGCTGGCTTGAATTTGTTCTGAAAATTGGACGGTGATCATGAAGTTCTCTTTGAGTGACTAAAGAGTCTTTATTTATTTAAGCCATTGCTCGGAATCAAATAATCCAGTCACTTTTGTAATTTTTTTTTTTTAACAAAACAACAGAACAACAAGATTTTGCAATAACCTTATTTTGCCTGAATTCAAAGCATATGTGGATTGTGAAATCAGAAAAAGAGGCAAAGAAAAAAAGTTAGGAATAGGTCAGACTCAGGGGAAATTAACACTTGCACTGCCTTTCAAGTCTGGCCTGCAATTTTGTGTAATTATTCTCTAGCATTTTAACATATATTTCTTCTAGTAATACAAATCAGCAAACTGCTGTTTTCAGAATCACGTGAAAAAAGTTGAAAGTCCATATGTCCATGGCATAGTGAAAATTATGATGAATGTATGTGATTACACTTATCAGGATTTTTAAAATCAAAAATGATCATAGCAGCTGTACATGGAGTTACATGTGAACGTATCATTACCCTGAATGCAAGAACAACAGTATAGCTTCTATGACAGATTCTGCTAGTCTCTTAGTGAAGGAAACTGATTTACTGTAATTCTGATTTCTTTTGACTAATTACAAGGTTACAGTATTTGTTTACATAACATATTTCTGTGACTTGAAATGTAACTTGATCCATTTCATTTGACATGGAAAATTGCATATACCTTTAAGGTGGACAATTGGGTAGTAAAACGCACGGCTTTGAGACCAGCATGGTGGTTTAGAGAATGTGCAGTGTATTGCCTCCGGAGTTTCTGGACTAGGACTAAAGTGTGTTTGTACAGAGCCTAGTCCACGACTGGACTCCTAGATGCTATCTCAATACAAACAATTACTAATAATGATAGTAACAACATCGCTCAGTTTGTCATCCACTGGACAACATGGAGTTGCCAGACACAGGACTGAGAGTGGGAGCTGTTTGTCAATCCCTCAAAATTCTTACACTGCATTTATCCTAGGCTACAAGTAGAGGAGTTCGAGAACAACCATCCTAATAGGGAGGGAGAAGGAAGAATCCAATCCTTCCTTAATTCCTTTTCTGTCTAGTGGAGCCTTAGCTACACATTTTACACAAAGAGGAAAACAGCACTATCATAATTATTTGTATATTATTTTCCATTTCTAATAACTTACCTCCCACGCAGACACTTGATGGTTCCAAATATAAAATCTCTGTGCATGACTGCTTCAGTATCTATTGGGGGTGGGGGTGGGGGGAGAGGAGAGAATATCAAAATATGAATAAGATTTCGAAATACACCATCCCGCAACTGAGATCACACCGAACAGTGAGACAAGAATGAACAATGCACATGTTTTTCACAAATGCAACGGGACAGAGTGCTCGGAATCAGCAACGCAACCGACGCTCTGGTCACTGTTTAAACCAATTAGGCCACAGGGAGGGCCTGATTAAGGAGAGGAGTTCCTGATTACCATGTCGGATCGTGATTGGGCAGCTAATGAGCTAACTGGTCCATTAACAAGAAGACCGGATCAAAGAGCACAGGAAGAAAGTGCAGTGGGGGAAGAAGCAGAAGAGAGAAAAAGTCTGATAGGCCCAGACAAAAGGGAGTTCACTGGGAAGAGAAGCCTTTTCTTCCCCTGCCTTTGAGGATGGGAGCAGTGCGTCCCCTGTCACATGCATAAATTTTTTTTAAAATGTACTGATTTCACATGTATGTGCTCTGTGAGAACACGATGGATGTTTCTGCAATAAAAATAAGGACCCGATCTTGCAAATTCTTACACACCTGTTTATTCTGAAATATTTCCTAAGCGTTGTACCACAGGGACTAATATGTTAACTTGGGACTCTATTCAGAACAAATATTAATGTCTGGTTTTGCCCTTGGAATTTCTGTGTAGCTTCCTAAATTCATTTCCTATGGATCCTAATCCTAACGTACAATCCAAAAGTGCCTGATCCAAAGCCCAGTGAAGTCAATGGGAGTCTTTCAATGGGCTTTGGGTCAGCGTCAAAGCATATATACCAAGTTTTGGCATTAATCCTCATGCAGAGCAGAACAGGAATGCCCAGAGCTCTCAAGGGTATTGGATTTTATGGGAGATTCTGCATTTCAGCTGAACCAGGCAGCCTTTTCTGCTACACCAACAAATCAACCAATGCTCACCCAGAGTTGAGGGAGAGAATGATTCACATACAGAATGCTCGTAAATCTAGGGGAAGGTGCACTCAGCCAGGAGCCAGAAGACCAAAGTTTCTGATCTCACCTCTACTGACTGCTCTTTATATGTCTGTGCATCTCAGAGTCCTTTTTATTAACTAATGCTTTGTGTGTGACTCACTTCTAGGATAAGGTATCATCCCACATTTTACAAACAGGTTGACTGACAAGGCTAAAAAACAAGATCATTAAAGCAGAGCTAGAACCCAGGTCTCTACAATGACAGCCCTCAGTCTTACCCAACTCAGCCACCTAGCATGTCTATAGAAAGTCTGGCTATCCTGTTACAAGGCTATTTGCAACTACCATGTTAACCATTAGTCAACACTCTCCCTAGTCATAAATATAAAAGAAAGAGTAACCACCTTTCTGTATACAGTGCTATAAAATCCCTCCTGGCCAGAGGCAAAATTCTTTCACTTGTAAAGGGTTAAGCAGTTAAGGTAACCCCACTGGCACCTGACCCAAAATGGCCAATGAGGGACAAGATTCTTTCAAATCTGGAGATGGAGGGGGACAAAGGGTTTGGGCTGTCTGTGCGATGCTTTTGCCGGGAACAGATCAGGAATGCAAGCCTTCCAACTCCTGTAAAGTTAGTAAGTAATCTATCTAGAAAATGTGTTAGATTTTCTTTTGTTTAATGGCTTGTAAAATAAGCTGTGCTGGAGGGAATATGTATTCCTGTTTTTGTGTCTTTTTGTAACTTAAGGTTTTGCCTAGAGGGATTCTCTATGTTTTGTATCCGATTACCCTGTAAAGTATTTACCATCCTGATTTTACAGAGGTGATTCTTTTACCTTTTCTTTAAATAAAATTCTTCTTTTAAGAACCTGATTGTTTTTCATTGTTCTTAAGATCCAAGGGTTTGGGTCTGTGTTTACCTGTACCAATTGGTGAGGATATTATCATCAAGCCTTCCCCATGAAAGGGGGTGTAGGGCTTGGGGGGATATTTTGGGGGAAGACGTCTCCAAGTGGGCTCTTTCCCTGTTCTTTGTTTAAAACTCTTGGTGGTGGCAGCATACTGGTTCAAGGACAAGGCAAAGTTTGTACCTTGGGGAGGTTTTTAACCTAAGCTGGTAAGAATAAGCTTAGGGGGTCTTTCATGCAGGTCCCCACATCTGTACCCTAGAGTTCAGAGTGGGGAAGGAACCTTGACACCCTACCAGAGTCCGGCTCAGAACCCAAGATTCCCAATCTCCAGCATTCCACTGATATCTAGCAAATACGAGTGTAAGTTGCTGTCAAAATGTTTGTAGCTGGCCCACAACCAGATAATTGTTCTCCTCTAGCTCAGGTGGTAGAGATCAGTGCTGGCGTGTGACGTATACGGGTTCCAACACTACTGATGACTCACGAACAGAGGTCCTTCAAGTTCTACAAGATGGAATCTGATTTTCCAGTGTTCTGTTTTTAAATGTTTAATTCATACCATGAAAAAAGCATCCTTAAAACAGGTTTTATAGTTTAAAAACCAGGATTTTCTGGAAATTCTGGCAAGACATGCAAAGAAAACACAGGTATTACACATATTGGTCATTGTCACACATTTTGATTGCTTTTGTCACAAACAGGCAGGCTTAAGGGTTGACAGGTATCGTGACAGGGTCAGGCCAGATGGCTACAGGAGAGTGACAGAAGGCAGATATATTAGCCCCAGGTTGAGTAGGTCCCTTTTTCCTGGGTAAGGCAACAGGGAAGGTTCCAGAACAATCAGGAACTTTCTGGAAACAAGACAGGCTGATTAGAACACCTGAAGCCAATTAAGAAGCCGCTAGAATCAATTAAGGCAGGCTAATCAGAGCACCTGGGTTTAAAAAGGAGCTCACTTCAGTTTGTGGCATGCATGCGAGGAGCTGGGAGCAAGAGGCGCTAGGAGCTGAGAGTGAGAACGCGGACTGTTGGAGGACTGAGGAGTACAAGCATTATCGGACACCAGGAGGAAGGTCCTGTGGTTAGGATAAAGAAGGTGTTGGGAGGAGGCCATGGGGAAGTAGCCCAGGGAGTTGTAGCTGTCGCACAGCTGTTCCAGGAGGCACTCTAGACAGCTGCATTCCACAGGGCCCTGGCCTGGAACCCAGAGTAGAGGGCGGGCCTGGGTTCCCCCCAAACCTCCCAACTCCTGGTCAGACACAGGAGGAGTTGACCTGGACTGTGGGTTCATGAAAACGGCCCAACTGAGGACTGCTGTGAATCTCTGAGGCGAGCAAATCTGCCAATAAGCGCAAGACCCACCAAGGTAGAGAAGGAACTTTGTCACAGTATGGAAACACAGGTTTTCCTACATGCCCTGAAAGGATGATAAAAAAAAATCACCCAAGTGAGCATGTTCAAAGAGAACATTAATCCATACAGGAGAAAAAGTTATCAGTGGATAACAGCCACATTGAGACAAATTTCAACATTTTTACTCCTTCTGTCTGCCTGAGCTCCAAATATCATCATTCAAAGGCTGTGGATCATGAGAGATCAACGGTTATTTTGCCTGTTTGTGAAAAGGACACACATAACCCACCTTCCTGGCTATTTGCCACAAACAGGGTTTTATCTCAGGAATGACAAACTATTTTCTTTCTCTCTTTTGGCACACACAAAAACAGCATGAAGACCAACCATTCTTGACCACTTGGCAAGGGCTTGAAAAATCCACTTCCCAGTGGTATCAGCCACTGTGCTCCTGTGTCAAGGAGCATGAGACACTATTCCAGTATCTATCACAGTCACAGATAAATTTCCTGCAAAAGAAATGGTCCTGGAAGTTCTCTACAGTCCAGTCATATAAACCCACTGTTGCCTAATCTGTGTCTACACTTAAAATGCTACAGCTGCCACTATGCAGTGTGGACACTAACTATAACAACAGGAGGGGCTCTCTCTTTGCTGAAGGTAGTGCACCTCCCTGAGAGCTAGGTTGACAGAAGAATTCTTCCACCTGCCTTGCGTCTACAGAGGGGTAGGTCTCACACCCCAGAGAGAGGTGGCTATGGCAATGTAAGTTTTCAGTGTAGACCAGCCCCTAGTTCTTACTCCATGAGACAAAGCCCCAGCCAGCTCATGACCAGACACCGTGCCAATCCATCCATAGGCATCCAAAAGACCACAAAAGTGTCTGTAGGTATTGAGTCTTTAATCCTATGTTTAACTGAATCATAAATCTAGCTCTGACATGGGTCCAATTTTGTGACCGCATACAACGAGCCTGCCAAGTCACGTGGATTTGGTAATATCTTTTACTGGACCAACTTCTGTTGGCAAGAGAGACAAGAAGTTGGTCCAATAAAAGATATTACGTCAACTGCCTTGTCTCGCTAATATCCTGGGACCGACACAGCTACATTGCGTAAGTCGGGTGGACGTCATTCAGATATGGTCTCCTCAACACCTAATATTTTTTTTTGGACCACTCAATGGTAGATTAAGTGGAAACCGCAAGAGTCAGTCAGTCAAAAGTACAAGCTGGTTCTGCCAGGCTAAGCAGGATTACAGTCATGGAAGGGGAGCGACATATCGAGCCCCCAACATGTTCATATGTTGCAAGAGATAAATCTATCTACACATGTGGCCCTCATTACTACAGTATCTAAGCACCTCACAACCAATAATCGACTTTATTATCCTCACAACAGCCCTGTAAGGTAGGGAGGTACCATCCCCAGGTACCAGAGAATTACTGGTAGACTAAATAACCTGCCCAAGTTCTGCCTGACTAGGAATTGAACCCAGCCTTCCTGAATCCCAGTCTGGTGCCATCTTCACTCAGCCATGCTATGTAGCAATTTTCTCAGTGTGTAGCCAGTTAATCTCATCCTCTTAAATCCAATATACATTTAAATTGGGTTTCACAGTTGTGTAACAGTAAATTTGGCAAGGAAGAGCTCCAGTTTTGTTCAATGATTAATATTCATTACAGCAGCCAAAAAGCTGCTCTAGCTTACGCCAGCTGCCAGTGGTCCTAAGAGACCTGTTACAACAGCCAAGGATTGTCAGAGCACACCAAAGGCCCTGCCACACCCACTAACCTGGCTTCAGGCAGGCAGAGTGATGCAGGAACAGCAACACTGGCTCTACACCATCAGAGGAGTCTCATCACCGATGATCCTTCTTTGCTGGCTACCCTGGCTTTTAGGCTTTGCAATGGTGATACAGTGCAAAGTGACTGTTGCGCAGGGAAGAATCTGGGTCTCTTTTTTTCTTGTTCCAATACAGAGCCATCAAATTAAAAACACATTTGGTCCCACAATAGCAGCAGCAAGCGTGTGAACACTTCCAACTCCTTCATCTCAGTGACTTCTGGGCACATTCTGCCTCCTACTAACTCTACTCACCTCACCCAGGTGTGGACTTGAAGAGGTGGAGACCATTTAAATGGGATATGGGCATTTTTCCCTTTTTCTTTTAGAAAAAAAAAAGTGAGGAAATTAAACAAAGCATGGTATTCCTTCAGTTAAAAATTCACGGTAAAAGCACTGTTTTTTCTTATAAGGAAATTTACTCTCATGAATAGGCCTATTTAAGTCAATTGGACTATTCATCTGCTTAGAGTTAAACACATGTATGACTGTCTGCAGGGCTGGGGCCTTGTATACTAAAGGTCGGATCTTCAAAAGTGCTCAGTATTGGCCTAACCCTGCTCTTGTAAGAGTCAATGGGATTGTTACCAGAAACAATGGGAGAAGGATTGGGGCAACACATAAGAACAGCCCTACTGTCTTCCGACAACGGCCAATGCCAGCTGTCCCAGAGGGAGTGAACAGAACAGGTGATCGTACTGCACTTTTGAAAATCCCAGCCTACAGCAATTCGTCAAGACTCTCTCCGTGTGCTGGTGCATGTGGCACCTTTCAGTCAGAAAAACTCCCTCCCTCACACCTCCTTTTAGGTTTTGTTTTTATTACTCCACCCTGTTTGCTGGCGGTTTCTGTTGCTGCATTCCAGACTTAGGACCAAGCGGGGACAATTACAAAATAGCTGCATGTGCCAATTTCCTTCTTTTCTTAAAGCCAAAAAGCACAAAAGCAGATATGGATAAAGATACGGCTTAGAGAGATTTATCAGATCTGAGGCACAAAAAATGAGCGTTAGTAAAGAGTTCAGGCTATATTCACCCCCTTGGCACCAGTTATTTCACAATTCCAACAGTAGATGTCCTACTGGGACAATCTGACGCCAAGTGTGCAAAGATTTTTTTTTTTTAAATACTGTCATTAGAAGTAAACAGTTGCCTTGACACAAAATTTCCATAACTTAAACTATTCTTTTCTTTCACTTGGCTTGAGAAAGCCCCCATTCTTCCCCAAGAGCTTCAAAAGTTCTTGGCAAAGACACGTCTGGGTGTGCACGATTCCTCAACTTTATTTCTTAACTCTCGATATGAAGGCCAAGGGGTTTCCTAAAGGATAAAACCTGCATGGCTCGCTTTGACTTGCAATGTAAAGGTACTTAACCTTGCTGTCTCTAGGACATTAAAACTAGGCTGTTCCCAACCTTCAAAAATCTTCAGTCCCTAATGGCCTGTGCTAAAAAAAGTAACAGCATTACAGAAAACTACTTTATCGTCCCTAAACTTCCTTCTGTGGAGCAACAATCACCTCACATACACACCCCTGAGGAGCAGAATTTAAAAAAAAAAGAAAAAACCACCCTGTAATCATTTGATATTACAAACGTATGGGACCTCACTGGAAACAGAAACATCAGCCTATTGTCTTTCCTCAAAAATAAGTTTTCCCTTCCTGCTTCAATTCTCCCATTTTACCAGAAATCTGGTCATTCCTTCACAGCAATACTTACGCACAGGGCCAGATTCCCCATCTTCCACAGAGTGGAAGTGAGAAGGATCATCCACGTAATGGGGCAAATCCTGCTACTCCTACCCATGAACGTGAGCAGTGCCAGTGACTTCACGGGGCTGCTCATCTAAGTGTAAGGCAACTGGATTAGCCATCATAATGGGAAAAAGAAAATGTCTTCAAAGATAGGCAAGCCACACTAATTCTGTCACTCTCAGGAGAGAGAGAGATATTTGCCCCTTAAAAGGATGTATGGGAATGTCTTATCCTTTCTCCCCCCCCCCCTTCTGTCTCTGCCCCCCACTCTTTTTTCTGGTTTTCTTTCTTCTTCTTCCTTCTGCAATGTTATTTCATAGAAGTCAACAAAGCGCACCTACACTTCACTAAAATGCTCATGCCTTTCCTTTTTTAAAAAAATATCTAAATACTGTCAAACTCTTTGATCCAAACTAGGTTTGATAATTTGTCTCCTTGGTGCCCCATCCATTGTTAGATATGCACGGGGAACCTGAGCCAAATCCCAATTACTCCCATTGATTTCAACAGACTTTGCCTAGCCCCTTAAGAAATACATCCTCCCCCACATGCCAGGCTGCAGATCTCCCTGCAGGGCTTTCACTGAAGGCCAGAGCCTGTAGTAGCCCCCAGCCATATGGGATATCAATGGACAGAGGATATGCTAGCAGTAGATCCACACAGAACTCCCACACCTTAACTGGCCCTCCCTTGTCCCAGAACTAAACACTCCTGCACCTCCCCACACAGGGAACCCCGACACAGGCCTTGAGCAGTTCACCCAAATCCTCCTCCCACCTCAAATAGGGTAGGATTTTCCAAAGCACCCAGCATTGGCCTACTTTACTCCCATTCAAGTCAATGGGAGTTGTACCATAGACTTCACAAGGAGCAGAGTTTGGCCAACACAGAGGGTTTATTGAAAATTCCTCCTGCAGGTGAATGATGACGGTTTTGCTACATCTGGAATTCTCTCAGACCAAGGAGGATGCCCCATAGTGAATGACTTGAACTGTGTTTTTGCATTTTCGCCCATTGCTCCAATTTACCTGAAAGAGTGTGATGTGCAAATGAACAGATAAATAGTTTCATTCCCCTTTTTGAAAAATCTATTCTGAAACTCACTTGTTGTGGAAAACTCAGGCACAACAGAAAGTGCAATAGGTCCGCAACACTGCAATGCCACCGTCAAAAGACAATCCGTAATTTTGAATTCCATTCTTTCCTGGCTCAGGACAATGAAGCAGAATGATTTTGTGCTGCAAATTCATTATTTACAAATTCACTGCACACAATTCAAGTTGACATAATTACTATATAAGGCCGTCCTTGAATAGGACTCTGCTTCAATAAGTACTCTGCTGACATACAATAAATTCAAACAACTGTAAACTTCCTTGATAAAGTTGCATGCAGGGAGAGACTCAAGGAGCTGATGTCATCTATTCTACTTCCAGAGTTCCATGCCAAATACAGAGCCCTATTTTCCCCTGCACATAAAGGCCTTGCTTCCAAGGAATTCCCTGACTGCCAGCTGCCCCACAAACACATATTTTCCCATAGCCCAGAGTGTAGAATCAAGTAGACACTCACTATTCCCTTTAGCCCCATTCCCTCCAGCCCTGTCCCCACTCATGGAAATCTTCTAGGATCCGGAGGAGCACCTCCAGGGTACTCCATAGACGTACATGCAGCTCTTGTACCCCGGCCTGAATATAGGGCACAGGCTGCTATCGAAGTGGAGGGGATGGTAGGGGCTACAAATATCAGAGCGGGGAGCTTATACCACAAACTTTCTGCATAAGCTAAAATTTCAGGAAATTCGGGGATTTCCATGGCTCAACAAACTAACTTCTTCATTTTTCCTGCACATAATGCAACGTTTTCTTTTCCCTTATGTACAATTTTAAGAAAAGAAAAAGAAATGGCACTAACAAAAGCTGTGCCCATCACCCCTCTGATCACTCTGCCCCCCCCCCATCTCTTTTTAAACTGTAAGTTCTTGAGTGCAGAGATCATGCTACCCTATGCATGTCCAGACAGATTATCACACACTCAGGCCTTGATTCTGACTGGAGTCTTTGGATGCTGCCTCAATATAACCACCACCACTTGTGGGGACATAACATGCATTCACTGGTTGAAGATAGGAAATACATCACCAGGTCTGATCAGCAGTCGGATTTTGCAGGGCAACAAGACAATTAAAGGGCCTGATCCTCATTTAGATGTGTTGCACCATTCTGTAAATGTGAAGGGGTTTTAAAGTGAGGGTAAATGTAGTTTACACCCACTTTAAGCAGCCGTAGGGATTATCTACATGCAGGGGGTGTGATATGCTCTAAAAGGGTGTGATTTCTAAAGCGCACTAACATATTGTGCTTTAACTGGCCTGTGTAGACCCTGCTGGTGTGCTTTAACATAGTGCTGTTTGCAACAGTACTACATTAAAGTGCACTAAGGAACCTTTAGTGCACACCAGTAGGGTCTGCATGGACCAATTAGCGCGCTTTAGAAACCATGCCCTTAGTTATCATGGGAATTGGGTCCTCCATGAAAATGGTCAGGGCTTTAAACATTCACTCTCCCATTCACCAGCAGCGAGCAATAAACGTGCCATGACAAGTGAGCAGTTAAAACCAACTACTTCTGCAGAATTAAATCTTCATTGTTGAAAACGATTACATTTCTACCCTCGATGGCTGGAAGACAACCTTCCAATGTCAGCCAATGAAGGGAAGTCTTCCTGAATCTGCAAACTATAACAACAAGCACTTCCGCTGCTCCTCCTTCAATCTCACAAAAAAAGAAAAAGAGTGAGATTAACAAGGATGTGATCAGTTTCACACGGCTATTCAGAGTTGTAAGTCAGAACAAAGAATCACATCAGTGTCACTCTGAGCAAAAGCACAATCAGCAACAGGAACTATTCATGGGAGAAAAGGACCCAAACCATGAAAGAGAGGTTGTGTATCTGAGAACCCGACCCAGAGACACATCTGGCAGAAGCCAGGAAGCTGGGAGTAGTAGGAACATCCCCTGCCCTTCTCCCAAACACACACAATTTATTTGGCTGAGCAGGTGAACAGCAAATTCCTTGTCCTTTCCAGCAGCCAAAGGATGCATTTTAAAGAATTTTAAATATTAGCAGACTAACTCAGCTGCTACTCTGAAACCTGTCATTTTAAAGAACAGCGTTATCACTGCGATCTTAAAAGCAAACAGCATCAATACATCACATGTTCAGCGTCAAGAGAGAGACACTGCAGAGATCTCAAGAGACAGTTCGAGGCAACAAAGCTGGAACTTTCATGAAGTCACATATGGCCATTAAGTGAATGGATAATCTACAAAATAGTTTTCACAGTCAGAAGTGTTTATTAGTAATAAGGGGCTAAGCACTTCTGAGTCCATACAGTTTATCAAAGATATGCAAGATAACCCATGGGCACATGAGCACCAACTCATCTCTGCTGTAACTCCACTGACTTAATAACATTACATCAGGACTGAATGATGGGAATTCTCCTATCGACCTAGCACTGTCTGCTCCGTGGGTTAGGTTGGTTTACCTGCATCCCTCTGAGACATAGTTATAGTGACCTAATTTGCTACTGTAGACCAGGCCTCAGTTGTGCTATTATGGTTCAGTCCAATTTTGCCTCTCAGCCAGGAGGTTGGGAGTTTAGGTCCTGGTCTAGCAGAACACTTAACCACATACTTAACTTTTAGCGTGTAAACAGTCCCACTGACGTCACTGGGAATACACACTGGTTTAAAGTCAAGCACATGCTCCGGAGCCTTGCTGGCTCAGGGTTTTAAAGTCATATGCCAAGACTAAGGTGCACACCCAATTCTGTCATAGAAGTGCAGTACTTCGGATGCGCTCAATTTTAAGAAACACTGTCCCTTGTATGGCCACTACGTAGAATAATCTATCTAATGTTATTACAAGCTTGTCTGATCTGGGTTTACTAACTCGTTAATACATAGGCTTTTGGTAATCAGACTTTTTTGGACTGTGACCGACTGCTTAGTTTTTTCTCTCTTTTTAAGAAACTTTTTCTGTTCTGGAAAGTTGATAAATTGAAAGTTCCACAGTCCGTAATTTATCACGTCTCTTTCTCAAGTAATTTCAGCTGCAGCCAAGACAGAGGAGGGTTATGTGCAGGAGTGGTTCAGCTCCTTCAGGGATATCTGAAGCTCCGTGCAAGTTCACAACTAGACATTATTTAAAGCCTCTGAAAAAAGCCCAACAGCTATGTCAGGCCTTGAATTTGGGGGCAATTCCTTTCTCCTGAACTGGTTTCCAAATAAGCAGTTTAGAAGTACAATAGTTAGACTGGATGTCTGCAGTGTGTAGCTCTACACAATTTCTGCTCTAACCCTTCCTGTTCTGCAGCCTCGTGTTTACCTCACTGTACACTTTATAAAGCAGCATAGTGGTTAGCCATTCTACTTCATTCATATAGGATTTAATTCAATCAGAGGCATTTGACAGACACACAGTCAGTTCTTGACCCTGTACACTGAACCCAGAGGAGCCTAAAGCTGAGTAAATTAAAAACAGTATCATGTTTGGTTAAAAATATTTCAGCTGGGGGTGGGGGGAAACACCTACACCAATAATCATATTAGCAGTTGCATAAAAACAGAAGCTGAACTGACGAATTATGAAAAGGCAGCCCAAGTAAAATAGAGATCACCATTGCTTCTAGCCTTTAGGAACTCCCCTCTCAGCCACCTCTTTGTGCTACACATGCCTCATTTCAGTCTTGTCACAGCCTTGACACTGCTTGGGCAAGCACCTTCTCCTCTGGATCCCCTGTCGTCTGCAACAAGCTGCTACATTCGCTTCCCCTCAGACCAGCGTAAATCACGAATAATTGCACTGACATCAATGTATATTGGGGTAAGTGATATGAGAACCGATGCTTCTCTCTTTTCAGATCCTAGCTAAACACAACTATTTTCCCCTTTGCTAGTTCCTCTTAACGTTCTCTCCCTCTGCTGCCATTATACATGTAACAGAGCAACTAGATAGTTTGCAGTAAAGCTGTGAAGTATTTCAGGTACAAATTCTTATGAAAGGTACTACATAATGTGATTGTACTGCATGGTATTACACACCCTGCTAAAAATATCTTTTCCTGTCACTGTTTCAACACATTTCATGTTCAGGGGCCCTTAAGAAAACAGTACATTAGCAACAACTTGTGATCGACATAACTGTACATTGACAATTAACAAAATATGTTAAGTGTCAATTCATTTCACGGCATCATTTGATTTTGCTTAGCCCCAGTCTGCAGTTCAAAAGTTTTGGCAGCCGCTAGCACCATAAATCATAACTCTCCTGGCATCTGTTCCTTCCATAAAACTACACATTGAGTTCAGGATTCTGGGCAGGTCATCAAACACAGCTGGATTCTTTTCAGAGCAACCGTATCAATTTTCAAGTCTATTTAATGTTTTGAAAACAATAAATGGGATGGGCACACAAGAGATTTGTTTCCCTAAATTAAGAGATTAGCATACCACAGATTATTGGAGGAAGAGCTCGGAGAGATTTTAGTCACACTCAGCACATCAATATTTTGAACAATGCAAGCTTTTCAAGATTCCTGGTGGGTGGGTGTTATTCACTGCAGATTTATTTCTAATCTACACCTCCATTTGTCTTCATTATTGTTCATTGGAAAATGGAAGCTGCTCCCCAGGGAGACTGGCCATTACTGTTTTCAAAGGAAGCCAACAGCTTGATAGGCGAAACTGTGTGGAAAACAACATAACTAATGCATCTTAAGTACAATTATATTCTTGCTGTACATTCACAATCAATTTTTGAAAGAAAAAAAATGACCACTCGTTACAAATAACCTAAATATGCATGTGAAAGTTATGTTGACATTGCAGCATAGTAACTTTCACTAAAGTCATGCCCAGCAATCTGTGTGCAAAAACATATTCACGGAACGATTAACTCCTGTTCTCGGCACTTGCAGTTTAGGGACCCTGGAGTGCTGCCTACCACGCCCTCTGAGCCAGTCTTGTGTCCGTTCCCTGCAAAAGCACAATTCTGAGCCCAAACAAAAAAAGCACAAGGAATACGGTAAGTGCCAGTTTACCCGTGTACACTATTCCCAAGAGTGACCAATATAAGAAAATGTCAACCCACTAAAGCAGAGGTCATGGTGTTCTGTAGGAATGCTATGTATACGAACAGTGAGCAAAACACAGCTGAGTATTAGTGGGTCCATACCTAAAGCAGCGCTATGAACCATGACAAAATACAAACCAAATTAAACTAGGAGAAGTGCTTCGGTCACGTCCGTAGTATGGCATATGCACAGAAGCCAAGACATTTAGAATTTAAACTGGAACCCTCTTCATAGCTTCCCGTCCCGAGCCCACATTGTACAAAGCATTCATCCATACAATGATGGCTTTGTTGACTGATTCCGTGATAACATGTTTCAGGGTACATCGCACATATTACAGAGAAAATATCCATAAAGGAGAATAAAACATAGGCGGGGAAGGGGCCAGGATCCAACCTGCCAACAGCCAAGGCAAGGGGAGTGGTGCAAAGGTGGTACAAAAGGGAGCCTTCGCAGTTCGCTGCAATCACTGGGTGCCGGGCATAAGTCAAGGCAGCCTGGAGGCTGCTTTAAGCTACATCAGCTCCCAGCAGACTGAAAGGGGAGCCAGAGTAGGCTTAGCACACCTCCTTCCCTCCAGCCACGCCCCCTACGCTGTCAGCAGAGGAGGTTGGCCTAGGAGTCATTGTCTTGATTCTACAACACTGGAGCATCCCTACTAGTTGAGGGTGACCCTCCTATGGCTTGTTACATTGTTTCAATCACCTGCCTGCAGCACAAAGCCACCGCGCTGTCCAAGAACCTGCCCCGCAATCCAAAAATGTAACGTTTAAACGGCTGCAAATCTCTCTTAGCATCTTATCCCACGCTGAAACATCAGGCAATAGTAAGGCTGTTAAATTCAAATCCTCGGAGCTTCATCCCAACTATACAAAATTAGTGTGGGTTAAATTCATTTCCAGCTACACTGTTTTCTCTCACAGCGTCGGACAAGCCAGACTGGATTGAGCCAAACCATGTTAGAACCAAGTTTACAAACGTGCTTAATCCACGTTCTAAAATGGTTCAGCCTCATTCTCACTGACTGCTTAAACTGGGACTGTGTTTAACCCAGGTCTCCATGTGGTTTTCACATGAGTCACAGAACGCCTCACTGGCAGACTTTTTTCAGCTTAGTTGAAATAATATTTTCACAACTGTAAGGTGGGGAAAAGAATAGAGAATTAAATATAAGGGGGAAGAGGTGCAACACACAGCAATGGGTTAATATACTAGCCTTTCACCTATGGAGACTTTGGCCCTGAATCTACAGAGACTTATGGGCTTTTACATATTGACTTTGGTGGGACTACTCACGATGTGTAAAGTTAAGTAAGTGAATATGTCTTCACAGGATCAGGGCCCTACTGTTGAATTCAGCCCTGATATAAGCGGGTACACCTCTAAATTTATCCCTAGAGTTCCAAAGGGAAGATAAACATTTAATTCTAAATTACTTTGCTTTCTCAACTTTAATGGGACTTATACCCTCTCTTGCCATGGCCAAATTTGGCTTCAAAGATAAAAATTCATTGTAGATCATAAGAGTAAATGAGTACTGTGGCGTACATGACCTAATTTACCATGGTCCACCGTACACATCCAAACGTAGGACCTGTAAGTGTAAGTATGTGCCTTAAGTTTTACAGCAGATCTTGTTTCTGGCCAGGCTGCGCTCTTCCCCACTCCAAATAATTGTTAATCACTTGAAAACAAAAGATCTGACTTGGTTCTTCAGTGTAGCATTTTGCAAAGCCAAGAGCCTAGCACTTTGAATTTAGCTCCCTTTTAAAAATGCGGGAGCCAGACCAAACACTGCAGCCCGTGCAAGGTGAAATTCTGTATAACTTCTGTGGGATAGTCAGCGCTCAGATGTCAGCAGAGTGCTAAAACAAGCCCCAGCATCTCCCATTTTTGCCCCAGGATGTGTCTTTGCCACTTATTACCTACTGTGCAAATATGGTGTGGAAAGCAATCAGGCAACATGGCCACACGACACTAAATGTTAGACGCTCAATCCAAATTAATTTGAAACTTATCAAGTGTATTCATGGTGAAACACCATTTTGACATTGCACTCAAGTGAAGCCGTAGAAAAGCAACAGCAGAAATCACAAACACTGTGGGACCTACTTTTTATCTTCTGCCAAACATCTGTACTCTCAAAGGGCACCAAATACTCAATACAATTACAGCTATTTCCTGAGGTTACGTTAGTGTAGCGTGTAAACCAAGAGGAAGTTTAAAAAGGTGGGGGAGAAGGCTGCCTTCCCCTCCCCCACCTAAAAGAAAAAAAATGAAAATACCTGGGACGAGTGGACTGCATAAAACAACCAGTGATGTAATATCATAATATTAGTGAGGTTATTCTAATTATACAGTGTCTAAGCAATGCCTCATTTTGCAATTACTTAGTAGAGTAGATATAGATTAGAAAACTGCAGGTCATAAGGGATGCATATTTTAACAGAATCAGTCTTTTCCTCCAAATTAAAAAAACAACCTTACTTATGAAACATTACTTATTACAAAGGCCATGACAAATTCTTAGCTTCAATAGCAGAAGGGAACTTAAAAAAAACATTCTTAAGGAAAGTCTAACCTTAAAAAACAACTCATCACTAAGGAAACTCTAACTATACTTCAGATGGACTTCTGAATGCTTCATTTTGTGAAAACAGTTTACAGCATCAGTTATGTAATGTAACTGATAACAGTTTAGGGATATCTGACAAGTCAAATCCAAATCATAAGGCACACAACGGGCATACACACAAAAAAAATTGGAAGCTTGTCAGTTATGGTACTGGCTTATCAAGCTCACTGTTCTACATGAGAACATTATATGATTTGTAATATGTCAGAGAATGTAAAACTAAGGGCTGTACAAGTCTGAAGAGTAGCGCAGAAAGAATTCTATTCCAGGCCATTGAGTCTCTTTAACAACTACATGCAATAATTCCCAAAACTATCTTCTCGTCATCTCAATCACATGGAAAAACATAGCACAATGTTAGTTCTAAAGCTTGCACCAAGTGCAGCAAGAGTATTAGACCATCCATGTGGATTAAGGAAGAGACTGATCTAATCGAAATAATTTTTTTAATGACAACTTGTTGCTTTTCTTTCTTCACCCTGCCCCTTAAAGTTTAAACATTTAATTGCTCGCTTCCTGGCTTCCCAGTACAGAAACCAAGCATATTTTCCTTCTACAGGAAATGTTCCAATTAGGAAGATTCGTAATTGGTAATCAGCTGTTTCTTTAAGTTGATTTTGCTCTTGAAAAATGTTTCAGGGCTATGAAACGTCAAGGCTATCCTTAACGGCATGCACTTCACTGACCTCTTTCAAAACTTGTGCTTTCTCCTTCTCTGCAACTAGAAAAACAGGGCAATTATTTAAATAAATTCTGAAGTCAGGAGCTAGGTGGACAAGTTAGTAAGGGCACTAGCTTTTCACCTGTATGGGGGTGAGATGGCTTTGGTCACAAGTGACAACTACTTTGAAACAACCTTGTCTCTAATTACTGTGTCTGTATTACAGAACTGAACTGCATATAACTGAAGCAGTTGGATTAGAAACCGTGTGTATACAAATGGTTCAATGCAGTCAAACTAGCCACACGGATTCAGTTTAAAACTACTTGTGTTTCCATCAAGACTATGCTGAACCATTCATTTCCACCTGAGATGTTCACAGGCTACCCATCCTATAGATCATAGCACACCCCCCCCCACGTCAGCTGATTCTGGGCAGATCTGGCAACGCGATTATGGGACAACAGTGGAAATCCACTAGTCTACAATTACTTTGGCACCAAAACCATTCGGATTAGATGGAAACAGTTCTTAGCCCAGCTAAAAGCAAGTCTGGTCAAAATGGTCCTTGGAACTCGTGGGAGCACTTCTGCGCACAGAGGTGCGGCGTTTCACAAGTGCTCTTGGGGTGAGAGGTGTTCTTTAAATGGAAAATGTCTCCGTGGCGCACAAGACTGGAGGACTGGGGAGTCAGGAGACCTGAGTTCCATTTCTAGCTCTGCCACTGACGAGGTCTATCTTTGAGCGCTAACTCCACCTCTCCGGGCCTCTGCTTCTCCTCCCAGCCTCTCTCGGTCTCGTCTATCTAGACTGTAAACTCTCTGGAACAGGGACTCTCCCCGAGAGTTCAATACCGTGCCAATGGGGGCCCCGATCTGGACTGGGACTTCTAGGTTCTACCGTAATAATTAAAACAACAACTGTGGATATGTGTAAGGAAAGAAGTGTTCAAGGCGCATGTTAAGAGGTGTGATATAATTTGGTTGCATAAGCAGCATTTTACACAGCTGTTTTCCTTCAGATCCTCTCACTAATCTAGGTTATAACTTAATGGTAGAAATGTATTCTTACACAGCCATTTATTGATAGAAGATGAGGAAGAGTTTGACTGAAAGCATTAATTAGATATCCTTTTCTGCTATTCAAGTGAATGTGAATTATAGAGGGGGGTTTTATTGACTGGTCATTGCAGTCAGATCAGGCTTTATCCCCATAATAAATGAGAGTTGTACCAGAAAGAACTTCTATAATTAAGCCATAAGCTTTTATAGCAGTGCCTCCTAACACCACTTTAGCTAAGGGCTGTCAGCATGTCCATTATGAACCCAGTTTTTCACAAGATTATAACTTGCCTATAAAATTTTGCTCCAAAAAGAAAGTTGGCAAACCAGATCTCTGCCTCAGGGAGCATTAATACCTTTGAACTTATAATAAAGATGCTTTAAATACAGTATTGTGTGTGTATCGGTATATATGAGCCTTGAAAATTGCATGGCAATTTTACCAGTCCAGGCATAAGATCTGTTCTTGTGCCTTTTTCCATTGTTACCGATTAAAAAACAAACAAAAACCCAGCACGAATGGTATTTTATTCAGCCATCCAAAAAAAAACAAAAAACAAAAAAAAAACCCACCTCCACGAGGGGCGTAGCTCCCAGCGCTGGTGCACTGTCTGCACTGGTGCTTTGCACCGTTGAAACTTGCTGCACTCGGGGGGGGGTTGGGGGGGTTGGTTCACACCCCTGAGTGAGAAAGCTGCAGCGCTGTAAAGTGCCAGTGTAGACAAGCCCTTAGTCAAGAAGTGCCAACAGGACCAGATGCTGATAGCATGGTGCGTATAGAGTTACCTACTACCCAACAAACAGCCCCACTAATTTCAGAGGGACCACTGGCAGAGTAAAATACCACCCAGTGAGAGTAAGGGCATGAGAATCCGGCCCACATTATTTCACTCTATTAGCAACACTCCATCAATCAATCCCTCCAGGCTCTCCTATTCCCAATCATGTTTGTTGCTCTTTGCTGAACAATTTGTCAATATCGTTTCAGTAGTGCGGTGTGCAGAACTGACTGCAAGACTCAAGGCACAGCTCCGCTAGAGCGGTATATAGACAGACTATTACATATATATATAAATTGTCATCTTAATTTTGCATTTCAAGCCTAATTTTTGTGTTTTCTGAGAAAGCTACAATTTTCTCTTTATGGGGTGGGTTTCATCCCATGCTAAATGGATACGGTCCATTTAGAATCTATTCAGTTTTAAAAGATTCAGTTAAAAGTTGTTTATAAATAATTCATATGGTTTGACAATCATGTTGGACTGTTTTTCAAACTATGCTTTTCTCTCCCTTCTTCCTGAATGAAAGCCCCGAACTTACCCTACAGAGGAAACAGTAAAATTGACTATACACAAAATAATCAATTAAAACAACAGAGACAAATATTTCTCTCTCTAATCTCCTTCAGTTATAATAATCTTAGGTACAACCTGTTACAGCAGAAAAATTTTCAGATAGAGGGGGTTTTTTAAGCTGTTTCCCTTGTAGTGTCTGTTAAGCATCAAGTTCCTGTCGCCTTATCTGATAAGTGTTTGAGGTTGTTTTAAACATGAGAGAATATTTTACTTCCCACATTATGCACTGTTAACTCATAATATGAAAGATAAGTGATGTCTAATTATAGTTGGTCACATACTTTAGTGAAGTTACTAAAGAGAAATCCATATTTTAAAAAGAATGTCACTTTTAAAAGCGTACTCTGTTTCAATTCTGCTCTCAGAAAGAGCTGTGCAACTTCCACTCACTGCACCCAAATCAGTGGGAGTTCTGCATGCACATGTGAAGATAGAATCAGGACCCTCTTGTTTATTTTGTTTTTCAGAACCAGGTTTATTCAAGCAATTTAGATCTCAAGACCACATGCTCAACTGTGCACAGTGTACGTAATGGAACATTCCACAAACGCAGGCGAAACTCAAAACGTGAGCCTTTCTGCAAGCCGGAGAAAAATCTAGACAAGGTCAGATTGGTCTAAGGTTTGGGGTGCAGCCTCCCAATCATGTGGGCCCCGAGGAACAACAAGCAGGGAGAGACCCACTCCCATGCAGGCCAAGATGTCCAAGGACTGCTGCCTCCTTGCTGGCCCCCTTCCTTTGAGATCCTTGTCACCTATCCCCCTCTGGGAGAACAATACAGCAGTGGAGTGGAGTCCCCCGTAAGTACACTGGCAGCAGGGAAGATGGTCCGAGCAAAGTGAATTCCGTTTTCGAACAGATTTGATTTACAATTGGATTATCTACTAAACTAACAGAGGCTCAGCCAGGGAGGACATCTCAGGGAGCGCCTGTTCCCCTACTTGCCCCATAAGCCTGCAGAACCCCAACCCTGTGGAGCTCCAGCACAAGATCTTCTTTGGGAATACTAGGCTTTGGGGGGGAGGAAGGGAGGGAAAGAGATTGAAATGTAGGGCGCATCTGGCTCCCAGCTCTGTGCTTTAATCACTAGAGCCTGCTGCTTCTTCTCAGTAGACTGCTTCCACAACAATGTTCATTTCAGAATCAATTGAACCCATTAAGAAAATAGAGCAAAAGCTGTAAAATTTCCAGATGTGTATAAATAGGAATGTTTGAAATACAACTTTTTTTTTTTTAGAACAAGCTTGATTCTTATGCGACTTCATGAAGAACAGTTGTACTTGTGGTTGAGATTTTTCAAAGTTGCATCTAAGGGATCTGGATACTCAATTCCGATTCATTTTAATGGAAACTGGGCACCATGATCTCCTACAGAGCTTTGCTTGGGTTTTTTTTTTTTTTTTTAGGACCTGGACTACTTCTCAAGCACATACTGAAGTCCCACTGAAGTGTTCTAAGTTAAATGCTTCCTGAATCAGGACATGGATCCTCCAATGTACTAGCCATCTCCTTGAAATGCGCTCACCATCCTTCAACTCCCCAGGAAGACCACAGGCGTTCAAGATGGTCAGCGCCTCAGAAGAGGTGCTAAGCAGCTTGCAACACTGGTCCCTAGAACACTGATGTGGTTATCACACTCTAAATGGCCATTCCTGAATGGTGCTTTAATGGAGAAGAAATATCGTAATTAAATCCCATCCATATTAGAAAAGATTTGAGCTCCTCATATGGTCCCAAAATACCACACTGTGAAAGCAACTGTGCACTCCTAAACTCTTAAATCTCACATTGCCACTTTATTTATTCCATTTGCTCATGAAGCCATACTTCCATATAATTATCAGCCAAACTAAATCAGTAAACCATTCCTGATAGGGTAACCAACTTGCCTTCAGCATTTTTCTTTCAAGCTACAAGACTTTCTGCGTAGATTTATTTACTCTGACAACTCTGTTCATTTGATACTTTGTAAAGCTGGATATTAACAATGCCAGAAAAGCTTACAGAACTTCATGTGAGTTACCACCACACAGAAGTATGCATAAATAAAATAAATTGTTCAAATACAGTATATGGGGATATTATTTGAAAGAAATGTGGCACAATACACAGATGGGTAAATCCTTACTGACTTCATTGGGAATTGGAGCAAATAAAAACTAATAAAGAACTTCAAGATTTGGGCGAGACTTTTTCTTAGGTCATGTCTGTGTTGTGTTGCACATCACTGGTGGCAGCACGGTGAGTATACGGAGCCACACACCACAGTGAAAGGCAGGTGGTGTCCACACAGCAGTGGGAGGCTACATGCTTCAGCGAAAGGCTCTGGCAGTGGGGAAGATAGCAGAGAAAGGTCCCGGCAGCTGTCCGCAGCCTTTCCCTTCCCCACTGCCTCTCTCTGTCAGAGCCTTTCCCCACTACCGGAGTCTTTCCCTGTGGTGGAAAAAGTTAGCCAAAGACCCATTATCAATTTATGGACGTTTCAATCACTGCCCTAGAAATAAGCAAGTGACATTGATAGTGCCCCACTGTCCAGCTTCCACAGGGATAACATTTTCCAGGGGGAAAACGGATTGTTCAGATTGCTTCGCAAAGCATTTAAATCCTTGAAGTTAGAGCCAGTGGCTGTCAAGCCAGAAATTTTCAGGACCTTAAGAACAAAAATTAAAAGTCTAAACACTCCTGGAAACCACCAAATCAACAACCAGATATTTTTTTTTGTTTATCCCAACAAACAGCTGAAATGAGCCCTTTTTTGTGTTTCCAGACAACCTGAATAGCCACAACACAAGCTTTTCATGGAAACACACAAGCAATTAGCTAAGCCCTGAAACATTTGTTGAAACTGCTGTCTGTTACATAAAAATCTACGCTATTCAAGCACTCAGTTACAGCTTATAAGGAATAGTCCATGTGTTTATGATCTAGACTAGATCTTCCTTAAAAAGGTCAGTCAGTCAATCCCACACAGTATTTCTGGGATGATGCACTCTTTACATCATTGTTTAAGAATGGGATTTTCACAGGCACTAACGGGAATTGAATTTCAATGGGAGTTTGGTGATGAACTCCTTAAGTGCCTTTGAAATCCCATCCTGAAAAATTAAAGATTAAATTCACCCCAGTGTGCATCAGTTTCTGCCAGGGCACAGGGTCCATGGTGGCTGATAGTTCTTGGGGTGAAATAATGCAGGTACGCAGACCCTCTTCTCAGCCATCTCAGCCAGGGGTATGACAGACAACAAACGCAGCCTCAAAAGTGGGGGTCATTGACCAGCTAAAGTGGGTGGCCAAAACAGCTAGGGGATGCAATGACTCTACACATCTTAATTTTACCTTCCACAAGTTGGGCTCCTAAGGAAAGCCTAAGAGAAACTATACTTCCCCTACCCTTCAAAATCTGAGAGAGGAGCATTGTGGAACCACCACTTGGCCTCTAACAAGGGAACAGCAGTCCCTGTTAGCACCAGGAGGTGCAAACTGACACTCCTTGTATGTATGAGTTTGAATCTTGCCATATAGAGTTGAAAAACTTTATAAATTATTAGGTCATGGGGTTTCCAAGAACATTAAACGATTAAGACCCAATACTCAGTTGGTGTAAATCAGTTTAACTCCATTGACTTTAACTGTGCTACGCCGATTTACATCAGCAGAGGAACTGTCCCTTAAAGTCTTCAAAATAATGACAAACAGTTTGCCACAGGGATTTATTATCTTTTAAGGGAGATGAAGTAAGAGCCTGAACAGATTGATTGCATCTCTTTAGACTGGACGAAGAATCTTCTGAAACAATACATCGTCAGCAAAGAGAAGAAAAAATAGTTTAATCTATACCAGTAACTTCTAGAGAAAAAACACATTATTCAATGGAAGAGTAGTGACAAGTTCACGATTTCATAACTTAGTTATAAGTAGTGTCCTTTGTTAAAATAAAGGGCGGGGGAGGGGACAGCAGTGGGGTCTGTCTTGGGAAGAGAGCTTCATTCATTAGTATATTTATAGCCTTACATTTGACATTCAGTTTGAACTATTTTCCTTTATGAATAAAAGCTGTATCGAACAACATATGGAGGAGCTTAAAGCAGCTTGAGATTACTGCCTATCCCGCTGACCAACAGTCGCATTGTTTCCTTCTACTCCTCTGTCTGTCTGCACCCATCTGCTGTCTTTTGCCTTATACTTCAATAGTAAACTCTTTGGGGCAGGGATAGTCTTTTTTTTCTGGGTTTGTACAGCACCCAGCACAATGCAGTCCTTGTCCATGACCAGAGCTCCTATACATTACCGCAACACAAATAATTAATAACAATAACAAACATCATCTTTTGAGGCACTGGTGCTCTGACAATTATCCAAAATACACAGAATTTTCTCTAAAACCAAACACATAAGTTACGGTCCATATAACTGAAGATGCCTACTTGACCAAACCAACTAAAATATAGCCTCGCCACTGACCACATCAAAATCATGAACCACTTCTCTTGGTTTCATCCCTTCATATCCCTTTCAAATAAATCACTGCAAATCAGTTCGTTCACCCACACTCATTAACAGGACCCTTTGGTGAAATGCATAAATGCAGGAGTAACAAACCAAACTAAAAGATTGGCCACCTTTTTTCCCCTGTAAGAAAAACAAAGTGATGCTTCCAGAATACTTCCATATTCTTACTAATTTCTGGTTAGTACCAGAACTAGCTTATGGAATACTTTAAAACCAATTGTTCTCAAACTATTTTGATTGGCTGTGCCACTTCACCAGACTAAGCCCTTAACTGTAAAAGTTTCCACCTCGTCCCCTTGAATTAGGAAAACTCACCTAAACTTGCATTTTGCTAACTCTATACTGAGCCAGACCACATGCAATTCAGTGGATGGCAGGCAACAACAATGTATGGAAATGCATCAGTAAGGTAAGAAGGGTAAATATATTGCAGATACCAGTGATTGGGAACTATTAATTTAGGGCCCAATTCGGCTCAATGAAATTAATGGAAATTGAGGGCTCTCGGCACCTCTCAGGAGGCAATCAGTTCCTTGCAGGTCTTTAGACTAAACCTAGCTAATTATAACGTAATTGCCTTCCTGGCAAAAACCAAGCCACCACAGAAATCAAGAAATTCCTTCGAAAATCCACCAAAAGTTCTGAGAATGTGTGTTCAATAATACTCACAGAATTAATGATGCCTTTAAGCGCTTGGAATCCTCCAGTGACAGGGAAGACTTGTTCTTTTGTATCAGCAATTTTTTCAAGCTTTGGAAAACAAACACAAATAACTTGGCAGACCAAACATGTTGCACAATATTTTTCAGCCTGAAAATCTAAACAAAGGTCTAAAAACCAACAGGCTCTATCATTTAGCAAGAGAATAAAAATCCTGGATCCCATGGACCTTCTGGCCCACAGTTAAAGAGAGCAGTTATGCTTTTTCTGACCAGAAGCACTTGCTGCAAAATGATATGCAGCTAATCCCACTGTATGGTAACCACTCAAATTCAAACAAAACCAGAGTAAAGAGGATCCCTAAATCCAGACCGTTTCAGACAATCATTTTACTTCTCTTCTTGGAGTGGAATTAAAAATCGGCACTAAAACTAAAAAAAGAGAGAGAGGTGGTGCAAACTTTTCTGCTTTCCCGTTTGCTTCCTCTTACTTTACGAAGTCTTTCTGCATACCCTTTGTACAAGGTTCCTTCTGTACACTTTTCCATTTAAAGTCCAAGTCTTTCCATCCGCTCTGTAGTGCTAACTCTGCAAATGATCAGCTTATATGAGTACAGGACCTATAGATAAATCTTCAGTTGATGGGAAAAAAAACAATAGTCCTTTTGTTTTCCAAAAGCAAAGACTATTGTCCCCCGTCAACTCAAAGCTTATCTATAGTCACTGTACTCATGCAAGCTGTGGTCTAAGCTGGTTAACATTTGAATGGAAAGTTTCCCTAAATGATCTGGTTCAGGCGCCTATCAATAAGTGTAATTAATTTCTGAGAGATCTTTTCTGTAATAGAACGGTGGCATCCACTCATTCTTTTTACTTCTATTAATAAGCAAATGTCTAAGTATCTACTTCCTGCTCTGGAGAACATACTGCAGTGTTCCAGCATAAGTAAAGTACATTCATCTACCGCAGCGATGGCTGCCTTATAAAAACTTGTAAGATACCATTAATTAGTAATAACAACAACAATGCACTTACTTGATCTTGTTTAAAATCAAGGACCCCAACACAGTAAACTCTAGCCCCTAAACTTCTGGCCTTGTTTGCCTGTTCCAAAATAGAATGAAGAAAGAAATACACTGTTTACACACCAGGCTACACACACATACAAAAACACAGCAGAATGTAACAGACAGTTGCAGTTCAGTACTCACCTCTTTTTCTGCATACAAGGGGATCTGACCGTCCAATTTACCATCTGTCAAAGCAATTATTATACTGGAGAACTTTGAGCCTCCTGCACCCTCAATTTGTTGATTTGCCTGAAAATGAACAATAATTATCCAGTTTGCAGTCATACCCAAACTTATAACCAAGGTGCTTCTACTAAATGAATGCAGCCATTTGAAATAATCCAAATAAGACTGAATGATCAAATCCATCCCTAAAACTCACCTCTTCAAAACAATCCCGTCTCCCCTCTACCTATCATCCTTTCATTAATTTAAACCGGAGTTAGACCACGGCCTTGGATTGTAATTTGTTTAGGAGAAGGAGCATGACCAACATTTT
The DNA here is from genome assembly GCF_965140235.1 of Caretta caretta. NCBI lineage: Eukaryota > Metazoa > Chordata > Testudines > Cheloniidae > Caretta > Caretta caretta. The sequence goes on from NC_134209.1 coordinate 26,201,054, forward strand.
CCAAAGTTACTAGTGACTTTAAGAGCCCCAGTATTTGGTTCCTCAAACTGACACACATTTAAAGCGGTATGGTTTTCATACTGTGCCATTTCTGATGATCATGTCCCTTTAAGGGGTCTCACTTTCAATATTTCCAACTCCAAACCTTCAAAAATCATTAGACAGCCCGCAAAATATAATGAAATCAGATTAAAAATAATAAGGTTTTTTTAAACAACAAATTTGGGGTTCTTTTTATTTGTCTTCTATTTTTTCAGCTCTTAGGATGCACTCACGTCACAGTGTCAAACTTTTCTCCACAACCAGGATGGCTAGAAACTTACTTTTTCTTTTTGATGAAATGTTAGATTCTCACAGATTCCCTGGTCACCAGGACCTGGGTCTTTAAATTAAACATCAAATATTGTAAGACTCACAATAAAATTTACAAGAGTTAACAACACTGCAAATTGGACACCCAAAAATTAAGGGAGCTAAAACCACTAGTCCTATGGAACTTTTTGGCCTGTGTCTTTATCTATGTTTGTAAACAAACATGAAAATTTTGTTTGTTTGTTTGCGGAGGGTGAGAAAACCTGGATTTGTTCTGGAAATGGCCCAACTTGATGATCACTTTAGATAAGCTATTACCAGCAGGAGAGTGGGGTGGGAGGAGGTATTGTTTCATGGTCTCTGTGTATATAATGTCTTCTGCAGTTTCCACAGTATGCATCCGATGAAGTGAGCTGTAGCTCACGAAAGCTCATGCTCAAATAAATTGGTTAGTCTCTAAGGTGCCACAAGTACTCCTTTTCTTTTTGCGAATACAGACTAACACGGCTGTAACTCTCAAACATGAAAATTTTAGATGCTCTATTAATGTTCTGTAATAATAATAAAATATAAAGCTGTTTGTGGTTATTTACTATACTAATTTCTTTAACTGTTATACAGTGTTAGTTACTTATTCCATGTGGGAAAACTAAGGTCCACCTCTTGCCTCTCGGAAACAATACAAACGAACCTCCATAAGGCAAACCTCACAGGATTTCCAAGCCCCTACATGGGTTTTTTCTCCTACCAGGACAATCTTTGCTTGAGTAAGGACCTTGGGATGTGGCCCTTAAAGACTATTGGATGTAAGATCCAGTAACAAAAAATGCATACAAAATGTTTTAAATGCGTATTGTTTTGTTGTTACTTCAAAGGGGCATTCAAGTCATAGGAGAACAGACTTTTATTTCAATTATAAGAGTATTAAAACTTACTAGTTTTAATCCTTCATGCATGTATGTATCACCAGCTGGCTTTACACTCCGTAAATTTTGAAGGCCTTTCTCGATTATGCTTCTGCGAATAATTAGAAAACAAGACCAAAGGTTGTTCAATCAATAAATGATGCTAAAAATCATATTGACAATTGGTAAATGCATAGGGTTTGATGTTCTGTATGTCACATTGTACAAAAGGGCTACAGTGTGACCCTGAAATTTTAAAACACGCAAAAAAAAAAATCATTTCAGCTCATAAACATTGCGCAGAGACAAATTTAAAATTCGCAAAGCTGTGCTGGGGTAACAAATACGGTATGCACAAGTTATGCTATGCTTTGGTGACTCAGAAAGAGTCAGATCCAAGAGGACTGTTTCAGGTGGAGCTTATACTGCAAACAAAAGTCCACGTACCAACTCTAAAACAGTTCACTGGCAACAGTGACATACTTTTTGAAGGTTACTTAGCTTGCTTGCCTGCGTGTACTTAGCTTCCAGGCACACACAAATTAAAAAATAACTCCACCAAGATCCACAACTTGATTTCTGCAAGCAGCACAATGGAATGATATACCTTCATAAATACTGACAGGAGGTCATTCATGAGCCAGAAGGTGCTAAAACAGGATTACAATAATTAATCAAAGTCTGTTTACTAAATAAAAAAAATCTGTTCATTCTTTCAGCATTTGTAGGATGTTCTTGTGGTTAAAGCAATTAACTGGGATTCAGAAGAGCTGAGTTCAATTCCTGGCTTTGCCACAGACTTCATGCGTGACCTCAGGGAAGTCATTTAACCTTTATGGGTTGCAGTTCCTCATTTGTAAAAAAGGGGACAACATTGTTTCTCTGTTTTACTGGAAAACCGAAAGGATAAATCCACCAGTGACTGTGAGGTGCTCAGATACTAGGGGGACGGGGCTGTAGAAGCAAGTAGGTAGAAGTAATATTTTGAATACAGTCAGTAGTAGCAAAAATAAAAGGATTACATTAAGAAGGCCATAGCCTCAGGTTCTTAGTTTTCACTTGGGCAAACTTCTAATGAAGTCAATGGGCATTTGCCCTAGTAAGGAGATGGTCATTTGGCCCAGAATGCACAGAACGCAACAAATACAGATGACAATGAGGAAGAGCGAAGGATTGGCTAGGAAAGTATTTTCAGACTGCATGAAACCCTTCCTTAAGGCAGGCAAAGAAAAAAAGAATTGGAACGCCACCCGCCCCGAATGCCAATGCCACGTAATTTGTTCCACTGATTAAGTTTCTCTATGTTTAGAAGCTTTACTCCAGAAGTACAATATGTAGATGTAAATTTCAATTTGCATTCAGCAACTGATATCCATATTGACAGTTGCAATTGCAAAGGAAGAGATTCTGTGTTAAATAGATGGAAGAGAACAAGTTACGTAAGGCAACACAATCTGTTTGATCCAAATATTTTACATTCAGCATCTATAGAAACAACTTGAAACTGATTATGTATGAATGCCGATTATAAACCACATACTTAGTGCTTGCCAGAAATGAGTGGCAGCATGTCCACAGGCATTAATGTCTGCTTGCCAAGAAACAAACAACAATTGAAGTTCCAGTTTCTGAAACAGATTTCATATTGCAAAAATAGCTCTCGTACAATCAGCTCAGTTTTATCCAGTATGTCTCATGACCAGGCCTTACAGGACACTCTGGCACCTCCAGGCCTCTTTTTGCAGTTGGTACTGGTGAAATCTTTGGCAACATAAATTGTAACTTCTGCAGCAGCAGGGAGCAAGTCACCATCTATCTTCCAGTACCAAAGCAGGCATTGTAACAAGGGGGTTCATGCTACCATCACCTTCCCCCCCACCCCACTCCTGTACCCCCAGAATTATCCAGGACTCTGTGGCTCTCCCCAGTTCTGTACCTGTTGCTGTAGCCACCAGATTGTAAATTCTTCAGGGCAGGGAGTGTCTGTCTATGTGTTTGTACAGTGCCTACCATAATGGGGCTAGGATCGCTGGTGGGGGTCCCCAGGCCCTGCTGCTGTACAAATAAATAATAATCATAATAATGAATTATAGAGCTCTGCAGGCCTCTCTTATGATTTAAGACACACAAAAGGTGGGGTTTTTGGGGGGGGGGGCGGAAATTAATCCGTTCCCTACAGTCTGTAACTTGCAGCCTGTCTGTGTTTGGGCTGAATGATTACAAATATAACATCTCTTCTCAATTCAGCATATGTGCTGCATCACACCTCTGTCTTTTAGAAAAGGCACATTTAATCTATAATAGCTACCCTGTCTGTTCTTTCTTCTGTGCTTCATAATTACTTAGATAATTCCTCCACAAGCAGCATAAAGCAAATAACACCATTCTTACAAGTCTTCCATCATGTCTTGTCTAACCTAGATTGTAAACTCCTCAGGTCAAGGACCATCCGTGATATCCTGGCCCTACTGAATTCAATGGGAGTTCTGCCATTCACCTCACGTCTTTCCTCTCTATGGTCCCAGTTCTGCTTCCCTTTCTCATGGTGAATTGTATTCTCCCAGAAGTACACCCATTTATTTCAACAGGTCTATTCATGAGGTCTATCTCATGCTATTTAACATGAGTAAGGGTGGCTGACTCAGGTCCTACATAAGACTTAAAGAACACTGTTCACATGGGAGCCAAACTCTGCCCTGATAGCACTGCGGTCACTGGGACTGCGAGGTATACGACTCAATTCGGAATTTGGTCTGGACAGTCCAATGATGCAATCGTACTGAGCGCTGAGCCCCAATGTAAAATAAACTACAACACACCAGCATCTGCCATTGGCTGAGCACACACCTTGGCTTTCCCTCTTTCGTTGGTCTAGTGTAGCTATGCAACTCTTCATGTGGACTGAATTATTACACGGTATTTATCAGCTGAACAGGTGCTGACAACACTGGAAGCCCTAGTCCAGACAACCCAACAGCTACTGACGCTGTTTCTGACACCGTGTCATGTGACCCTGCCTTGATATCGTGCTGAAAATGGTGTCAGCAGCCCCTACAAGGATACGTCACATAAAAAGAAACAGACTGACTACGTAGCACAGACCAACGTCCTTGGCATTAGTGTGAACAACTGTATTTCTGACAGGCCCAAAGAGATGGAACAAAATGTTGCTTGATAGCGATGGAGAGCACATCTGAAAAAATATGCTGAAGAAACTGCTGAATGCCAGTTCTTGCTAGCAAAAGGCTTTGTCCTGGGAAATTAATACTGCAGAGGTCAGTGTTGGCTGGAATTGTCTGCTGCACGAGCCTCAGGTCACACAAGTTAAATTCGACAGAGGATTACTCTAATTTGTGAGCCTGAGTTTGCATAAAAATCTCTAAAGTTTTTCGAATTGGGGCTCCAAGTTCTTTTAGGCCAGTTCCAATTTCATATTTATTTACCATCCCACGCTGGCATCTCACATTATTAATCAGGACAGCTTGAGTACATCACCATCAACAGGCCTTTGGGAGTACATTCTGATTCCCAATAAGTACATCACCCAAAAATGTGTATGAGGGATTGTCAACGTCTTCTCCAACAAAATGCAGCTGTGCCACAAAACTGCTGTAATCCAACAGGTGTATTAGGAAGCGCACACATACTTGTTGAAGGAAAACAAATGTGTCATTTGACAAAAACAGTAAAGTTTTAATCCACATCTGTGCACAATGTGCTCCACGCACAGCCTAGAATAACCCCTGCACATCAGCTGAGGAGGGTGAATCACATAAATTAACGAGAAGCTCTCTACCTACATGTGCTTTTTACACATCTTTGCTCAGATAATAAATGCAAACTTCCCACAAAACTCCCTTCTAGAGTCTACAGTCTATATACTGCTCTGGCTGGCTACATTCTGGTAGACCTTCCATGCTAAAATAAATGAGTGTAAAGATAAACATGTAGAAATGCTTTGCTGAGTTGGGACTTGCGTGTATTCATCATATGCATGTGCAACAGAATACGGAGAGAAGCCCATGCTGGCAAGTACCATAAAAGCATACATAAAGACTGTGGGCCTGATCCTGTGGTCCTCACTCATGGAAGTATTCAGTAACATCAAATGGAGTTCTGCCTAGGTGAAGACAGCAGGATCACACCATACATATGGCCAAAGGTCTGAGTCAAACACTAATTATAGTTGGCAGAAGCTAGTATATGGAAACTACAGTTATATCTGCCAGCACGCAGTCAGCCACAGGAGTATACAAAGTATATTGTGATGCCTGTATCATGTGCTTTTCCTAGCCACCAGTTTTTGATAAAATTATACTCTTCTGTGGCTAAAGAGGATTTTAGTCTCCAGGGCTGTCAGTATGGCACTTCTCACCAACACAAAATTCACTTTAACTTCAGGTTTTTACTTCTATGGTATGTTCATACCGTGTGTGTCAATACAGTTGAAATATGTTGTAAAAATCAGTATGAACTTCACTTTGTAAAGGATTAGCACTCAGCTCATTAAAATACAGTAAAGCTTCACTGACTTGAACGAATGACTGGAAATTCATTGTGCTTCACTGAGATTTGTGAATTAGCAAGTAACAAAGCACAGTTCATAACAAATCAAAGATACTGTGTCACTAAATGGTACTAAGTCCCAAATACTGCAATGTGCTGAGCCCCTCATCTTCTGCTGGAGCCAATGGGAGTCAAAGATGCCAAGCTGTTCTCAGCTGTCGACCCCTTAATATTTAGAATCAAAGTTGTTCAAGTGTATCTGCATTAAAAATCTCTCTAATCAGTCATGTACGTACAGTTCCTGTTATTACTACCCATCTTCCTCATCTTCTTTCGCAATCCCCAGTGAATCACAAAAGGGTGATTTTTTTTGTCCACGATTTGCGTGCAGTGATGCCTCAGGAAATATGGGATGACAGAAATGAAAGGAAGAGGCACTCACTTACAACAAAATGTGCTCCTCCAGAACTCTCCTTTCTAGAGCTTATTTTCATAGAAAAATATGTTTTAACTCCTTCACATGACTGAGAACATAGTACATCGACTCACTGAAACAGCACTTGTGCTTATGTGGAGGGATGCCAAAATCCTGCCTAGGCATTCAAAATAGTGTGAACTATTTTGATAAATAGTGTATCAGTCATGACGGTCAGTGTTCAGGAAGGAATATGGCATTGAAAAGAATTAAGCATCATGATCTCCATTTTGCAAATGAAGAAACTGATGCACAGGGAGGTGACTTGCCTGTGATCACACATCAAGATAATGGCAGAGTTGAGACAAAGAACCTAGATCATTTGACTCATTCCGACCTAGTGGACCATCCATTGGAATGTTCACAAAAATAAACACAGACATGAACTGTTGCCTTATGATTCTGACATTTCCATACTGGCTACCTCTTGAAAGTATCAATCATTTTGCTAACATTATCTGATTTAGTAAAAGCCCTAAAGAAAAGGAATAATGAACTAACCTGTCTCCAGTTAATGGCATAATGGCTTGCGCTTGGGTTGAAAACACTATGAAGGATAATCTCATCCGGGGGCTTTTAAAGAAAAGAAAAATACATACATTTTAGACAAATGAAAAGAGAGCCTTGTACAGTATATCCATTCATCATTTTTTTGCCTTTCTTTATTAGCATTATTTTCATCATCTTATTTCCAAAGCATATACTTTCAAACTACAAATTAAAAAGGTGGAGAAGAAAAAGGGAATTCATGAACTGTTTACTTCTTGCCTCATACCTTTCTTCCACTGGTGTTCTGCAAAATGCAGAAGAAAAATTATTGTTTTCCTTCTTGCTTTATCATAGGCTGTAGATAAACACTGGTTAAACTGAGGTATTTAACCTCAAAAATTCATGCACCAAACTGCAGTTTGCATATTGCAGTATAATGAGGCTTCAAATTTTTAAGGCGTGCATGCAGATTTTTGTACTCACCCAACTATGAGTGCGTATGCAACTTGAGGATTTGCACACACACATTTTTGCACATGTGCAATTCTAATTTATGCACATGCACTGGTTGTTATGGGCATTTATGGACCTGTGCAAAAGCGAGCTTACATTTTAAAAGTTTGGGCCTGACACAATTTAAGACTTTTGGACCAAATTCATACCTGAGGTAAGAAGGCACAACACTAGTAATATTAAAAGTAGCAGCATCCACTTATTCCAGGTCTGAATTTGGCTATTTCATTTAAAACAAGGTTTCATTATCTGCAGTTTCTCAATGAGCAGGTTCCAATGTTCTTCAAAGATATTTGTAATAGCTAAAAGCAATTCTCTCAAAAGGATTATTGGGCAAATGTATGTGATAATCAGCAATATGACCTAAACACGAATTTAATAAAGGATCAGTCTTTTCCCTTGATGTATATTCTTAGCTCCCACTAATGTTAAGAGGAATTATACAACAGACATCAGCTGAAGACTGGTCCCTCCCTAAGACTGATTGATGCTTTTGATGGCCAAGACAGTGACATTTGTAAAATGGGTTCTAACAGCATCTCACCTCTCCTTTTTGAAACTGTAACATTTTAATTTATAAATGTATCAGAGAAATATACATTGAAAATTGTTATAAGATTCATAATATTTGTGAGGCTATGCGAATGTATTAGGTTAACATTAATAAGGATAAACATCAGTACAATTTGATTATATTTTAGTTCATGTGTGTTACTAATTTTTAAAAAATTCTGTTTTATCACAAGTATCAGAGAAATTATAATGTGAATAAGTGACAGATCTGTTACGTGTTACTTTGATTTAAGGCACTGGCCTAGTCCTTCCACTGGCGTTTTCCTGAGAAAAGACAGCAGACTCAGGCCCTTAAGTCCATTTAGTTGTCACAAGCAGTTGTCAAACAGACAATACAATGCTTCCAGTCTGAAACACTTCGGATAACGTAAGCAGATAATGAAGATCAGAAGAGGGATCTTTTCATTTGAGATGTGAGTCCTTTGAGTTACCTCAAAGTTACGAATGGATTTGACTATTTGAATTGGTCATTAAGAAACACATAAAATATCCTCTTCAGCAAGCATCCTTTATTTCATTTCACTATCCAAGCCTTCAGACTCTAGAGTGATGTGTGGGAGCAATAGACCTACAGACATACACAGTCATAGGCATGTAACACAGGGAATAAATGAGTGATATTACTGCTGCAGGCCTACATCCTGCCAACCAATCAAAATGGAAGACAGCTCACGTTGGTATCATCTAATTTTCAGAATGACCCTGTTCAATGTTTTCACTGCATGCTGAACTGAACAGCCTCAGACAACTACTAAACAATTATCTGTTGTTCTTTCCACAACAAACATTTTAATTTAAAAAAAAAGGGGGGGGGGGAGATGGTCTGATTGTCATGTATAATAAGGGCACTATACACCAGTGGTTCTCAAAGCCGGCCTGCTGCTTGTTCAGGGGAAAGCCCCTGGTGGGCTGGACCGTTTTGTTTACCTGCCACGTCCGCAGGTTCGGCCAATTGCGGCTCCCACTAGCCGCGGTTCGCTGCTCCAGGCCAATGGGGGCTGCGGGAAGCGACACAGGCCCAGGGACGTGCTGGCCGCCCTTCCCGCAGCCCCCATTGGCCTGGAGAGGCAAACCACAGCCAGTGGGCACCGCGATCGGCCGAACCTGCGGACGTGGCAGGTAAACAAACCGGTCTGGCCCTCCAGGGGCTTTTTCTGAGAACCGGCGGACCGGACCGGCTTTGAGAACCACTGCTCTACACTACTCAGACAGCGTAAAAGAGCCTTAATAGGAGTAAAAAGAAAAGGAGTACTTCTGGTAAGACTAACATGGCTGCTACTCTGAAACCTTAATAGGAGTGTAAATCATTTAGAATATCAGGCTCATACATTCTGTGTTCTTCAGCTGATCCAGCCAGACCACATTCTAATCCAGCTGTTGCAAAAGGGAGTGTCACTTGGCTGCAGAAGAGGATGCACCAGTGGCTTTGTAATGAACACACACCCCCTTTTTTCCACCTCTAACTGAAAGGAAGAATGGCCAAGGCCTCTCTCTCTTTTTTAAACTTCCAGAATGACTTTCAACTTTGTCACCCAGGCTTCTTTTACATAAAACTTGACCTTAGCAAGATGGATGGAAGCAATATTTAACTACGCAACCCTTATTCACATCCTCTTCTTTAGCTGGCCAAGCTTACAACTGACTACTATATTTCATTTTCCACTAGAAAAAATTAATCCCCATAACATCCTGTATCTGTGAGGTTGTTTTTTTTTTTTAAAGGAAGGTGTTTCATTACACCAATTCTTAATTTAAATATAACAAGCCAGTTTGTAACAGCAACATTTGTCAGAGGAGAAGAATTGCTATTTATCAGTAAAGTTTGTTGCATATATACAATGCATATATTAAACTGGCGCAAACTTTAAACACATGCCTGCACTTGAGAAGCAAAAGCTTTCCCTTACTTTTAGGCTGGATCACGTATTCACTTTAAATTTCCTGATATATTTATCGTGACCTCTAAAAATTAGGGTAACACTAAACAATCGACACAAAAAAACAATATATCAGAATCCACTGATGTTGTTTATGGGAGAAGCAATGTTAAAAAAAAATAATCAAATCAGATATAACAACAAATTAAGAATCCAATATTTAAAGATGTTTGCAGATTAACATTTTACTAAGTTCCAAACATGGTGACATCATAAAGTGAGAGTTTACTGTCCAGTTTATCTGAACATTAGAGTTCAAATGCTTTATATGCTTATGAAGGGTTTACAGCTGATAACCTTCCAGAAAGATTTGTTTTGTAACATACCCCAGTATCAATTAAAAGCAGAAGCTACCAAAGGGAAAACATACCTCACAAATCTGTCTGTGAGTTGTTTTACAAAATCATAGATCTCAATCCAGTTCTGTGCTACACTCCCAGATCTGAAAAGAAAACAAAAAAACAGGTTTGTATGTTTTAGCTCAGGGAAAGTAGACAAAGATTACAACTTAAATACTTCCATCCATTTAATTTTTTCAGGGGAAGGGGGCAGGAATAGCTATTGCCATAATACATTACTACATTATTTCAAATGATCTCCAGCAGGTTCATGGGGGTTCTGCCACATCATCTTCCTGTGATAATCTGTCAATCTACTGCATAGTATAATGCATTTAGCATACAGCACAATATGGGAAACTGCACATCAGTTTTGTTAGAATGTGCTTCTCTGGGATGCCCAGGTCCACAGATTAAAACAGAGATGTTCACTCTTGCAAATTGAGGGCCTGCATCTCGCCTTTCTACCTTACGATTTTGCCTGTGGCACACTATGAACAAACTTTATCCCCCAAAAAAGGGGATGGCAGGAGATGCAGATAACTAGATCTGGTCCAAAAAAAACAAAAAAAAAGTTTACGGCACAGTTGTTGGTCAGAAAACGCAGTCAGTCAAAAATAAAAAACATTTTGTGGGAATGTGTCAGTTATAATTAAATTTTCAATGGGAAAAGTTGAAATGATTCACTTTTATTTTCTCATTTTGTTTCGATAATCATCATTAGTTATGTTACTATAGCACTTAGGGGGCTTAGTGATGGACCAGGCCCCTTGTGCTGGGCACTGGACAAACACAGAACAAAAAGACTTGTCCCTGCCCCAGAGAACTTACAATGTTGAGATGTTTCAATACAGTAAAAATGTTCCATTTTAACTTTATTGTTTCAATTCATTTCTTTTATGCTGTTATCACTTCACTTCTCTCACACATCTCAACTCCTTTTCCCAGGTTCAGAAGGTCAGAGGAGCTCATGATTCTTTGCCACTCCCTCCAGTCCCTGGCACAAGTTCATAGGTCTTGGAGTTCCAGTCCTTTTCTCTTCAAACTTCTCTTGACAGAGTCTTTCCGTCCCATCCTTGGTCTTCCACATCCTTTCTTGCGGTCTTCATCCTCCCACGCTCTGTTTGCTGGTCCTCATTCTCCCATTCTTATCACATGTCCAGACCACCTCAGCCTTGCACTCTCCAGCCTATTGATCACAGGGAAACCCAAGTGCATCTTCCCTCTCATTTCTTCCATGCACACTCCATCTACCCTCCACGTGCCCGCCATTCTCCTCAGTACATTATTTTCTACTACCTGTATCTTCTTATCTTCCATTTCTGTAAGGCCCATCATTTCCCAACCAAACACATGTGACATACGCTTTTCTGTCGTTTTTTACTTAGTTGTCAGTTCTACAGTATTCCTGCCTCCTTTTTCACTGCTGCCCATGCACACTGGATTCTTCTTTTCAGTTCTCCAGATCTCTCTCCGATGGCACCAAGTGTACTTCCCCCAAGTAGACAAATTCTTTCTTATGATTCAGCTTCTCTCCTGAAACTTCATTCAACAGGTATTCGTCTTCTTTCTCTACTTGAATAATTTCCATCTGTTTTGTGTTTACTTTCAAACCATGATCTTCAAACATAGATGCTTTTATATGGTATTAAAATATTAACTTAATATTACATTTGTGGGTGGTATTTAATATTGTGTTATATTGTAATGTTTTGCCATTATTGAAACAAAAAAGGTTTACTTTACAAAACAAGGTATTTTGACATGATTGAAATGGAACATTTCAATGGCTCTGAATCAAATTTTTGCAGAATTTTCGTTCTGTGGGAAATTTTGGCTTTTTGTTCTAGTTTGGACTGAAAACAAATTTCGGAATATCAGAATTTTCCATGGAACAGACATTCCATTCTTTGACCAGCTCTACAGATAGCCATTTTCCAGTAAGAGCTCAGACTGCTCTTGGCAAAAGAGAATCCTCCTCTCTTTCACAGAAGGCCATAGGGCAGATATCCTCACCGCCTTCCAGCACAGGGAAATTCACACCCCCAAAGACAATGCCAAACTGAATTAATTAACCATCTACAGTCACTTCCCCATACACCCTGTGGTAATCTCAAGAGAACTAAACACGTAACCCCTCTTCCACTGTTCACCACATTTTGCTATAACCCACTGACACACGATATAGAACATAACCTCACCACACACCTGTTCAACCACACACAGAGATACAATGCCACTCACACATCTCACCTACAACAACCCACAGACACAACCCCTGCCTACCAACACAATCCCACGCAGATACATACACACAAACCCCGCTTACACTCCACACACAGATACAACCCCAACATCCCACCTATACTCCACACACAGAGGCAGGCACAAACCCAACCTCTATACGCACACCCCAACTACACCCCCATACAGATACTCACACCCCAGACAGACACACACACCCAAACCCCGAACAGAGACTTCCACCGACCACCTATACTCCACAGAGATACAACCCGACCATCCCACCTATTCTCCACACGCACAAAGCCTAGCTCCACATCCTCACCCCACCTATACTCACACAACACTCCCTACAAAGGGAGACTCCCACTACACCCCCATACAGAGAGACATGCCCCAATTACACCCCCATACAGAGACACACACCCCATGGAGCTACAAGCCTTCCAACTACACCCCACACAGACACCCACACCCTACCTACATACACACCAACTACACCCCCATGCAGACACACACACACCTCTACTACACCCCTAGGTGCTGGAATTAGGGGTACCGGGGGTCAGGCAGCACCCCCTGCCTTGAAGTGGTTTCATCATACCCAGGATTTACCGATTGGTTCAGTGGCTCTCAGTACCCCCACTGTGCAATTTGTCCCAGAACCCGCATCGAAAGAGAGACACACACACACCCCTACACCCCCACACAGACACACACCCTCCCCATACACACCTACACCCCCACTTACACCCCCACGCAGAGAGAGACACACACACACACCCCCACTTACACCCCCACGCAGAGAGAGACACACACACACCCCCACTTAAACCCCCACGCAGAGAGAGACACACACACACCCCCACTTAAACCCCCACGCAGAGACACACACACACACCCCACTTACACCCCCACGCAGAGACACACACACACACCCCACTTACACCCCCACGCAGAGAGAGAGACACACACACACACACCCACTTACACCCCCACGCAGAGAGAGACAAACGACAAACACACACACACCCCACTTACACCCCCACGCAGAGAGAGACACACACACACACACCCACTTGCACCCCCACGCAGAGACACACACACACACACACACTTGCACCCCCACGCAGAGAGAGAGACACACACACACACACCCCACTTACACCCCCACGCAGAGAGAGAGACACACACACACACACACCCCACTTACACCCCCACGCAGAGAGAGAGACACACACACACACACACCCCACTTACACCCCCACGCAGAGAGAGACACACACACACACACCCCACTTACTCCCCCACGCAGAGACAGACACACACACACACACACCCCACTTACACCCCCACGCAGAGAGAGAGACACACACACACCCCCACTTACACCCTCACGCAGAGAGAGAGACACACACACACCCCCACTTACACCCCCACGCAGAGACACACACACCCCCACTTACACCCCCACGCAGAGACACCCCCCACGCCCTCTCCCCCGCCCCCCCCCCCGGCCCCACTCACTTGTCCAGCACGAAGTACAAGTCAAAGGCTCCGTGGCAGGAAGGCTCGTCCTGGGCTCGAACCGTCGGCAGCAGCAGCAGCAGCCAGAGCAGCCGCGGGGCCGCCCGGCGGGGCCGCATCCTGTCCCCGCTCGGCACCATCGCCCGCTCCTCTCCGCAGCCTGCCCCTGCAACGAGCAGAGAAGCTGGGTCCGGCGGCTGCGGGCAGCGCGGGGCGCTCGGAGGACAAAGGGAGTTGCAGAAAACTCCTGGCGGATCCCGGAGGAGGCAGGATCCCTCTGGGTCCTCGTCCCCCACCCCGGCCCCGAGGCGAGGGGCGCTGGCTGGCAGCTGCTGCGCTCCTCCTCCTCCCTCGCTGGCGCGGGGCTGGCAGGCCGGGCGCCCTGGGTGCGCAGCGCTGCCCGCGTCCTCGGCTCGGCAAGGTTCCTGGCCACACGCTCCCGCAATGGCGACCCCACGCCGGAGTCAAAGCGAAGCGCCTCCCCACAACAAACCGCGCTGAAACTTTTCGGGGGTGGGTTGTTGGCCAGGAGCCGCCTTTTGTGGCCTCCTCAGGATGTGACTCATGTGCCCTAGCGCTGGTTCCGTTCGCTCGCGGACCTCCCCCCTCCCCGGGCACCGATCACCTCGGAAGAAAGGAAGAGAAAACCAACCGAACAAACAAAAAAGCAGCCAGCCCCTCCTGGGGTGTCTCTTTGAAAGGGGTGGGGATAGGGAGCGACTGAGCCTCTCGCACACACATGTACTTACTTACAAGGGAGTCATTCCAGGACCATCCCCGAGGCGCCTGGCTTTGATTCAGTTGCCAGATTTCAAAAAATATAAAACCACGGGCTGAAGAAAAAAAAAATATGTATGACTCTGCTTTTATCATTCAGCATCAGGCTGAAACTTGACCTCCCACAAGCCCAGAGTCAGGGGTTTGGTTTTCTCTTTAAATCTGTGCCATAAGTAAAGCAGAAGCCTGACAAAAGTCATTTTTTCCCCACCCCCAAGAGAACATTTTTTCTAAGGGCTCCATCCTGCTGGGTGCTGAGTCCTGTGGCCCTGATCCTGCAAAGCATTTAAAACAGTGTTCAAACTAAAGCAAGGGAGTGCTTAAGTAGCTGGGGAGGGCAGATCCTAGTGTGGTCAGTACCTTGCAAGACCCAGGCCTAAAAGCAGAGCTTAACTGTAATGGGAACTGCAATTTGTAAGTGGCTCTGCACAGAAAAGATCTGGGGTTTTCACTCTGCTGTCAGTGCAATTCCATGCTGACAAGCCCAAGCATGAAAATATCATGGAGTTTTTAAAAAAGAAACCTGATTTTCTTTTTCTTTTCTTTTTGACTTCGGAGCCTGTAGGATTCACATTTTCAAGTTCTTCTCTGGAGCCATGAGGCTCGGGAACTTATTTTTCAAATATGAACAGTAAGATTCTCATGTTCTACAATGACTAAAAGAGAGAACAGCATGAGACTACCGTGAGACCCATGCTAAAATTGCAGGAGAGGGTAATGCTAGTTATATTATAGAAATTTTTTAAACCCATGCTAATTATGAAACCCCTAATTTAAAGAAAACCTTGTTTTTTCAGGCATTTTAAAATAGTGTTGTTGGATCATATTAAAGAAGTTCTGTATTAAAATCACAAATGAGTTTGATTCCCCAGAGTTTAAATTCCAGGGTATTACTAATTAAGAGGTCTCTTGGTTTTTGGTACTGTTTCTCTCCCTCTATGTGTGAAACTTGCAAGCTGCTAATTGTGTTAGTACATTCTAAGACAGAGGTGCCACAAGTACTCCTTTTCTATTCTCAAAGCAATTCACAGAGAAAGAGACTCAAAGCAATACTCTAACAACAGAAACAGCACCCAGAGACTTTCATGCCCTTTTGTTGTATTAACAATTGTGATTAAAATAGAGATAGAGGATGGATGTGGATGGATGCTTGGTGTGGATAATAACTGAATGATCAGGGAGATGCCAGCCTAAGAATCCAGTGTCCATCGGCTGAAGAAGGCGTCAAGTGGAAATAACCAGAGGACCCCCCGGAGGGCAGACTGGAATCCACCCAACAGCCTCAAGAATGGGAGAACCAAAGAACAAGATAACATCTTGGAGCCGTCAGGAATGTGCTATCTGCTGATTGATTCAGCAACAGCATGATGAAGCAATTCCCATAGACTGGCATAGGAAGAAATTCCTATAAAAATAGACTCTAAAAAGTGAGAACTTTGGGGTCTGATTCTGCAAACCAACTTCCAGGAGCATCAGATGAGCATCTGACAAGGCCCTGCTCCCTCCTCATGTCCAGGCCACCTGGCCAGTGGCTTGGCATGAGCAACTCTAAGGCTGGTAACTATGATAACAACCTTGCAGAACCTGTGTGTGTGTATGTTTGTATGAATGAATGTGTGACTAAATATGAGATTGAATGGAATGTTATAACTATAACTAACTGCTTACTATGATTCTTTCTGTATTCACAATAAATGTGGTATTTTGCCTTTTTCCCTTTAATAAGATCCTGCTGGTTTTTATTTTATTGGTATAACAGTGTTGCCTTTTAGAAGGGTAGAAATTTGGTCCCAGAGACTATTAAGTCCTTTACATTCAGGGAAGGGATGATGTCCTGGTAGCACAGGATCTAAGCCTATTTAGCAAGAAGACTCATGACTTTAAATAACGTATCACAGCAGATGTATGCCAACTGCCAAGATCAGATTTAACTAATGGAAGACTGTTTTAATGCAGGAAGGAGGCCAAATTCAACCATTGTGCATGCAGATGTAATGCTGCTGACGTCAATGAAGTTGTACGGGTTTACTACATTAAATGTAGCCCTAGTGTAGACGTAAAGGGGCTGATCCCAAACCCATTCACCTCAGTGGTCGTTGGATGAGGCCCAAAATGAGCATTCCCTCTTAAAATATTAAACAATGGTTTCCCCAAAAAGCGTGGACACTATAATACTGACTTTTAATATCATATTTGCTATACCTGTTTAATAAACTGAACAAAATCCTGTCTTCAGTTTAAATTCCATATACAAGAATATTCAGTCAATAAGCTATACCGTGCGGCTGTAGAGGAATATTGTACACCTCAATGGTAATATATGATGGAAGACCAAAGCCCAATGATTTTAACCACCTGACAATTGTTCTGAAATGAGTGGCCTGCTGGAGAACATCAGATGTTATTTGGGAGCAATTTACCACACTAATTTTGTTTCCACCTATTGTCAAATAAGTCATTTGTGCATAAACCTCTGTCTTTGATGAGCAGTAGGCTGTACTGCCTTGTGGCTATTGTGAAATTGAATTTGTATGGAACATTTGTACATACTGGGAAATATACATACAGATATGACATTACTGGCAATCTAAAAGCTCCATTTGTTCCCAAGATCCTAAAACATTTTTACACTTAAAATGTTTGATGCTTGGATTTCTAACCCTGACCCTTTTGTTTCCGTTTCTATGATATTGGTTCCATTTGGGTTTTCAGGAGGCTTTCATTTGTCTTTAGGCTACAATTACTAGTCCAGAATTAGTAATCCCACCTAATTTCCCCATTATAATCCATCTTCACGTGTAACTTGGCCCTTTGGTGTTTTATACTTTCCATCCTTTAAAACTCAGAAGATTCTCTTTGATTAAGAACCATTGGTGGAAATTCTGGTTTCATTTAAACCCCTGTACACCATTGCCTTCAATGGAACTCTGGAGGTCTAAATGATGGCAGATTTTAACCCATAATTTGCTTTTAGTACTATTTAGCTCTTATATAGCACTTTTCAGCTGTAGGTCTCAAAGCACTTTACAGAGAGAGATGGGTATTGTTATGCTCATTTTACAGATGGAGAAACTGAAGCACGGGGCAGTTAAATGATCCTAAATGACCCAGTAGATTGGGGCAGAGCCAGGAATAGAACCAGGATAGGAATTATTCCCTCTGCTACTGCCCCTGCTATACAAGGGCTATAGAAACCTCATAGCTGGCTATGTTCTTAGCAGAGAGTGCCCTTTGTTAGACCCCTTGCAAGCCCTGCTGTGGCTGTTTCAGGTTGCAGACCTGTCCACAGAGAGCCCAGGCAGGGTTCCTGGAATGTTCAGCCCCAGGTCAACCCGAAATGCCAAAGCCAAAAAGTATCTTAACGCCCTGCCTCCACGTAGGCTGAACTTGCGTGTGCGGTGCCGCGATAGACACAGCATACAATCTCCCGCCCAGGTTTCCTGGCAACCAGGCCAATGTCCTAGCTGTTGTACCACAGGGCCTCCCTTAAGATAAATAGACTTTCATCCTAGCCTGCGAAACATTGTGCATCTTCGGTTCAAGAACAATTGCGTATTGTTTGTAATCCTGAAAAATGTTCAAAGGAAAAACCTCATCTTTTACACTTCTCTCTCACGAGTCTAGATGTGGCTATTACGAAAGGGCTGCTTACTGCATGCTTTCACAATGGGATCTCCATTGTGCTGTGTGCTGGTGGTATTAGCTCATCTTAAGTGATCACTCTCCTTATAGTGTGTATGGTAATACCCATTGTTTCATGTTCTGTGTGTATATAAATCTCCCCACTGTATTTTCCATTGAATGCACCCGATGAAGTGAGCTGTAGCTCACGAAAGCTTATGTTCAAATAAATTGGTTAGTCTCTAAGGTGCAACAAGTACTCCTTCTCTTTTTGCAAACATGGAGATATAACTCAAGAGAATCCTGACAACATGAGTCTTTAGATAAATGTCACTGAGATGTATTTGAGATAAATATACTGTATTATGGATTGATATTTTTATCTTCCTTGAATCTCTGGTCTTTTAATTAACATCTTTCTTGTTCATACATGGTAAAATACGAAAAGAATCATACCAACCATAAGCTAGCAAAATGGATGTCTTTAACATCCATCATTTCCTTGACACTTCTAACACAACCATTTCCCCCACTGAACTGATAGTCAAAATAGTGGGACTTCACACAGAATTTTAAATTGTATTTTTGCTGGGGATCACAACACAATTTCACTCTTTTGAGATCAAACAAATAAGACGGCATCAGGGAATACAGAAACTATGAACTACAGACATTTTAACAAATGTCATTTCTTATTAAAAGAGCGACTTTTGCAGGTTATTATCACCATTCCTTGTGTGTCATTATATGCCATAGGTCAATCTCAAAACTAGCCCTGTTACCATGGGGGAAAAATACGTACCGACATTATTACGTGTGTGTGTGTGTTTATTTTTGGCTTGAGAACAAATGCAGCAGTACAGAATGAAGTGCCTATATCGGACAGGAATTAAAAAATGGAATAATGAAAAATAGCTTTAACTATCCATAAAGTTATATATATATATATATATATATTATACACACACACACACACAGGGCCCAATCCTGTCATACTCGTATACCCTAAACTGCCATTGACTTTCAATGGGTTTGGGTTGCACAAGTATTATAGAATGGAGCCTTAGTATCACAATAATCTCTTCCCATAAACATGCACAACTGCCATTGACTTCAGAAGTAGGTCCAAGAGCCACTAGCAATCTATAAGAGCCCACACTCATTAAACAATAAAAGATAGTGATAATTGGCCCAGTCATGACCCCCTGAATCCAGGCAAGGAGTGATCCCTCCCCAAGTTGACCTGTCCCCACTGCTGGCACTGGACCGACAAAGGATCTTCCATGAATAGCCAATGGGGCAGCACAGAAGGCCAGTGGGATGCACACAAACACACACAATTCTACAGGAATGTTAATATACCCACTGGAGCCATGGTGGGGAAGGACCACTGGAGACTCACACCTGGCATGGAGGCGGACAAGGCTTACTGCTGATCCCTCAGGATTGAGGTGGATCTTGCAGGGTCTGTATAGATCGCAGGACCAGATATGCAGCCTGTTGCACAGAAGATGGTAAACCCCCCTCCTCTTGAACAGTAAGGACAGCACTGCGTGAAGGCAACCTTATGGCAATTTCCCCCTCTTTAGTCTTCTCCCTCAGGATCCACCCAATGAACTTTATAGTGCTTTTGAGCTTGCCAGACAAAGAGCAAATAAACTATATTGCTCATTTCCCATAGACACACAAGAACTTTAAAAAGGATTAAGGAATGACTAGCCTGTGCTTTATCAAATAACCAACAAAACTAAGACAAGTTTTAGATAAGTATAGATGGTTGCTTTATAATCAATTAAATTTAAGAAATGCTGAGGCAAGTCTGGCCTTTGTCTTTCCAGCAGCATTATGAACTAGCATTTGATGTACCAGAGAATGAGTGTCAAGTCTTATCATCAAAATAATGCTGAAAAATTAGTCTTTAGTACTCTAGAACCCAGCCTGGAGGCCCAGGAATTTTGGTCTGGCCTGTAATATATCTGTCATATTATCCAGTCTGTCAGGAAACCTTATTTCAAATGCATTTGACTATCCATATTTTTATACTGACCTTGCCTGCCAAGTGAATATTTTTTAAACCCATGCTGTTTTCTTGTTTCCAAGTGTGGGAATTCCTTTATTCTTTTGCAGATGAGTCAAACAAGTTTTGCTGAAGTGGTTAGATGATACAAAGATGACGACTTATGTACATAAGACAAGCATATGGCTGTTTACTGTGTACACAAGAAAAGCACAGGGTTATTTATTCTTTTGGTTCCTTTTACAGCCCACACGATGACCAGCAACTTCTTTTTTAATTCCCAGAATTTATTAAAAAGTTCCCGCCCCCCCCTTCTAGAAATTACCTAGAAGTTCACAAATAAATTCATGCTTTCAAAGTTAGATTAATTTATCTCTTTGAACACCATACCATTCCGTGCAATTTAGGTAAATTTTGCTGGCCTCACTGGCTTTTAACACATAGTCATCAGAATAAATATGCGTGTGGGGCCAAATTCAGGAGTGGTGCAAAAGGTGATGTAAGGTACACTTCCTTATAGCTACCTACACACAGTTTACTGAAGACTCAGTGAATCTTAAATTGTGCAACTTAAAAGCCAAGGAGCCCGAAAAAGGTATATGTTAAAGTGAAGAAGGAGGATGGTTAAGGTATTCGACTGGAACTCAGGACCCAGTTCTGCCACAGACTTCATGTGTGACTTTGGACAAGTCACTCAGTCTCTTTGTGCCTTGGTTCCACATCTGTAAAATGGGGATAATAATACTTCCTTTCCCCCACTCTCTTGTCTATTGAGAATGTACACTTTTCGGGGTAGGGACTTTCTCTTACTGTTTGTAGAGTGCCTATCACAACAGAGCCCTGATGTCTGTTGTGCCTTCAAGCATAAACAAATAAATAATTGTAATAAATAATAAACATACACTTTCTTCCTGTTCCTCAACATGTAAATTAAACTCTTTTAAACATAGGCAGAGAGATTGCAAATTAATCTAAGGGAGACTAAGTGAGTGTAAAAGAACCTTAATTAGTATACGAGATTCCAATTTATACCACCTTCCACATCTCTTCTGAGTGTGGCTCCAGGTTATTAAACACTCAGGGATTTAATCTGAAATTACTGTGATTTAACAAAGCAATTTAAAATGTCGTTCTTCCCCTTGTTCCTTATAGGCAAGAAGAAAAGCTTAATCTTTTTTTAAAAAGTGATGTGGATGACATTGAAAGACAAATAGAACTTGGGATAGTGTGGGAAGATGCTGCCTGCCCTTTACTTCTCAGCCTCGACTCTTGACCTACGGCACCCCAGCTGTAGAAGTAGGCTTGAGTGGAACTGCACAGGGATGCGGGTTATATGGAAATACAAGTGCCCAGTAGGGCCATTCTTATGTTCTTATAACTAGCAAGAGACCACCAAACTGCTAGTTTAATTTCCACTTGTGAGTAGCGAAGGGTGAAACTCAAAAGGTTTGGAGGTTCCATTCAGATAAGGACCCAAAAGTTTGGATGCTTACCTAACCCTTTTTCAAGTATCTAAGCCTCATGAGTGAAAACCTGGTACTACCTAAATATGGGCAGGCTTTCACTCCATACGTCCACAAAACAGGGCTGGATATCTTGTGAGAACTGAACTTTTTCAGATCTCCAAAGTATTTGTTGTTTTTTTTAAAAAAATCTGGGCAAAGGAGATCAGGGTTCATTGATGTTTTATCCAGACTTGATTCACTTTTCTCTATTCATGAGCCACTTCTCTCCTGCAATGTGCATTTGCATGTTTCTTGGTCGTTCTACTGCCAGGAGAATGGAATAACCACAATCAGCCAAGATGTAGATGAAGTGGTTTGTCAACAAGTGGGGAGAGCATCAGTGACATGCACCAGCTCCTGTCCTTTGCCTGATAGTCCCAGGACCAGGATGAGGTCACTTAAAATCTTGGTACCCCTACTCATGCATCAGACAGCTAACCTACTGGAATACGTGATTTTTTTCTCTCTTCCAGCACTATCAGTCTAACGATTCTACAGTGCCGTTTCCTTCTTTAGAAAAAGTATATTTGTTAGCTAGCAGGGTTTGACAATACAGATTTGAACTTCTCTATTTAATCACTGTCACTGTACACTTAATAGAGTATGGCCCTGATTCAGCAAGACACTTAACCACATGCTTAACTTTAAGCATATGAGTAGTTCCATTGAAGGCAATGGGGATGTTCACATGCTTAAAGTTAGGCATGTGTTTAATGAATTTAAACATGAAATTAATTGTTGAACGAAGGAAGAAATGATCAGTCATTTTTTTACTTCAGTGCAAAGGAATCACATTTTGTCTATGGTAAATTAATCTAAGAGAAAAGTGTTCATAACAGATCTTTATTACTGCTTGCAGTGGATGTTGTTTGGATCTAGGAGAACAGGGAAACCAATGTTCTTTTAAAATGGGGCTTTTCAAAATGACATTAAGAAAAATAACCCAACAGCAGCAGCAGCAAAAGCTTTCAGGCGGAAGATTAATGCATAAACAATCACAAGATTAATGCACAAACAATCACAAGATCAGCATCAAAATTTACCTCACAGGAAGTGGCAAATAGTACCATTTGAAATATCTTTTCTCCTTGCTCAACATTTAACACCACAGATAGATACACCACCTCCCTCCCCATACCCCCCAACTTTCCCCATTAGCACCCAACACAATCTGTTCCCTAATTTTGATTCTCCATGGCCCATCTCAAACGCCTACTTTCCTTTTGGCCCAGAGAGGATGAGTGGTGATAACTGGCCAGACCTTTGGATAAACAGCACTCTGTGAGAGACTGAAGTGGATATACCCCAAAACAAAAGCAACTGGAAAGAAATATTCACCCCTAATACTAGAGATGCCCCTTACATTTTAACATCCTGAGAGTGTTCATGTGTCCCAACTCTAAGCAAGGACGCATCCTTAGATACATGTCAACACAACTCCTTAAATGGCTCAGTAGGACACGACTGAACAAGGCAAGACACCCCTTTGTCACAGCTTCTAGGTTGGCTCAACAGAGGGGAGTTTAACATGGTCAGCCAAAATCAAGCGAGTGCAAAACAAATTTTTTGCTGTTTAATTATAGAATATAAATTCTAGCCAAGATGTTGGAAGGTTGGTTGATTGCACTTTGTTTTCCAGGATGACTGTAAACAGTGAGACAACTCACTCTCTGTAGGATATGTAAATAGAGGCAAAAGTTTTTTTGAGGGAAATTTGGCTTCTGAATTAAATCATAATTGTAACTAACTATATATACACAAGGGCCAGATTCTCCATTCTTCCTGATCCCTGTTTGGTATGGGAATAGGGCGAGAGACCGGGGGCTTTCCGACACTTTTGGTCCTTCCCATATTCTGGGGCTTTCTGAGGTCTGCTCAACCCTGGATGTAAGTTAGAGGAGCCTTAGGGCTGCTCTAAACCACAGTGAGCTGCAGCAGTACCTGAGGGGACATTCTAGCAAGCAAGTATAGTCAGAGCCACACCCCCTTATTTCCCCAGACACAGAAGCTGCAGGGCATATGGGGTGAGCATTGGACAGCTGCTCCAGCAGCGCCATGCTGCCCTCAGGGGAAGCCTCTGGAGACCAGTTCTGCCACATACAGGACCCCTTTAGCGACCAAAACAGAACCTGTTTCCAGGCACCTTGTACCAAATACCCCTCTTGTCCCATCATGGGATATGAGGAACAATGATGAAAGTCAGAGTCTCATCTCCTGCAATGGGAGAACAGAAACTAAGTAAATGGCATGAGTTATACAAGTGTAATAGCAGACAGGATGATTAGTAATAGAAACCTTTTGTTTTTCAGTTATAGATGTTGCCTACAGCTATTCTTTACCAAACCAAAAATAAAGAGGGTAGAGTTAAGCAATACAGGAACTTTTAAATAATTATTTGTGTGCATTGCACGTATCATCCAGATGGAAATGATCTGTCAAGACAAATCTGAGTCCTTATGCAAACTCAAAATTCCTCAGTAATCATTCCTTTCAGAAATAATTAAAGTGGTACCATTGTGTGTTGCAGTCTGTACTACTCCTTGAAAATGCAGGTGGGGGGGGGGGGGGGGGAGATCTTATCTAAAAGCAAGATATGCACAAGAGAATGCAAATATTAGCAATGTTTTTGGACAACTAGAGAAGTTTCTGAAATCACCCGAACAGAGACTCTGCAAATCTGAAAATTCTGAGCACATTAATATTGTGCTAGGCGCATATGGTATCCTTATGGAACCATGATGGTCAAAATTGGCAAGGACCACATTATGATAGGTCCTTACAATATCAGACAGAAGCAAAAGAAAGCAGAAGGCCCCACTTGTTTTCCTACACGGGCTACCTGCATTGCAGGTCATGGCTCACAGCAGAGGGGGAAAGACACTTCAGTGGGACTGCTACTCTCCATTCTGCTCAGCTGAGGTGGGAGTGTTTGGGCAGAGGCGGAGAAAGGAAAGAGCCAAGGTGCCGACACTGGTGCTGGCTAGCACAGAGCAGGAGGTAACTTGCTTCTGACCTGTGCCCATTGGCAGATCCAGGGAAGGAACTGTGACTCTGAGAATATCAACTCCCTCCCTGGTCTGCTGCTCCTGGGACCACTCATGACCCAGAGCAAATTGTGAAGGGACAATCCAGCCGTAAAAAAAATTGTTTTAACTGTGACAATATTGTTGTGATGACCATTTCTGACTTCCCCAGCAGACAGTTGGCTATGCCAGGTGGCAAACCTTGGACAATAGACATTAACTCCCTATAGCCAGAGGAATGATCTATTTCATAAAAAAGGCAATGCATTCCTGAAATCAAGGAAGAGGGATCTGAAAAAGGAAACAGAGGTGGGCTCAAATACAAAGCAGTCCCTGATTTTGCATCCACTGAATTCATTAGTGGTTTTGTCATTGACCTCAACAGAAGGAGGATCAGGCCCATGTTACTGTTATCAAAAAGCCGGATGTGAACCTTTGCTCTACTTTTGAGTATATTGGTTAAAAATTTACCAGTGTTTATTTAACCTGATTCAGAGTGAGACACACTGTAACATAAAGTCAACACTGCTTTCTGAGGATCGGGGAAGAAAAACCGAACATTACACATGGGAGGAAAAGTGTTAAAAACAACTGCTTACACCGATGTTTGGAGAAAATTATGTAAATATTTATGCAAAGACAGCTTTGCAGAACACAGCAAGACGCATCAGAACTCCCACTGCCGGTGCGCACATTCAGCAACACAGTTGGATCAACAGCCTGAAAAGCAGATGTGCCAATTTCCTGTATTGGATTATGATGAGTCCTAATTACGCCAGAGCTGTGGCAATGTCCTCTCTTTGTATGACTCTTAATTTTGTTTCAGATGTCAGCTGTGCAACCTGTTTCCGGTGCACAATCACTGGGAAGTTACAGCTACAAAATAACTACAAATAAGTTAAAGCTTAGCAATAACACTAAACAAGGGCTGCTGCTGATGCAATTTGTGAGCACTCTTTCCATTGACAGCGTAGAGTACAATAAGACACATAAAACACACAGATACCAACAAGGTTATAATTATGTTTACAGTGTCTGAAATTCACTCCTGTACAAAGGGCCAGCACAAGGCACGTACGCCACTTACATTCCACTTAAACCCTCAAAATGTGGCTTAGTGGGATTTACATTGTGTATATGCCCTTTGCACAGGGGTTAATTTCACCTATATTTAATTACCTAAGGTTCAGTTTTATAACATAATAATATCAGCAGAATTTTTTCAGTGGCCATGATTTTACCAAATGTGGCCAGAATTTTAGGGCCTGATC
Organism: Caretta caretta; assembly: GCF_965140235.1. Lineage (NCBI taxonomy): Eukaryota > Metazoa > Chordata > Testudines > Cheloniidae > Caretta > Caretta caretta. The sequence continues at coordinate 26,227,087 of NC_134209.1, forward strand.
CAAAGCCCGTTGAAGTCAATGGAAACGCTTGTACTGAGCCGGTGCTCGGGGCAGGGGCAACACGTGAAGACCCGTGGTCCCCACGCCTAGGAACCGGACCTGCTGCTGGCCACTGCCAGAGCACAGCGTGGTGTCAGAACAGGTAGGGACTAGCTTGCTTTAGCCAGGCAGCACTGTCGACAGGACTTCTAACGGCTCGGTCGACAGTGCTGACCAGAGCTGCTGCAACCCAGTGCTTTCCATTTTGAGACCCAGCACTGGGTTGTGACCCGCAGTTTTAAAACCACTGCTTTACCTTATTCCAGATTAATTTGCATGTGGAGACAATCCTAATTCACAAAGTGTTATAAATTTGTTCCAAATGGATCCAATTGTCTCTTAGCAACTGGTGCTGCAAACCCCATCAAACTTTAAAGTGCTTTTGTTAGGAGAAGACTTTGGTTTACACAATGTATAGTGATTCTTACCACAACCAGTCTTCCTTTTCATTGTTTGCTACACCACCACTTATAAAATAGTACATGACAGCAGTAAATTGTGACATAAATGTACTAATATACTTCTTTGGTTGTTTCCATACATAGGACAGAACAAGTTCAGGCATTTAATACATAGTATGGGCCAAATCATGCCACATTCAGGTGAGCAGTTCCAATAACCCTGTGAATGAGAGGAGCAGGATTTTGTGCAATTATTGTATCTGTGTTGGCCCCCAGAAAAACAATTAGCCACATAGTTATTACACATTTTAATAGACTAACATCACATTTTCATGACCCTTTCTTCAAATGGTCACCATTTTTAAAAGAATCTAGTGTATGTTATAAAGCAAGCGATGCTGGCATGTCCTGGCACATACAAATCTGTTCTTTATGGGACCAGGTGGCTCTAGAAAAGAGTGCTGAATGGTATTAAAAGCATGGTTCCACAATCTGTTTTATTTAGTGCTGCAAGCCGGTGAGTAAATACAATTCTAAGACACAGACAGGAATGGTGGTGACTTATACAGAGATGATCAGCTGAAGCAGCACTAGGATACATTTACACTTTGCAATAGTGCCTTGGAAATCAGAAAGTACATCACAAAAGCAGATGCTGGAAGGCTTTATACACATATATAGGGATAAAGATTTCAGGGAATAAAATACAAGATATTGACCGATTGCCTTTGGGACAGAAAAATTAACTGCTCAGTAATACCCAAAGCAGAAGACCTTGGGCATTATATTGTCATTTCAGTAAGACGATATTTTATTAACTTTAAAATTCACTCATAATCTCGGTTTTCATATTAATAGAGCAAAACAACTAATTTAATACAGATGGACAGGAAAACAAATAAGTCATGATATCAAGAATGATCTTCCCAGGATGCCCCTGATGGCTACCTATAAGAGGACAATCATTTTTGTGGTTAAGGCATTAAATTTGGACTGAAGAGATCTGGGTTCCTGCATGAGATCAAGCAAGCCATTTAATCGCTCTGTGCCCCAGCTCTCTACCTATGAAATGGAGATAATTCTTCCTGCCCTTTGCATGTCTTGCCTATAGACTATAACTTCTTTGTGGTAGATGCTGTCTCTTGCTCTGTGTTTGTAAAGGACCCTGGACTATGGGGCTGTCTCCACTGGGGCATCTCTCTAGGCACTACTCAAATACAGTGCCTAGCACTATGGGGTCATGGTCACCCGAATTCCCACACCAAGGCACCCCCTTGGCTCTCGACTGGGCCGCAGCATTACCCAGGCCTCTCCTGTGCCATGTCTGGGTGTTCCACCATACCAGACCCGTCTTAAGAGGCTCAGCCTCCGCAGCTGAGCCCTGAATAGTCCATCCCTTCTAGCGGGTTATCAATAAACACAAAAGACATAAATGCAAACCAATCATCCCAGAGATATGGTAAAGCTCTCTTCCCTCAGAAGGCTTCTGTCAAGCTGTGGGCCCAGCGAGGCTCACCGGCTAGTGTAAAGGCACTATCCCGTCACAAGGGTATCTGTAACAGTTCACCTGAGGGCAGGGGGTCACCAGTCATCTGAGGCATTCTTGCCTTTAGCCAGCCCTTGTTCCAGGAGCTGAGGACTGGAGACCTGTGCTCTTCATTGGTCTGCCCCCAACTGAGCTGGGTTTCTACCTTTTAAACTCCTCCCTCCAATTCTGGCATCTCTCACAGGTGTGGTGGGGCAGGGCCACCTGCTCCCACATTAGATCATTAACCCTGTGTTGCCCAGTGTGAGGTTTGTATACCCCATTGCAGCCACCTGCTAGATGGGTCTCAGAGGCCATGTCTACATTACAAAGTTAAGTCGACTTTATGTAAGTCAATAGCGAGCCTCCGATTTAAGCAAGTCGATCTTGCATGTCCACACCACACTCATTGTGTCTGCGGAGTGCGTCCTCACTAGCAGCGCAGGTATCGACGCACGGAGGACTACACGGTGGGTAGCTATCCCACAGTGCACATAGCCAAATGGAATTTTGGGGAGGGCTTGCAGTGCCTTATGGGACCAAAACATTGTCACAAGTGGTTACGGGAACCTGGCATTAGCCTCCCATGATGCACTTACCTGCCTCCCTTCCTCCCTGTAATCAACAGTAAACAAACCAAGCCTTTTTTGGAAATCCTGGGTTACCTGCGTGGATGCCATAGCATGATAAGCATGGACCCTGCTCAGCTGTACACTCTTGTTGTGAGCATTACAAACACCTCGTGCCTTATCCTGCACTATTTACATAGCTGAAACAGGAGCTGCAGCACAGAACAATGCAATGTCAACGCATCCTGCTGCAAGCCATAGAGCAAAACAATTTGCAGTTGCTGGTGACAGTCGGGCATCAGCTGAACATGGTTGGGGGACTGTTTCTGGTCCTGGGAAACAAGCACCGACTCCTGGGACCAGATTGTTATGTAGCTATGGGATGATGAGCAGTGGCCGCAGAACTTTTGAATGCGTACGGCCACTTTCCAGGAACTGTGTGCAGAGCTTTCCCCAGCACTGAAGCACAGACATACTAAAATGAGAGTAGCTCTGACAGTGGAGAATTGAGTGGTGATCACTCTGTGGAAGCTTGCAACGCCAGACTGTTACCGGTCAGTGGGGCGTCAATTTGGAGTGGGTAAATCTACCATGGGATCTGTTGTGATCCAAGTTTGCAGGGCCATTAATAGACTTCTGCTAAGAAGGGTAGTGACTTGGGGCAATGTGCAGAACATCGTGGATGGTTTTGCTGCTTTGGGTTTCCCTAACTGCAGAGGGGCAATAGACGGCTCGCGTATCCCTATCTTGGCACCACGTTGCCAAGGAGTACATAAACTGAAAGGGGTACTTCTCAATGGTGTTTCAAGCACTGATGGATCACAGGGGCCATTTCACCGACATCAACGTGGGATGGTCGGGAAAGGTACATGACGCGTGCATCTTTAGGAACATGTCTGTTCAGAAAGCTGAAAGCAGGGACTTTCTTTCCAGACCGCAAAATAAACATTGATGATGTTGACATGCCAATCGTGGTTCTGCAAAACCAGCCTACCCCTTTCTTCCATGGCTTATGAAGCTGTATACTGGCCGCTTGGACAGCAGTAAGGACCGATTCAGTCATAAGCTGAGCAAGTGCAGAATGGTGGTGAAATGTGCTGTTGGATGTTTAATAGGTCGCTGGTGCTGTTTGCTTACTAGGTTAGACCTCAGTGAAAGCAATATCCCCATTGTTATTGCTGCCTGCTGTGTGCTCCATAATATCTGTGAACCAAAGGGCGAAAAGTTTCCGCTGGGGTGGGGGGTTGAGGCTGATCGCTTGGCAGCCAATTTTGAGCAGCCAGACACCAGGACAATAAGGAGAGCCCATCAAGTTCTGTGTCTCCATGAGGCTTTGAAAACCAGTTTCAGCAATGAACCAGAGTAATGTGAAACTTATCTGTGTTATTCCTTACCAAACTATCCCCTCCATTGCATTTTCTCCTCTGTAAACTCCACCTCCACCAACCACCATGTGTTGAATGAATAAAGAGCCTTTTCTCCTCAACCCTTTTTGTTTTATTATGCACACAAACATACAGAGACTGCAAAGAAAAGTAAGATAACCTGGGGCAAAAGGGCTGATAACATTGTGAGGGGAGAAACAAGGAAAGCTGGACTGCAGATGCACTGCAATAACAACCAAAGATGTGGGAATGGGCACCTTCTGGTCCTTGTACCCTCCCCTGGTGTTGAGTGCAAGGGATACCAAACTTTCCCCTCCCCCCGCCTACCTCCTTCATAGGACATTTGTGGGAGGAGGATGTGGAACTGGGCGATGATGGCCACAGGTTCCACATAGGCTGCAGAGAGACTCTAGCATCCAGATGCCTTTCTTGAACATCAGCCAGATGCCTCAACGTGTCTGGCTGCTCCTTCATAATCTGCAGCATCTCTTCCTGCTTGGCACACTCCTGTTCCCTGCATGCTTTCCTGTCCTCCCTGTCCATGGCAGGTATTCAGACAGTGAAACCCTCCATGCTCTGAGCTCCATCTTATCACTCTTGGAGGTGTGCATTAACTCATGGAACATGTCCTCCCAAGTCTTCTTTTTCCACCTTCTAATCTGGGAAAGTCTCTGTCCCAGTTTGGAGGATTCAGCTGAAACCTTGTCTGTTGGTTCAAGGAATACAAAGCACAAGGGAACCATTGACAGTGCATACATTGTTTCTGGTGCAAGGTTGATTATTTTTATTAAAAATACACCTCTTAATGCACTTCACTGCAAGCCACCAGGTAATCACCACCGCTGGCTATTGCAAGAGTTGGTTTGCTGCTCCAGCCCTGGTGAGTAAGGCCATGAGGCATGGGCAAGAGGTCTTGTGCTGCTACTTTTGTAAAGACATAATTGGGAGCACAATTGGGAACTTGAGAAATGCCCCCTTCCACCTAGCAACCTGGATGGGGCTTGAAGACAGGCACCAGTGTAAAGCTCCCCAAATAGTTTGTTTTTTACAAAGGCAGCACCGGGTTTGGGGATACACACAGGAAGCCATGCCCCCACTTTTTTCAATGCTGCTTGCAATACCCAGTGATCCCTTCCAACCACAGCCATGACACATTAGGGAAAGCATGGCTGTGTGACCCAGATTTCACCAAAGGTGGGTGGATTACTTGTTCTATTGTTCGCGGTTCAAGGGCTTGCATTGAAAACTTCCCCCATTTCTCCTAGGTGATCCAGTCACCTGAGGGTAACAGTGGCAGCATGGGAGCAGATGCTGCAAGCATCTGGGTACAAACCTAGTCCTTTGCACCACACAGCATTGCAGCACATGATGCCAGCAGAGTTAATACCGGAGTGGCGTGAGAACGTGTCCTACCTTGGTGGATGAAATAAGGTAGCCCTTCCCAGAAACCTTCTGCAAAGGATTGCAGAGAACCTCCATGAAAGCTTCCTAGAGATTTCCATGGAGGATTCCCAGGCCATCCCCGTGCACATAAACTGTCCTTTTCGGAGAGCACCCTCTGCGTAGCTGGAGTGGCTACCAATACCCACTATACCTCCTTTTTTGTTCAGATTAAACATAAAAAATAATAGCATCTAGCCCCTACAGTCAGATTGGAAAGGTGTCTTCCCCGGCATCATGCTTGGCCGTCACTTGATCCTGTGAGCGGATGGGCTCCGGGGTTAAAAACAGTTCTTGGCTGTTGGGGAGAATGGCTCCTCCACTTGCCTGCCTCCCGTTCTCCTCCTTCTCCTCTTTCTCATCAACAACGTCCTCCTCCTGGGAGGTATGCACGCTGCCTTTTGGGGTAGAGATGGGGTCGCCGCCGACAATCGCATGCAGCTCCTTGTAAAAGCGGCATGTCTGTGGGGCAGAACCAGAATGACTGTTTGCCTCCCTTGTCTTCTGGTACGCTTGCCGGAGCTCCTTTATTTTCATGCGACACTGCTGCGTGTCCCTGATGTAGCCCCTCTCTCCCATGCCCCGTGCGATCTTGGCATAGATGTCAGCATTTCCTCTGCTGGATCGGAGCTCTGCCTGCACAGACTCTTCTCCCCACACAGCAATAAGATCCACCACCTCCTGTGTACTGCAGGCTGGAGCGCTTGTGCGGCCTTGAGTCTCCATGATTATCTGTGCGGGTGAGTGCTCCACGCTGATCAAACAGGAAATGAAAATTCAAAAAAGTTCCCCTGTCTGTTTCCTGTGTACCTGGCTGCTGTGCAGTGTAGTTGAAAGTGCTCTCAGGAGTGGTCACAGCTGAGCACTGTGGGACACCTCCTGGAGGCCAATTCATTCAATTACACAACACAGTGTCTACACTACCCCCAAGTCGACACATGGGTGTCGATTCAAGCGCTACACCTCTCGCAGAAGTGGAGTACAGACGTCAACTTTACAGGTGACTTAGGTTGGCGGAAGGGATTCGGTAGTGTAGACATGTGTTATTACATCAACTTACTGCGGCTTCAGTCGACCTACGTTTGTAGTATAGACCCAGCCAGAGGCCCCCGCTGTGGGCTCAGCATCTCCTACATGCATCAGAATCTTTGGTCCCAGTTTTACACATCCTAGATGGAATGTGTACTGCCATTTTAGTGCTGCATCCTAGAAGGAAAACTCATCTGCTGACATCAGACCCACCCAATCCTGCACTCAGATCCATGCCAGCAGATTCCTGCATCCATGCGGTGCCCCATTTAAATCAATGGCAGTGAATATGCAGTCAGTTGCAGCTTATCTCCACCAACTGGCCACTGACTATTCTCAGAAGTTTGTGCCACTCTCTCTGCTGAAGCAGCTTTTGTTGTTGTTTTTGTTCTTTTCAAGACTATCACCACAGTAAAATTTGACATCTATAGTTATTTCAAATGTGGGTGATCATGTTTCTCAGAAGATCCGTGTGTCTCAGCAGGTGTGCTTGGCACCACCACTGCTGAAACTGAACAAAATAAGAAATTGGCAGCTCCAGCCTCTGAATCAGAAATAGAGTAAATAAAGCTGCATTCACCTGGAGAGCTTTGAGACATCTCAACTAGAGGAAAGCAAGGCTGGCTCAAGTGAAGACAGGTTTTGATGGACGCACTCCTCAGCTGTTCTCTGCTTTCACCGAGCCACTCAGCTCAACAAAGATCTTAGTTCCCTACCTGTGGTCTTTCTTTTTTCCAGAAAAGTTGGCCCTTTTTCTGTGCAGTTAGATCTTCCAATTCCTAAATGTACCCAAAAACCCTTTGAAACAACTGCGACTGTACTTCAAGAGGGGTTCTATGGTCACCAGCGTAAAGAATTCAGAGGCAGATGCGCATCCAAGACCTAAAGGTACTTGCTGTAAACAACTGAAGCAACACAGATACCCCTTCGTGGAGAAAGGACAGAAGTTCTGCAGTGAAAATAGAATAGCTTGGGACTAACCTATAGATGAGTAACCAGTGTGGTCCCAATAATATTCCAGCGGTGCCCCTTAAAAATGTAATGTCCTTGGCCTCCTATTTACTAGCTAAACTAAGGCATAAGGCTTCTCCTGCAAGGAACGTATGGGAGTCTTTATCACTGATATTATAATTACAGTGCCATGATTGTCGCCCTATTGTACAAGGCCCTGTACAAAAACACACTCACTAGACTATAGACTATAACTATAACTCACTATAGACTATAAGCTCTGTAGGACAAGGCAGACAGAGGGTGGGAGATTAGCAGTATTATTGTCCCCAAGTTACAGACAGGGAACTGAGACACAGAGAGATTATATTATGTGCCCAAGATCTCACAGGACATCTAGGACAGAGCCAAGAACTGAATACAGATGTCCACAAAGCCAGCCTTCTGCTCCTTCTATTACCGTAGCCTTATTATATCAGTGACACAGTGACAATGGTAATTCCTCGTATGTATACTCCAGATAGCATATTTCATCGGGAAGGGTTCTAAATCACTGTGCTGACAAACTGAAATGCAGCCTGGATGCAAGAATCACTTCTTTCACCACAGAAATGCAGCCACTTCTGGAGTGAAATGTGGCAACTCTCTGATATCAGACATCAACACATCCTTACTACAGGAAGTAAAGAATACCTAGCGGCAATTACCTGCTACAAATTGATTATGTAACCCCCTACTTTTTTAAGCCATGTCGTCCTTAGTGACCGCAAGTGAGACACAGAGCTGAGTCACCAGCTAAGAGTTCTCACCTTGTTGCCAATCACCTGAAAAGCTTTTGTGAACCCTCTCACAAAAATTGCCGTTCTTTCATCCTCGTTTATCTGAGACAGTGCTGATTGTGTTCAAGGGCTCCCAACTTCATTCGTTACATCCATCTGGGCAGAGAAAGTGTGACAGGCGTGTGTGGGTGAGTCTGTGTGTCTGCCTGTGTTGTGATAACGTTTTAGCAGGGATACAGTAGCCAGAGAGACAGTGTGAGAAAGAGAAAATGGACTGTGAAACATGGACTGTGAAAGTAGAAGAATACCCAAAATCCTGACTATCAAGTCTGTTACTTTCCTCTCCAGCTCTCTGAATTCACTTTGTAGTCAAGGCACAGGAGCCTATGCCTAAGGAAGCTTACTCTGGATGGCAATGTATAAATTGCAAACCAGGGTTGATGTGCATTTGAAGAACTGCATTATGAAGCTCTTTACTCTAGCTGTCTTTGTCTGGTACTTAATCATTTACTTTAATCAACATCTAAGTCTTTCAATACATTCATTGGAGGAAATATATAATAACAGAATACAATGGAACTTTATTTTGTATAGGGTCTGTGTGAGCAGGCTGAGTTCCTACCTGCTCTACACACATACTAGGTTAGTGTTCAAAACTCATCCCTTTACCTGGATTCTCCCTTTATTCTTATGAATAAGATACAAATCTTAGCCTGAGCTTGTCGCTGAGCTTGCTGTTTCTAATGTTTTTCCACACAAGAGTTTCTGTCTCCCCTCTGAGTCGAGAGAGAAATGCAAACACTGGACTAAAGCTAATGAGACCCTGCTGGTCTCTCGGTCATCATGAGTCAGCAGAATATCTCTGTATCTTCATGTAGGGTCTTAGAACCTAACATCCATCACAGTCTGTAATAGAAATTGTATGCTAAAATCCTTTATACAGATAAATAATACGACAGAAATAAATAAAAGCAGGACAAGACAGAAATTAATAGGCCCTTCTGTAATTGTCCTCTCCTTGTTCGCCTCCTACCTCAGTGGGCCACTTCTCTGCTGTTATCCAAAGGTTTTTCCTTGGTCCCTTCTCTTTGCTCACTACACCCATCATCAGTAAACTTATCCACTCCTTTTGTCACTGTTACCATTACTGTGATAATGACTTTCAAATCTAAGTCACCATTCCTGACTTCTGTCACTCTGAGCAGACTCAAATCTCTCCCCCGATATCCCACCATTTCTTTGAACTAGGTGTCCAAAACCATGCTTCTTATCTTTCCTCCTCTCAGATTTGAGCCTGCGTCGAACCTCACAGGGAGCGTTCAGCATCTCACAGGATCAGACACTTAGTTATTGAATGTATCGGATCAATACAGGACACCTTGATGGCCTTTAAAAAAGCATTAGAGATTACAATCATAGTGATAGAGGCTGATAAGAGTGTGAATTACAGTGCTGCGGTTCTCTTAAGATCAGGATGCTATCTGCCACAAAGAACTTATTTTGAAAAATATACATAAACAAATACAATTTTCCAAACCATCTGAATGACCTAGGAGCCTAAGCCCCGCTGTAAATCAATTTTTGAAAACAGCACTAAGGCCTGGTCTACACTTAGAACTTAGGTTGACATAGCTATTGCACTCAGGGGTGTGAAAAATCCACACCCCTGAGCACTGTAGCTATGCTGACCTATCCCCAATTGTAGAAGCATCTATGTCACTGGAAGAACGCTTCTGTCAAGCTAGCTACTGTCACTCAGAGGGGTGGTGTTTCTACAGTGACGGAAAAACCCCTTCCACCACTGTAGGCTGTGTCTACGCTACAGGGTTATGCCAGCATAGCTAGGACACCATAACTCTGCCTCTATAGGCCCATAGTGTAGGCCTAAGGCTCCTAAGTCACTTCAGTGCCTTTGAATATTTTTATCCTCGTTCATTACAGAGAAATAACTTCAGGCTAATGTCGAGCAAAATGCACTGGGCCTAAATCTCCACTCCCTCCCACCAGTTTTACACTTCTGTAGCTCAGTGAAAATATACCAGTGGAAACCAGTAGAAAATTGGGCCCTGCAATGAGATGAGATAGCCATAGGGGACTTTACAATGGGGAAAATACACCATACACATTATAGCAACACATGAAAATGTAGCCACAATTTAAGCACAAGTTCTGGATTTTTAAGAGGAACAACTCATGACAATCAGAAATGATGTAACTTACCAGTTACTGTAGTAAGAATAGGAGTACTTGTGGCACCTTGGAGACTAACCAATTTATTTGAGCATGAGCTTTCGTGAGCTACAGCTCACTTCATCAGATGTGTACCGTGGAAACTGCAGCATCTGATGAAGTGAGCTGTAGCTCACGAAAGCTCATGCTCAAATAAATTGGTTAGTCTCTAAGGTGCCACAAGTACTCCTTTTCTTTTTGCGAATACAGACTAACACGGCTGTTCCTCTGAAACCTGTAGTAAGAATAAAGTCATGAAAATCCAAGTCTGAAAACATGCACTGGTTCCTCATTTCACACATTTCCCATATCGTGCATCGTCGTATATGGGCCAAATTCTGCTATCATTGCTCTTTGTCATTTCAAGAGTTAGCTCACTATGAATTACTACAACTTCCTTTCACAGTACTGACATCTCATGACTGCTTTTGCTTTCTGAGTTGTCGAAACATATATTTTAAAGTGGTACATTTTATTATTTTAACAATAGAAGGCAACATAACAGGATATGGATTTGTTACAGTACAGTGTGAATATACAAAACAAAAATAATGTAGTGCATTAGGTTTCATTGGAAAGGCGTATACCATAGCTGTTTTCTCTTAGCCGGTTAAGTAAAACTCATCAGCTCTTTGCCAGGGGTCCAAATCTGCCATCACTGCATAAACCGAACTCCCAGGAACACAGGATAAGGGCCACATATTGTTTTAGCAAGCTCTGAGAGGCTGGTTCTGCCACTCTTATGCACACTGAGTTGTATAGTAGGTCACTGTGTGAGTTTTCAGGGAGACAGCTCTCAAAATTTGGTACTACTCAATGTGCAGGTGGCAGAATCAGGCACTATATTTGTAAACTGCAGCCAATATCTCCCATGGAAACAGTGGTTTAATAGTTGAAGGGAAATTGTTTGTCTGTGTGTGAGAAGACACTCTGTGGTGGTGAGAGGTCTCCTGTAGAAAGCATGCCACTGATTGAAAGATGTAGATTGTTTTAGCCATGACTGACTGTATGGGCCCAGATTCCAGGCTTTCTCTGAGGGTACGTCTACACTGGACATACAACTAGCCAGACTCTCCCAAGGTGTGTGCTTTGCACTGCCAGAGTGGCACAAATTGGAAAGTGGGCACCAATGATCTGGTGCCTGTTGTGTGGAAGTTTTATCCTCACTGCATCCTACTGTGAGAACAAAAAATATACTTTCTATTCCTGGAGCACTAGTCCTCCGAGTCTTTCAGTGTGTTTTACAAACATGAAAGCCCAGATTCTTGATAGGTTTCAGAGTAGCAGCCATGTTAGTCTGTATCCTCAAAACGAAAAGGATGGCACCTTTAGGTCTGGGGAGACAGGCCAGTCCTTGCTTACAGACAGCCCCACAACCTGAAGCAAATACTCACCAGCAACCACATACCACACAACAAAAACACTAACCCAGGAACCTATCCTTGCGACAAAGCCCATTGCCAACTGTGTCCACGTATCTATTCGGGGACACCATCATAGGGCCTAATCACATCAGCCACACTATCAGAGGCTCATTCACCTGCACATCTACCAATGTGATATATGCCATCATGTGCCAGCAATGCCCCTCTGCCATGCACATTGGCCAAACTGGACAGTCTCTACGTAAAAGAATAAATGGACACAAATCAGATGTCAAGAATTATAACATTCAAAAAACAGTTGAAGAACACTTCAATCTCTCTGGTCACTCGCTTGTAGACCTAAAAGTCGCAATTCTTCAACAAAAAAACTTCAAAAACAGACTCCAAAGAGAGATTGCTGAATTGGAATTAATTTGCAAACTGGACACCATTAACTTAGGCTTGAATGAAGACTGGGAGTGGATGGGTCATTACACAAAGTAAAACTATTTCCCCATGTTTATTCCCCCCCCCACCCCGTTCCTCACACGTTCTTGTCAACTGCTGAAAAAAGGGTTTTTTTCTCTCCTGCTCGTAATAGCTCACCTTACCTGATCACTCTCGTTACAGTGTGTATGGTAACATCCATTGTTTCATGTTCTCTGTGTATATAAAATCTCCCCACTGTATTTTCCACTGCATGCATCTGATGAAGTGAGCTGTAGCTCATGAAAGCTTATGCTCAAATAAATTTGTTAGTCTCGAAGATGCCACAAGTACTCCTTCCCTTTTTGCAGATTCTTGATGTTATTCTGGCTCCTAATGAAGATTTGGGCCTACCGACTGAGCCTCACCACACCCCTGTGAAGAGGCATTTTATTACTCCTATTTTACAAATGGAGACAAAGTGGATGAAGGCCAACATTTTCAAAAGGGCCCATTCATTTGGATTGTCTCACATTTAGGGTTCCCCCACTAGAGAGAGCTGAGTATCTAGCTGGACACTCGAAATGTGAGGCAACACAAAGTAGTGGGGTCTTTGGGGAATGTAAGACTTCCCCAACAATCCCCAATGTCACGCAGTAGGTTAGTGGTCAAGGCAGTAAGAGAACTCAGCTGTCACAGAATCATAGAAATGTAGGGCTGGAAGGGACCTGGAGCAGTCATCAAGTCCAACCCATGGGATAAGGCAGGACCAAGTATCTCTAGACCATCCCTGACAGGTCCTTGTCTAACCCAGTGGTTCTCAAACTGTGGGGCAGGTCTCCCAAGGGAGGCATGGGAATGTGTCAAGGGAGGCATGAGCTGTGTGGTTTTGGTTTTTTTAAGAGCTCTGGCTGACAGTCCCAGGTGGCTGGGGCTCGTGCAGAAGGGCTGTACACACCTGAGAGGTGGGGAAAAGGGAACAGCCAGAGTCCTGTCACCCAGGTTCAGGCTCTCCCTCACCAGGAGGGCAGTCCAGTCTCAGGATCTCCTTCTCCCCACGCCCCAGTCCCTCACCTGGAGGCAGTGGGTAGCAGCAGCAGTGCAGAAGTAAGGGTAGGAGTGGGGCACTAAGTCTGCTGTGATAAGTGATATTGACGAATATCACTTTGCACATTGCCACTCTTATTACGGTGATGCTGCTGGCACGGTGCTACCTTCAGAGCTGGGCATGTGGCCAGCAGCCGCTGCTCTCCACTTTGTCTTCACAGCTGGGTGGTGGTATATGTACTGGGGGGGAAGGGGCGTAAATGACTACAGACACAAAGAAGGGGGGCCTGGTCAAATACATTTGAGAACCACTGGTCTAACTTGTTCTTAAAAACCGCCAATCATATGGATTTCACAACTTCCCTTGGAAGCCTCGTCCAGAACTTAACTACCCTGATAGTTAAAAAGTTTTTCCTATTATCTAACCTAAAGCTTCCTTGCTGCAGATTAAGCCCATTACTTCTTGTCCTACCTTCAGGGGACTTAGAGAACAATTTAGCACCATCCTTTTTAGAACAGCCCTTTACATATTTTAAGACAGTTACCAGTTCCCCCCTCAGTCTCTTTTCTTAAGACTAAACATGGCCAATGTTTTTAACCTTCCCTCACCGGTCAGATTTTTTAAACCTTTTATCATTTTTGTTGTTCTCCTCTGCATTCTCTCCAATTTATCCACATATTTCCTAAAGTGTGGTGCCCAGAACTGGACACTGTACTCCAGCTGAGGTCTCACCAGTGCTGAGTAGGACAGGACAGTTATCTCCCATATCTGATATACGACACTCCTGTTAATACACACCAGAATTAGATTAGCCTTTTTCGCAAATGCATCACATTGTTGACTCATATTCAATTCAATATAGTCCCCAGATCCTTTTCTGCAGTAATATTACCTAGCCTGTCATTCCTCTTTTTGCATTTGTGCATTTGATTTTTCTTTCCTACATGTAGTGCTTTGCATTTATTCTTATTGAATTTCATCTTGTTGAGTTCAGACCATTTCTCTAATTTGTCAAGGTTGTTATGAATTCTAATTTTGTCCTTCAAAGTGCTGGCAACCCCTCCCAGCTTTGCGTCATCCATAATATTATAAGTATACTCTCCACTCCATTATTCAAGCCATTAATGAAACTATTGACTAGTACCAGACCCGAGACTAACCCCCGCAGGACCCCACTAGATGTGTCCTCCCAGTTTGACAGCGAATCATCAATAATTACTCTTTGAGTATGGTCTTTCAACCAGTTGTTCACCCAATTTATAATAATTTAATCTAGATTGCATTTCCCTAGTTTGTTTATGAGAATGTCACATGGGACAGTGTCAAAAGCTGTACTAAAATGTCCTCATGCCTTGTTCCATTTGCTTAAAGATTAGACTATAAAGGCAATATGGCTTGGTGGATAAGTCTGAACATTAGCATTTGGAAGACCTGGGTTCTAATCTCAGTTCTGCTGCTGACCTACTTTGTGACCTTAGGCCGGTCACGTCACCTCTTTCAGTTTATGTCTTATCTATTTAGATTGCAAATTCCTTGGGGAAGGGACTCTCCCTTGCACACAATGCAGCTCTGATCTGACTTTGAGCTTCTACATCCTCCTGTAAAACAGCTATAATTTCAGCATCCTAATATAAGTATTCTCCCACAAATGCAAATAGCAATGAATACAAGTACTATGCAAATAAGGTACCAACGCCATACGTACAAGTGGCTGAGCTTTTGAGGACTCAGATATTATAATCAGAAGTTTTTTTAAATTTACGTGTGTTTACAATTTCACTGTCATGACAACCTTGCGTGCTCCCATGGGAATTCTCAGGTAAAGCAAAGAAAAGTACCAACCACTGTTACTTTCATCAGAAAGAACATCCACAAGAGAGATTTTTTTTCTTACTTCTCCACTCCCATAACACAGCAAATGCTCTGTAGTTCCAAAATATTTCCTCCATTCCTTTTGACAAATACCTTCACTCGAAGGAAGTGGAGACCTGAAGGCAAGGCGGACCTTAAGCATTTATCAGAAAAAAGAAGAATACTGTCTGCAACTGGACAAAGGGCAAGCTATGAAAGGGCAAGCCATGACATCAGCTATGAAATGAATTCATTCACTTTGCAAGAAACTAGCATTAGGGGTTTCTCTCTTTTATAGTTCCCAGGACCTTAGTACAGAAGGGCCCCACACAGATTGATAGGTTTATCCTCACAACATCCTTGTGAGGTAGAAAGTACAGAGGGGGAACTGAGGCACAGAGAGATTATGTGTTTTACCCAGGATCACACATGAAGCCTGTGGCAGAGCAAAGAACAGAACCTCGATCGCCTGCATCTTAGCCCAGCACTTTAACTACAAGACCAAGCGTGGTGCATTTGCAACAAAAACTAGTAAAGCAGAAAACTGAAATGTGCTAAAACCTTAGGTGTAAAAATAAAATACAGTCTCACAGGAGTCTTTTACCTGTTCCTATGGAAATGCAGGAGACTGGGATTCAAGTCTGATCTCAGATTTGTAGAACCAGTAAGCGCTGCATGTAGTAGGAATCACAAATAGCTGC
The DNA here is from genome assembly GCF_965140235.1 of Caretta caretta. NCBI lineage: Eukaryota > Metazoa > Chordata > Testudines > Cheloniidae > Caretta > Caretta caretta. The sequence goes on from NC_134209.1 coordinate 26,242,824, forward strand.
TAGAAAAAAATCCCACTGATTCAAAGCAGCTAGGGGAAATGTTCAGATGGAGGGCCAGAGGCGCTGAGCTGAGACCGGCCGCAACATGAAGAGTCTGGTAATTGCCTCTGCTCCAAAAAATACGTTGAGAGAGAATATGTCCTTGAGTCTTTTTCTTTACAGTGTATGTGTTAAAAAGGGTCTGACGTATCATTAGTTTTTAAGCACAAGTCCCCATTGTAATCAAGCAAGAACAAGACATTTCATTGAGAAACATCTCAAATTTAAGGGACTCTTTCCCCGTAAAATATATGAACCATTACTATTTGTCCATCACTTACATAATGTACTGTGTGTATTTGGTTTTAATCTGTTGATCCTGTAATCACAGTCCAAATGGTACCACTATAACCCAGATGCACCAGTAGTTCTAACAATCTTCTTTCACAGTCCTCCCTGTCTGTGATTGAATCAGCTGCTCAGCCAATAAGAAGTGTGGTGGCTACTTTCAAACTTGCTCTTGCACCATCTGCTGCTGTTTAAAGAGAATTGCTTGGTATAATACACACCAATTAACTCTCTGGGACAAGTTCCGCTTTGCTTTTTGATAAGCAGGCAACTCTGGCTAACCCTACACCCCTTCTAAAACATATACTCTGTGCAAATCAGTGATCGTTTGCCTGCAACCTTTATTCTGTGCATAATCCCATGTTCCTGTTCTACCAAGGCACTAGGAAAGCTCAGGTGAGAATTATTCACATGAATAATAAAGGATTGAGCCTTTAATTTACAGCATCTCCTCCCCCCCCCCCCCCCCCGTTCAAGAAGTGATTCCTTCAAAATGAACTCCTTGGATTGCTCTCTTTAGCATTCTTCTCTTAGCATAACATGTTCTATCCGGTACCTGCACCTTGTCATCTGCCTTACTCCCCCCACTCCCTTTCATTTTCTGATATTGTTTTGGCAACATGCAGCTTTTGGAATGTGAAGTATTTAACTGACTAGTCTAATTCTTTCATCACGATGAGCGAGGTTTGCTTTTTGCTAGTGCATTGGGCTTTCCTCTTGTTTTTCATGTTTCTTATCACTGTTTAAGAACTATTTTCTGTGTGGCGCTAGGGGAACTGATCATGGCTTTCTCTGCTGGTTTGTTTGTGGGTATTTTTTGTTTGCTTTATGCTGAGTTTTGGCTTGTTTCCACCTCATGCTCAATTTCCCTATTAATCCCAACCCAGGTCCCTTGAACACCTCACCATGAAGCTGTCACCTGCTAGTTAGAATGAACTAGAAACAGCAACCAGTCCCTGAATAAATGACTTCCTCCCTAATGCTGGCAGAATGACTCCAAAGTGATTGGGACTACTTGCATGAGTGAATGCTCACTAATATGAGAGAGGGTTCCACAGGTTGTCCCAGATTATATTGTTGTCCCGCCCTGCTGAGTTCCAGGCAGCATTTGGGAATTTTTAGTTGAGAGGGCTGGTTCCTTGGTGGAAAAGAGATTAGTAACAAAGACTCAATGTTTCCTTTTAATCTTTTATTCACAGTGTATATCTCTTTCCCTCACTCCAGTTTTATATTTCTGTAAATCCACTGATTTTAATAAACAGAATCCTTATTTATACTGCCATAAAAAGTGAGTGTTTGTGCAGTCAGATCTCTTGCACCTCATAGTAATGAGCTATGTACAGATGAAAGCAGTTGTATGCAATAACTTTCAGCTGTAAGCACTACTAACAATGTATTTAAAAGAGTTACCGTGGGTCTGACCATAAAAACATGAAAGCAATCATGGAGGGAGGGAAAGCACCTTGCAGCAGCACCTGTGAGATTACAATGCATGGTATCGTGCCTGTAGAAATGTGATACTGTGGTTAAGTACAACTACAGAAGGGTAGAGCGGGGCCTGTTATCTTGAACAAGTTCTTTCTGGGAGGGTCTGACAACAACAAGGACAAGTGAACTGGGATGTCAAGTTATTTCGTTAGGCCTAAAGATGTTCAAAAAACCCTTCAAGTTTTAAACATTGTCAGCCGAAGTGAAAGTTTGTGAAAAATTCCTCCCGTTTTTTGAAAATGTTAAGTTTCAGAAATTGGTTACCGAAAGAACACATTTTTCAGAAGTTCTTGCAAAATATTTTCCCACTTTTCAACTACCCCTAGTTATGCCTAGTTTACTTGTGTCTGACAAGAACCTGACAGACCTAAGGGTTGCTGGTGTATCTTTGCTCTCTACACAACATTATGAATGAGGAAGCCACGCAGATACAGTTGGGTTCCAAATATATATATATATATACACACACACACACACAAGGCCAGTTACATATATATAGCTGCTCTGTTAGCTTCTTCAAAGGAAGACAGAAGGCGCACTGGAAAGTTCCTGGGCTGTCTCACCAGTCCAGAAAGGAGCAACGTATGCCGCACCCAAATATATTTCAGGCCTTTGCCTCAGGGCCCAATTTATTATTCAAACACAGCTTATAAAGTAACCCAAAACAAAGCAGAAGCCTTTCCCCCGGTCAGCCCCCTCCAGAGCCTTACCCTAACACAAGAACTTTTGCTAGGAACTTTCTGAACCCCGAGATTCTACAATACAAGTGAACTCTTCCTGGTCTTTATAAGGACTAAGTGCTCTTCAGGTTATCACCTGTCTCACTAGCCACACAGCATCAACTGGGAGGCAACTGATGCATCACCGGTGGGGCTGTGCCCATCTCCCCTTAAAGGGGACAGTCAGCTGTGACAGTTCCCAAACCATTTAAAAGGATAACACCCAATTCCTATACATTACAGTTGCAATAAAACAGGAACCCCAGTTTTCCACACTGGTGGAAACTATCACTGTTTGTTGGCCATAAGAAAAATATTTTTGTCCAGCACGAGCGACAGCGTTCTGGAGGATGATTTGATTTTTAAAGGTGAAGTACTTACAGTCACTGAGATTGGAAATGGCAGAAATCATTCATTCTGGACACATAAGGGCAGAGAAGCATAAGCACAGGGCTAAGGATATGCTGTTTTGGCTTAGTACCATCACAGCCAAACTACACATACTAAAATCCTATTCGGTACAAACAGCCAATGAAGGAATGTTTAGACATTGGCTCAAACTGCAGGGAATTAATTCTAATCCTATTGGTTCTGATTATGCTTTAAGGAGATCTATTTTCAGGCCACATAACATTGTTCAGCAGGAAGCCTTTCCAGTTTGGAATTAAATAGCAAAGTTCTTAAATATTTAGTTAGAGCAAAATCTCAAGTAAACTTGATAAGTTCTGGCTGATGTGAGTTTCTCTCTCTGGTTGAATTATTTCCTTAGGTACAGCTGCTGCCTACAAGTTATACCCATACAAGTAAACAGCACACAATGAGGTGCCAAATAATTACAGCAGCTGTGTAATACATCTAATGGCCATACACAGACTGCTCCTAATTTTGCAAAAATGATGTCAATATCAATGTCACTACACCTCTTTGAAAGAAGAGTTGGCACCATCTCTGGCTGCACCTCTATTATTTCTCTACAAATGACCAAACTGCAAAAATCAGATTTTAGGGGGGGATTCCAGATTCTGATAGGAATTTTGCAGCTCTGGACCACTTCTTGAAAAGACCTTTCAGGGCCTTGGGTCCCCCGCAGTGATTGTTCTCTGGAATATAAAAACAACACGGAGTCCTTATGGCACCTTAGAGACTAACTCATTTATTTGGGCATAAACTTTCATGGGCTAAAACCCACTTCATCGGATGCATGGAGTGAAAAATACAGTAAGCAGTATAAATATTACAGCACATGAAAAGATGGGAGTTGCCTTACCGAGTGGGGGGTCAGTGCTAAGGAGGCCAATTCAATTAAGGTGGAGGTGGCCTATTCTCAACAATTGACAAGAAGGGGTGAATATCAAGAGAGGGGAAATGACTTTTGTAGGGCTTACGAGGCCAATGCAATCAAGGTGGACATCGCCCTTTTCCAACAAGTGACAAGAAGGTGTGAGTATCAGCAGAGGGGAAATTTATTCTCATGGGCTTTGCAAGCCTAGTAGTTTTAAATGAATCAAGTGATGAGACAGTTTTTCTTGGCTGACTAGTCCCAGCTCACTGTGCAGAATTTTTCAGCATAGTAAACACATAATTTTCTTTTCTTGATTTCCTTCCATTATTCCTAGTTATAATGGGTGTTCTTTAATTGATTGCAACACTGTCCCTTTGTTCCACAGTTAGACTAACCTGAAGACATACAATTCAGATAAAAAATGTAGATGTCCCCGTGATGGGTTCTCCCCAGGGTGCCACCTGGAACTGAGGTACCACTGGGCCCCCTGACCCACCAGCTTGGACTCCTCTCATACTGTACTGCTGTGACAAGCTGCAGAGCCCTCCAGCCAGCACTTCCCCTAGTTCAGTCTTTGTTCCTCAGGTGTTTCGTCTTGTGTGGGGAGTAAAGAACCACAGATGATTTCACTCTCTGCCTTATATGGCTTTTGCATATGGCAGGAACCCTTTGTTCCAAAGCTTGGTTCCCAGACCAGTCTGTGGAAAAATACTGATATCCCAAGGTGGAGTCCAGCACCGTGTGGCCTGATCACATGTCCTTGTAGAGTCATAGCCCCTTTCACTTACAGGCTGTCTGTCAGTGTTCTCAGGAAGGCTCACCAGGTGGGAGATAAGCGTCTCCTAAGGCCTATTGTTCTCCCTAATGGCTTATTGCCCTGAATAGGCCCTTCCCAACCAGCTATCTAGACTGATTGTTTAGTGGGTATTACTCAGGTGTAACTACATTTGAAATACAGATACATAATCAGTATTCATAACTTCAGATACAAAAATGATACATGCACACAAATAGTGTAATCATATTCAGAAAATCGTAACTTTTCCAATGAAAACCCACATGACTTATCTTGCATAAAATGCATCATAATTATGCTATAACCATATAATAACAATACCACTATGAAGAATATGGGGTACAGTGTCACAGCCCCACAAATAGGCAAAATCGGTTTGAATAACTTCTTTTTAAAACTGCTTTTTAAAATTAATTGCTATGGAGAAGGGAGTAAAGGAATGGGGGGGACAAAGATTATGAAAAATCTTTAAAAATGAGAACTTGTACTAGTTACAGAATGAACAGCATATTGTATGTGCTGTGTTAGAGGTATGTTATGAATAACAAAAGCACTGAAGCATTTACATATTTGTTTTCAGAAATTCTGGCAGTTGGATTTCACCATTCTGTGCCTCTTTGCCAGAATCACTAAACAGTGATACATATGGCTTCTGAAGTACCATATGCCATAGAAAATGTTAGCTGATGCCTTTACGGCAGCAACATACTATAGTCTTTATTTAGATTTCTTGCAGTTTTGAACAAAGAATATTAGATCACACAAAACATTGTGCAAGCAATATGTAGCAAAGAAAAGCAAATTAAAAAGAAAAAAATTATAGTTTTATGAATTACGAGGCATTCACACCAATTATTATATCAAACAGCAAAACTAATTTTTTCTTGATGACCAAGAGTTAGGTGGGAATGTTATCTTGCGCTTAGAGCAAGAAGTTAGAACAAAGGACTCCATGGATGTATTATTCCCAACTCTGCTTTGGACTCAAGCCACAATTGAGAAAAACGTCCCTTAAGCTCCACGGAGGCCACTAGGAGTTAAACACATGCTTAAGTATTTTTCTGAATTGAGACCTCACTCTAGGAATATTGCTTTATCTCTCAACTCCCTCAGTCCCTCAGTTTACCTACCCTAAAATTGGGGATAATAATACTCATTTTACAGAAATGATATGAGATTTAATTTGTGTACGTAAAGTGCTTTGAGACCTTCAGATGAAAGTTTGTGTTTAAATGCCAAGGATGATCATTAAGATACATACTGTACAATATTTACAAAATGGATTTAAATCACTCTTGACCTATTTTATAACACTGAGAAACATAGTCCAAGTTAGTTAGATCCCTCTAAAATGTTTTAAATGAAAGCTAATGTTTCAAAATAGTTCACAAATTTAGGCCCCAATCCTGCAAAGAGTTATGCATATCAGGATCTTTATGTGCATGAATGGCCTCTGAGCTCAGTGGGCCAAATCAGGTGCATAACATCACTCACATGTGTAAGTGTCCATAGGATCAGAGCTTAAGCAATCTATTCCTTCATTGATACATGTGACTCCCATTAATGATAATGGAAATTATATCAGATATTCAGTAGGCATAGAATCAGTCCACTTGGGAGGTTCACCCCAATTCAACAAGATACATTAAGCATGTGAATTGCCCCATTGACTTGAATCAAGTAGTTCTTTTGGTTTGGAATCATTAAATTCAATGGGAGTGCTCACTTGCTTAATGTTGGGCATGAGCTTAAGGACCTTGCTGAACCAGGGTCAAAACAAATAAAACCATTGCATCCTTTCACAGTATGCACTGAAGAACCACGTGTTCTCATTGAAGAGTCTCAAATTTCTTTGTTGCTTTTTCCATCCAATTTTTCCCCAATCGCACCCTACCAAGCCTCGTTTCATTATCTCCACAAGAGGTGCCCATTCTTAAGTAAAGTGAGTTAAAAGGAAGACTGCCCCGGACTAATACAAAAATAGTCATTAATTTAATAATTTTTAAAAAAGAAATAGAAAAATGGAAAAATAGACAGTGATAAATTACCTAGAAATGGGCAAGAGCAATTACTCTGCTGTAAGGGGCAGATCCAAACAATCGAAGTCAACTGAAATCTTTCCACTGACTTCACAGGGCTTTGGATCAGGCCTTATAAGAGAAAAGAATAATTAGCATTGCTACAAGGCAGTTATAGGACCCGCTCCTGCTCTTATTGAAGTCATTGGCAAAACTCCCTTTGACTTCAATGGATCAGATTTGCACCATAATGGAAAAAATATACTATGATGGCACAAAAAGTCTTTACAGTTATATAGATCCCTAAAATCTCTGGCCAAAACATACAGGCTTATGCTTAAGGGTCATGGTAGCCTTTTAAAACTTGAAGATGACAGTAAGAGTAATTAATAAGATCATCCTGACTTTCGTTGCTCTTGGGCTCACTATCGCTTATGATAAAGGAGTGCTCAGCACTTTTTAAAATCAAGCCACCTATATTCAGGAGTCAAAATATGGATCAGAGTGCCTCAATTTAGGCACTGAGATTGAAAATGTTCATCAATTTTTTTTCCAAAAATTGTCTTTATACAAAATTCTCAATAGGAGTTTTAGGTTCAGGTTGCAGAATCAGTCCCAAAGAGAAGTCAGGTAATTATTGGCAAAATTCACCTCTTAGATCCTCATAAGAAGTTCTCAGCTTTGGTATGCTGCTCTCATTAGAAGCACAGAACTCCATTTATAATATAATTTCCATAACGAATGTCTATGGGAGCTCCACACACATGCAGAGAGCGGAATGCCAAAGCTATATACGACCATGAGCATCTGAGAAGAGATTGTTGCCCTTAGGAAGAGAAGAGCAATAAGATGGTTTTCATCACTGATTATCTTGTAGGGAGGAATGAAACTTCTGGTCCAAAGATTGTCACCCTATTTCCTTTCCCAAGTCTTCTGATTCATCCATCTTTCTTCTCCAACCCTGCACACTTGCTTAATTTTAAGCACAAAAGAAGGTCCATTGAAGCCAATGGGACATCTCACATATTAAAGTTAAGTCTGTACATAAGGGTTTACAGGGTTGGGTTTACAACCAATAAGGGTGAGTCTACACAGCAATTAAACACTCCCAGCTGGCCCAAGGTGAGCTGACTTGGGCTTGCAGGGCTCGGGCTGTGAAGCTATAAAATTGCTATATAGACATTTAGGCCCAGGCTGGAGCCTGAGCTCTGGACCCCTGCAAGGGGGGATAGTCCTAAAGCCCAGGGTCCAGCCTGAGCATGAATGTCTACACAACAATTTTTAGCCCCACAGTCTGAGCCCCATGAGCCCAAATCAGTTGACCCGGTCATCTTTTTTCCAGTATGGACATACCCTAAGTCTTTCTCTATCTATTATTTCATTTATTTCCTGTCCTTAAGCTGTCATGGGCCCTATTGCCTTTGTACTTTTTTATTTGCTGATTTTATATCACCTAGAACGAAAATACCTAAGTGCAGCACAATAATTATTGAAAACATGAAGAGCTAAAAACTAACTCATAAAGTATCTGCAATTTATAAAATCTTACCTGATCTAGAACAACTAGCTAACCAGAAGCAGGACAAAAACAGAACAGAACGGAAATGAAATCATGCTCAGTGCAAATCTGGATTAGACAAGAAAACCGAAAAGGCCAGTCAGAGCAGCAGACTCCAAGGACTGGGGTCTACAACTGAGAACGCTACACTGATGGTATCAGAAAGCAGAGTTCCAGGAATAGTCAGCAAAGTCGCTGGGGAGGATCACAACTGTAACAATAGGACATAGGGAACAAAGTGGTTTCTTAAATAAACGTGTTGTAGGGCATGTAGGACTTTAGAGTTAGTCATTAACCCCTTGAATTGCAACTCGAATGGAAGTTAGCCCACAGAGTGTGAAAGGCACAGGTTGTATGTCCTCACACCCACTACCCCCAGAAAGTTGCATATCGTGATCCACATGGGAGATGACAAAGGCAAGGATAACTGTAGCAAGGCCTATATTTGGTAGGAAAAGTCACCATCTCCGGGCTATCCCTAAAGTCACAGTCTCTTGGCACAGCAAGCCACTGTTGTTCTATAGGTTCTCACTTACACTAAAGCCACTTTACATAGTTCTGTCAGTGTACAGGGCTCTTAAAGTGGATGTCACTGTAATTTCCAAACACCATTAATGAAAGAGACCTTGTGTCCTTCACCTAGGCTCCAACCTTACTATATCAAGTCCCATGTTGCTCACCACATCAGCTGTGAGGCTGTCATAGGGGCAGGTTTTTCAATGTCTTGTTTCAATTAGTTGGTTGTTGGATATCTTAATTCTTTTTAGTGGGTGTAGAGCTTTTGAAAGTTTCTATATTAATAGTCCTGGAGACTGTCTCTACTCACAGAACAGGGAAAGCCTGTGTGTCAGTAGCATCCTTTGCCCCGCCGACTTTACCCCCATCTCCAACCCCCTTCCCCAAGCCACTAGATGTGAGACGAGAGTTCAGACGCCATGCCCACTCAGTCCTGGGCCTCTGTTTGCAGAATGCAAACAAGGGTTCTAGAGATCTCACTGAGAACATCAAGATATTGTAGAGGTCAATAGTTCAGCAGGATTCCAAAAAGGGTTGGACAGACATATGGATACGAGGAACATCTAGAATTACATTAATTATCAAGGAATTAAAAAAAATACCTGAAGGGATATAACTCTCTTCTGCTTCAGGGCATAAGGCAACCACTAACTGATGGAGGATAGAAAGGAACTTTCTCTATGAGTAAGTTATCCCATAATTGCTGATTGCAGGGTTTCTTGCACCTGATTGCAGGGTTTCTGGAGTAGCTGTTACTGGCCACTGTTGGAGACAGGATGCTAAATTAGATGGACTTGTAGTCTGACCCAGCTCCTTCCCCAAAACTTTTATTTTCCATGCTGGATTTGTGAGGTCTACTAGGTTTGGCCCTCACATAGCTTTTGGACACAGTGGTCAAGAGGGCTCACAGGCAAAACATCTTCCTTTAATTCCACTTGGTTTTTATTTCCAAACTATGAAGAACCATCCTGTAAGCAAGAACAAGTACTAATGTCCAAGAAGGAATGTGGACAGGAAGCCACACATCTTACCCCCCATATCAGTGTCATTTGCCACAACTAGAAGGAATGTGAGTGATCAAGGGGCCTAGTTCTAAGCCCACTAAAGTCAATGGGAAGACTCGTGTTGATATCAAGGAGTTTTGAGTCAGTCTCTGAAAGAAGAGGGAAATAGGCAGCCTCCGATAGTAAAGTGGACAATAATCCACGCTTAGATGTCTGAGCAATGGCACTTGCAAAACAAACAAACAAAGGTTTTTTAAGCAGACCAACGATTTTATTTAATCTGATTCCAGTAAATCTAGCCACATGGACAATCTAAGGACTGTGTCCTGCAAATGTAATTTAGTGTACAACTATGTTGTAATGAAGTCTGTAAATATCTGTATTCCTTTACTGAATTCCTTACCTTTAAACAACAACAACAATCACTAAACACTGGGAAACATGCTGGATACCAATGTCAGAAATAGAGGTGTGACAAGGAGATATCAATATGACTGAAGTAGTCAATTTCTTTGGAAGGCTCTCTGCACTTACATTTAGTGCTGATTGTCGGGGCACGGACTTCATGGGGAATGAGACCCAGTATCAGGATTATTGTTACTGTTGTGTGACATCAAAACTATCTACTAACATATTTGTACTGTGACTATGAAGGGTGCTAACCCTTTCCTTTCCCAACCATGGACTGTCCTTATATCCCCCATATGCTGCATTACTAAATGACACTTAGCAACTTTATTTCCTTTTCTGATACAACTGTTTGGTGCTTCACACCTGCAGTTTCACTTTCATCTCTGACATCTAAACCTATTGTTTCCTATATTTTTGGTGTCAGTGTGGAAAGAAGTCATACTTGGATTGGGCTTGCCTTTGGACTAGCAGCAGATTGGCACTGGGCATTACTGTCAGGACTTTGGCATGTCATTTAGTAGAAAGCCTTGGCTAATGAATGCCATCCACACCTAACAGATGTGCCTCTAAGCATTATGCCAGATCTTTTACATAATACAGTGCTGCTGGACACAATACTGCTTGGGAAAACCATGGTATCATTGTATCGCCTTTGGTATAAAATTACATCTAGCTCACATTTCTGCAGGAGGGAGGAAATTGTGCAGTGGAGGGTAATAAAGTGGTGGTTTCCCCTTCCCATGCCCATATATCAAATCTGTGACTAAATCATTTTGGTGTCGATTTCACTCCTATGCCAAAGGAGAAGTCTTTTTTTCTTTTAACCTCCAGTACTAACTCCAGCTGGTTCTTCAGATGCCTTAGCACCACACTACAACTGGCTCTGCTTAATTTATAGGTTCCCACGTTAATCAGGTAGGTCTCAGCTTTCGGTCTAAACAAAAGAACATTAGCAAAATCATTGAGTGTGGAACTATAAAAGAAATTTCCAAAATACACTGGAAGCCAAGTGTGCTGCTATGCATAAATCATCCCCCCTTGGCAGCCTTTTCTGTTTGGTCTTTCCTCTTCTGCCCTCCATCGGAAACAGGGAACATTTATGCTGCAGAGGCTAAAGGAGAGGAAAGTTGCATTGCACCGAAGAGTCCAGTTGTGCTCCCAGACGCTTTGACTGTTGTGGAGACAGTGTGTTACGCTTGGGGGGAGGAGGGCGAGAGATCGATGTGGGAATAACAGGGGCAGACAAGAGGCAACTGAAAAGCTACAACGTCCAACTTTTTGTGCCTCTCTGTTCTCCTCCGCACAGGGAGGCTGGGCTCGCTCTGCTTTGCTTTGCTCCTGCTCTTCGAGGGGGAGAAAACTGGCCCCAAGCCGGGCAGTTGTTTCAGGCGGAGGCTTGCCCCTCCAGCTCCCCGTGGCCAGCAGGGCTGGCCCGGTTCCCCGCTCGCCATCCGCTCCCTGAGCTCGCCCAGCTCGCACCGTAGAGGGGACCTGGGCGCGTCTCCCCACCACCCCCCACCCAAGCCCCGGCTCCTTGTCCAGTCTCGCCCCGGCCTCCCTCCGGCTCCTGCCCATCCCGTCCTTCCCTGCGGACCAGGCGGCTCCGGATGGCGGCTCCACCCGCAGCCCCGGCCCCCGAGCGCCCTGCCCGGCTGCGGGGGCAGGAGCCGGGTCCCCGCCCCGGGAGCGGGCGGCGGCGCGCGAGGTAAGCGGGGACATCTGCCGGGGAGGGCGGTGGTGGCGGCAGGGCTCGCGGCGCTGCGGGCTGACGCCTCTGCCCGCTCCAGGGATGGGCAGATAGCGGGGGGATCCGCTTCCCTCCTCCCTTCAGAGCGTCCCGAGAGAGGCTGGGGTCCCTGGCTCCCCGGCTCCCCCTGCAGCACCAGGGCGGCTCTCCTCCTTCTCCACTCCCTCCTTTCTTCCTTCCTTTCTTTCTTTCTTTCTTTCTCCTGCACACACACCCCCCCTCTCTCTTTCATTATATTCCTCCAGCTTTCTTTAGACATTATCGAGGAGACAACACTCCTGCCTTGGCAAGCGGGTGGACCAGATGACCTAATAGGAGAAGCATCTCCCCCTCCTTCCCCCGGTCCCTTCTCTCTCCTCCGAACGGGGGGGGGGGACTTGGGCTTCCAGCCACAATGGGGCTGCGAATGAAGACACGTGTGCCATGCACTCCGCTCTCCTTCGCGATTGGGCTCAGTCCGTTCCATCCGGACCTCAGTGCGGACGAGAGACCGGTACTGAGAGCCAGAGGAGAAGAGGTTACATCTAGGGGATTCTTTCTAGTAGGCCTGCCATAGGTTTGCGGTTGTTCTTGCTTTGGGTGTGGAGCTCAATTCCAAAAGGCAGTGGAGATCCTCTGCTGAAAATAGTCTTGCTAGCCCCTGGGCGGAAACCCTGGGGGAAAGGTACGTGGGCATGAAGGGTTTGTTACTGAGGGCAATCTGAGATGGCGACAAGACACACACACATGCACAAAGCAGCACTCCCAGAGAAGTTGTCTCCCCGTGTGCCTCTCCTATTTCAAGTGAACGCTTCCCCCTTTTATTCTCCATCCCAGTGTTTGAATGCAACTTTTGGAAAGTCCCACGTTAATTAAGAGGGAAAGCACCGCAGATCGGACCAGGGAGAGTATTCTTTCTCCTATCAGTCGCTGGATTCCCACTCCACTTACTGTCCAGCCCTAACAGGGCTCAGCTAAAAATAAATAAAACTTTCCTTGCGCTGCTTTCACCCAAGTACCAGGGCCAGTTCAGTAAGTATTCTCCCCCAAATCCTCCAGTAAACATTAATCAAAATGGATAGTGAATACAAAATATGTCCCCTTGCCATATCTGCCTCTTAATCCCGAGAGTAATTCTGAAAAGCAGCATTATACATGCCTCTATTAATCCCTTACACGGACAAATGCCATTTCTGACCTACTACCTTTGATGTGACTGGGGTCTTTTCAGTCTGATTTTAACCTGGTTAGAGAAATGCTCAGCTGCAAACACGGGGGGAGCGCGGTGAGAGGCCATTAACGTAATATGATGTGTATTTCAACCAAACACAGTTCTGTTATGGAATCAGATAACACAATCATTAATCCTGTAATTACCTGGGAGTGGAGGATGCGTGCTGGGGAGGGGTCGCTCCTGACTAAACATGGTGCCGCGGGCACGACTTGTTTTCATTTAGCTGATCATTTTCCAAAGCCTTCTGAGTGAAGTGACCTAATTCGGCGCTTGACACGGTGTTTGGCTGAATGGTTGCACGGGCGATTCTGGGTTGCCCAGTAGGTGAAACAAACTGGCCCGTGTAATCCCAACGAGTTGGGATTTGCCCAACGAAGGGCTGGTTAGCGCACTGCTTGAGATTTCTCCATCGTGTTGTTAAATGAATCTCTCCCCCCACCCCACCCCGCCCTCCCAGCACACACACACGTCTACGGCTTTATTCAAAACCGTCTTCTATTCTCTCATAATCGTAATATGCACCATTGCCTTTGATTTTTATTAATTAGGGTACCAACGAAGATAATGGAAGGTCGAAATAACAGATGACTAGATGGAGGGAACTAGCGTCCAGAATTCTGCAAGAAGCTGGGGAGTCTCATGTACTTGCTTGCTACGAAGGGCAGAACTGAGTTAAACAACATTGTCACCGTTAATTGTTGGCATCAGATTAATACTGTGCCGGGGTCGCATTATTAAACCAACCAGGGTGAGTGTGTATCTCAGGGAACTGCACATTGTTCCTCTCTCCTTTTTGACAATTGCCACTAACGCAGTATGCATTTCTCCAGTCAAAATACGGGGAGCCACTTTTAGCAATTCTCTGGACCCTGATTAAACTTCCTTTTAAAAAAAAAATAAAAACAATCTTCATTGTAAATCAGCTGGTGATCAAGTTGAAAGCGGTTTTTCTGCTGGAGTTTGGCTATTTTGGGCAATCAAGGAGGAAAAGCGTTCTCAATCAGTCAGGGCCGCTTTGGGGGGCGTAGAGGGGGGACCCGTTAAAATTATTTGGCCACATTAAATCGTTCACTTATACAGAAGACGAATGCAGGACATTTCGCCACTCTTCACAGGTTCCCCTCACCCTCTGTATGTTTCAATTGAAAACCAATTAAAGGTTTCTATAAATCTGTTAGCACCCCTTTTGTGTGGGGCCCTCTGATGCATGCTATATTGCCCTTTAGATGCCTCTTCCTTTTTTTGTTTTACAATTGTTGTATCAATATAATGCTTCCTTTCTTTCTCTGTCTCTATAGATACAGATACACAAGGCAAACTAAAGGTTTCAACTGCTATTCAGCGCCTCCTCATTTGTCCCGGAGCCCTAACACTGGTGCCTTTTCTTTCCTGGCTGCTTTTCCCTGCTTCTGGAGCAGCAGTTATGGTAGAAGCAGATGGCTACTGATTGGGTGAGCTTTGTGGCTTTAATACTGAATACTTTATGGAAAAGGACTTTATCATGCTTGGTTGGTCAGAGGCACAACGGGATGAGATTTATGACTAGAGAAAATAAATCTCTTTACGTTTCAGGCTCCTTCACACCCTGTGTCAACTTGCTCTAGCAAAGCCGGGGCTGGAAAACCCCGCATCTTTCCCCTCCCCCCGTCTTTTCTCCCAAAGTTGAGCAAACGCCTGAAAACTTCAGGAATTCTCACTCACTGAAGCAGCTGCATCAGCTCTTAAGGCTGTGGTGGGAGGGAAAGTTAATTGCTAGCTAACAGGCTGTGGTGTCATAATGGTGGATCAAAATATGTTCAGAATTCAAGCTGATCCCCTAGGTGGGCTGGGATGCGGACCTGAAGATTACACGGTTATAAATCCACGCTGGGAGATTCTGATGGTGGCATCCTAATAAGCCACGCAATGCAGGGTGGCCACCAGGCTTTGCTCAAGGAGACTTTTGGGTCAGGCTGCTGGTGGCCTCCCCTCCCTGGATGTAGAACACACCTACACTATGGGCGAGATTTTCAAAAGAACTCAGCGTTGGTCTCACTCTGCTCCCGCTGGAGTCAATGGGAGTTTTACTGTCATCTTCAATGGGACCAAATTTAGACCAAAGCCCAGTGCTTCTGACCGACACAGCTCTCTCAGTGTTCTGACTACACACAGCTAGGTACTTACATCCTTAAAGCATGACTCAATTTCTTTTATCTACCTATCTACCTATCTCCATATACCCCCTCTATTTAATCTATCTATCTATCTATCTATTGTTTTACTGTTTCTACATGCTCATCACTTGTATCTAAGCACTGAAGACATTACCTGTGTCCCCAAATTGCACAAAAGACAGTGAAGGAACATGGTCCTTGGTCATGGTAAAGGTCCTATCTATATTACATGCTTTTAGCAATGATTGGCGATGATGTAACCAGGGCCTTTGAGGTCATTGTGTTTCTAGGGCAGATGGACCTTTAGACACAGCAGGATTTAGCATAGACTCTGGCCTTAGAGGCACTTCCCCTTCAACTCCTCCCACACTCATTACCTCACATACTACTCCATTGTGGAGGCATTCCCCATATCAAAATATAAATTCTTGTTTAGCATTTTTAAAGCAATTAACAAGCCATGGATTTTTTTTTTCACATTTCTCAAACTGTCCTTAGCATTTCTACCAGGTAAACATCCTAGGAACAGATTTTCAAAAGAAAACTAGTGATTTTGGATTCCTTAAATTTTGGTAGCCATTTTTGACACACGTTAAAGGTACTTGATTTTCAGAAGGCAGATGTTTAGCATTTGCTGAAAATTCAAACTGTTCCACACCCAGAATAATAAATCACTTCTGAAAATCTCAGTCTGACATTTTCCCCCAATCCTTTTAAGATCACAATTAATAAACGTTTGGTAAACGCATTTTCCAGTCATGTCGCAATTATTTATTGAATGCTTTGGAGAATATACATTTTTGTAGATCTAAATAGTTCCTGAGCACTTGCTAAGCTTTTCTCAAGTCTGAAGCATGCTGGAAGCGTTTCATCGGAAGGTCAAGTGCAGTTGGGGGCTGGAGAAATAGAGGTGCCTATGGTTTGGATCTTTCTCTGTAATTTTCTGTACATTGGAGTAGAGAGGGCTTTAATAAACCTGTATGAGGTATCTAAGGTGCCTTAGGTTTTTGTTGTTGGGACAGAGATTGTTTTATCTTTGTGGGAGTGAGTTATAGCAAAAGTCTGAGTCTGTGGAGAGTAAACTTTAGAGTCATGGTTTTTCAAATGAAAATTTGGGAAATCTTTCCAAATATCATTGACCTATATAGCAGAATGGTGGCTAATGCGGGGAAGGGAAATATAAAAGGAATGGAAATGTGGGACTTGTCTTGGAGTTGAGTTGAGAAAAGGGTGAGGAGACTGTGTAGTGGGACTAGTCCTTCAGCAAGGCATCAAATTCAAGAAAAGCATTGGAGGTACTACTTAAAACATGTCCATAACTGTGTGTGGAACTGGTCAGTAAATGTTTGTTCACTGAAATAATTCCTCTACACACATGTTGGTGAAGTGCTTATCAATATACTGGGGGATATTTAAATGGCCACTTGCTTACTGGTAATGTTTCCCTAAGGCCCAGGTGATGCACGGCTATAAGTACTTAACAAATACATGGAGGACTGTGTGGTATTTTGTCTCAAGTCACTTTCTTCCAAGATGTACCCATCCATTTTATGGGCTCATCTACCGTGTACTCTGTCCCTGAGATACTTACCTCAACTTTATGCACTCCCCCAAGTGATGACCATGCCTTTGAGAAAGACTATTCCCCCCACTGTGAGACACCAATCTAAACAAGAGATCTCTTCCTTTGATAAGACATCTGGGATACCATGTCAATGCCTTAGCCATCATCCAAACCACCCCCATTAAAGCAGACATCAAGGACACCGCTCGCTTCTCTGTGGGACACCTACATCTCTCAGACATGCTTCCCACTCCCATGAAACAGAGAAGTATACACGAGACTGCTGTCAGACAGACTGAAAGGGTTTGGCTACGGTGTTATGAGGATTTTGATGAACTGCTCTCTCCATCTCATTTTTATAAGAGCTGGACAGTGGAGCATGTTTGCTTACCCAGTGCTTAACTAAGACTTACCCAGTGCTTAACTAAGACTATTTAGATGAGACTGAGATGCCTGAGGCAAAACTCAAAACAAGATGGATGTGATGCCAATCGGGTGAGGGGAAACATCCAGAAGAAATGGAACATGTAAGGTCTGATTCCTCTATTATAGGGGTTGGTGGTTCTAAATTCTACGAGTCCTTTTGAACTTCTGGTTGCTTCTGGGTTTCTCAGGTAGCACCAAAAGCCTGAAGAGTCGTTTCCCACTGTATCCAAGAGGTTGTGACCAAATAAAGTTATCCATGTCTATTGTACCTCCAAATTAGATGCTGCTGTAATTTCTTCTCCATGGAGATTCCCTCAAGGAGCATTCAGAAACTTCAGCTGCAGCGGAATGAAACAGTCCATTTACTTAGCAGGGTGTGACGTGTGGATCACGTTACACCTGTGTTCCATAAACTGCTCTGGCAACCAATTTGTTTCTGGATTCACTTCACTTGATTTTACTTGATAAAGCCTTATATTGTTTGTGTCCTGGTTATTTTAGATACCGCCTATTTCCTTAGCCCTCCGCAGTATTTGAGATCAGCTGAGCTACCCTACCTAAAAGTCCCCAGATTTGAATGATAGCAGATGAAGGCAGGACATAACCAAGTGGCAGGGCCTTGATCTAGAGCTTCCTTCCTATGTACTTCCAACAAACCCTGAAAAGCTTATATGTTCCCTCAGGCCTAGTATAAGTAAAAGGTATGGTTGAGGTGAGTTTCTTCTCTGGGTTTAGACTTTTCCCAGTGGTTATTTTTATTTGATTAGTGTAGTTCGTTATAAAAATGCATAGACATGATTGATGGGTGCATATTTTGGAAAAGGATACTTCCTCAGGCCTCCGTTATTCTCACCCCAATGAAAAGAGAAGCAGCAAGATTTGAGGCAGCATTTACCATTTGGAAGTGGGGAATCAAAAGCATCTTTTCCGCCTCCTTCCTGAAATATAGGTGGAGCAGAGAAGGCCTTTCAGGACCAGGTCTGAAAGATATGCCCTATCTCAACTGGGAATGCAGGAATAAATGGGAGAAATTCCATAGCCTATGTTATGCAGGAGATCAGAATAGGTGATCATAGTGGTCCCTTCTGACTTTAAAATCTATTAATCTATGAAGAAAGAACTTTTTACTACAAGTTTGTATGCAGTAAATTGATCTGATTCTAACGAATCTGGGGGTGGGGGAGCATTATTTGACATGGCTAAGGATGGATTACCTGCCTATCTATCTAGCTTGCCTATCATACTCATCCCCATGGTAACTTTACATTGAAGAAAAATCTTTAATTGAATGTGACTTTTTTAAAGGATAAGTAATTTTTAGGTGGACAAACTACATTCGAGAAAATAATCCATTTCACTTTACACAGACTTATTTTTCTGCTCTGCCTCTAATATGGCAGAGCAAAATCTTAGGGAAGCTCCTGATAATTCCTCTTTTACCTATTTCAACTACTTTTTCCTTCCTATGAGTAAGAACACACCCTATTATTATGATTTCATTTTCTATTAATTACTGTATATATATATATATATATATATATATATATATATATATATATATATGAATGTATGTTTATGTGTATTGATGTGGATGTGTGTATTTACTCCCTATAGACACATATTGTCCATTTCCCATACCAGTGCCTGATATGATATTAAATAAAGTTTAATGCATATGACAATTAGTCATTAATAATAATGTGCTCATTTCAGCAATCCAGTGCCCTGTCGCTGTTCTTTTGCTCCCAGCTATATTATTTAGCAAATCAGTCCCATTTAGTTCCACTTTATTGCCCAATTGTCGTTTGAATTTATTATTAAATATCCTACCAGTGTCCCCACGATTTAGGAATACCCTCCCCCTCCCGCGAAGATTTAACATTAATTATGAGTCAAACAAGCAGGATCAAAAGCCTTACTGGGTTATCTGAATACCATCCTTCACTTGTTCTAATCTTTGACGGGAGTTTCTCGCTGTAAATGTGCCAGATAGAACTTCCCAAATCTTGAAAACCCGGCATAGAGTTTCCATTCGGATTTAGCTTTGCATTCAGGCTGTCACTGAGATGCCAGGGGTAGGGAATCGCACATATAGGGAACAACACGTGATCTGACAAAAGGAAGGAGATAGCTTGCCCAGCAAAGGAGCTGAGAAGTGGCTTGTGTGATCATTACAGTAACAACTGAGACAATATGTAGCGTGGGACTTTTTCCTGCTTCCTTAAAAGCTGGGGGTTATCGATTAGTACTTTATAGGGACAAAGGGCAATAAATCAGCCGGAGTGGGAACTAAAACACTCATGCCAACTAGCTGATTAGGAACTGAGATTCCCAAAATCCCATCAAAACCTAAATTTCAGCCAATCAGAATAAGGGGCTGGCTATTTGACATTGGCTACTGTAAACAAAAAAAAAACAAAAAAACCCAAATTCTCTTTCTTGTGAATGGCACATTTTTCATGTGGTGTGAAAAACAGTCACATGACTGATTCCCTAGCTGAAGAAGGCAATCCTGAATGCAAGCTTGAGGCTTCCAATAATAGCAACAGAACGCTGATTTCTCCCTAACTGTAGCTAAGAATACGATCGGGTGAAGGATGCTCTTCACGCTGGCTTTGACTTGCAAATCTCCACAGATAGTGGGGCTCTCACCTTCGTCGCCTCACGCACAAACTGTGACGCCTGAACCTCAGTGAGGTAGTGGTTGAAGTCTCCCTTGGAGGCGCGAGTGCAAATGTCTCGCTGGTTCTGTACATCCCCCCATTTGTGGCGAGAGAGGGAGACAGTGAAGGAAGAGCATAGACCTGTTCCAGCATTCTGTTCTCACTGCTACTTCGCAGCTCATTCCGCTTACCACCCACTCTTTTACCTACCTTCGGACTAAAATAACATGAGCCTGAAATCAATCCGAGGGGGAGCGTTTATATGGACACACCCACATTTCTTTCAATATTAAGTAATATATATTCCGCATCTTGATTCTTCCCACGTGTGGACAAATCTGAATAATACACATACTCTGTGTGTGTGTGTGCGCCCGCGCATCTTTATAGCACTCAGATATTTTGGAAGGTGGGTGAGCACCAAGGTAAAACAATACTGGCCTCACATTGCAGGAGGACAGGTTCTAATGGAGACGGGTCTCTTTGACTAGGGGAGGTCCATGAAACTGACCACAGCGGTGTACTTTTTAGCTATCGAATCAGCACTTCCCCTTCACGGACTCATCAAGACGTTTGTTAGTTAATTCGAGTTAATTAGCACTCAATTAATTCGAGTATAAACAGGCCCACAAATTAGTCTAGACAAACCCAAAAGGACTACCACGCCAGTACCCACACCTGACCATTCCCCATCCCCGAAACATACCTGGGGGACTATAGTTTCTGTGCAGTATAAGCTAATTTATTAGAATTTAGACTATGCCAATGTGGAGTTTCTTGACTCTTTCTAAAACATCAGGGGTCAAATGAGCCAGTGAGCTGTAGCTCACGAAAGCTCATGCTCAAATAAATTGGTTAGTCTCTAAGGTGCCACAAGTACTCCTTTTCTATCTCTTCTCAGCTTTAGCAAAGATTGTGTTATTTGTGGGGGTGGTTTTCAGATCTTCTTCATTTGTATTTTTGACGAATCTCGTCAACGTGTTTTTAACTGATTCCAGGTCATCTGTGTAAATCTTACCCTTATCACTACCTGGACTTAGAAGAGCACTTCAAAGAACCCAAAGTCATCTTTACAATTAACCAAAATCAATTTCCACTGCAAACGCACACAAGGTGTTTTTTATTAGACACCAACATCCCCTTTTACTTCATTCCTCAGATCCCTTGGTGAGCATAGAAAAAACACCGTGGAAGGGAAAACTTTTCTGAGCAGTGTGGTTTGGTGGTTAATGCAAGGGACTGGGAGTCAATAGACTTGCGTTGTTTTTCTGCTCTGCCACGGCTATTGCCTTGCTGAGTGAGCTTGTTCAAGTCACATGATGTCTCTCCGTGACTCAGTTTCCCCCTTTGTAAAATGGCGACAATGCTACCTACCTACCTACCTTCCTAAGGTCCCGAAACAAGATTATGCGATGAAATGTGCTATTGATACTACTCTTTACGAGTGGGACTTTCATCTGTGTAGGGACTGCAGGATCAGCCCCAGGTAAATATTTATGAATGATTGTTGTTGCGCCAGTCCACTACAAAAAGACACTGATTCCCAGTCATGTAACCTAAACCATCAGTTTAAGTAGCCAGTGCTTCTGTAGTTTACATCTTAATATGCTGAGTATAAAAAGCTTGGCATACTGTTCATTTAAAAGGATACTACCGTTTTCTTATTCAAACATTTCATCCTCCTTTAGTGCTTCTCCTTACCCTCTTCAATATCTACCCCTCGCAGCGGGCCATTTTACAGTGAGGAATTTGGGAAGGGCTTGGTTTGAATCATAGAAGACTCGGGTTGGTCATCTAGTCCAACCCCCTGCTCAAAGCAGGACCAATCCCCAACTAAATCATCCCAGCCAGGGCTCTGTCAAGCCGGGCCTTAAAAACACCAGTAAGCCTTACTCACAGGAGCCCCGACAATTTCTAGCAGGAGTGATGCTTACTCACCATTCGTTGTGATGGGGTTGCTTTTCAGTGTTCTGAACTGATGACCTTCCCCTGATCATTTTCTCATGACCGCCTAACTGCGGAAACAAAGATAATCAACTCTTGGTGTAGAGTACAGCAGGATAAACCGGACGTTTCAGAGTGTTTCCTTGAAAGCTGTTACTGAAATGCACCAGATTACCTGAATATAGTCACTCCGACCCAGACATGCACACATAGATTTAGGTATGTCCTCTGCACGCATACGTGTGTACAGTATAAGCTGCATGCATTTGAAGTCATGAGTATAGATTTACAACTGAACTACACTAAAACTACTTTTGATTTGACCTATTCTAGCTGTCCCGGTTTTACTATAGGGCCTTATGGAGCCTCCCACTCCCTAATAGGCTCCGTAAAAGCTCTTCTTCTGTGGCAGTAGATTAAAACACAGGCTATTGAATGTAGCCTTTTCAGTGTCAGAGTCGTACGTAGACTCAGCGATGATTACCTACTCAACACACAGCCAGACTAGAGCTGGGTTGCCTTGAATGCTGCTAAAATGAGAACATTTGAAGACAATTCACAGCAAAGAATTTGTACTGTGAAAATCTAAACGCTGATTTTTGTATATACACGTGGGATTCTTTACCTACCTTTTTTAAAATGGAGGTGATCCCCCTGCATTGTCAATACAGTTCTTTGTCAATACAAGTTGTAATTGCTCTCACCTGAGTCGCAGCATAATACTTACAATACTGTTTTGAGAATCTTCTTCTTATTTCACTAATGTCTATTTAACATAAGGCCAAATTCGGCTACCTACATTCTCAGGGATTACTCGACTGAGTAAAGTGAATAAAATTTGTCCTTGCAGGGACAATCTATGTCGTTCATTTTTACTCCACCCCTTTAAAAGAAGCTTTCAGGGTAGCGTCATCTTAGATCTCTTCTCTAAGAAAACCAAGTTGCTTCTGTAGACTAAAAATCATGTCTGCTTTTATGCAACTCGTATGTTTTGCCATACATACTAGCCTGGTGCTAATTACAAAGTCTGAAATAAACTGAGCTTGGTGACCAAGGGGAGCTCGACTAAAAAGTGTTTCTGTAAATGAGGCATTTCCATATTTTTGCTTGTGTGCTGTTTCATTTGAGATGCTGGATTCAAACTTTCTTTTAAAAGAGATCTTTCTAGCATGTTACTTGAGAGGCCCTGGTTCATTTTATATGTTGATGATTCTTCACAGTGGGTGTCTGCAATTTCTCCACCCAATTTTTGCAGGCCATATTTAGACTTTATGAGAAACTTGCTGCAGTAAATAATACAGGATCTCTCCCACCGTCTGTATGACTGACTAGGACTTAAAATTCACCTGCTGAGCTTCATAGTAACACTTAAGTTATGCCCTATGGCAAGATGTGCGAAGGGAATTTAACCTCTCATATGATTTTGGTTGGATCAAATTTCTCCCACTTATGCAATTGGGCCCGATCCTGCTTCCATTGAAATCATTAGGAGTTTTGCTACGAAACATAGGCGCGCTCCCCCACCTCAGTAATCTTGAAGCTTCTTTCCATCTAGTTTAGAAAAATAGCCATCTCTTAAATAAAAAAAATCAAAATCTTAATTTTGGCTTTTTTCTGGACTAATGTACCAAATAGTGTACAAAACTAAAGGCACAGTGTTTTTGGGGGGGGGGGGGACCGAGGGGGTTAGGGAAAGGGGACTGGCTTTGTTTTTAATGTTTTAATGGAAAACACAAACTTCAAAAGGGACCGGTTATGGGTATACAACTATTATTCTGTGAGGCTTAGATGAAGCTGTGGACGGGGCTTCACTTTTACAGTCGCATTCGAAGCTGGATAAATGCACACAGATCTCTTACCAACCCCCTTTAGTGTCAGGGAATTTCAGTAACTCATACTGTCGAAGCAATTTCAAACTAGTTTATGCACCGTGAGGTCCCTTAAAATTCTCGCAAATAAAAACGTGTACATTTTCTCTTTCCCCTCTTAATGACGGTCATTTGGACAATTTAGCAAGCAAGAACAAGAACAAACAAAGCAAGAACAGCATCATTTAAAACACAGGACAAAAATCTTAGAGGCAGGAATTAATGCCTAAATTGGGTTTACTCCCATAATTTTAATGTTATGTCAATCTCTGGTCCAGGAGAGGAAGGGTTTTGTGGAATTAATAAGATAAATGTTGAAAGCATGTTATATGCAGCCTTTAATCCTAATGTCAGAAAAATCGTAATTGTGGGGAGGATAAGTGAATTTGAAACCATTATCCAACCATTATCCAACTCCCTGATTGCAAACTCTTTCTATTCAGCCCTGTGAAACGCTCTGTGTTTTTCTCTCTTTCTTTTCATCTACGCTGTGTTGGGAAGGATGGAGATCGGTGAGGAACTGGTAAACAGCCCGTTTTTGTTCTGAAGGAGCCACCTGTATAGTGGCCATGCAGAAGGACTTTTTCTTTACACGTGAAAATGCAAAACTTATTGGGAACTTTTCCCAAAGCTTTGACAAAGGCAAGCTCGCCAACGGGTTAAGGGTTTGTACCCGCTTCTGAAAGGAGAGCAATAATGTGACCCCCAAGAGTGGTTAGGCAGTGAAAGGGCGGGCTGCTTCACCGGACGGCTCAGCCTCCACAACCGCTGGCTAAGGTCCGAGCCTCGCCTTTAAACGTCAATAAGGGTCGGTGGCGTTTGAAAGCAGCCCCTGGTGCCTTTTCTATGGACTGCGGTTCCCTGCGGAATCCGTTCCTGGCCTCGAGCCGCTCACACCTAGGGCCATTCCTCTCGCTGCTGCGGCCACCCCGCCTCAAGCACCCTCCCTTCCCCGTCTCACCCTAGAGCAGGGAGCAGGGGCTTGCGGTTGCCCTTCAAGTTTGCTTTAGTTCTGCCTGGTCCTTTTTGTGTGGATTTTCCCCTTCTCATTTTAAAGTGGCTTATTGGATGGGGCTTTATGAGGCTTTACGGGTCCCCCTTCTCCAGGGTTCTTTTGTATTAGGGGGGTGGGGAATAACCCAAGACAGGAGAGTTAGGTGTCACTAGTCAGAGGAGGGGCCGCTAAACACAACCAGAACCTAGTGGATGTAGTGTGTCTGGACGAGAGTCCCTCAGGGAGTCTATTCCAGGCGAGGCACATTATCACCAAAGGTAATGGTCTAAAGGGGTCCTGAAGGGAGAGAAGGGGGGAGGGAAAAGCAGTCCATGTTAAGCAGTCTAATTTCATTCTCTCTCTCTCTCTAACTTCCCCCAGGGGCTTTCACCTATGGCTGCGTCGTACCAAGCGGATCTGGGTTGGTTTCCCGACGGGACAAAGCCTTGTGAGAGAGAGCTCAGGGAGTCTCCTCGCCCCAGTGCTGAGAGGTCAGTGACAAAGCAGGGCGCTGTCCCATCAGAACCATCCTGCTCTCCCTGCGCTGCTGCGAGGGATGCAGGGAGGCGCAGGTCAGTGGGTGAGGAGTTGTCCTGGTCCCTTCTTTTTCTGCGTTCTCGGCCACACTGCGAGCCCCAAGAGGGGCAGAACCCCTTCCTGAGGTGACCCAAGGAGACCCTGAGGCGTCAACTTCCGACACTGCTATAAAGCCAGAAGAGGAACACCCCCCACCCCCCCATTGCTATCACTACCCTCTCCTCATAACTTTTCAGACCCCCTCCGGATGTGCAGAGCCTGGTCTAACACCGCCCCCCCTTGCTATTCCTTACTGCTAAAATGTGTTTATTCAGAGGAAAGCCACTTGTTTATTCCGGGGCTAAAGAAGAAAGGTTCCAAGCAGCGAGGAAGCATCCAAATATCCCAGACGAAACGGGGGAAAATTTATTATATTTCATTTTAGAAAAACATTACATATAGCTTTCATGGTCTCTTTGCATCAGAAGAGAGAGTCTCCCAGGGGAAGGACCCTGAGTAAATTCACGCTGGAGGAAACTGAATGCCAAGCCCATCTTATTGTGAGCAAGAGGTGCTTTTGGTTTCTAAAATTAAAGAAAAAACAACAGCAATAGACAACAGAATTGCCTATCACCTGGAAAGACACTTGCAAGCCAAGTCAGCGCCAAGGCTCTTCCTTGCATTGTAAGACCAAACCCCGTTGGCTGAAAAGTAACATTTCCGAAAGTCAGAGTCCTGTCTCGCTCGTTTTAGATCCCAAAGTTTAATAGTTGGTGGAATTCCACACAGGGCTTTAACGATCCAGAGGATAACTCCCCAGAAAGGGATCTTTGCTGAATAAACAAGAGGAGAAAAAATTCTGCAAGTGTACCCGGGGCCCAAAGCCAGGGAGTGGATTGTAAATGCAGCGAGATACTTGCAAACAGGTGAAGACTATCTTCAGAGCAAATGGATTGTGTGCATCTAGACGCGTGGCTCTTGGGCCAGGATCATTTCTTATACGCTGGGGGTTTTAGCAATGAAATAAAAATGGCTACAGTAACACGGGCGGATCCAAATACACCCTCACCCAACCCAACCTGCTGTTAAACTCCGTCCTAGCCTAGTTAACAGCTGCAGAGTGATACCTGCTGACTGAGGAAGGGGCTTACATTCTTCCCCTTAATCAAAGCAAGTATGGAGGCGTTTGCCCCCACCAGGATCAGCATCTGTAAGGGGAGCGCAGTCTCACGGTGAAAGCCTCGAAGAGGAGACTTACACTGAGAATGGGCCTCCTTCTTCTGAGATCCAGGCTGCCGTTTGGCTAGAAATTCGTGTTGCCCACACATACAGAAGTCACCATAAATTTTTAAAAAAGCCTGATGCAGGGCTTTTCATGCCACCCCTTTAAAATAAAAGGTTCCCCTTTTATCCGTAGGCCGCAAAAAGCGCGTTAGGAGGATGCTCTCAAAGCATCGGGCTCTGGGATCCCAAGGAAAAGGTGGTGGGGGGGCAGCACCTGCAGGTAGCGAGCAGGAAGGGGAGAGGGAGGGGAGACAGGCAGGGAGAGCGCCGAGCCCACGAAAGAGTTAAAGGGAGGGGACGTGGGCTGTCACGCGTCATTGGGCAGATTCTGTGCAGCAAACAAAAAGTGCGCGTCTGTCTGCCAGTCAGTCACTGCATCGGGTCCATCTGTACAACTCTGGCTCCTGCTCGCGCTCTCTCTCTGTCTCTCTCTCTGTCTCTCTCCTTCCACCTCTTTGCCCAGAGCACCCAGGACAGCAGCCCGACCCTCTCCCACTGCCATGGAAATACACTGATACCACAGACACTGGGGGGAACACGGAGCGCTGCTCAGCCTTGGCCACTTTCTGCTTTTCTGGCGTTTGGGATTATATTCTGACCTGATTCCTGGTAAGTAAATATGCATGCGGGGGTGTGTGTGTGGGGGGGGAGAGCTCGGGTTTGGTTTCTTTTCTTCTCCCCCGGCTTATTTTCTAGCAGTAAAAAAGACGGGGGGAGATACACCGCCAGCCAGATCGCTACAAAGAAAAGGAGTTTTGAGCAGAAATAGATGGGGGTTGAACAGTGAGCTCCGCTCGGTGCAGGGAGACAATGACTCGGAGGTGGCTTTGCTTTTGGCGAGTGCGCCTGGCTCTGGAGAAGGGGATCGAGGGAGAAAGAGAGGACCACGGGGTTGGTTTTTGTTAAGCGGTGGGGGCGACAGGGGGGAAGCGAGGCAGAGAGCTCTGTGGTCCCCGTGGGGGTGGGGGGCGGTTATTCTTGGTGTTAGACCGCGGGTCCCGAGGAGCGTTTGCCAGTATTGTTACACAGAATTGCGTTTAAATGACTGCGTTTCAACTGGAGCCAACTGGAGCTGCGACCTCCACTACCATGAAAAGCTTGTGGGAAAGGGACTTGACATTAAATAAATAAACCAACAAGGGAGGGAGCTCGGGGGGAGGGAGAGGCTATGACACTGAACTGCAGGGGAATGAGAGGAGATGAGAAAACAGGCACGTTAAAAAAAAAATCCTAGAAGCAATGGGTTATTTGATGCTCTTTTAAAACCGCTCTGAAACGGGTAAGGGGGTGGGGGTGTCTTTCGCCACCGTAGAATAATCAATGAAGTTGCACGTTTGAGGGTTTAAATTCGCTCTGTGTGAGAGACAAATGTGACACGGATTAGGGCAAATGGTTGGGAAATGCCAGTTTTGGAGGCATGGTCTGGCTGTTGTTTTTTTTTTTTTTTTTAAATCAGTTTTAGAATTGAAGCGCTTAATTGGATGATAAATCACAGGAGGCTAAATAAGCGACAGTAACAGTATTATTCTATAATCACCCGTTTTCAATAAATAATTAGGATCCGCTATTTCCTGGCCCTTCCATCGCTGGCTTCTAAAGAAATAAGTTACTCGATGGCACAGTTATCTATTAAAATATGTGGGGAAAGCCATTTAAAAGGGGTTTGTACAATCTGCCGGTAGAATTTTTTTTAAAAAAAGAGAAACAAATAATATCGATCGATGCCCCTTAAAAAGCAGCTATTTGTAAATGGAGGCAGAATTCTCAACCAGTTAAAAGCTATTCATCTCTCTCTCTCTCGGCTTTGTAAACCGGCGTGGAGAGGTTCGGTACTTTTGGGGAAAAGCCAACCCGAGGATGATTTAAAACTGGACGCCCCACCGTTAGAGACTTCCCCCTGGAAGAGTCGCGTTTTAGGGAAGGAATGTCAGAGATGGGAAAACCAGAATTCACAACTCGTTACACAAATGGTATTCACAGGCAGAGACTGGGATGCTCAGACACAGTACCTGTACACTTCACAAGTCACATTTGACTGAATCTCTCCCCTTGTAGAACAAGGTAACTGGGATTCACCCTCATCCATAAATAAGCGTGTCGAGGTAAAAATAATTACCTCTGCTTGCTGCTTTTAATTAAAGTCTCGGAGGGAAAGTGGTGGATTATGATAATGAGCAGACATACGTTCCCTCTTGTAGACTAGAGCTAAAGGTTAGCCGACATGAAATCAGTGACATTGACAGTCCACTTGAAATCCATTCGCTATGCTCTTCTGTCACACCATGCAACAGAGCACTGGCCCTCTCTTTAGAAGAAGAAAAAACCCAGCACATCAGCTCTACAGAATCCTGCTGGGATGGAAGCTCCTGAGCTGCTTTTCTTTTTGTGCAACTCCTCCAAGTTGCTTTAGCTTTAGAGGATCAATATGCCGATTCCCCCCTCACCCCGCCCCCTCCGCGTGTATGGCTAATGCACAGAGCTACCTCTTCTGTGTTCCGGTGATTAGGGTCTCCTCGTAAATAAATCATCGCGACAGCTTCCGCGAACCCCTCCTTTCATTAATTTAAATACACCTTTACTTTGTAAATATTGCACAGATGAGAGCGGCTTGCCGGTGCTTTCACATTATTAATTAGGAGTCGCGATTAAGTAGAACGTTTGTCATCCTTACTTTCCCCTAAAATCAATGACACTCTTACTTTGTATTAAAAAAAACCCATGCCTCCAGTACAAGTTATGTAACGCGTCTCCTTCCCCTGTTCTCTCCGCCTGTAGTGATGGAGGACGCCGGCGTTCAAAGGGGTATATGGGACGGAGACGCCAAGGCAGTCCAGCAATGTTTGACGGATATTTTCACCAGCGTTTACACCACCTGCGATATCCCGGAAAATGCTATCTTCGGCCCTTGCGTACTCAGCCACACTTCTTTGTATGACAGCATCGCTTTCATAGCGCTTAAATCCACTGACAAGAGAACCGTCCCTTACATATTCCGGGTAAGGATGGTTTGGTTCCAAGATGTAAACGCACTAAATTCTCTCTGCTTTTGCAAACGAGCAGCGGTGACACAAGGATGCACTTTTGGAGGGTGGGGACTGAATTCACTAACATTTTCCACTTCAGGAAAGGTTTTCCAATTGCCTTTTTAATCGCTGGGTTGTGCCGATTGATTAATACCAATTCTGCTCGCCTTCCCCACACCAGTAACCCCGCTGACTTCAGAGGGACTACTCCTGTGATGAAAGCCAGCAGGACTGAACCGTCATCAGCTGTCATTTACATATGCATCAAAAACCTTTGAAAAAAATCAGTTGATCGTGGTTGTAGATGCCTTTCCAGAGCTGCTGCGTATGGTTGCATTTAAGAGAGACCGAACAGATGTTTCAATTTTTAAAACATTTTAATGGATTTTATCAAACCTCCCTCTTTTAGCAAATCTTGCTGTTCTCTCTGTACATCTTTCCCCACCCACAAAAGAGCAGAGAGACCTAATCATTTGGAATCCTGGAAGATTTCTTTACATTATTGACTTCACATAAACCTTGTGCAGATGTGGCCCTGTAATTGTGCCTTTATAAAGTTTGGGGGGGGGGGGGGGGGGGAGGAGAACAGGCCGCATTCACATTGCCCTTAGCTAGCACAAATCCATTACAATGTTTAAAGAGTAGCTGGCAGGATTCCGTGGCCCAGAAAAGCCACGTGTATTTTTCAAGACTTGCACACTTCCGACAAGTGCTAGTGTGTGTCCTTTCCGGAGCCTGGTGAAACATCTGTGGTGGGTGAGGAGTGTGGTAATACTTGCTCTCCTCTAATTTCTTGCATTCCCTTCCTTACCTAGGTGGACACTTCAGCAGCAAATGGCTCCTCCGAAGGTCTAATGTGGCTCCGTCTGGTCCAGTCAGCCAGAGATAAAGAAGAACAGAACCTAGAAGCTTACATCAAAAATGGACAATTGTTTTATCGGTCCCTTCGCAGGATTGCCAAAGACGAGGAGTTACTAGTTTGGTACGGGAAAGAACTGACGGAATTACTGTTGCTCAACACCGCCAGATCCCACAGCAAGATGAACGGTAAGTGCTGCGTCCAGGCCAGGGTTCTGCATCTCCCAGACAGAGCCGGGTAGGGTTATTTTTTTGGTTTGGTTTTCAAGAAGCTATTTGACGCCTGTGATGGAGATCCAGGTGAGAAAGATGCAGCCAACAAAGTTAGAGAGAGGCGAGGTGGGGGACTGAGCTGAGCAAATTAGCTTGACTAAACCGATGTTAATTAGGTAGTCCAGAGCACCACTTATAAACATACTGGAAATGCAAGAGGAGATTAGGGGCTATAATCTGTTCGTTTCTACCCCACTGGCCCAAAAGCAGAAAGTGACCCGGATAAAGGGTCATTAATTAGGATAGGACTATTTTCCTGGAGCCTAGAGGCCCTAATGATGGCTCGGGGCTGCCAGGCCCTGTCCGCACACAGAGCAGAAGCCGGTCCCTGCCCCAGAGAACGGAAGGGACTCCAGTCTCCGCTCTCGGCCAGTCCCCCAAAGATGCGGCCCGGAGCGGCGACTAACCGGTGGTTGTTGTGTGTTGTGTGTGTGTTTGCCCGGTGCAGGGTCGCCCCCGTTCTCCTGCCTGGAGTGCAGCCAGCGTTTCCAGTTCGAGTTCCCCTACGCGGCCCACCTGCGGTTCCGCTGCCCCAAGCGACTGCCCAGCTCGGAGCCCGAGGAGCCGCGCGGCAAGGACAGCGGCAAGGAGCCCGCGGCCAGCCTGGGGCCCGGGGCCAACAAATACTGCAAGCCCGGCGGGCCGCTCCACCCGAACTACCCCAGCCCCCAGGACAGCAACAGCAACAGCAACGCCAAGCCCTCCACGGACTTCCACAACCTGGCCCGCGAGCTGGAGAACTCCCGGGGCGGCGGCGGCTCCCCGCGCCGCAGCCCGCCCGCGCCGCCGCCGCCGCCCCCGGCCGGCGCGGGCAGCAAAGCCAAGCGGAAATACCCGGAGGAGCCGGGCGAGGAGCGGGGCCAGGGGGCCGGCCGGGGCCGCTTGCCCTCCTCCCCCAAGGAGGACCTGGTGTGCACCCCGCAGCAGCAGTACCGGCCGGCGGGCAGCTACTTCGGCCTGGAGGAGAGCGGCCGCCTCTTCGGGCCGCCCAGCCCGGAGACGGGCGAGGCCAAGCGCAGCGCCTTCGTGGAGGTGAAGAAAGCCTCGCGCGGGCTGGAGGCCGAGGGCGGCGAGGAGGAGGCGGCGGCGGAGCAGCCGCCGCCGCCGCCGCAGCGCGCCTCGCCCGCGGGCGCCGGGGACCCGCTGCTGGGCGCCCGGCCGGGCGGGCCGCTGTCCGGGGGCAGCCCGGCGCGGGGCAGCGCCTTCACCACGGTGCCGCAGCTGGGCAAGGCGGAGGAGCGGAAAAGCGCCTTCTCCCAGCCGGCCCGCTCCGCCTTCCCCCACGTGGCGCCGCTCGGGCTGGCCCAGAAGCTGGGCGAGCCCTGCCCGGAGGCCGCCGCCCGCCTCTACCCGGCCGACCCGCTGGCCGCCGAGCTGCCCGGCGCCGGCGGGGCGCCCAAGCAGAGCCCCTTCCTCTACGCCACCGCCTTCTGGCCCAAGAGCTCGGCGGCGGCCGGGCCGCTCCAGCTGCAGCTGCCCTCGGCCCTGACCCTGCTGCCGCCCTCCTTCACCTCGCTGTGCCTGCCGGCCCAGAACTGGTGCGCCAAGTGCAACGCCTCCTTCCGCATGACCTCCGACCTGGTCTACCACATGCGCTCCCACCACAAGCGGGAGTACGCCCTGGAGCCGCTGGTCAAGCGCCGCCGCGAGGAGAAGCTCAAATGCCCCATCTGCAACGAGTCCTTCCGCGAGCGCCACCACCTCTCCCGGCACATGACCTCCCACAACTGAATGCCCCCCGGGTGTATAGTGACACACACCCCCCCCCCGCCCCAGTGCAACCCTCCCGGGAGCCGAACGCACCCTGGCCCTCCTCGGCCCTTCGCTGGGCAGGCACGGGGGGGGTGGGGGGTCTGGATCCCAGTGGGCCTACGTTTCCCAAGCTGATTTGGGGTGTTTCAGAGATGGGACCCGCTGCTGCTGGTGAGAGAGACAAGCTTACCTAGGGTGGCCAGATAGAAAGTGTGAAAAATGGAGGGGGGGGGGAATAGGCTCCTATACAGGAAGAAACCCCGATTATTGGGACTGGCCCGAAAAAAATGGGGACATCTGGTCACCCTAAGCTTACCCAGAGCTCTTCTTCAGGTTTTTTTTGGGGGGGGGGGGTTGGTTTTTTTTAGCAACCCACCTGACATGCCAAGGTCAGATCCCCACTTGCCAAAATTGGTCAACCTTCATTGTCCTGGATGGAGCTATGATAATTTACATCAGTGGAGGATCTATCTGGCCCTTGATTTTCAGAAGGCAGAAGTGCCTAGTACTTTCTGAAAGTCAGGCCTCTTGAAGGTGTTTCTGTTTGAACAAACACCCCAAATCCTTAGTCGCTTTTGAAAGTGTGGGCCTTTACCTTGCAACATACCAGACCACCCGGGGGAAGGGTTGGATTTTTTCTTTCTTTCTTTCTTCTGTTCGAATGCACGCATTTTCACTTTCCCAAAAAAATAAATAAAAATAAAAAAACTTTAAAACTAATAAAGTACATTTTTTAAAATGTCATATATTGCAACATATTGATGCATTTGTCATACCTTTCTACTTAAATTATTAAGCACTTATGGTTTAGATGTAATAATTATATGTAAGGGTAAATTTTTATTTTAGATATAAAGTAAAAAAAGGAAGGAGGATGCAATGCTTTCTGCATTTGATGACAGTTTGTGTTCTTTAAAAAAAAATAATCAAAGGACTTGACTCTATTTAAGTTTCCAAGGGGGAAGTGCATGTATCATGAAATGATTATGGACTTCAGTGCAGAATGTCCTCAATTCTGTAAATATGTATTTCCTTTTAATACAAAGTGTAATTTTGTGCCAGTGAAATTAAGTCTGCATAGTTATGTGTTTCTTTTTTTCCCTTAAAAAGATTTTATTCAACTTTATAGTTTATCTGGGTATGTTGGATGCTTTGACAATAAATGACTTTATTTTCTTCAAAGCACTTGGACGTTGATAAGTACTTATTTAGAAAGAGTGACCTATCTATGTACAGGGTTAAAACGCTAATATTATTTACTGTAAAGGAGAAAGGCATCTATGATCCATTAGAAATAGTGGGCAAGAAAAATAATCCAGGGTATATTAAACTTTCTAGTATAGCCCCCTTGTTTCTGAGCACAGTGTAATTAGCAGGGGTTAGGTACAGCAGTGTTGCACCACTGTGTGGGGAGATATACAGCTCCAGAAAGCAACATCTGATTATCATTTGGAAACATTGTGCTGATGTGTTGGGTTTCATGTTCAAAGGACAAAACGTGTAGACAAGCATGCCTGCCGTTTAGCTGACCCTTCCGTGTCAGCTTTCTTTTCGGCAGCGGTGTAATTAGCATCTTCACAAATAGCTGGCGACAGATAATTTATATAACTAGATCTATAAGGAGGGTTTAAATTTTGCTGTTCACTCTGTGGGCCTGTGCAAGAATGACTGCAACATTCATGGCCATTAGGAGGCCAGTTGGAAATCCGTCTTTTAAAAGGCACCAAATTCACATGCGTTTTAGGTTTGCCTTTGCCTGGGATCTCTGTGCACGGTACCTTATTTTGAAAAAAGCCACTGATGCTGAGGCACTATAGGAAATACAGCCCAGGCGCCGCGCTGTTATGTCCTATAAGAGAGTACTTTTAATACTTCCTGAAAAGAAGGAATATTAAGTCTCCATAAATGTACTGTACTGACAGCATTCTGATAGGAGCTAAAATGAACTAGACTAACCACCCATGTCTTTAAAACCTTGTTAGCACAATATCAATTCTTTACAACTAAAACAAAAACAAATGTATAGAAAAATCCCAGGTAGGAAGACGAGGCTCATTCAGCAAATGAGTTAATGGGAATACTGAAATCACTGTTCTTCTGGGAATATATAAATATACACGGCCAATTGCCACTCCTAGTCACTGTCATCATCCAGTTACATCCCGCTGCCTGTGGTGTCATGGTGGACTTCTTGCGGTTCGGAAGAGACCCCGGAAAAGTGGCAGAGATGGAATACAATTGGGAGGTGGTTTTCAGGGCGAGCCCCCTCCGTGGAATTATATCCCTGGCAGCCTTGATGAAGTACCTGCTCTTCGAACCGGCGGCCGCTCACACAGACCCTGTATCCCTGATGTAGCCGTGAAGGGCGAACTACACCCGTTTCCCCCGGTTATGGAAGGTCTCAAACCTTCAGTGGAATTTCCACATCTTTTCTAATCAGTGAAAATAAACAGACACGTCTAGCCATCGTCCTCACAGAGTTGACTGAGACACGAGTATTGACTAGATTAAGATCGAATCCAGCCGCTTTATGTAACATACAAAGGGCTTAGTGGTGCCTTTCCCCCCCTTTCTTCCACTGTTATTTCCCCCTCGTGCATGACATTTTCCTTTGTGTACAACCGTGCCTATGACTTTGGCCTGACTTCTTTTGTGTGGAAAGAAAACTGCCTTTTGTTTTGAGCCTCCCGGACGCAAATCACTAAAGTAATGTAAATTTCCCTTCTCAGCGTTGGCCGTTTTTTCCTAGGCAATATATGGCTGCCAGGGCTCGAGCCAAAGCCTTCTGAAGTTAGTCCTTCGATATCAGTGGGCTCAGAGCCAGATGGTGATGTCCGGGATGCGGGCAGAGCTGCTAAAGATCACACACTGGAATCCTTGGGAACGTGAATCAAATTGTGCCAACCGTTACTCCGGCGTCATGTAAATGATATTAGAGCGGGTTGCACTTTGTAAGAGAGAGTTGAATTTGGCCCCTAATCTATTATTTAGGGATGCAATTGTGCATTCTTCGCTCACCCAAAGCACCCATTGACGTCAGTGGGAGCCCCAAAAATATAGCATCTAGAATGTATATGTGAATGTTTGGGATTCCCTTTCACAGCTGCAAGACACACTTTGCACCGATTTGGTCAGCAGGAGCAAGTTTCAATAGCCTCACCATCCAAGCAAACGAGATGGGAGGGCTGTTGCAGACAGAGGTTTGAGGGACACCTTTGCAAGAGAGGTTTCAGAGGAACAGCCGTGTTAGTCTGTATTCGCAAAAAGAAAAGGAGTACTTGTGGCACCTTAGAGACTAACCAATTTATTTGAGCATGAGCTTTCGTGAGCTACAGCTCACTTCATCAGATGTTTACATCATCCAAGCCGGGTGGGCAGGTTCCGTCCATGCCTCCAGCCTAGTCCATGGGGTAAAATAACAGCACTAAAAGAAAACCCCTGCAGAAAGCTTGACTGGGTGGAATGGTTACAAAATCTGCGTGTGTTCTGATTTGATATATCCGCTGCTGAAAAAGTCCGCATTGAGTGTAATTTAGTTTACACACACTCGCCCTTATAAGCAGACATAGTCGAATGTTTCTACAACAGTTTGCATACTTTTTAGAACTGCAGGTTAAATAGAAATGACACACCGAATTACCATGGGTACACAGCCCTGTGTTTTATTCCTTTAGTTTACACCCCCGTTAGAAATCGAAAAGCACGACGCAAAAGGGAAACTTTCCGCTGGCTACCTTCTTTCTTGTCTCCTACTTTCATTCATCACAGTCGTATCAGCGTTTCCCCAGACCGCTAGGGCGCGGTCAAGCAACTCTTTATCCCGGATTTATAAAGCAAGGACCCGATCCTGCAAACTCGGTGAGTAGTTTTTGTTGGGACTGCTCGCGAGTGGAGTTTGCCCAGCAGGGCCTTAAATCCCACCCTTTCCCGGAGAGAAGGATTTAGCGCCCTCTTCCGCTCAGGAACAGTATCCTCAGGCCAGTTCTCTTTCCGTAGCAATGATTCCCGTCAACTCTAACTCCCTCTTCCCAGCCCTACTGGGAAAGGCTTGGGTGGAAACCCGGCTGAGTAGAATTCAGTGGCAAAATTCCTGTTGAATTCAGTGGGGCCAGGATTTCACCCTCCAATGTAGATTCTTTTCTCCCCAGGTCGAAGAAAGGCCTTAGATTCCTTCTGCCCTAACCCTAAATCTACCTCAGCGATTACTGGCACTCACCGCAAATCTGCCTGCTTGGTCCCTTTACCAAGAAGACTGATTTCCCAGGAGTGGCTCTCCTTCTCTGTCCAGCACTATCCCTTCCATTACTGTTTGTTGTTTCCTCTCCCCCCAGAAATCAGATCCCTCCTTCACAGCTCCCTTCCCAAACTCTCTGACACTGTACTGCCATGGTCTTGCCGTGGAGCAATCAGAAACACAGCTCTGAGCCCATCATGTCCCTGCTGGGAGAAAAGCAGTTATTGCGTAAAACTGATTTATCGCAAGCCATTTCTACTGAGCCCAATTCCTGGCTCGTCTGAGGATCTGATTACTTGTTGAAACTCGATGTAAAATGTTTGCTCTGATGCGTTCGTTAACTCCTAATAGAGCAATCCCTCCTTCCACAGGACACAGTTCCTCTCCGTAATTAGACAGCAATACGGAAGGATTGAATGAACTGAAATAAATGATTCAGGGTCGAAATGAAGCTAGTCACTAGGCAAAGGTCTAACGTGAAAATCCCGGAGCTGGAAACGGCCATATTTCCCCCCTTTTAAAGATCCACTCGAGACTCCGCGTTTTTCATTTACTATTAACAACCTATCCCCCATTCCTCCCAGGTTAAACCTGGCAATATCCACTTGTTCGTGAGCCAACCTTTTGCACATTCCTATCTAAAGAGGAATAGGAGAATTCGCCCCGCTAATACAACCAGACCCTTCCAGCTCTGAATGCTGCGGCAGCCAAGCAGAAGGCATCAACACAACGTTAATGTTAATCAAACAGGAATGAAATACTAACCTGAGACAGCTTGCTTCCTGGGGAGTTTACTTTGTAAGGCTCTTGAAAATTTCGCGCAAAAAAGAAAGGAAGATCAGCAAATTTTAGCACCAACTTTATCTCCAAACAACGGCGTTTACCCATTCGGCTCTGCTTAACTATTATAATTGGGACAGTCTTTAAAAAAAAAAATCATTTTACCCTGGTGCCACACTGTGATTAGCATGTTTCTTCATTTGCCCCCATTCAAGATCTCCTTCCGTTGTTTTAACTCTATGGTCTCTACCGGGCACCTAAAGTCTTATATTTATTAAAGTGATCAGATGATACCACCCTTCAAATACAGGTCATTATGAAAAGATATATGTATAGGCAATAGGCTGACGCTTACAAGGTCGAGGGTGCCAAAGAAAAATGAATAAACTTCCACCCTTTGGTGGACTAGTGCTGCTGAAAATTACAACTCTCTTCGTACAGCATGAAAAACATGCAAAACAAAACGTTTAATGCAAATAAAGGATGCCTGGGAATGAAACTGAAGGGATATAAAATAAAATGCATTGAGGAGGAAAGTCTTTGAGGGTGAGGGAAAACACTTAGGTGAACAAAATAGGGAAGATGCCACTCCAGTCTCGGCAGCTTTCCATGTATTTTGTTTCCAGCTTCTGAAGAGTCCAGAGGAGGCGTTCTGAGTTGGTTTAGAAGCCCACCTCGCTAATGGAAGGAGAGAGCAGACAAGCGAAGCACGCTCCTCTTTCTGATGCCACGCTGCAAAGCCTCGGCTCTGGCCAGCGAGTTTCTCACACTCAGCCGAAGTGCGTGTGTGTTTGGGGGAGTGTTTCTCACACTCAGCCGCACATCCTTCCTCCAAGTAGCATTGTGCTCACGCTCCTTTGAGGCCTCCTCTGTTAAGTAGCACCCGTCACTTGTCCCAGGGTATGTCTGAGACCGCTCCCTAAAGTCGATTGTTGATGTTAAAATCCAGGGATTGCAGGGCAACGGTGAGCATCGGCTTCACACACACATTGACTTTTAGTACTGGGCTCATCGGATCAGTTTTCATAACAGAAAGCAGACTTTGTTCTTTTGTTCCTTGGTCACTATTTTCCGCTCATTTCCAGCCTTTGAGCATTTTTTCAAAATGGTAAAACCCATTCACTCTGCAGAAGTACATTTAAAAAAAATCCGAGTGACACCCGATATTTAGGGAGAACGCCGAATTGATTTCAACGGGGCAAAGTTCAAAGGCATACAACGGGGAGAAGATTTTAAGATGACAGACGATCTTTTACTTGTTTACAGCCTCGGGACCTAGAGATCAAATCCTGCTTCCTTATTTACCTGTAGCCTGAATAGGACTATTCCCCTGATTAAGACAAGTGGAATCTGGGGCTTGATCTTGCTTCCATTGAAATCAATGGCAAAATTCCCAGTGAGTTCAATGAAAGCAGGATCGTACCCTGGACCCTTAGCGATCTGAGAGCATTGGGGGCTGAGCACATCTACTTGCAGTGGGGTCTTGTGGTTTGCAAAGTTTGCAGTTTGGAAGTCACTGCATGACAGCAGAGCGAGGGCCTTCGATTCATTATAGAGGGACCCGTTACTAGTTAAATGTCAAACTTCCCATGGCCAGGACTGTTATTAAAAGTTAATGAAACTGGAAAATGAAACTGGAAAATTTAGAAATAGTATTTTTTAAAAATCAGATCTGACCAACTAACCCTACTATAAATAAATCATATACCCCCCCCACACACACACAAAGGAAGGCAAAGGTTCATGAGTATCATCTATCTATCTATCTATCTATCTATCTATCTATCTATCTATCTATCTATCTATCTATCTATCTATCTATCTATCCTGTTAGTTCAAAATGGTTCAGAATGATATTTGCCAGCCTGCCAATCCATGAAATATATTCAAAGTTAAAACAAAACAAAACAAAACAAAAAAGCACCACGATTTTACCTTCTGGACAGTGGTTACTGTCAAGGTACAGTTACTTCTTTTTTTCATGTCCCTTGCCAAATTTATTCTCTGTTAGTTGTTCCCTATCAAACATCTAGCATCACAGCCCACAGCTAGCCACCTGTCCTGGCTGAGAAACTCCTTTTTTTCTGGAGCCTAAATCAGCCAATGCCTCTCAGGGGGTCGAAGGGATGCTTGTATAGCAGCGATGGGGATGGGATGAACTCACAGGTTGCAGAGGCGAAGAAGAAGAAGAAGAAGAAGAAGAAGAAGAAGAAGAAGAAGAAGAAGATATACATAGCCGTAAACATACGCATATACAATTCCACGTCTGACTGTCAAAGCAAGCTTCCGTCTCTGACCGTCCATCCCTCTGGCCTGGGACTCACAGAAAGTTCACTGGATGCAACAGTGGAAACTCTTCCTGGACCAGGAGCAACGCAGGCATGGAAGCCTGTCTGTTTCAAGCCTGGACTTAAGGGGCTCCAGTCTTTCTGCTGTGTATTATTTGCAGAGGGGTCGGAAAGGGACGGCATCCCACATGTAACATCATATAGATGGGCAGAAATAGCTAGGCAGAGGGAACATCTGTCTCACTGGAATCTCAATGTCCATTTTAAATACCTTACTACCCGTGTGGGGGTTCGTCAAGACTTTAATATGGCATTTGTTTTTCGATATGATCCTTGGACACCAGAGGTGTGATCCTGCTCCTCAAAGAGCGAGGAGAGGAATAAATCAGAATTAATTCTGTCAAGGGCAGTGACGTTACTCCGGATTTACCCCATTGTAACTGAGAGCAGGATCTGTCCCTAGGTCTAGTGGTGACAGGCACTGGCCTCAATTTGCTTAAATTGGAATGACCTTTCTTGGTTAATTTCTTGTCAATATGTGGAAATCTAGGCTCCTCTCCCCTCCCCTCCCATCATCACCTAAAGCGAAAGAAACCCTGAGCTTGTTTGGCTTGAAGCAGAAAACAGAGGAGATCGGGAAAGCCAAACGTAGCCAAACAGCGACACCCAGCACAGAGACCTGTGTAAATCAACCAGATGGGGAAATCCTCCTGGCTGTGGAGCGCTGCCTGGAGGGGAGGGTGGAAGACAAATGAAAAGGCCAGGGCTGGAGACCATGCAAGTGTGGCTGAGCTTTGAACTCTGCCTCCAAACAGGGGAGACATTGTGTGCAACGAACTCACCTGCATTCTCAACCCAGATTTTTCCCTTAAATAAACGATCCGCTCATTCGGCTGCTTTGCTCAACTTTCCTATCTCGAGAGAGCTTTTGCAGAGCCCCTGCCCTCTCCCCTCCCCCTCCTCCCCTGAGCAATTCCGGGTGATTGGAAAAGAGCCAGAGATTCCGCTTGGGCAATGAAGGAGAATCTGGGGGCGCCAGGCAGGACTTGAGTTCCAAGTCAGATCAGCCACCCACCGCTTACCCCAAAGATCAGCCTGGAAATCCCAGCCTCCCCTCCCCCATTCAAGTGGTAATATACTCCATGCCGGTGACTGGGAAGATGGACAGCTGGGGAAGCTGCCCGGTCATTCATATATATAAAATCAGGTCCTATTGTATCTCATATATATATAATACACTAAGTGGTTACCATCACACAGCCCTACCTATAAGGATACAAGCTTGGTCTGGTTAAGATTCAGACCTCTAGTCTCTGCTACTGATTTCTGCGTGGCTGTGACCATATCACTTAGCTCTAGAGGCTTTAGGAAAAATACCAAATATTTCAAAAGGTAGGATATAATCGCAAGAGTTGGCAACACTAACTTCCTTGAAATCAAGGGGCTCTGCATAAATCCACATGTATGGAGTCAAGTGAGTAATTGAGGCCTTACTTATCCCCAGAGGACTGTTCTGAGAATTAATTAGGGAATGTGTGTACTGCTCTTTGATTATGTTGAACTCTATAATAGCACTGAATGTTATCTAATAAAAATAAACAGAATCATTATGTCATTGTATCATTATAAAAAATACACTTTCCATTCTTAAATGCCATACACTGAAAACAAAGAAAAATACACCAGAAAAGAACCAGGACATTTTCCAATTTCCCATCGCCTCCATGCTGTCTAAATAAGTTTCACAGGGAAAGCAGACCAATCAACAAACGACTCAATTTGTCAAGAAAACGATGTAGTGCCACCTAGTGGAAAACAGCCAGCATTTCTTTCTAGACCTCTGCAATACATTTGGCTGTAATTCAAGATTTCTTGTCAAAAACTTTAAAAAGACAAGTGAAGCATTTTATAAGGTTAAAAATAGCATTTTCTTTACTAAATAACATAAGCACTTTGTTGCCATACACCATGCCACCCCAGGCTGTGATTCGGTCAGACTTAAGATACTAAGTAGAATTAGACCGGATGAGTACTTTGAATGGGAGCCCTTCAAGGAAAACTCAGGGCACTTTAGCAAGTGATACTGGTGATTTGATAGATAGCACTTTGTCTCACTTAGGCTCTGATACTCCAAAGACTTATACAGGAGCTTAACTTTACACACTGTAGAGTACTTAGATTGTAAGCTCTTTGGGGGCAGGGATCAGTGCATTGGAACAATTTTTATAGTGGGGGTACTGAAAGCCATTGAACAAAATTGTAAACCCTGTAAAGGATGGAAACCATTTCAAGCTAGGGGGTGCTGCCACACCCCCAGCACTCCTAGTTCCAGCACCCATGGCAGGGATTCTCTTTTTGTTCTATGTTTGCACAGCACCTAGAACAACTGGTCCTGGTCCATGACTTGGACCTCCTAGGTGCTACAATACAACAAATAATAACAATAGTTCCTAGTCCCTAAGAAAAGTACAGTAGCACAACCTGCAGTGAGTTTTTGGGACTGTGCATGCTCTTTAAAATTTTCTAACCTGTGCAAAATTGTCAAAATAACTCAAGTCTAGCACCGACTCTTGTTTGGTCCAATATTTCCATTTTCTTCTTCTGGACGTGCCATGTACACAGCACAGTGGCCACGGCTGCTGACAACATTGTAACTGACAGGTATGTAAGCTGGAAAGAGAGTGGAAAAGCTTGGTCTTCCTTGCCTATTGCCTGGGTTGGATGCACTCTGATTTGATTTAAAATACAGTACGGTTATTGCAGAGTGCAGATTCTGATTGGGTCTATACCCATTACCTAAGCAGACATTTAATTAACTTTATTATATGCAAATATTTTTGAAGTCTTTACTTATAAGGAAAGGGTATGAGGAATCTTTATCTATCTCACCCACTGTTCTATACACAGAGACACTGCTGCTGGTTGCAAAATTCTATTAAGCCTTATTGTTGAAAGGTTCTTTAAAATTACTCACTAGCTATCGATTAAAGGTGTAGCCAATTGGAGGTTTGTTCTTAACAATGTTCAAGAGACCAAATAACCAAACTTTGCCAAATTGATTATCTAAAGACAAATACAAAA
The DNA here is from genome assembly GCF_965140235.1 of Caretta caretta. Taxonomy (NCBI): domain Eukaryota; kingdom Metazoa; phylum Chordata; order Testudines; family Cheloniidae; genus Caretta; species Caretta caretta. The sequence goes on from NC_134209.1 coordinate 26,285,604, forward strand.
AGGAGACATATACCCTCCTTCTGGGAAGCAATTCTTATCTTGCAGCTTAATCACCTTACAGAGAATGTGTGCTTCAAAGTTCAGCATTTCAGCTAGTAGTCTTTACAGTATGATTTCACAAGTTACAGGATCTTTACACATCATTAAAATCTGACCCACCAGTTTGTAACAGTTCCTTAACTTGTTGTTTTGTTCTGTACTTTTCTTATCTCTGTTTTGGATACTACATTCCAAGCCAACTGGGAGGAGAGAGAGATCCCAACCCGTTCTGGGACACACCAGTCATATATCTTGGCTTTGACAGGCTTCCTATTTTCTAACGACAATGCTGACTTCAACTTTACAAAATGCTGTGGGATACTTGGCATGGATGAACAGAATTCATAGATTCATAGATACTAAGGTCAGAAGAGACCATTATGATCATCTAGTCTGACCTCCTGCACAACGTAGGCCACAGAATCTCACCCACCCACTCCTGCGAAAAACCTCTAACTTATGTCTGAGCTATTGAAGTCCTCACATCGTGGTTTAAAGACTTCAAGGAGCAGAGAATCCTCCAGCAAGTGACCCGTGCCCCATGCTACAGAGGAAGGCAAAAAACCTCCAGGGCCTCTTCCAATCTGCCCTGGAGGAAAATTCCTTCCCGACCCCAAATAAGGCGATCAGCTAAACCTTGAGCATATGGGCAAGATTCACTAGCCAGATACTACAGAAATTGTTGGAAGAGCATAGTACATTCAGTTTAAAAAATTCCCCTCCCCCATGTATATAAGGTATATTATATTAATAATATATGTGCTACTTAAATATGCCATTGAACATATACTATATGCCAGTGGTTCTCAACCAGGATGACGTGTACCCCTGGGGGTACACAGAGGTCTTCCAGGGGGTACATCAGCTCATCTAGACACTTGCCTAGTTTTACAACAGGCTACATAAAAAACACTAGCGAGTCAGTACAAACTAAAATTTCATACTGACCGTGACTTGTTTATACTGCCCTATATACTATACACTGAAATGGAAGTACAGTATTTGTATTCAAATTGATTTTTTTTATAATCATATGGGAAAAATGAAAAAGTAAGCACTTTTTCAGTAATAGTGTGTCGTGACACTTTTGTATTTTTAATTCTGATTTTGTAAGCAAGTAGGTTTTAAGTGAGGTGTAACCAGGGGGTACGCAAGACAAATCAGACTCCTGAAAGGGATACAGTGATCTGGAAAGGTTGAGAGCCACTGCAATATGCCATATAGAGAAAAAAAGATGTCGGGTCAGTTTCTTGTTTATGATCTGAATTCTGGCTGTAAATACACTGTGGAGAACACTCCTTGTGGAGGGGAACTTCACTGGTGTAAATCCAGCAATCCTGTCCCAGCTGTACATCTCTGGCTCACCCTGTACATCTACACTGATATTCCACTAGCATAAATTCTTTGACTTTGTGCCAGTGGATTAATTTAGAGCTGTCCATAGACTGCTCTAAATGGCATAAGGACCAGGTCAGCACTGGATAAAGGAGCCATGACTGGCTTCTGGATGGCACCAGCCACTTCTTCAGGTTTTGTCTTGTGTTTATACAGTGCTGGCCCAACACAGTGGGGCCCTGGTCCATTCCTCGGGCTCCTAGGTGCTACTGCAATACAAATAATTATAATAATTAGTTCATAAATAACTGAATCAAGTGGACCTTTGATGGAGCAGAGAACTGGTCAGTATTTTAAGGCAAACCCAAATATGTTCATTTTAAATGTGAATAGAGGGTGTGCCTGGACAAAACTCTATTTTTACAACATACAGCAAACAGTCAAACAGCGAGCAAATCTGTGTGTTCAGGTGAGAACCAGATGCTTGTCTTTGGGCTCAATCTTATCACTGTTGAAATCAATAGGGGGTTTGCCTTTGGCTTCACAAGTTCAGACCTTCATTAGTTAACTTCCATTTGAATAAAAACCTCTAACTCCCTGACTGAGTAAAGAATCTAAAGTAAACATAGTAGAATTAAACAGATTTGCCAGACATGGTTTTATGGAGTCTTTATTTCTAACCTACATTCATGTCAACCGTTCACACTAACATATTCATGCCATCCTTGTTTTACGTCATCCCAGTTTATAGTAGATGCGAATATATCAGATGCATGAGGAAGCAAAGACTTGACCATTAAAAGCAATGTATATTTTTTCTAAAAATCTGATAACTTGACTTAGTTCTGTCCACAAGATGGTAATCAGCTTGCTTGAATGCTGAGTAGTTGTTAAAAAACAGGGGTAAAATGCAATGTGCCAGTGCCCTCTAGCCTCACTGCAGCAAAAGATCTGTGAGCATTTCCATAATAAAACCCCATCTTTGCAGGGTTTTTTATTCTGACTGTAAAAATTTGCTTGGTGATTAAACTTACCATTCATATCAATTGTCCATACTCTGGACTAGGCTTTTCAAAAAATACATTACTAGTTAAATTTTAAACAGTCATGTTATTAATATTTGAAAATCATCCGTTGTGCATTCACAGTAACTTTGTTCATAATGCATATAGGTATGTCAAAGTTTGACTCAGGCTCACAATTTATCAGACCACTCTGTTTTATTAGCAAAGCTGCTCTGCTAATACATTTAGAAGTGAGCCCCCCGAGTGGGGCTTGTGTCTTTTAATTTATACAGTTTTTTGGAGAACAAGTTACAGAGAAGTTACAGACAAAAGAAGAAAAAGATTTTAGTCACCACCCTTCGAGATCCCTGAGACCAGTCACGTATCTTCAATTACCTGCCACCCTTAACAATCTCCTTTAACAGCTTCCAGTTAACTTAACTAATTGCCCTTCACACCTTCCATTCTGATGCCTGTTTCTTAGACGTGCTGGCTCTATCTTAATTGCTTCTCCATTCAAAAGCTAACTGTCCCTACGTGTGCTCCCTCAGATACTTTGTAACATGTTTTGGCATGCCCTCTCATATACAATGTATCCAGCATGTCCCTTTATACAACGTTATACTTATACAATGTTATATTTCCACAGGTATTACCACTGCAATAGCTGACAGTTAAAGACTGATATGTTTTGAGATATCATGTCAAAGGACCATATAATACAGCCATTCTTAAAGTAAAAAATTCACTTTAAAAAGAGTCTAATAATTTATACAAGAAAATCAAACAGATCTGAAGGAATTGATATGGAATATAAGAAAGAAAGAAAGAAAGAAAGAAAGAAAGAAAGAAAGAAAGAAAGAAAGACTTTTAAATATTCTAAGAGCTTGATCCTGGACCTTGATCCACCAGTGGCATACAGTGTATCAAAGTTTGCTCCATCCATCCTGTGCTCATCACTGTGGTATATGAACACCTCAAAGTAGCACCGCTCGGCAGATTTCCGCAGCCAGGAGGCTTTCCCATATGTTGTGTGGGAACCACTCTCCCGCAGCGATGACCTGTAAGTCACATGGAGTCTCTCAACCCTGCCCTCTGCCCAGGAATGGAGTCTTCTCCTCCTCGAGCGCTCTGGGGAAAGCACTGAGAATATGTAGTGCCTTCCAAATTCAACTCACTTGACTGATAGCTGGGGAGACTGAATGGGCAATAAGAAAAGGAGTACTTGTGGCACCTTAGAGACTAACCAATTTATTTGAGCATAAGCTTTCATGAGCTACAGCTCACTTCATCGGATGCATACTGTGGAAAGTGTAGAAGATCTTTTTATACACACAAAGCATGAAAAAATACCTCCTCCCACCCCACTCTCCTGCTGGTAATAGCTTATCTAAAGTGATCACTCTCCTTACAATGTGTATGATAATCAAGTTGGGCCATTTCCAGCACAAATCCAGGTTTTCTCATCCGCGGCCCCCCCGCCACACACAACCCCACTCTCCTGTTGGTAATAGCTTATCTAAAGTGATCACTCTCCTTACAATGTGTATGATAATCAAGGTGGGCCATTTCCAGCACAAATCCAGGGTTTAACAAGAACGTCTGCGGGGGGAGGTAGGAAAAAACAAGGGGAAATAGCTTACCTTGCATAATGACTTAGCCACTCCCAGTCTCTATTCAAGCCTAAGTTAATTGTATCCAATTTGCAAATGAATTCCAATTCAACAGTCTCTCGCTGGAGTCTGGTTTTGAAGTTTTTTTGTTGTAATATCGCAACTTTCATGTCTGTAATCGCATGACCAGAGAGATTGAACTATTCTCCGACTGGTTTATGAATGTTATAATTCTTGACATCTGATTTGTGTCCATTTATTCTTTTACATAGAGACTGTCCAGTTTGACCAATGTACATGGCAGAGGGGCATTGCTGGCACATGATGGCATATATCACATTGGTGGATGTGCAGGTGAACGAGCCTCTGATAGTGTGGCTGATGTGATTAGACCCTGTGATGGTGTCCCCTGAACAGATATGTGGGCACAGTTGGCAATGGGCTTTGTTGCAAGGATAGGTTCCTGGGTTAGTGGTTCTGTTGTGTGGTATGTGGTTGCTGGTGAGTATTTGCTTCAGGTTGGGGGGCTGTCTGTAGGCAAGGACTGGCCTGTCTCCCAAGATTTGTGAGAGTGTTGGGTCATCCTTCAGGATAGGTTGTAGATCCTTAATAATGCGTTGGAGGGGTTTTAGTTGGGGGCTGAAGGTGACGGCTAGTGGCGTTCTGTTATTTTCTTTGTTAGGCCTGTCCTGTAGTAGGTGACTTCTGGGAACTCTTCTGGCTCTATCAATCTGTTTCTTCACTTCTGCAGGTGGGTATTGTAGTTGTAAGAATGCTTGATAGAGATCTTGTAGGTGTTTGTCTCTGTCTGAGGGGTTGGAGCAAATGCGGTTGTATCGTAGAGCTTGGCTGTAGACAATGGATCGTGTGCTGTGGTCAGGGTGAAAGCTGGAGGCATGTAGGTAGGAATAGCGGTCAGTAGGTTTCTGGTATAGGGTGGTGTTTATGTGACCATCGTTTATTAGCACTGTAGTGTCCAGGAAGTGGATCTCTTGTGTGGACTGGACCGGGCTGAGGTTGATGGTGGGATGGAAATTGTTGAAATCATGGTGGAATTCCTCAAGGGCTTCTTTTCCATGGGTCCAGATGATGAAGATGTCATCAATATAGCACAAGTAGAGTAGGGGCGTTAGGGGACGAGAGCTGTGGAAGCGTTGTTCTAAGTCAGCCATAAAAATGTTGGCATACTGTGGGGCCATGCGGGTCCCCATAGCAGTGCCGCTGATCTGAAGGTATACTTTGTCCCCAAATGTAAAATAGTTATGGGTAAGGACATAGTCACAAAGTTCAGCCACCAGGTTAGCCGTGACATTATCGGGGATAGTGTTCTTGACGGCTTGTAGTCCATCTTTGTGTGGAATGTTGGTGTAGAGGGCTTCTACGTCCATAGTGGCCAGGATGGTGTTATCAGGAAGATCACCGATGGATTGAAGTTTCCTCAGGAAGTCAGTGGTGTCTCGAAGGTAGCTGGGAGTGCTGGTAGCGTAGGGCCTGAGGAGGGAGTCTGCATAGCCAGACAATTCTGCTGTCAGGGTGCCAATGCCTGAGATGATGGGGCGCCCAGGATTTCCAGGTTTATGGATCTTGGGTAGTAGATAGAATATCCCAGGTCGGGGTTCCAGGGGTGTGTCTGTGTGGATTTGATCTTGTGCTTTTTCAGGAAGTTTCTTGAGCAAATGCTGTAGTTACTTTTGGTAAGTCTCAGTGGGATCAGAGGGTAATGGCTTGTAGAAAGTGGTGTTGGAGAGCTGCCGAGCAGCCTCTTGTTCATATTCCGACCTATTCATGATGACAACAGCACCTCCTTTGTCAGCCTTTTTGATTATGATGTCAGAGTTGTTTCTGAGACTGTGGATGGCATTGTGTTCTGCACAGCTGAGCTTATGGGGCAAGTGATGCTGCTTTTCCACAATTTCAGCCCGTGCACGTTGGCGGAAGCATTCTATGTAGAAGTCCAGTCTGCTGTCTCGACCTTCAGGAGGAGTCCACCTAGAATCCTTCTTTTTGTAGTGTCGGTAAGGAGGTCTCTGTGGATTACTATGTTGTTCAGAGGTGTGTTGGAAATATTCCTTGAGTCGGAGACGTCAAAAATAGGATTCTAGGTCACCACAGAACTGTATCATGTTTGTGGGTGTGGAGGGGCAGAAGGAGAGGCCCCGAGATAGGACAGCTGCTTCTGCTGGGCTAAGAGTATAGTTGGATAGGTTAACAATATTGCTGGGTGGGTTGAGGGAACCATTGCTGTGGCCCCTTGTGGCATGTAGTAGTTTAGAAAGTTTAGTGTCCTTTTTCTTTTGTAGAGAAGCAAAGTGTGTGTTGTAAATGGCTTGTCTAGTTTTAGTAAAGTCCAGTCATGTGGAAGTTTGTGTGGAAGGTTGTTTTTTTATGAGAGTATCCAGTTTTGAGAGCACATTCTTTATCTTTCTCTATTTGCTGTAGAGGATGTTGATCAGGTGGTTCCGCAGTTTCTTTGAGAGCGTGTGGCACAAGCTGTCAGCATAGTCTGTGTGGTATGTAGATTGTAATGGATTTTGTACCTTCAGTCCTTTTGGTACGATGTCCATCTGTTTGCATTTGGAAAGGAAGATGATGTCTGTCTGTATCTGTACAAGTTTTTTCATGCAGTTGATAGATTTCCACTCCATACGGCTAAATTCAGTACCTTGCATAATGACAGGTTTCAGAGTAACAGCCATGTTAGTCTGTATTCGCAAAAAGAAAAGGAGTACTTGTGGCACCTTAGAGACTAACCAATTTATTTGAGCATAAGCTTTCGTGAGCTACAGCTCACTTCATCGGATGCATACTGTGGAAAGTGTAGAAGATCTTTTTATACACACAAAGCATGAAAAAATGGGTGTTTACCACTACAAAAGGTTTTCTCTCCCCCCACCCCACTGTCCTGGTGGTAATAGCTTGTGGGCAATGTGGCCTACGACAAAGGTTCCGAGCTGATAGTTCTATAAAATAACAAGGGCAGCAGTGCAGGGCTAGAAACAAAGCCAGGGTGAACAGCATCATCCAAGGAGGGAAGACAGGAGCCCACTATTGAAGAAACCACACCATACACTCATAGAAATGTAGCTCTGGAAGGGACCTTGAGAGGTCAAGTCCAGCCCCTCAAGCTGAGACAGGGGCTGGACCATTCCTGACAGGTGTTTGTATAACCTGTTTTTAAAAGCCTCCAATGACAGGGATTCCACAACCTCCCTTGGAAGCCTATTCCAGGACTTAACCATCCTTAGTGATAGAAATTTTTTCCTAATATCTAACCCATATCTCCTTTGCTGCAGATTAAGCCCATTTTGTCCTAGCTTCAGTGGATATGGAGAACAGCTGATCACCGTCCTCTTTATAACAGCACTTAATATATATGAAGACTGTTATCAGGTCACTCCTCTGTCTACTTTTCTCAAGACTAAACATACCTAGTTTTTATAAATGAGAGATCAGGGCCCCAGACCTTCCCTCCCAAACCCACCAACGGATCTGGGTAAAACTTTTTGTAACTAAAACATGCAGATTCAGATGACCCAAAACAAAACGTTTTGCTAACTTGTGTTGATTCCACTGAATTGTGTTGGGGAGGGAGGACAGGAGAAGGGGGCGATGGACAAAACAAATTCTCCCCAAATCAAAACATTTCATTGTAACACTGTATAGATGAAACATTTTGATTTTTTCAATTCAAACCAGCTTTTTGTTTTGAAATTTCCTTCCATTTCATTTTCAAACTGGTATAAAAAGCTTGAAATCCAAATGAAGCATTTTGTTCAACCTGAAACATTTGCATGTGTCTCTGGGTGTGTGTGTGTACTTTTTGGTTTGCTGAAATTTTAAAAAATGTTCATTTTTAGCTGATTTGAAATGATGTTTTTTATTATTATTTTTCAGAACAGTCAACATAGTGAAAAATCAGTTATTTGCACAGCTCTACCCACAACTCCATCACGGTGTCCTACTGGGGACTAGCGCTGCTCAGACTACATTTGATTAAATGTATTTTTGTTGAAAAATGCTGTTGTGTCAAAGCCAAAATGTTTCATGGAGATGTATCAATTTCAACAACGTTATCAATGCGAAGGTTTCTGAGATCCAGTACCCTCTGTCTCTTCTGAGGCGCTATCGAGTAAACATTTAAATGGTCCAAGAGAGCTCTTTAAACTTTTCCTTTTTTTATTATTTTTATTAAGAGAGGAATTTACAGCAGAAAAAAAAAAGTGATGTTCTTGTAATATTGATGACCTAACCTGAAACCAAACAGAGCAAAAATACAAACAAGAAAATTAAAGTTACAGCTCAAATTCCATTCTTAGACCTTCCCATTATTCCTAGGTGTTGCTGGCAGTCGATTCTGATCTTTCTTACGTTGATTCAACAAAGTTACTCCTTATTTATGCCAATGTAAGATGATAATCAGATCCAATGTCTTCAACTATGAAGGGTTCCATGCAGCAGAAAATAGCTTCAACAGCTGCTGGCCCATGGAAGCTCCACAAGGCTAATTGTTTTGTGTTTCTTCCAAGTAAATCCTCTGTATTGTGGCTAGTTGGCTGCAGAATGCCTGATTATGCATTCCACATTGCCTCCTTCTCTAGAGCACAATCTCTGGCGTGACCTGTTTGAGTGCAATTAATAGATGACACGTTGGGCTCTTGAGAATGACCTGGAACATGTTTAGGAGTCCTCTAGATGTCCTCTGATGTCCAGTCAGCTGAGAAAGACCTTAAAATTGGAAGTTTGGAGCTGGGCTTTTCCCTTACTGAAGAGAACATGATCCTTGGTTTAGTCAATAGATCACTTTAGGTATCATTGAGCTCAGTAGCAATACATGGATTCCATTTGTCATACAACAAAACAGTCCTTGACCAGATTTCCCATTGTATTAACCAGAACCTGTCTAGTCATAGGAATGATAGACTACAACATCTTGATCCCCATTTAGAACTTTTTTTTGTGATTCTACTTCAGAGTCTGAGTGTCATAAAATGGCTGTGATATCACTCACTAAGAGCAGCTCCGTTTTCCTGTGCAAGACTGATTGGGATGATCCACCCTTGAACATGTGAATATCCATTGCCCCTGTTCAATATGAAAAGGATATGCAATAAAAAAAACAAGAACAGAGGATGAAGAGGGGGTAACTGAAATCATCAACATGGGAAGACTTTGCTGACAGTTTTTTCACTCATTTCCAAACTGTCCAGGCATTATCCATGCACTGCTCACGTCTGTACAATCCACTCCATGCAGAAAATACTTTGTGGCTGAACACCACATAAAGTGTACATTGCACATTAAAGTGCACCTTTTTGTCCATTTTAAAGTGTAATGGTCCCTTTAATGGTAATGGTCATAATGCACATGCCTCTGAAGGAGAAATTATTATCATTTATTCATATCACAGTAGCACCTAGGGGGTTCAGCTGAGATTGAAGCCCCATTGTGCTAGACACTGCACTAACAGACAGAAAGAGAGAGTCTCTGGTTTGAAAAATTTACAATCTAACTAGACAAGATGGGGACACAGTTTGCAGGAAGGGAAGGAAAATTGTCTCCATTTTACAGATGGGTAACTGAGGCACAGAGAGATCAAGTGACTTTCCTGAGGTCGCACCAGAAGTCTATGACAGAGGTGAGAAATGAATCTAGATGTCCCATCTAGTGCCTTAACTACAACAATAGCCTTCCTCTCATCTGAAAAGCTTAAACCATCTCTATTCTTTGTAAAGCAAAGAGGTTTATAATGGCAACATTCTTGTACCTTTCCTTTTGTTTATAAAAAGAACCTCAATGAAAAGTGTATATTAAAATCACTAAAAAGCTCTACTTAGCTATTGAAATAGTTCAACAATTCTTCCTTTCCTGTATCATCTTGTGTGCCAAATAACAAGGTTGTTGCAAAGTGGTTTATTAATCTGTAGACATAGAGTAGATCCCAAAGACATATGCTGTTCCATTTCAAAGGGGAGGGGCTCCATCTGCTTGTATTTGCTTTCAGAAATATAAGAGTATAATGCACAGATGTGTACTTGGGATCTTCCTTGAGCAGAACAGCAGCCAGCCAATACACATCCCACCAGGCACGAGTGCTGTGGGGAACAGAAAGAGGAAAATGTGCATACAATAATCTTAAAAACAAAGTAAACCAGAGTGCTCAGCTGGAACGATAGTTGCTTCAGTCAAACCTAATGAATTCTTGTATAGATGTTTGTCAGGCCCCATGCTAACATGGCATTCAGACTCCTTACTAAAGCATGGCATTTGGGAATTGGATATTTAAAACATATATATGTATTTTATATTAACTAGAGTTGACATTTTTAGTGTGAAATGGCCTCGAGTATTAAAACTGTGACCTTCAGAGGAACATCATGCCCCAAATCACAAAATGAAAGGACTCCCATTAACTTCAGTTTGACATTGGATCAGGCCCAAGCTGACTTCTGCCTCTTTGAGTCCTGTCCCAGTTACAATCAGGGGAAGAGCTCAAGCTAGAGCCACCTGGATTTAAAAGGGAGGCTGGCTGGGTATTCTCCATGATGGCCTCTACATTTTGGAATTCTTTGTTTCTTGGTTCAAAATAGCCACAGTCATTTGACCTTTAAGGCACACAGCAGGGCACATCTGTTTCTCTTGTTGCCAACTCCTGTAATATATTGCAAGTCTCACAATATTGGCTGTTTTCCTTAAAGTCCCAGCTCCTGGAGTCATGTGATTACTTGAATACTTTGGCTATCATATTAAAAAAAAAGTAAGTTTCTATCCCTCATGTTTGCAAAGAAAAGCTAAAAAAATGTAAATTTCATAGGCTCAAAAACCAGAAGACAAATAAAAAGAACTCTTTTAAAAAAAAAAAATCACATGATTTTTAAGCCATTCTGATTATTGGGGGGGGGGGGGGGCTTAGCTAATGATTTTTTAATGTGGGGTTGATATTCTTGGGTGGTAGAGTGGGTGAATGGGGTAGATGGGCTTTAGAACAGGGCAAGAATTTTTGTTGGATTTCATTGGCTGCCTGGTTCTTTGTGGTCCTATGGGGATTGAGTTGTTCAGGCTCCCTTCTTTTGTGCATATTCTTTTTACAACCTGCTGTGTTTTCAATGTTATGTATGTAACATTTCAATGTTAAGATATGTATCTCTGATCAAGATATCAGGTGGTAAAGCAGGACATAGGTTTTGTAACATTTCAGTATAGTGCTGTCCTCATAAAAGAATTTTTAGTATGCTATTACTAATCAACAGAATTAGGTCATTTAAAATTGATTTTATATTTATTAATATTAAGGGTGTTACAGTGTTTCACAAGTATGCTGAGGCAGTTTTGCAACTGGAATGAATATTCCCATATGTAATCATTCCTTTAAATGCCAATGGTTAGTGCTGTGTCAGTTCCAAATCCACGTTTAATCCAAAACTCTTTCTCCACTCTGTCCCAAATGCCAGTAATTCTAGACAGTTACCAACCCCGACACCTGTTGAGTGAAGCCTCAGGAATTCATTACTCATGGTTTGATTTCCCTCGTGAACTGTTAGTGCGAAGTTTTGAACATTGTCTTACAAAGCGATACCTTTTAAATACTAGTCGCCGATGGATTTTGCATGTACTCAAACAGAAGGACATTTTGTCATTTTCCCTTCTCCCCTGTGGTTTTGACTGGTATAAATATGTTCACAAGCATGCTATTGCATTGTTAATATCATAAGATAAATCTAGTTGTACATAAAAAAATAAAGGAATAAGTAACATTTAAAATGCAGCGTACCTTCTCTGCAAGACCATCTGTTGTAAGATTACCGTATCCTGGCTTCCATTTGAACTGCGGCCCATTATAACATTATAAACACATATACTAGAATCCAGTTGTTTTTGCTATAAGCAGAAATTGTACAGTGAGTGCATGGTGGCTGATACAAATTAAAGACTACAACATTTCACTAACACTGTTTGAATAGATCTGTGTTTCTTTTATTTTGATTATTAACTGGATAATTTGTGTCTTGTGACATTTTGTATTTTCTATTATTTTAATAGACTGTCCAGTTTGGCCAATGTACATGGCAGAGATAGCATTGACACCAGTGGCCATCACGTACAGCCCCCAGCTGAAACCTCCCCAGCACATTATTAACGATCTACAACCTATCCTGGAAAATGATCCCTCACTCTCCCAGACCTTGGGACGCAGGCCAGTCCTTGCTTACAGACAGCCCCCCAACCTGAAGCAAATACTCACCAGCAACTACACACCACACCACAGAAACACTAACCCAGGAACCAATCCTTGTAGCAAACCTCATTGCCTACTCTGTCCTCATATCTATTCTAGCGACACCATCAGAGGACCCAACCACATTAGCCACATCATCAGAGGCTCATTCACCTGCACATCTACTTATGTTATATATGCCATCATGTTCCAGCAATTCCCCTCTGCCAGGTACATTGGCCAAACCGGACAGTCCCTACATAAAAGAATAAATGGACACAAATCAGACATCAGGAATGGTAACATACAAAAGCCAGCGGGAGAACACTTCAATCTTCGTGGACATTCTATAACAGATTTGAACGTCGCTATACTTGAACAAAAAAAAACTTTAGAAACAGACTTCAAAGAGAAACAGCAGAACTAAAATTCATTTGCAAATTTAACACCTTTAATTTGGGCTTGAATAGGGACTGGGAGTGGCTGGCTCATTACAAAAGCAGCTTTGCCTCTCCTGGAATTGACACCTCCTCATCTATTATTGGGAGTGGACTACATCCACCCTGATCGAATTGGCCCTGTCAGCACTGGTTCTCCACTTGTGAGGTAACTCCCTTCTCTTCATGTGTCAGTATATTTATATCTGCATCTGTAATTTTTACTCCACGCATCTGCAGAAGTGGGGTTTTTACCCATGAAAGCTTATGCTCAAATAAATCTGTTAGTCTCTAAGGTGCCACTGGACCCTTTGTTGTTTTTGTGGATACAGACTAACATGGCTACCTCCTGCTACTTGAGCAATGGAGTGTTATTTACTAATTTAGGCTACGGGGGTTTTTTTCTACAGTGTGTTCCATCATATGTGCATCTGAAAGGTTTTACGTTAAGTTGAAATACTGGAGTAGCTGACGAATTCAAATGAAAACAAATATAGATTATAGTTTTATTGTCTGAATGACACTTTAAAAATGTACTTCCTTAACATTTCATTGTGAAGGTGAACATATGTAGTGTACCTTGGCTACAGTTTGGTCATGTTGTCTAAGTTCAGCAGGTGTGGGACATGGCCCCACAGAGAGGGATGACCCTCAAGGGAAACCTTGAGTGCTATAGAAAGTGGTCTTCATTATTCAGTAGATGTCATTCTTTCTTCTGAGATATAGTACTGAGAAAATACCCCAGCAGGTTGTTGGGATACTCTGTGGTGGTAAAGGGGCCATCTTCTAAATGACATGTAAAGTTGAGACCTTAACCACTTTTGACCCTGAAAGATTCCATGGCATTTTGATCAAGAACAGGGAAGTTAATCCACGTGTCCTATATAAATTCAAATTCAGGTAACTAAAATCTGCCCATCTAAATTCATTCTGCAGTTTCAGCTAGATACATTATTCTTTTCCACTTATTACCCTAAACTATTGCATAGTATCTCCATGTGATGCTAAACCGTTGTGGCCATCTGCTCCAGGAGTGGCTATATTTTAGAACTCAGTGGTTTCTCTCTCAATAGGAAATCACATATGCCTAAGTGCCCTTCCAGAATAGGGATGTTTTCCTGAATTGGGTCCCACTGCATTCTCTCCGAAGGTCAGAACAGAAAAAGAAACCAGAAAAGAAAAGTTTTCAATAAATATTGTTGAAAAGCTCAGGGGCAAAGAAAACGGAGAGACTAAAGGATCTTATAATGGAAAATAATAGAAGATGTTGTAGGGAAAAGCTCAGAGTTAAGTTATTTTTCTTAACAGGAGGTTTTTGATCCCAAATCCTAAAGCAAACATATGCCAGTATTATTGTCTTGCCTTTACTATTATATGTGTTTTAATGTAAGTTCTATCTCCCTCAGAGCCTAGCCTGCCCTTCTGCGGATCCTGCAATGAAGTCAGGAGCCTGTGCTCATGACATTACTGTCTTTTGCTTTGAAAGTGATTATGATTTATTTATTCAGGGCCAGATTCTGCCCCAGGCATTCTGGAGGGGGAAAGAGGACCCCCCTGAGGTTGAAATCTCAGGAGGAATTCTGGCTGAATCCACCAGAACTCCTGCTAGAGGCATGTAGATTGCAAATTACTAGCTCTGCCACCCAGACAGCTCTGTGACCCAGATGGACAGGGTCATGTCTCCACCCTTATCCTGCCTCTTCTCAGCTATCTTAGGTGGTTAGCTCTGACAGGGACACTGGATCAAGCCCCAGTGGAGGGACTGACAACAACCTTCATGCTTATTTATTGATCTGATGGCATTCTTCCATTTTCTAAAGAAGTGACTTGGTGGCCAAGGCTTCCATCACTGGTGGGTCTTAACTGACCTGATACCATCATTGGCAGAGAAAAGGAGAGGTCTGGTGGGATGGTGCATGTTCTGTTTTGAGATGTCCTCTTACCTTTTGGCTGTTCCCCTTCTTTCCTTTCCTTTCGGGCATGTAGCAAAGAAATATGGGCCAGCCCCTCAGTGGGTGTAAATTGGTGTAGTCCCATTGATAGGTATGGTATCAATGGCATCAATGGAGCTATGCTGATTTACCCCAGATGATGGGCTGGGCTTTCGTGTCTTCCAGTTTTGAGAGTTAGTGGAAGGCAGGAAAGTTGGCCTAGAGTCCACCACTTGGACCACTACATTCCTAGGCAACAATCCCTTTCTAGGGGAATCTGGAAATGGGGAAAATCTCCTCTAATTAGCCATTTGGCCTGGGAATTAGCTACAGTGTAATATGTGCTGAAACAAGGGAGAGAAGGAAGGTGGCTATTTTCACTTGGGAAGTGATCCTTTGGTGATCTATTCCATCAGTTGGCTTGATACAGTCATGGAGTGAGGTTTAAACTAAAGTGGGGATGAATATACTTCTTTGGTATTTGACCTAAATGCAAGTACTAACCAGCAGTCTTTGTCAAGTACTTGATATAAATATGAGCAGGATGAATATGAAAAATGAGAGAAAACAATGGGGTTGTGTACATTTGTTTTCAAATATGCTGTACTACTGGTATAAATCAATTTCTGATAAAAATAATAATTTACAGCATTTCTACAGCAACAATAATTACGCATATGAATCTCATTTACAGATGCACTAAGCTTAAAATACATTCTTCTAATATGTAAAGAATAAAATTTGATTCAAAAGTGTGTGGCTTGCCATGCAAATTCAAATGGATTAATACATTTTGTGATGTGACCGTGATTATTTTTATGACTACTAATAAAAAGCATTCAGTTTGCAGCTAATACAGAATACACCTGCAGTACTTGTTCTTAATTACAGGCAAATTGCATTTTAGAAAAACCAGGCCCCTCTGTATTATCTGGCAGAAGTCAGCAATAATGCTCGGTGACAACTATATCTTCAGCAGAACTGAACAGTTATTCTGCTGGAATGCTGCTTGGTAGAACTCCAAGTAACACCTTCTTGATCAATGCAAGATTTCGGGGCCTGTTTGTATTCTGCTTCCTCCATTCGTCAGTGTTCATGGACCTGACAAGAAATTACTTTGATAGATCTCAGTTCGCACATGCATAGAAGCGGAGGAACCATGGACAAAAGTTCCATTACAATTTCATCCAAGCAGCTCCAGAGACTTTCACAGGCCAGGAAGGGGTTCTTGATGGAGCACTTAACGTCTCTTTCTTTGTTTTTCTGTGGGAGATTGTTTTGGTTTTTTTCAGAGTATGAACATTGAAGTCTGTGACGCTAGCGTAATTTACACCAACTGAGGATCAGGCTCAGTATTTCCATTTTTTTGTTGGATTTATCCCGAAAGGTTTAGAATAAAATCTTGGGTCAAAATTTTCAAATCTGGGTGCCTAAAATTAGGGTCTTAAATCCATATTTAGGTTCCCTAATAAAAATGGCCTATTTTTCAGAGATGCTGAGATCCTAGAACTCCCATTGAAGTTGATGATCAGCAACTTTGAAAGTCAGGTCACTGTTAAATATTGATTTAGGAGTTTCACTTTAAACACTCAGCTTTGAATATTGTTGGCCCTTGGCATCAAACCATTGGATATTGCAGTTCAATTTAGAGGGCACAATTTAAACCATAGAGAAGGGATATACATCAATGTAAATATTGTTCTAAAAATAATATTAGACCCCCCCCTCACATTAATAAGGCATCCTTTGTTCTGATTTACTTTGGCTGAAGCATGAAGAACTAGCATTTGATATTTTTGTCATCATTCTGATCTCATAGGCCCCAGTCCTACAAAGATCTGAAGTTAGAGGGATTATTCACAATAAGGTTACTCACATGTTTAAAACTTGGCAGAATCAGGTCCTAAATCTGAAACATCCATGATTCCTCCTCTTGCAACCCTAACTCATACAAGAAGTCTCCATGAAATCATACTGTGCTCTTTGCAGTCAATGGAATTACTGGTAAGAGTCAGAGCCTGAATGAATAAGGGTTGCAAGATTGATCTCCTTAGCCCAGAGTCCTTAAAAACGTGCATTGCAGACAGAACAACAGGATACAGGGTGTGTTATGGTTTACTGCTTTTGTTAACTATTCAAATTCTTTTCATAACTCCCTCTTGGTTTCTGACATATCCCGTTCTGATGGAGACCACAAGGTAGCATTTAACTCCTGGGGTGGGGAGGGGGGAAGTCACTCATTTTTGATGGCTCATTTTAATAACCTGAGTTGTGTCTTGTGACATCTTAAACTAGCTTAGTTACAAGCATGCCTGAATCTCTTTGTAACTGTGGAATTTAGAGAGGGTGGAGGATGAGTCTTTAAAATAGATGGCTGGCTTCCAGTACATCCTGTATAATAATTTCATCAGTGGATTGTTGTATTTTAATAAATCATTATTAGTCCAATGCATGTGTATTGTGTGCAATGCAAACTGTGAACACAGCAATCTCGGAAAGCTTTATAACTGTATATGGTGTTATCTCAAAGAATATGCAAAGATCTATGCCAATCTGCAAGTTCTTGATTGTTTAAAAAAATCTCTCAGAGATGGTTGCTCCTCTGGGCTTGCTGTCAAAATCCTCACACTAAATGAAACTAGCTCTTCTAGGAAACTTGCTAATCAAGTGAGCAGTTAAGACTGAATAGTTATTTTATCCTGCATTGGAATGGATCCACATATCAGCAATAAGTAAAATAGAGTGGTTGGCAGAATCATTCAGCACTTCACATCACACTCTTTTCACACGTCAGGAATCACTGTTTCCAAAAACCTTCTGGATTGTATCTGAGAGTGGTTTTAGAGCACTGAACTGCTGGATACACCACCTTCTCCTGCACGAGGAGAATGGCTTCATATCTGCTACAAACATCTTCCCTTTAACATTAGTTACAAAAATCCTCAATCTGTGGAAATTCAGTTTTTTAGGGCCTCTTCTGGGAAACACATTCATCCACATTTCTTTGGACTTTGAGTGCAGCATTTTGCCCCAAGATACATCCACGCAAGTCCATTTGAAGTCAATGGAAATTATGGATTCATAGCTTCGGGCAGAATTTGGCTCTTTGTGTTGATATCCTGAAAACGGGATGTCAGCTTAGGTTGGTTGCTTGTGCACAGTTGATGGCTTGCCTTGCAAATGTTCCATCTTGACCCTTGTGCTGTAACTTGGAGTTGTGTTGCTACAAGTGATTGGGGCTTTGCAAATTTTTAACTCAGCTCTTGTGGAAGTTGAGTTAAACAATTCCCCCTTGAACGTGGAAAAAGAATAAAGAATTCCCACTCAAAGATTTCTTTTAAATTGATATCCTTCATAGGCTGGCTCAATAGAGAAGATTCTCACCAAGTGTTCTGGGCCTGATTCTAATCTCTTTCCTACTTATTTTACACCATTGATGTCACATAACTATTTCTATTAGTGTTTGTTCACTGATCAACAGTCAAACCCCATTAAAAAGGCATTCCACCACAGTTATGTGTATCTGTGTATATATTTACATACACAGTGGATGCATGCATACATATATCAGCTTATATACAAACAATCTCATCTACGTATACGGGCATGGAGAGCATTTTAATCACAACAAACTCGAGAATGTACCCTGTACTAGGATATTGTCACTTGTCAGGTGGCTGCCACTTCTCAGGCGCTTGGCTTTCAACTTCCTGTTTAAACCATGGTTATAGTCCAAGGTGACACACTCTGTGGTCTTACTGTTGAAATAATTCATGGTCAATGTACAGTACCTCTGGCCATCTTACCTAGAAATCAGGCAGCTATCATAAAACTCAGGGGTAATTAATCAAAGGGCCTTGTTAAAGACAAAGAATCTTGGCTTTGGATCAGGTCACAAAAGATGAGTATGAGAGAAACAATAAAGTTCTACATTCAATCAATCGAAGACGAAGTCTCTTAAATCAAAGCTCGGATCTTAATTATATCTGGCATGATTCTTCATCTTTAAATTCCACCCCAGCCCTTCGGTACAGACCACATCACAACTGCAGCAAGAGCAAGGCTGTTCCCAGTCTGTGTATAAGGGCTGTTGCTTGCTTGGGAAACAGGGAGAGTTTGAGATGAGTTATTATAAAGAACTGCTGCTTGTGACTGAGGTCTTGCAGTTGAGGATTTCCTAGTGTGAGAGCAACTTTCCCATTAGGCTTTAGCAGCTGTGAAAGGACCAGCGAACAACCCTGGCGGGGGAAGAATATGTTTTGTGCTCTACCAGGTTGATGAATGGGTTGTCACTCCGAGGTCTCCTTCTGCACCGTGGCATTACATGACAGTTGCCTTTGTTATCTGGAAGAAATATGGCTGCTATCACTGGTGAAGCACATGGTGTGAGTGTCTGAGGGTTATTACTCCAGTAATGGGAGGACAAGGGTGATCATTATGTCAGAGCCTGCAGAACGTCAGTGCCATTGTGTTCAGACAAGACCTGTCACTTCCCCACGTGTCAGCAGAGGCAATCACCTCTGATAATTTATGGCTGGGCCTGTGGCTGTCCCTAGAGAGATTTGGGGGCCAGTCCAAAGCCCATTCAAGTTAATGGGAGTCTTTCCATTGACTGGGATTTGGATCAGGCCCTTGATTCTCAGGTAAAAGAGACGTTTTATATTTAAAGGGATATCTTTTTTTCTTCCCACACTGGCACTGAAATAACCATTTGCCTCTTGCCCAGCCCAATGTACCTTGGTGAATTATGACCAGAAAGGGAGCAAGCTCCCTTTGCAGCTGCTGGCTGTCATCTCTCCCAGAAGCTCACGTCCCCACAGCCTATAGATGTGCAATACAATATCTTCCTCCTCTGCTAAATGTTTTGTTTAGGATCTACAGAGTCCTGGTGGTAGTTAAGACCAAATAGTTCCTAATGCGACAGCAGCGGTAAGGCCAATAAATAGGTAGTTTGCAATGGTAACCTGAAGCCAAGACACGGCTAATTTGTTTCAAAAGGATGGGACAAGTTAATTCTCCAGATTTATACACCCTGAAAGCCCCAGCACCTGTTGCAGGACTTTTCGAGTCAGAGAAGATGACACTCCAGTGACTCCTGATGTCTTTAAATACTCTCAGCAATGACAAGAATCACTTGGTTGGAGAAAACAGTTGATAATGCAAACCTGGGTCTGGCATTTCGAAGCGTGGCTTCCCTTAGGGACCCGATCCTGCCGGCTAACTTGCCACGTGACCCGTTCCAATTAACAGGACTTTTCCCTGCGTCAGGGCAGTAAGATTTGATCATTAAATGGGTTTGCTTGCTCTCCCGCTTTCTGTGTTCTCCTACCCCTTGGTGATAACTGCTAAATCACGGTACTAATGGTATCCGATTCGGGATTCCCCTTCCAGGCCCAGAGATCCCTGTAGGTGTGCAAATCTTAACATGATTTGCAAATCGGGTTTCCTTCACTGCTGCCAGTTTGTTCTCTACCTGGCAATTTTGGCAGGAGAAAGAAATCTGCATTCAAGAGCGATCTCTGGCTCAGAAGCTCCTGGTTCTTGTTTTGTTTGAGGAACAGAGTGTAACTCTGCGTAAATTTCCATCTTGCCACGTCTGCTCTGTTTTTCTGTAACTGGGGGACATACAGACATGTACCGCTGTAAAACTGCCTCGAGCACTGTAAATTGCTGCTTAGTTTGCCATAAATGTACGGGTGACTTTGTGTGGCCCATTTCCCTCCTCCGGGGTTGATGGCAACGCCTGGCCATGGCCAGTCCTCACCCTGAGATGTTTTCATGCCTCCCCAGTCCTACGCCGAGCAAGGCAGGGATTAGGGGTATGGGGAAAGGCACGCTGTCCGGAGATGGGATTTACAGAGGGATTTGCAGCTCCCTTTCCTTAAAGCAGCAGCAGCTGCAGCGGGGGGCGGGAAGGTGGGCTTCCCAGGCTGTGCAACTTGATCCACTTTCTTGCATCTTTAAAGACATAACTCTGCGAGTCCGACCTTCAGCGGAGTCAAAGGTCCGAGGGGTGTTCTTCAGAGAGCAGAATGTCACCGTTCGCGGCCAGCTGGTCAACGAGCAGCGCTGGTCCGAGTCAGCTCTAAACTGCCCCCAAAGCGCTGTAAATAATTAGGTCTCCTCGGCGGTACTGTTCACGGGGTGCTGGTTGTTTGTGTATTTTGATCAGAAACACATGTGTGGATAGATAGATAGATAGATAGATAGATAGATAGAGAGAGAGAGAGAGAGAGAGAGAGAGAGAGAGAGAGAGAGAGTGTATGGGGATAGATAGATAGATAGATAGATAGATAGATAGATAGATAGATAGATAGATAGATAGATAGATTGTATGGGGATAGAGAGAGAGAGAGAGAGAGTGTATGGGGATAGATAGATAGATAGATAGATAGATAGATAGATAGATAGATAGATAGATAGATTGTATGGGGATAGAGAGAGAGAGAGAGAGAGTGTATGGGGATAGATAGATAGATAGATAGATAGATAGATAGATAGATAGATAGATTGTATGGGGATAGAGAGAGAGAGAGAGAGTGTATGGGGATAGATAGATAGATAGATAGATAGATAGATAGATAGATAGATAGATAGATAGATAGATAGAGGGGGTGTATGGGAATACATAGATAAATAGATTTCAGAGTAACAGCCGTGTTAGTCTGTAGTCGCAAAAAGAAAAGGAGTATTTGTGGCACCTTAGAGACTAACCAATTTATTTGAGCATAAGCTTTCGTGAGCTACGTGAGCTGTAGCTCACGAAAGCTTATGCTCATTTAAATGGATAAATGTGGTCTATGGGGATAGATGGATAGAGGTGGTGTATGGAGATTAGATAGATAGATAGATAGATAGATAGATAGATAGATAGATAGATAGATAGATAGATAGATAGATAGATAGATAGGAAGGTAGTAGCTAGGTCAGACAGACAAACAGGCAGCTAGGCAGATTATATAAAGAGGCAAGTAAATAGATTGGGTGGGAGAGGTGGATGGACAGAAGGAAGGCTAGATAGATAAATCAGATCAACAAACAAGTAGGTAGACAGGCAGACAGACAGATTTAGGTGGAGAGACAGACAGGGTGATGCATCGTATTATTTGATATTTTCTTAATCATGTGAGGTAAATTACAGTAGTGGCTAAGGGCCGGCCAGGAGCTGGCCCGCATTGTGCTAGGCACTTACAAACTCAGTAACACGCAGCCCCGCTGAAGCGCAACGAGATCATTATTTTAATATCTAAGTATTAGTGGACCGGGATACTTTTAATGGCAAAAGCAGTAATAAACCACCTCTGACAACCAGGCTATTATCGGGGGGGGGGGGGAGGGTTGCTATTAAACTAAATATTCATCTTTCTAACCCGGGTACCCGTTAGCCCCTCTCCGGCGCACGGAACTGAAACCACACGGTGAATAATCCGCGAGACACGGGAACAGCGAGAGGACTTGCAATCGGTTCCGCTCCGTTCTTTCCGAAAGGAATGCCTCAAATCTGGTGCCACTCCTGCGCTCATTAACAGATGTTGTGGCTCTGGGCTCTGTCTCAGAGGGGGTCATTTATTGACTTCTTCTGTCAGAAGTCAATAAGCTGTCATTCAGTCTTCAATAGCCCCGAACAGGTGTCTGCTCCTTTCTGCTGTCAATAGGAAAGTCTCCCAAGATTTGCCCACTGACAGCCCCCAAGTCGCTACTTAGTGCTTCCATTGACAGGTGTTTCTCTCTGTAACCAGACAACAGGTGCTTCCCTGTGTATCCTGCCAAGTGAGAGGGAACCACAGTGGAAAACAAAGCGCATTTGCCAGCGTTGATGACTGTAATTAAGGGCTGTAGAAACCCATATTGCGGAGGGAAGGGGAAAAATAAGCAGGAGAAATTATAGCCAACAAATCATCCTGGGGCACACTGCTTTGAAAGGCGGAGACCGTTCAGCCGCTAATATTTCCTGATGGTTGGGTAGCTGCCCTTTTAAAAGGCCGATCTAACAAAGGGATTTGGGGAGCGGGGGACTTTTCTCTTTTAAAAATGATCAGGACTCAGTGTCGGCGTGTTCCCAGCTTTCTGTGAGTGGCGTCAGAAATCACACTGTCAACAAGACTTTTCCATGGTCCTAGCAAAGCTAATTGTCAGGCCAACGGTTTATAAAACCAGCGTGTCCGTAACAATGAACTGGAATGGGGGGTGCGGGAGGGGCGGCTCGATCTTGCGCCCCTTGGCTTTAAAGGGAGCCGGATCGCTGGGACCAAACCACCTCTGGCTTAAGTCACCCTAGAGACCGTTGTGGCCCCGATCCAGTTCCCACTGAAGTCTATAGGAGTCAATCAGTTGACTTCAGTGGGAGGTATATATAATGAGTGACATCCTGGTCCCAGTCAAGTCGATGGCAAACTTCCCATTGATTTTGGAGCGAGGATTTCACTAATGAGCTTACCTGGGATTAAAAGTGACGGGTTTGAAGTTAGCTGGAGGGCAAGGAAAATATTCTTGTTTCATTACATGCCGCGTCAAACTGCCTTCTCCAGAGATAACAAACGCGGATCTGGGAAAAGGAAACAGAGTGAAAAAATTCGGAGACGTGTTCTAACAAATGGGTACATGTCTGGGGTGTGAATCCAGACATTATCAATATTTGTCAGCCACCAGTTATTTTAATGGACCCAAGAGCACCTTGTAAAATACATCATTCCAGATCCCCCCCCCCAATAGAAAATAACCCCCTGGCCCTCTCCCAAAGAATCTAGATGGTCATTTACTACTGGGATACTGATACTGATTCCTAAAGATTAGTAATCAGTAATCTAGTAACGATTACTTAGAGATGTTGATCCAAATCCTCAGCCGGCGGAGATGGGCCATTGAAGCTAGTGGAACTCTGCTAATTTACACCAGGGGAGAATCTGGCCCCGTGGCTACTTTAAAAGGGGCTGGACGTGTATTCTGGTGAATGTACAGCAAGCTCTTTCCTGGTACACTGCGGGGTGGGGGTGTTGCTACTCCCCTGCTTTAGCGACAGCTCTCTGGCTGGGTGTGCGTGGGCACCGAATGCGTGATGTCTCCGACGGGCCCAGCCCTAATTATTCCCTCTGCTCCCTGAAATACCCCCCCCCCCCACCAAGGTGCAAGGCACCGGCCGGGGTGGCTGGCTGGCTGGTGGGGGGCCACGGGGAAGCCGTGTGCCTGTATCCCCCCAGGAATCAGTAGGGTGTCTCTAGCCTGGACTTAGCTCTCCCTCCAATGCATTCGCTCCCCCTCTCTTTGTGTCTGAATTCCCCCTCCCCCTGGGTGGGTGCCCTCATGCTGCTGCCAGGGTGGTGGATCCCAGGCATCGGGCTCGACCGGCCGCCCCCAGCTGCTTCTTTCTCCGGTTCCCGTTAGAGGCGGACCCGGATTAAAAAGACCTCCCAGCTCCGGCCGGGCCGAGACACACACAGCCACGCGAATTCGGAAACGCGTAGCGTGCTTGTGAATCGCCTATTTGGGGGGTCAGCGGTATTTCTGGGGGGTTGGATCGGGGCATCCTTCACCAGCTGGAGCCGAGATGGGGGCGAACGAGGTCTGGTTTATCCCAGTGAGAAGCAGAAGGTAACTGGTTGGTGTGGATCACCTCCCACGGATGATTTCATTGTGACTTCTGTTCTCAATGCTAGAGATGGGCCAACAGAACAGGGTTAAACATAGGCTGGAAAACATTCCGGATGAGGATAATGGCAGTTCATTGATCCAATAGCGGGTAACTGTAAGGGGCTTGTTTTGCAGCTGCTAATAGTCTTTTACATTTTAAATTTTTCAGGTTGGGGTCTTGAGAAAACTGCCCCTGTGGGTTAATCCTTTCCTCTTTTCAGGAATGCATTTCCAAGGCTACTTTTATATTCCAATGAAGTTGCAATTTGTAGACACTTGTTTAACACAGTTCCGATTTGAGATCAACATTATTACCTTTCGGGGGATCTATAGAATAATCTCTGGAAGAATTGAATTGCATTCCTAGTCTTCATTTCAAAGCAATTAAAATGTTTAAATCAAAGTAAAATTGGAAAGTGTGACTAGGAAATGTACAAATGCTTTCTTCTTAAAGATACATTGTAACTAACTCTAATTCTGAACTTCTCAAGCCGTGATGATGCAGAAATGGACATTTTTAACTCTGATCTCTCTACAGGAATTTGAGATATAAGATGTGAGCTTTAAAAATGTCAGAGCTTCTATTTTAACAGGAAAATTGATGATTGTCTGTGTCATTGTATTGATACATGGAAAGTGTAGTATAAGGAGTATATATATGCACGTAATGACATTTTGTGGGTGAAGAATAGGCCATTTACAGACTTCTTTTGTATGTATTTCATTTATTTTAGGCTGCTGTTGTTTGGAGGTTTAACAGTAATTTTGCCACCACTTACAAGCACAAAAGTTGTGTTATCAAAAAGTAGCACGGCGCTGGAAAATCACCTTCCAGCGCTCTATGCCTGATCTGACTTTTCAAAAGGAACTTCTGTTCTTTGGACCAGATTTATTGTTGCAAAATGGGATTCAAAAGTGTCCATTCAGAAATGGGTCTGATTAATTTACCACTGCACCGTATGCACATCCAGCTTGTTTACTTTTTTTAAGAGCAGACCACGCAGGGAATGAATTTAGTTTGCATTGACGTGTGTGGCATGTGAACTGTGGGAATGAAAGTGTTTGGGTTTCCCTTTGCTCTTCCCAAGGGGAAATAAGACTTTGCAAAACTTTGGCGTTTCTATTGTGTCGCTGCTAAGTGGTATCTCTTTGGAGGGTGGCACTCTGGGCCCCATTAAAACCGAAGGTAAAGATCTCATTGGCTCCTAGATCAGGCCCTATATGGGATTTGGGGGCTGGGAGGGGTTGTGGAACTAATCCAAGCTACCGTCTCCTGGCTTGTGACTCCCGGTGTGTCTGTAAGTAGGAGCTCCCAAGACAGACAACGCTAACTTTGGTCAATGGGCCCCATCTCGCAGTCCTCAATCGGGTAGTTGGCCAGGGCTTGCAGAACGGGCAGCAAGATACGGAGGACTTGATCTTGCAGTCCTTACTCAGGCAAAACTCCCGCTGCAGTCGATGGGAGACTGGCCTGGGTCAAGATTTCGGATCGGGCCCTCTGGGACTAATTCAGTTGTATCAACTACATTAGCTGACTTAGAATCAGGGAGGTAGGACTAGAAGAAACTCAAAGACTCTGCCTTACAGAACGCTGGTCCCGGCCCTTCCCCAGGCGATGGCCCTCGATGCCAATTAATAAACACACCTGAAGCAACCCTTGGCGGGGGGTGAGGGGCGGCGGTGGTTACACTTTCCTGAATCGACTGCACAAAAATCCCTTTCAAAAGCTGCATAAACAACAGACACGAGAACACTCCTCCCGGGGGCATACTTGCATTGCAAGGAGCTTCGTGTTTATTTTATTTGCAGGAGCGTCTCTGAGCCGCTTGAAGCCGTAATATTCAGACCATACCTGTTGTTCAGAAGGACACAAAATCTGAAACAGACTGCAGTGGAAAAACGCAGACTTTTACTCGGGCGGTAATTTTATAGAGGGGTGTGTGTGTTATGTATGTAGGCATATGTATCGTGTTTGTACATATACACACATTATACATACATATCTGTATATATTTTATATACATACGCCATACATACATGCATATATACTATGTATATTTTGTTTTAATCTATCTATACTTCATATGAAATAATTTGTGGATGTCGGTATACACACACACACCTATACACACCTCATGCATCTGGACATATTACTATATATATATATGTGTGTGTGTATTATATATATATATATATATAATTCATATGGAATAATTTATGCCTGAACTCCTATACCACGCGACGTGCCTCACACCAGACTCTCACGAAGGTTGGGATCCTGCATTATTTCACACTGAAATAAATACCCACTGGTAGCCGTGAGTGCAGGACTGCGTTTCTCTTTTTCTCTATCAACACACACACACACACACACCCGCTTTCCGATAGCAGCTTTGGCGCTTTGCAAGTACAGTGATGTCTTTTTTTAACTTGGTTTACGTCAAGCACTCTGCCAAGAGGAGCATTTCAGATCTAGAACATCGGTATGTCCTTTATATGCTTTTCTTTACTGAAATAGGAAGCTTTAAAGCCGTGCTCAATAATGCATAAGGCCGTGTCTGAGGACCCTCCACGGCTTATGTGCCTTGGCGTTCCCGGGCAAGAGCATGCCCTTTTCACGAGCATGCCAGAGGCATAATGGCTCAGAAGTACGGCCTCAGACTTTCAGCATGTTTCCAGGCAGAGCCATTCCCAGCATGCCAGGAAGGTATATTTCTCCGGTAAATGACAGGCGGGCGTTGCGTACAGAGAACCGCGCTATTCTCAGGTTTCTTAAGGTTGAACCCAGTGCCATTAATCACGGCAGTGTGGTCCCCGGCACGGCAGAGCCGCAGGGGGAGACAGCTCCCACGCGCCTGCTGCAAAGGGGCCGCGGAACCAGGGCACGCACCGGAGCGGTGCTGTGCGCCAGGCCCGCCGATGGGGGATGCATGGACGCCTGCCCCTCCGGATGGGTACGCGCTGAATAACCACTTGCCCGGGTCTGTCACACGGAAGGTAAGCGAGGAGCACGGTCCCTCGGGAGGCGCACCGTTGGCGTATCTAAGTGCCCCTTGCGTTTTGCAAGCCACCCCCAATTCCGAAGTTAGCCCCTCCACACTCCCATTCAGCCCCCCCTCCCATTCGCCCACCCCTACCCCGCCCCAGGCAGCTTGGCAGAGCATTGCGCGCCGGAGTGGAAGCTCTCCCTTGGGTCCCTAATGCACAGCCCGTCCGAGGATCGGCAAAGCCCCCCGGGATCCCCCCACTCCGCCGCGGGCCTCTAGGAATCATTTGGGGCCGGTGCTTAAAATCCCAGCCGGCATCTTTAAAGGGGAGGAGGGGAATGAATCTCCCCCCGCCTCCGCCCCCCAGCCCTATGGAAGCGACCCAATCCGCCGGCGCCTCTCCGGGGAGCCCATTTCGCCGTCCCCGTTATGAATTATTTGCAGCCTTTGCCCTTGGATAGGAATTAGCCCGCTGGTGCGTAAAGAGCCGCTGGCGCAGCCGGGCCTCTGGTGCGATCCGCACCCCCGCAGGGCCCATGGGTGCTGCCTCCCCTCCGCCCTTCGCCTCTTCCTCGCGGGGCTCCCCCAGCCCCGCAGCCGGGAAGCGGCGGACGGAGGAGAGAGCCTCCTTTCGGCTCCAGGCATGCACCGAGCAGTGAGATCACCCGGGTTATAAATATCTCTGTGCCACCAGCGCTTCGCCTCGGATCTCCCTAGCGCGCCGCAGCGAGGGGGGCGATGCCTTCCCAGCGCAGCTAGCCCGCGCCGCGCCGCAGACGGAGCAGGAGCCTGGCTCGCAAGATGCGCTGGGCACCCTCCCGGCTGGAAGAATGAGCCTGTCCTTCTGCTGCCTCCTCTCCCTCAGCCGCCTGATCCTCAGCAGCGCCCTGGCGCCGCTGCCCCCCGGAGCGCAACTCGGGCAGGCGGCCCGTGCCGGCGGCGCCTCCTCCGCTTCATCACCTTCCTCTTCTTCCTCCCCCTCCTTGGGAGCCAAAGGAAGCGGGCCGGAGAGAAGCAGCTTCCAGTGGAGCCCATCCGGGCGCAGGACGGGCAGCCTCTATTGCCGGGTGGGCATTGGCTTCCATCTGCAGATCCACCCGGATGGCAAAGTCAACGGCTCCCATGAAGCCAATCTCTTAAGTAAGTTCTGGTCTCTGCCCTGGGGCGGCCACTGTGAAAGCGCCAGGGGAGCAAGGAAACCCTCCCCAGAGCCTTGGTCTTGGGTAGGATTCCCTCCCCCTGTCTGTAGCTGGGTCTAGAGCGTGGTTTGGGCTAGCGGGGAGCAGAGGCCATGTTCTGCCTTTATGGCCTCCAAAAGATCAGCTAAACCCCAGCCCCGCAACTGGAGGGAGCGAATGTAAACATGACAGATTGTCTTCTTCCCAGAGCTGGGGGGGTTTCTTTTCTGTCCTCGCTTGATCCCTTTCCTTTTTTTCCTCTTTATACTCCGGGCTACAGATTAAGCAAAACAACACAAATCTGCGTCAAATAAATAGTAATTAGAAGAAGTTGTAAATATACAACTATTTGACTGGACAAATACCAGCAGTGATGGTAATTTAAACCAGGTTGACCGTTCTAACTAACAATGATGAGAGTATGCTCCAGAGAAGTGAAGTGCAATAACCTTGTGATGGCAGTAGCGTGTGTGTGTGCGCGCTTTCCTGTGAGGGAAAGAGTTATAAGAAAAGTTCAGAGAAAGGCCAGGCAACAGAGAGAAGCCAAAACGTGTATTTGAACTACTGGCGCATGGTGTTCATAACGCTATTTGCACGCAATAAGGCTTGCATGTCAAGTTGCAAAATTGGGCAGAGTACTATAGTATAGTATTATTTTAAAAAAACCTCCCAAAATAATGGATTTCACCCTAATTTCTCATCCTCAACGAGTGCATTGACCCAGGAGGACACGCTCATTAATATATACTGTGAGTAAAGCCGCAGGATCTGGCCCTGCAACTAGCCTTGAACAAGTACTCTTGGGTTTGATTTCTCTGTTTCACTCTATACTTAACGTTTTGACTTTACCTTTGCCACCGTAGCGTGTCTCATTTCGTTCATTTTTACTCATTAATAACGGATTTGCTGCGCAGAGGCCGGATCCAATTCCCCCTGAAATCATTGAGATACCTTTGACTGACTCAGCGATGGATCGGGCCCCAGCCTCTTTGCCTCTGTGGGGCAGAACTTACTCATGTAGCCAACCAGGAGGGTTTAGTCTACTGTTGCTTGCTGAAATGTATATGTGTGTTTGATAAATGCAAACTTTAATTCCATAGCTCCATCTAACCTATCTTGATACAGATACACATATACACAATATTATATATATATATATACTCTGAAACCTCTCTCTCCATATACACTACATGGACATATATATAGATATATATCTCCCTGTAGTGTGTGTGTGTGTATACATATATATATATATATACTACATGGGTATAGACTATATGGATATAAATTAGATTAAATATAGATTAGGTGGCTATACATAGACATAGATTACTTGTGTTTATATAAAATATTCTCTGGCCAGTGTTATACAGGAGATCAGGCTCGACGATCACAATGGTCCCTTCTGGCCTCGGAATCTCTAACATAGACTGTGTGGTTATAATTCAGATAGACACTGTGGGGATAGATTATATGGGGGTAAATTAGGCTAGTTGCAGACTCTGTGACTGTAAAGAGCTGTAGACTAGGGCGCTCTAAATTCGCTGCAGACCGTGGGAAGAGGTTATATGGTCCTGCAGCAGGTATCGACTCGGTGGCTAGAGGGGATGCCCGTGTAACTCGGATCTAGAGGCGCTGGAGGCAGGGAAGCTTTGCACGGGTCGGGAGAACGCAGTCTGGGGGTCCTGTTCCTGCAGGCCGCCTGCTCCCCGTGCGGGCTGCTCCCCCGAGGGGCAGTGAGTCGCAGAGAGCTGGGGGCCGTAATTATTGGAGCCACTCTGTGAGCGGCCGGGGCAGCGGGATACAACGAGCCAGAGCTGAAGAAATGCAGCGGGAGGACAGGACGGTCTGGGTGAGCCCGCCCGGGGCCTCTGCTCCGTAACCTGGGGGCTCAGCCCCCGCTGCGGGCTCCCCGCTGACCGCGAGCCCCAGCCTCCTCCCCTGGGTTTCAGCTGCGGAAGGATCGGGCCCGCGGCCCAAGGGTGGAGCGAGCCTGCGATCGCTGGGCCGGGGGCCGCTGCGAGCTTGGGGCGGTTGAAGCTGACCCGGGCCCGGGCAGGTGCAGCCCCTGGACGAAGCCAGGGGCTCCGCGTCCTTCCGCCCCCCACCAGCGACCTACTGCAGCTTTGCTTCGGTTCAAGGCGCTTCCCGATGTCGCGGCGCCTCTGGCGGCGGGGCTGGAGCAGGGGTACGCGTGCCCCGCCCTCTCCCCCCGAAAACACCCACCCCGCTGTCTGCTCGCTCAGCCTGTGACCTCCCTCCGGTCCTCACTTCGCCTCTTGCCACTGGGCCCAGCCAGGTATCCCTTGCCTCCGCCCCCTATTCCCCCGCCCCCAACACAGGCTCCTGGGCTCCTTGTAACCTAGAGTCCCCTATGAGGAGAGACCCCAGAGTCTTTAGATCTAGGTCAGGGCTCCCCGCGGTGAAAGGCTCTGGCAAAGCAAGGCGAAGAGGAGGAAGGAGCAGAGCATGGGGAGAAAGGGTGTATAATCGGAGCGAGTCCCGCACAACAGCTGGAGAGGCACCAGGGGCCAGCTGACCCCTTTACCAGCCTATTGGAGTAAGGGGGCGTGCAGGAAGGGGTCAGCTGGCCCAGCATCTAACCCACAAAGAAGAAAAACGGTCGAGGACTCGCGGGTAGGATTTTCAAAATAACTAACTGCTCCCATTGAAATCACTGGTGAAACTTCCCTTGATTTTAATGGGAGTAGAATTAAGGCATCGTGGACCGCGTATGATAAAGACCACCCACGGCTCCCATCACTTTTCCTGAGACTTTCCTAGAGTCCAATACATTTTCTGGTCAGGATTTCATTTATTTAGTTGCTGTTACTCATTCTAAATTTTTCAGTCTCTTGATTTCATTTTATGTCTCTCTCCACCTGATTGCCTATTTTGGATTCTTTCCCCACAGCTGTAACAGTTTACCTTTTCCCTAGATGAATCTCTTTATGTCTCTTGGTATTATTCTCCCTCTGTCTTTACTGGTGTTTACAGTTTCACCCAATTCATCTGTTATTTTCATAAGAACACTGTTTACCCCTTCATGCAGATCATTAAAGAAGAAATTAGATAATGTAGGATTTAGTAATACCTAGCACATGTGTAGATAGTCCTTTGCATTTTCAAAGCACTAAAGGGTATTCAAAATGTCCTTTAAAAAATGACTAGGTAAAATATTACCTTCTTACTCAACAGATCTGCTCTCCTCCTATATTCAAAATTGTAACTAAAGAAGTGTGTGCTCCTTGTTAGCCTCGGACAGCTAAACCAGAGGGAATTGTGCTCTATTTCTGTACAAGTGCATCAGCAACAGAATTGTGCTCTAGGTTTCAATCAGTTACATCTATGCAACCAGAGTGAAAGCAATGGTGTTACACACTTGTCACCACAGGCAGACCTGGAAGACAACCTGGTTGCACGGGTATCACTAAGGGAAGAATTTTGCTGCCAGAACCTCTGTTACAGATGACTGTAAACAAGAGGGAAAGAAACCACTTTGATTTCTGGTTCCTAGGTTCCATCTGCAGGGCTCATAGTAAGAGAAAACATCATTTTAATAGTGAACAGTACACATTTGATATGGAAATAACTAAGAGACAACAAACCCAGAACCCATCAATGTCATCTTGATAGTCACTTTTCAGACTAGAACCCCATTTCAACTCATTAATCCTCCAAACAGCCATGTGATGAAGCAAATATTAGTCTCATTTTAGAGATGAGAAAATTGAGGTGGAAAGTTTAATAGCCCTAGCAACTCCAGTTGACGTCCTGAGCACTCACAATTGCCACTGACCTCTGAAAATGAAGCTACAAGCATGAGATTTTCAAAAGCACTCTGCACTGCCTTAGCTCTGCTCCCATTGAAGTCAATGAAAACTGAACTCTTTTGATCATCACACCCCAGATGATTTGTCCACCCCTACATCACAAGCCAGTGGCAGTCACTATTAGACTTTAGGAGTTCCTGACATCTATTCCCATGCTCAAACCACTAGACCACACTGCCACTTAAACTCTGAACAGATGCGTGACTTTCTGTCCTGTCTTTCAGAACTGCCTACTTGTAACAGAACTGCCTACTTTGTCATTCTTCCCTTTATGTTTTGTATTGTTTGAGTGAAGCAACATGATACTTTTGTTTAAACCTAAAACTCAGAAGAAATGCCAGTCCTCCTAGAGGAGCTCCCGTCTTGCTGTTATTGGCTTTGACTGATGTTCAGGTCTTACTATTACTGCGCAAATGTCCTAGTCTTGGAAATCAAAATGGCAGAAAGAGCTGGTGGTGCTTTAAAAAGAACATTAAAAAACATAGGGTGTGGTTCTGTATCACCTCTGGATGTGGAATGCTGGTGAATTCAAGTGGGAGTTCTGCCCACAGAGTACTTACAGAATCTGGCCCATAGGGAATAATTTAGGCCCTGATCATGCAATCAGTTCTATGCAGGCACAGGGCTCCACCTGGGCATAGCTGATTGCCTCACATTCTATTCACATTCAGTGTAATTCTTCCTAAAAGAAAGGATAATTTTGCACTAATTAATAGCAGAACTGTACTAAAAACTGTGATAAAATCTCATATTCTGTCCTTAACTTATCACATTTTAAAAAAATATAGTTATTGCACTTTACCGAGGGCTCCATTTTGGAGGCTCATTCACAAAACATAGATGGTTGTATGCATGACCAGGAAAGCCAAACTTATAGTGTCTGTCCCTTTAATCTTTTCCAGGCATTCGTGTGTGGATCTGCCAGTGGGTGAAATTATTAGCTCTGTTTCAACTCAGAGTTTCCAGCTAATGCACCTCTTGAGGAGAGAGTGTTGGGGGTTCCAGAGGAGGTGGGTGGGGAAGTGAGGCATCTGAACCATTGATTCTCAGAATCAGTGGGGAAAGAAGCACTCAGCCAGCAGAGGAGCTATCTATCCACAGTTCTGTCCAACCTTCCTATCCTCCTGGGAACATAGGTACTCCAGGAGTCATGTTGCCATTAGCTGTCCTGCCTATAGTTGTGCAAAATCACCAAGAGGGGTGCAGGTGCAGAGTGGAAATTAGTGCTGCCAGGATCAGCATTAATTCCATGTGGATATCCACATGGGTAACCAGCCACTCTTTAGTACCCTCCAAAGCATGTTTTTCTTCCTCCCCTTCTCTTGATTCACAGACCCACCAGCCTAGTGGCCAAGTTGCTTCCTCAGGCTCTTGTGTGTGGCAGGGAGCATGTAGAAGTGTCAATCCTTCTCTTTCCTGTCATCACCCACTCTTCCTCTGCAATCCCCTCTTCCTGCACAGGTGGAAAAGGTGTACCAGCGTCAGTGTTTGACCCATGCATACGTATACTATGTATATGTGTGTATATATATATATATACACACACACACCCTCTGTAGCCCCTGCAATACATCTTAGATCGATGCTTAGACAAATGGAATCTCTAATTTCTTTCACTGGACATAATATACCAACTGCAAATAGTATTCTCTGGAGTTCAGCCTTGTTTGTTCTGTTGCTTCTTACCAAGACAGGATCATCTTTTAAATGATTTGATTAAGACTTGGAACATGTTCCCTTGCACCCATAAATAAGGCTAAGATTTTGTCATGGTTATTTTAGTAAAAGTCACGGACAGGTCACGGGCAATAAACAAAAATTCACAGAAGCTGTGATCGGTCTGTGACTTTTGCTGCTGCGGCTCCATGGTTTCCCCTGCCACCGTGGTGGCTGGGAGCTGTCGGGTTCCCCCTCTGGCCACGGCAGGTGGAAGCTGCAGGGGGTCCCCCTCTGCCAATGGTGGCTGGGAGCAGCAGGGGGGCCATATTTCCCAAAGAGAAAAGGGGACACCCCCAGCTGCTTGCCCGAGGCATCCCCCTTCCTTTCCCCTGCATGAGGCTGTCTCCATCACTGGAACCCTGAGGAGGGCCCCCTCAGGAATCTGTCACCTGCCCCTGGAACCTTGCAGGGGACCCCCTGTTGCCTATTGCTGCTGTCGCCGGAACCCTACCGGGGTCCTGCTGGCTGCAAGCTCCAGTCCTGCAGCCCCTGGGGCTGAAGCAGACAGTGTCATGGAGGTCGCTGGAAGTCACGGATTCGTTGACTTCCATGACCTCTGTGACATAAATGTAGCCTTACCCATAACTGAAGCTTCATCGCACAAGCTGCAATATAGGAGAGCATCTGAGACACTCATGGCCAAAGGGATATTTTGAGTGACTGAAGCTCATCCTCAGAATTCTTCATCAGGGAAGTTCCAAGATCCAGTGTGTTTTCCTGAAGCACCATGAGGGATGTGAGAAGAGGGTGGTGAATTTCAGAGGCATTCCACAGACAAGGTTGGTCACACAAAAAGTAAAGGTCCGTAGACTTGCCAAATAACTGCAAAGGATCCATGAACAGAGAAGGGCCCCTGTGCAGAGATCTCACTCTTCTCAGGTGGAATAGGGGCTGTAAGCTACTTCCACAGCCACATTCCCACCTTCTCAGTCACCAAGGGGAGGAGGGTTCTAAGATCTCTAAGTGGGGAAGGTCTGAACCCAGGGAATGAATCCCTCACAAGAAGTCAAGAAAACTTAATCGACATGGGGTGAAAGGAAAAGTACTGCCGCGCATTAAAAACTGGCCAAGAGACAAGAAATAGGGATCAGTTTTGAACATGGCAAAAGGTTAATAGAGGCTGCCCCAAAGGCGTTGTTTAATATATTCATTAGAGAACTGGAAGAGGGGTGGTGTAGCGCAGCGATGACTCACTGGTGTGGCACCTCCTGCTGGTTATCCTGGGAATTAGCTTGATTCCAGCTTGGAGTACCCTCTGCTGACTCGCCTGTCTTTGGCCCCATGTCTTTCCCGGACCCTGGAGTTCTGCTCCCAGCAGTCCCCACATCCTGGGTTGCCCCTCCCTGGGGAACCCCCAATTCTCTATCCCCACCTTGCCTCAGTGGCTACTGCCAGTCATCATCTAGCCCCCACTCACTGGGGCAGACTGCAGTGTAATGGCCACTCATCATTGGTAAGGGGTTAGGACCAGCTGCCTCTGCCTATTCCCAGGCTGCACCTCTGTAGCCCCAATACCCTCTTTAGGCCTTGCACAAGGCCTGCAGCCTGGGGAATTACCAGGCTGGAGCTCCCCAGCTCCTTTTGCCTTTTCCCCAGCAGAACTCTACCTCAGATACCCTTCTCTCTCCAGAGCTAGAGAAAGACTCACTCAGCTCCTGGCTCACAGCCCCTTTATAGGGCCAGCTGTGGCCTGATTGAGGCATGGCCCCAGCTGTGGCTGCTTCCCCAATCAGCCTAGCCTTTCACAGGAGCGGGGTAACTGCCCTGCTACAGGTGGACAGCAAAGTGGCAAGTTTTTCAGCTGACTCTAAATTATTTGAATGATCAAGACTACAGAAGATTCTGAGGAACTTCAGCAGGACCGTATACATCTAGATTAATGGGTCATATGAAAGACAGTGTTGACAAAGGCAAGATAATGCACATTGCAAGGAATGGTTTGAGCCTTTCTGGGTTCTGAATTCAGTGTAACCACTCCAGAAAAAAGACCTGGATGTTATTGTGGGCAGCCCGATGAAAACCTCAGCTAAATGTGCAGCGGTGTTCTAAAAAGGAAACAAAAAGTACAAATGGATGAAGAATGGGATAGAAAATAATACTGAAACTATTATAACACCATTTTATAAATTGATGTTCTGCCCTCACTTGGAATATTGTGTTCAGTTCTGGTCACACCATATTAAGAAAGGAGTAGTGGAAACAGAAAGGGTTCAGAGAGAAACAACAAACGATCAGAGACTTTTTTATGAGGGGAGATTGAAAAGACTGATATCATTTAGTTTAGGGCGGAAATCAGAAGGACCTTAGTCTTGAAAGTTTTTCCCTGTGGGTGGACGTTAGGGCTCCCCAAGGACACAGGGGTTCACTCACATGGAGCAGTTGTTAGGATGAGGCCCTAAGAGGCAGCATTATAGAAGTACACAAAATAACCAATGATCAGGTGCTCTTATCTATCTCTTCGGAGAATTCAAGAACAAGGCAATATTCAATGAGACAGAAAGGTGACAAATTTACAATTGATGAAAAGAATTGGTTTTAAAAACAGTGACTAATTAATCGGTGGAGTTCATTGCCACAACACATCACTGAGGCCAAAAGTTTCAAAAGTGACAGGTGATATTGAGTGCCCAACTTGAGACACTTGAAAGAGGTCGGATTTTCAATAAATGCTGAACACCCATCCCCTCTGAGGTATCTCAAGGTGGGCACCCAAAACTTGAGGTACGCAATATCACTAGAGACTTCTGAAAATCTCCACCTAAGAGTTTAGTAGGATTCAGGAGGGGCTAAGATGTTTATATGGATAATGAGTACATGCACAGTGACCGCTGGTAGGTTAAATACATTTTTTAAAATCAGCAACATACCATATCAGGCATAAATCACCCACTAACTGATGAGATATAGGAAGCAGATTCCCATCTGAGCATTACTGGGTTGTTTCAGCTTCATTGGAAGCACATGGTATTAGCTAATGTCAGAGACAGAATATCAGACTCAATGAATCACTGGTTTGATCTAACTCCTGTGTTTCTAGGCATTGGCTGGGTGGGACCAGGTGGCTTGAGGGGAAGTGCACCTTGTTAACCCACATATCCTGCACAAACACAAGGGGAAGGTGAATACAAGCAGAGGTTGTATTTACTTCAGAAACCTCTCCATGTTAGTGATGCCCAAGAGCAGGTGCAGCAATGGAGGCTCCTGCAAAGAGGCTCCAACAGAGCTGTGTGGCCAGGAAGTGGTGGGGCAGCACTGGGGACCCACACCTCGATTCTCAAAGGTATTTAGGCTCCTAACTTCCATTGATATCAATAAAAATTAGGAGCCTAAATACCATGGAGGATCTGAGCCCCAGAGCCAAATGGAGGCACAGGGTCTCAGTGTCAATGCCGCCTGTGGATCATGAGGCTTGGGAGGTGGAACCACAGCTTGTTCTATGCCCCTTGCACAGAGTTTATTTCCCCTCTTAACCTTCTTCTGTGGGTTTTTGTCATGGGAAGTGGTGATCTGGTCCTGTCTCCAGTTTGTTACATTATGGCTACAAATCTGCACTGGTTGCCACCTATGAGATTGGCAATTGCTTCCATTCACTAGGCTACACGCTATCTCTGGTCCACAGCACAGTTCCTACATAGAAGAAAAACAATGGACTGAAGGCAGCATATGGCTGGTTTTTTGGCTCAAAAACTGTCTGTTTCAAACAGCAGCATGCAAATAACTTCTCATGTTAGCAAAAACAATGAGGAGTCCTTGTGGCACCTTAGAGACAAATTTATTTGGTAATAAGCTTTCGTGGGCTCTAACCCACTTCATCAGATGCATGGAGTGGAAAATACAGTAGGCAGGTATAAATATACAGCACATGAAAAGATGGGAGTTGCCTAACCAAGTGTGGGATCAGTGCCCCTCTCCATGTACATTGGCCAAACCAGACAGTCTCTATGCAAAAGAATAAATGGACACAAATCAGACATCAAGAATTGTAACATTTAAAACCAGTAGGAGAGCACTTCTATCTCCCTGGACACTCAATAACAGGCTTAAAAGTGGCCATTCTTCAACCAGAAAAAAATTCAAAAACTGACTTCAATGAGAAACTGAAGAACTGGAATTAATTTGCAAACTTGACACCATCAAATTAGGCCTGAATAAAGAGTGGGAGTGGTTGGGTCACAACAAAAAATAATTTTCCCTCTGTTGATACTCACACCTTCTTGTCAACTGTCAACAACCACTCTAATTGAATTGGCCTCATTAGCACTGACCCCCCACTTGGTAAGGCAACTCCCATCTTTTCTTGTGTTCTGCATTTATACCTGCCTCCTGTATTTTCCACTCCATGCATCTGATGAAGTGGGTTGTAGCCCATGAAAGCTTATGTCCAAATACATTTGTTAGTCTCTAAGATGCCAGAAGGACTCCTCGTTGTTTTTGCTGATACAGACTAACATGGCTACCACTCTGAAACCTGTTCTCATGTTCTGAGGCTGAAAAAGGTTAAGGATGGGACAGGTACTGTCTGAACATGCTTCTGATACAGAACTACTCTGTCCTTAAATCTGAATATCCTTGTTGATGTGGGTTCAATCAAATCTCAAAGGCCCAATCTTGTATTTTTCTTGTCTACCAGAACTCTCACTGAAATAAAAAAGAGATGTGTATACTAGAGGATTGCAGGATCAGATGGGACCATTTATGATATCTAAAATAGCTTTATAAAAATGGGTTTATTTTGTTCATTTTTAAAAGCACATTGTAACCAGAATATTGCCATGGGCAAAGTTCTCTCTTAATCAGAAAGGCGTGGTGGCAAGCATAGCATGTTCCTCACATTTATGTACAATACAATACACTATTATCAGTATTGCACCATTATGTAGTTTATATAATTTCTTCTGGCACCGATTACAGTGCGATCAGCAGGGTTGCTGATCGATACATTCAGTGGCTCTTTGCACAGTGAAACTATTGATTAGGCTTTTACAGAATTATGATCTTATATAAAATGAATTGTCAAGCTTGCCTGTTTCGGGGGGTCAGATTCTGATTATTTATGCCAGTTTGAAACTGAAGTAACTATTGACTTAGTGGAGTCACTCCTGATTTACACCAGTGCAAGTGAGATCAGAATAAGGCCCACCTTGTCTTTGGGCAAATTCTGATTCAATTAATTGAATTAAGGATAGCAAGTTTTGGTCCATCTGAAGTGACCTTTGAAGGTAGAAGTTGTATGGGGGCCTCTGGTCTCGTATGCCTTTAAAGTGAAATGTCCTAATCATTTTAAGAATAATTGGCATAGTTCAGAAGTGGGCAAACTATGGCCTGCGGGCCACATCCGGCCAGCGGGATCCTCCTGCCCGGCCCCTGAGCTCCTGGCCCGGAAGGCTTGCCCCCGGCACCTCCCCTGCTGTTTCCCCTCCCCCGCAGTGCCATGCTCTGGGCGGCGGGGCTGCGAGCTCTTGCTGGGCAGCGCAGCTGCAGAGCCCGGCCTGACCTGGTGCTCCATGCTGCGCGGTGGGGTGGCTGGCTCCAGCCGGGCGGCACGGCTGCCTGTCCTGGTGCTCTGGGCGGTTCAGCTGTAGGACTGCCAGCCATCAGTGCTCCAGGCAGCGTGGGAAAGGGCCAGGGAGCAGGGGGTTGGAGAGAGGGTAGGGGAGCTCGGGGTGGTGGTCAGGGGGTGGGGGTCTGGATAGGGGTCGGGGCGGTCAGAGGGTGGGGAACAGGGGGGTTGAATGGGGGCAGGAGTCCCAGGGGGCAGTCAGGAAGGAGAGGGGGTTGGGTGGGGTGGCGGGGGGCAGACAGGGACAGGGGTTCCGGGGGCAGTCATGGAGAAGGGGTGATTGGATGGGGCAGGGGTCCCGGGGGGGGGCAGTCAGGAATGAGAGGAGGGGTTGGATGGAGCAACGGGGGGCAGTCAGGGGTAGAAGTTCCAGGGACGATCAGGGAGCAGGGGTGTGTGTGGATGGGGCAGGGATCCTGGGGGGGCCGACAGGGAACAGGGCGTGGTTGGATGGGGCAGGAGTCCTGGGAGGGCCATCCGGGGTGAGAAGCAGGGGGGGTCGGATATGGGGTGGGGGCCAGGCCATGCCTGGCTGTTTTGGGAGGCACAGCCTCCCCTAAGCGGCCCTCCATACAATTTCAAAAACCCGATATGGCCCTCAGGCCAAAAAGTTTGCCCGCCCCGGCATAGTTGAATTAATATACAGTAAGGATCAAATTAATCCCTTAATTGATAAACAGAACGCCCATTGTCATTAGGCGTTGAAATCATGGATGCAGGCCAAATATGGGCTTCATTTTGTACCATATTGCATGAAAAACTCATAAAAATTGTATATTTTCTGGTGTTTGTTTTTAATATTTTTTGTTCTTAAAAAATGGGCATAAAAATGTCAGCTGACATCAAGAACTAATCTCCTGGTTTTGCTCCAAGTTTTGGGAAGGGAAAAGGAAATCTGAAAAAAAACATATGTTTTTTTACCAGCTCAGTAAATGTCTATAGATTACATTTTTTATGTATGTGTATGAAAAATCTGCGTACACCGAGCTGAAAAGTTACAGTCTCATAAATTTTCAATAGCCAAAATAATAGAGGGTGTATAGATGTAGAACAGAAAAAAGGAAATATTATTGATATAATGAAAATAAAGGGCCTGATTCTCCTCCAACTTACATCGCTTTTACACAGTTGTATGTCCATTGACATCAATGGTGTTATTCTTGATTTACGCTAGTGTTAATAAGTGCAGAATTAGGTCCAAATAGTATATATACCCATTTGCTTTTATACATACATATGTATTTTGGTTTGTTAATATATAGACAGCTCAATTCACTTGAAGGGAAACCTGGGCTGTAATTCCTTTCTTGTGGAGAAAGAATTCCTTTCTTATCTTTGAAAACTCGTGGCGAACGGGGGAAGTCCCGGATGACTGGAAAAAGGCTAATGTAGTGCCAATCTTTAAAAAAGGGAAGAAGGAGGATCCTGGGAACTACAGGCCAGTCAGCCTCACCTCAGTCCCTGGAAAAATCATGGAGCAGGTCCTCAAAGAATCAATCCTGAAGCACTTACATGAGAGGAAAGTGATCAGGAACAGTCAGCATGGATTCACCAAGGGAAGGTCATGCCTGACTAATCTAATAGCCTTCTATGATGAGATTACTGGTTCTGTGGATGAAGGGAAAGCAGTGGATGTATTGTATCTTGACTTTAGCAAAGCTTTTGACACGGTCTCCCACAGTATTCTTGTCAGCAAGTTAAAGAAGTACGGGCTGGATGAATGCACTATAAGGTGGGTAGAAAGCTGGCTAGATTGTCGGGCTCAACGGGTAGTGATCAATGGCTCCATGTCTAGTTGGCAGCCGGTGTCAAGTGGAGTGCCCCAGGGGTCGGTCCTGGGGCCGGTTTTGTTCAATATCTTCATAAATGATCTGGAGGATGGTGTGGATTGCACTCTCAGCAAATTTGCGGATGATACTAAACTGGGAGGAGTGGTAGATACACTGGAGGGCAGGGATAGGATACAGAGGGACCTAGACAAATTGGAGGATTGGGCCAAAAGAAATCTGATGAGGTTCAATAAGGATAAGTTGCAGGGTTCTGCACTTAGGACGGAAGAACCCAATGCACAGCTACAGATTAGGGACCGAATGGCTTGGCAGCAGTTCTGCAGAAAAGGACCTAGGGGTGACAGTGGACGAGAAACTGGACATGAGTCAGCAGTGTGCCCTTGTTGCCAAGAAGGCCAATGGCATTTTGGGATGTATAAGTAGGGGCATAGCGAGCAGATTGAGGGACGTGATCGTTCCCCTCTATTCGACATTGGTGAGGCCTCATCTGGAGTACTGTGTCCAGTTTTGGGCCCCACACTACAAGAAGGATGTGGATAAATTGAAGAGAGTCCAGCGAAGGGCAACAAAAATGATTAGGGGTCTGGAACACATGACTTATGAGGAGAGGCTGAGGGAACTGGGATTGTTTAGTCTGCAGAAGAGAAGAATGAGGGGGGATTTGATAGCTGCTTTCAACTACCTGAGAGGTGGTTCCAGAGAGGATGGTTCTAGACTATTCTCAGTGGTAGAAGAGGACAGAACGAGGAGTAATGGTCTCAAGTTGCAGTGGGGGAGGTTTAGGTTGGATATTAGGAAGAACTTTTTCACTAAGAGGGTGGTGAAACACTGGAATGCGTTACCTAGGGTGGTGGTGGAATCTCCTTCCTTAGATATTTTTAAAGTCAGGCTTGACAAAGCCCTGGCTGGGATGATTTAGTTGGGGATTGGTCCTGCTTTGAGCAGGGGGTTGGACTAGATGACCTCCTGAGGTCCCTTCCAACTCTGATATTCTATGATTCTATGATTCTATGAAAGTCCACCTGAAAAGGAGAATGGGGAGATCACAGAAATACATGGGGACTAAAACCTCCACTCTCCAGGGGACCCAGAGCTGGTTGTCCCAACCAAATAGTGGATGGTGCTGGGCAGAGAGGGAACATGGATAGGATGCTCAGGAGAACTGATCCAGTCCATTTCCAGGACAGCTGGTGGGTTCCTGCGGAGATATGGCTCTGAATTAAAACTTCCTTCCCCTGCCAGATTCCAGCACCTTGCTCTGGAGATAACTTCTCCTCCGTCTCAAATGAACTGGTCAGACCCGGCACAGAAGGAATCAAATTCCAACCTTCTGACCCAGCAGGAGTGAACCAAGTCCATTGTAATTAAAACAACAAAAAGCCCCAATGCACAAAAATTGTTGTGTGCTTATAAGTATTTTAAAGCAATCCCTTTTTTAATCTGGAGCTGAGCAAACAAAAAAAGAGCACTAACAAATAAAAAAAAATCTCACTGAGGTCAGTATATCTACTTTTGACATTCTATAACAGTGATCTCTTTGCAGAGCACTTAGTCAGCCTAGAAAGCCACAAAGTCCTGGGAGGGCATCCTGACCTCTCTTTGTTTGGCCTGTGACATTGCATCCTCACAACACAATGTCATCACGTATTCAGGCAAAGCAATGAAGCAAACGTTGCAATGCAATGTCAAGTGCACACTTCATGGTTACTTTGTGGCTCTCTGGGATGCCATTCCAAATAATATCTCCTATAGTTCTCCACTCTCCAGATGCTTGAAGGGACAATGAATGACCCAATCCATTACTCAGTATGCATTACACTGTTTCAGTGTGTCAAGCGGCAACAGAAGCACTCTGTGGTAAGTACTCTGGCTAACGTCAGTTTTGCAACTTTAATATGGGCATCAGGGGTTCAATCCAACTCCCATTTAAATCTACCATTGACTTTGGTGAGAGTTGGCAAGGGCTCTCCATGCCCGGAACAACCACATGGTGCATTTCCCCTACTACTGTTTTGCAAATCTGTGTATAAATTATTCCCTCTCAGTGGAAAGAGGATGCAGGGGAGGATTGTTTCAGGTATGGGGTATATACTTTACAGATGAACCACAATCAAAACACCAGATCTGAACATCCCCAAAGTTTGCGGTATTCAACATTTGGATCCAAATTGTGAGTCCTGAGCACATCATTTATGTATTTATATAGAGACAACTAGAGGTGAAATATTATTGTTGTTCTTGTTTTAACCTCAGAAATAAAACAGAATTTACAATTAAACAGTTAAACCTTTGATTACTTTGTATACATTAGGTAAAAAACTCACACAGGGCCCAACCCTGCCCTTTAATGAAATTGCAAGGATCTCTATCCTGTACAGGAAAATGCCTGTCTGGGGTGGAAAGCTCAAAGCCTATTCCTCATGCTAGTACATTAAGAAATGTGAGGACCTTGGGAAGACTGCAGGAAGATGGAGCTAGATCAGTCACAGATCTGGAGTTACTAATTTTTTTTGTATGACATCCTATGCTGTCTAACCATATTCATATAGCTGATTTCTGGGGGTGAGGGGTGGGGAATGGGCAGCAATCCCATAATTCCTTACTAGGAGGTTGGGTACCTGGGTGACATGCACACAGAGTGACACCAACATTGGGCAATGCATTCTGGGGTGTCCTACCACAGCTAGGAGGAAAGAGAACAAGTTACACAGACACAGTCAGGGAGTCTTGTCCCAAGTGAAAAAGCAGCGTGCCAGCCTGGTTACAGGATGCCAAACATGCCAGTCTAGGACAAACACTGTTATATCTGCCATGGTTACTAGACACGCAAATAATATTTAAAGCCAGTTATGTCAATACCTGGTTACAAACTCAAGGTATGTCTAGACTGCAATCAGGTGGTGTGTTTGCAGCACATGTAAAGATACCTGAGCTAGCTTTGATCTAGCTAGATTTAGCTGGATCAAAGGTAGCTCGAGTAACAATATCAGGGAAGCTATGGCAGTATAGACATTGGCCGCTCGAATGTGTACTCAGGGTC
This sequence comes from Caretta caretta, assembly GCF_965140235.1. NCBI lineage: Eukaryota > Metazoa > Chordata > Testudines > Cheloniidae > Caretta > Caretta caretta. The sequence goes on from NC_134209.1 coordinate 26,329,909, forward strand.
CTCAGTGGGTGGGTGCCACCAAGGCTTTGCTGCTAGCTTGGGGATGTTTACATGTGCTGCAATCACATCTCTTGATTGCAGTGTAGATATACCCTGCCTCAGTTAAAAGTTCTAGTGAGTCATGAGCCTAAGGGCTGAGCCTTCCACCTCAAGAAGTAGTTATAATAGTTTGTAAGCCCATTAGGAGTCCGAGGGTCAGTGCCCGCAATTCCGAGTCAAGTTGTTAGATCAGCGATGTCCTGAAGCTTTGCAAAGAAGGAGATCCATTTCTTGGTTCAAACAAATCTGAATAGGCCTGAAACTTTACACCTGTCTGCCTGTCCAAAATTTCCCTGGAGACACCCAATATTATGAATAGGATGAACAGAACACCCATCTGTACATTTCATTGGCTTCAATGGGATATAAGCACACGCTTAATGGTTTTGCTGAGTTAGTGATGGGATTCCCTATGTGCTCAGGTGCTTTGCTGAATTGGGGCCCAAGTCCTCAAGTATGAGATTTCAGTAGAAAAAGAATTGAGCCCAGTATATCTCTCAGCTTTCAAAGGCCCAAATATGGCCATATACCTTGATCCTTTACTCAAAGAAGGAATTCAGATACCCTGGTGACAGACAGAGTAGTTCCATGGAAGACAATAGGGAAAGGGAAAAATAAATTTTATTCCCTTAGGGCCAGATTCTGCCATTCTTAGTCAAACTAAATAGTGCATTATTCCACAAAACATCCCATTGAAGTCAGTGGGAATGCTTGCTGAGTAGGATTCTACTCAATGTAAGTAAGTGTATTAAAATCTGACCCATACGAATCTTAAGAAGACATGGAATATATTCCTTTAGCATAATTATATTTGCTGTAACTTTGTTTCCATAGTGCAATATACCAGTAAGTAAGGAGGTACGGTTTCATTTTGGATAAAATGGGGCAAAATTTAAAATGCTTTATTTTCACTGCTTTTCCCTTTAGCCAAATTTAATCCGCCCTAGTTTTGCATATGTTAAAATGAGAGACATACCCAAATAGGGTGTCTTGAATGGACACACTAATGTTATCCAGCTCGATAAGCCCTGCCAAAAAAAAAAAAAAAAAAAGATTTTGACCTTGTGCATGCGTCTCCAGCTCCGAAGTAACTACACTTCCTCTGAATCAGAATGTGTCATCCAAAATGCAGATCAGTTCTACTCCTGTATTTCTGGTGCAAATCCTTTATAACAATAAATGTGAGAGACTAAATTTGTGTGAACTGGAGGGAAATTTGGGTCTGAAATAAGGGACATCACTGAAAACCAGGGACAGCTGAGATGTATTTGGCCAAGAGGTCTCCTAACAGGATACAAATAATTGCTTTGATGGCATGACACAGTGTCAGTGAGCCATATGGTTGAAATGATTGGCCTCTGCTGGTTTGTGTCATAGCCGACTTTGAACAGAACAGAGTTTGTTGGGTTTTTTTGGTGTGTTCATAGGAAGAGAGGTCTGTTAAGTTTAACAGAGATATAGGCTATTGTATGGGCATTTAGCCCTGATCCGACAAAGACTTATGCGTATACTTAACAGTATATACATGAATAGTCCCAGTCACATCAGTGGACTACTCGTATGTTAAAGGTTACGTACATTCGTAAGTTTTTGTGGGATCGGGACCCAACAAAAGACATTCTCTGCATTTCTAATGATCATGTGTCAGTTATCTGAAAGATGACTTAAGGTTTTAAAACAATCTTAAGACATATATAAATAAATGCACATTTCCAATAAGCAAAGCAGTAAACAATCAAATGTGAAATTATTGCGTAAACCAAGGACGATGGGGTTTTTCAAAAGGAAACTACGATTTCTTTTTGTCAGAGTGATCTGAAAAGTATTGTGATTTATTCTGGGATTTCTGTCATCCTAGGTATTTTGGAAATATTTGCTGTGTCTCAGGGGATTGTAGGAATACGAGGAGTTTTCAGCAACAAATTTTTAGCGATGTCAAAAAAAGGAAAACTCCATGCAAGTGTAAGTAAAAACTGAATTACCAGTATATATTGTTTGTTAAAGGCATTGTGGCAACTTCACATGTACCCGGTAGCAAAAGCGGTTTTCCTGGGGCTCAATCCTGTAAGGTGCTCAGCACCCGCATACTGTGCTGAGTGCCCTCAACCTCCATGACCTCAATGAGGAGTGCCTTTCAGGATGGAGCCATAGGTAGGTAAAAAACAGACAATTAGATGACAGGTAGATATAAAAATTGGAAGCTCTGGATAATATTTATTACATTTTTACCAAATAATTTTATTTTTTGGCAATCAGATTTCTGTCTTCAAAACAGTAGGCTCTTTGTTCAATAATGTCTTCTCATTAGAGAAAGGAAGTAGATTTTCACAGTTAGTTTTATCCATGTGTTTCCTTAAGAAAAAGATGAGGAGACACAGAACTGGGGTCAGATCCTATGTTTGTTGAAACAGATGGAAATTAAGATGCAGACTTGACACTTGAGCTCAGTTTGCTCCGAGGGCATATGATGGAATGGAGACATCCCAGTTGTAATAGCATGTAATACCACGCAGAGGGAGAAAGAAAAGGAAAGAAGAGAAAATACTATGTCCCCAGTTCAAGCAGGTATCCCTATTCAGAAAAGCTAGGTCACTGAGGGGCCTGTATTTTAACCTGGAGTATGTGTTTGACCTTAAGCGCACCCTTTAACTTATCCTCATGCTTAGATGCTTTCTTTACCTGGGGCCACCATGCACTAATCCCCTTACCGTTAGTCCCTGATTTGGGGGCTAGTGATTGTTGCAGAATACAGCACACAAGTGCGCATAGCCCTTCCTTCTACCACTTTCCCAAATTCCTCATACAGCCACATAAGTATTAAGTGGCCCCTCTTGTCCCACTGAATATAATGGCAAAACTCTTATTGATTTCAATGGGAGCAGGAGCAGGTCTCTGCTGATTGCCCTTTTGCAATGTGCCGTGTGACCTTAATTTCCATCGACTTCAGTGAAAACTATGAGAGTTGAGGGCACTCGGCACCTTACAGGATCAGGCCCTAGTAATGTAAGCTGTGAGATTTCAACAAAATACAGACTCCCAAAGTGAGAGCATTATTTCTATTTTTTAAATCAGAGTAACATTTGACTATTTAATTTCATTTAAAAAAATATTTTCCCCTTTTGTTTTTCTACATATTGGTTATATTATAGGTTCCAATATGCTTTCCCAGATATCTATAACCTTTTTAAAAATCAAGGATATTCTGTCCTTTTTGCTTTTGCTATTATTGGGGACAAGGGAATGTTTATTAATGTAACAAATCATAACATTTACTCTGCTGATGTAAAAATAACACTTCCTAAAATGTATATATCCTAATGGGTAAGTCCTAAAAAAAGAAAATTTCTTTAACACAGAGGTGTCATACAAACAACCTGTGATCTGGATTCAGCCTAGATGATGCATTTATGTGACCCACATAGTAAATCCAGAATCTGAAGAATCTAAGCTTTTATTTTAACAAAAAGCAAGTTTCTAGCTCTCAAGGTTGTGAAGAAAATCTCCCAAATAAAAAGCAAGTGTTACAGAACCAATTACACTGCCTGAGCCTGCAGACAGCCTGAAATGTTTAGAGGTCTGAACCCCCACAGCCTCCCATTAATTTCACTGATTTGTTAACTCTGAAACCTAATGCCAGTCTAAGCATTTCATTGCTTATTTTAGCAATTGGAATGGGGTTGGGAGTGTAACCTACAAGTGAAGAGAAGGGAATTGGGAGTTAGTGCAGGGAGGGAAATACAGAGGGAAGAAAAAAGGAGAGACACAAAGTCAGGGAAGAGGAAGAGAAGCATACAGAAGAAGATAGAGAAAGAAGAGACATTTAGAGCAGAAGTAATGGTGATCTTAAAGGGAGCAGATTTTCCCTTTGACTAATACTGACTGCAAGGACAAGGTATCGAACAAATAATAAAGAACAATAATGACTACAAGTGTAGTTTTTTACCTAAAGAACACATTGTATGTACAAATCTCCCATCACAATCAGTGGGAGATTCATAGTGGATTGAAAGGAGTCTTCAAATTTTACCCCATTCAACTGACAATTATTTAAAAAATGAAATTCATAGATTCCAAGGCCAGAAGGGATCACTGTGATCATCTAGTCTGACCTCTTGTATAACCCAGGCCAGAGAACTTGCTTCAAATAATTCTTAGAAAAATATCCCATCTTGATTTAAAAATTGTCAGAGATGGAGAATCCACCACAACTCTTCATAAATTGTTCCAATGGTTATTTACTCTCACTGTTAAAAAATGTATGCCTTATTTCCAGTCTGAATTTGTCTAGCGTCAGCTTCCAGCCATTGGATCATGTTATACCTTTCTCTGCTAGATTGAAGAGCCCATTATTAAATATCTGTTCCCCATGTAGGTACTTACAGACTATAATCAAATCACCCCACAACCTTCTCTTTGTTAAACTAGATAGATTAAGCTCCTTGAGTCTATCACTATAAGATAGGTTTTCGAATCCTTTCATCCTCATGGCTTTTCTCAGAACCCTCCCTCTCCAATTTTTCAACGTCCTTCTTGAATTGCAAACACCAGCACTGGACACAGGATTCCAGGAGCAGTCGCACCAGTGCCAAATGCAGAGGTAAAATAACTTCTCAGCTCCTTCTCGAGCTTCCCCTGTTTATGCATCCCAGGATCGCATTATCCTTTTGGCCACAGCGTTGCATTGGGAGCTTATGTTCAGCTGATTATCCACCATGACCCCCAAATCTTTTTCAGCGTTACAGCTTCCCGGGATATCATATAAGTGTGGCCTACATTCCCCCATCATATAAGTGTGGCCTACATTCTTTGTTCCTAGATGTACACATTTACATTTAGCTATATTAAAATGTATATTATATGCTTGTGCCCAGTTTACCAAGTGATCCAGATCACTCTGCACTGGTGACCTGTGCTCTCCATTATTTACCACTCCCCCATAGTTTTGTGTTATCTGCAAACTTCATCGGGGATGTTTTCTCCCAGGTCACTGATAAAACTGTTAAATAGCGTAGGACCAAGAACCAGTCCCTGCGGGACCCCACTAGAAACACACCAACTCAGTTGATTCCCCATTTATGATTACATTTTGAGAACGAAGTTTTTAATCCATTTAATGTGTGCCATGTTAAGTTTACAGTGCTCCGGTTTTTTAATCAAAATGTTGGTCGTACCAAGTCAAACGCCTTGTAGAAATCTATGTGCCTGACATCAACACGAGTACCTTTATCAACCAAACCTGTATGCTCATCAGATTTGACCCTCTCCCCAAAATGAGTCTGACACGTCTGCTGTAAGGAGACCAAATCCACTGGTAAGGGCTTCTAGCAAGGTAACAAGGCGGGGCTCACAGCAGCAGAGCTCCTTCATTTAAGCCTGATGGGGGCATCAAGCGAAACGTATGTTTTGTATCTGACTCTTTGTCACTGTGCTCTCTGAACTGAATGAAAAGGCAAGAAGAAACACATTAATAACTGACTGCTGGGAGCTGATTCACCACTGGGCTGCTGCAGACAATAGCAACAGGGTGCAGCAGTGCCTTGAGCTTGCCATTGCATTTTACAGAGGACTACAGGATATCATAGGTATTTATATGGTTCCCACCACTGTACTGTTTGAGCACCTCACCATCATTAATGTATTTATTCTCCCACTACCCCTGTGAGGTTGGAGAGTGTGATTATCCCCATTTTACCTACGGGGAGCTGAGGCACAAGGAGGCTAAATGACTTGTTCAAGGCTGCACAGAAAGTCTGTGGCAGAGGAGGGACTTAGACCCAGGTCTCCAAAGTCCTACGTTAGTGCCATACTCACTGGAGCATCCTTCTCCACTGCTCTGCCACCATTACTCCCACTGAGAAGTCCTTGACTGCATGGGGAGATGTATTGATTTCGGCAGGATGACAGAGCAAGGTATTACTGAACATGAGTAAGAATGACCAAAGTGTGTCAGGCCAGCCAGGGTCTTCCCACAGCCAGAATACCCACGAGTTCTGCTAATCCAGAGGCCAAAATTTAAAGCTGGTCTTCCCTTAGTAGATGGCAATGGTATCACCACTTGGCATCACAAGGTGGGGCAAACTCTTGGCTGAGAGCAGCTGCCTCAAGGGGAATACCAAGTGCCTGCATGCCACACTCCATCCTGAGGCACAAATCAAGCCCTGGTTTTTATTGTCATTTATAAGATAGGCTGCCTAGCACCTACAGGCATAAACATGATTATTCTCTTTTTATTTAATCATCATGCAATAGGAAAATTCAGCATGCTCTAGGAAAAATATGCTGAATAAAACCATTCCTCTCTAAGAGGGATGGCCTTTTGCTTTAAGTAAAACACAGGTGCTTTGTAAAAAGAAGAGTCTTCAGAAAAGAAAGATAAAGGCACCTACAATTACCATAATAGGTTTTCCTTAACTGCAGCTTCAATGTTAAGAGGATGTCGAAAATAACACTTTTGTATAAATCTCAGGACAGTCAAGTAACTACTGGCTAGATTATGCTTAAGAATCTGTTCTTTTCAGTGGCATCCAATACCTTCATTATTCCGTTTTAAGTTTTGATTTATGTCCCGGCATTAGCAGAAATTAAATTAAACCCTTGTCAGCATATGGTTAATTGTCACCAAAAAAAACCCCACAGTGTTATAAATGGACACCAATTAGACAGGTCAGACTGAAAGGTTAGGACACATGATTCCTCAGTCAGATGAAAGCAACAAATTTGTAGAAACTTGACCCAAATGTCTAAAGATTGCTGGGCTAAATAATGCAGATAATGCAAAAACAGCATCTGTTGTTCTTTCCTGTCCTGGCAGGATAAAGTTATTTCTTGGCCTAATGAGTTTTAAACAGTACAAAGCAAATCCTGCGCCTGTCACTCACTGCACCTCTTTGATATAAAAGTCATTCCGATGACTTTGAGCGAACTGTAGATAAAAGTAATTCCTACAATTATTTGGGGTCCTTCTAAACCAATTCTCTAGGACCTGTTTTCTCTTATCTGAGCTTAGTGCTTTAAATTAGCCCTCTTTCTTTAGATGGCAACTTAATTAAATTATAAAGTGGTTCATTTTTAAGGAAACTGGATTCAGAAATAATATTAAAACTAGCAATTATCAGTTCCATGCACAGATGGGTTCTTTCTAATTTTTAAGTCCTCAGTTAGATGTTTCAACATTATTATCATTAAATGGCTGAGCTCTGGTTTGGTCTTGATCTCAAAAGAGGGTTTGGTATTAGCATAAATGCAGAAATATTTTCCTACAGGGTTTAAGGTAATTTTCCTTTGTTAAGAATTGTTCTAAATTAATAATTATGGGCTAAATGCTTCAGTCCTCACTCAGGCAAATCTCCTATTGAATTTCATTTAAAAATTGAATTGACTTTATGACTTGTCCCTATAGTTCTATTTGTATTTCCTATGGAACAGTTTCTGAACAGGTGTCAACATTCAGTGACCAAATGATACGTAGAGTTGAATAGAGTCAGTTGCAGCTTTTTAGATGGAACATGTTTTAGTTAGATATTGCTTTTCAAAATTGAAAACGTCTGGTTTTGAAAATGCAAAATGTTTTATTTTTTAAATTTCAATTTTTGAAAAATGGAATGGGAAGGGGTGGGGCAGAATCATGAAAAATAATTATAATCAAAAAAGAAAAAACAGTGAATTGCCAACCCTGCAAAATGAAAACAACTTCAACATTTTTCAGAAAATCGGGTTTTCCTTTTTTTGCCCTGGTTTAAAGTTGTAAGACAATCTGCTTGGGTAAAGCCCCTTCTTAGCAACATTGTTATTCTTTGTTGATGAGATCCTCATTGTACTCCCATACATTTATTTATGGAAACGACTTGGTATTTCAGCTCACTGCATTGCTGAACTGCAGGCCCATCAATGGCTTTTCAGTGTCACAAATGCTTTCTTGTTCAGATTTCAAAAATCACTTCAAGTATGTGGACTCCACTTTGAATCTCTCTATTGACGTGTGCTGTTACACTGAAAGTCACTGGGCAGCTGGCAAACAATTCAAGTGCTGTATCTGACCCTGATGTGTTTGTCAGGGGAAAGAGAATCAGATTGGAAATATTTTAGTATGTGTTTGTTTGTCTGTTCTCTTGCCATGTTGGACGCGGAGAGTGGGACTTGTAAAAGCGCTCGGCATCACTCTGTCCCTATTGAAATCAAAGGGACATTTCCCAAAGGGGGGAGAGAGAGCGATAGGGAAAATAAGGGAGTGAAAGGGAGGAAAATTGAAACAAAACAAAACTGAAAAATCAAACGAACCATTCATTTTGAATGAAAAAGTGAAAAAAAATTGTTTTGACCCCATTTGATTGGAATGGAAACATGTTTTTAGCTGTGCCATCAAAAAAATCAGAAGGTTCAGTGAAAAAATTCACGACATTTGTGTGAGACGTTTCACAGAAAATAATTCCCATTTTTCAGCTAGCCCTAGTCATCCCCTCTGAGGAGACATTCAAAGGCAGCGATGGTGGGTGCCATTATAGGAACCAGACAGACAGATTAGATGGGCATGCATGGGGGTAGATAGAACCTTTCATACCAGAGGTGTTTCCAAAGTTTTGAAAACAAAGTTTGATGCCCATAGTGAAGTGATTATATATTATTGCTCAATGTGAAAGCTATTATAGACTCAGCGACAATAGCTTGCCCAAACCCTTGAACAATGCAAGCTCTTTTTTTGAGAAAGAGAATGTTGTCCAGGGCACTGGGGTTATTCTTTACTCTCTTTTCCAAAAGGTGGCCAGGTGTTATCCGGGAACCACAGTTCCCTTGGGAGTTCCAAAGAAATTCCAAAGGAATGACAAATGAGATTCCCAAAGCTCCCAGACCCCCGAGATCTTTAATTTCCCACTGAACAGATTTCTAAAGGACAGATTTATTTCTTCAGATTCATTATTCAGACAAAGGGAAAAACTTCTAGCTATGCAGCCTGCCCCTAATACTGTACAGCATTGTCAAAGTTGGGTATCTTCTCGAGTCCACAATCTTCTAGCCACGCTGACACATACTCTAATATATTTATTGAACTTCACAATGAACGAAGCCATTTTAAGCTTAATTTGCACACCTCTGTGTATGCGTGTATTAGTAAGTAATAAGCATCCACCAAATATTCGCAACAACTCATAAAAAGAAAATGAAATTCAGGTAGAGGCCTCCCTATTTCAACCTCAGGTTCTAAGGGTTCGCTCATCGTTGATTCCAAAGGCAGTTGAGCAAATGTAATGTCCCAAAACACAAAGGGCCTGTTCTTTTCGTTGATTCAGATCCTGGCAGGAAACAGAGGACCTGCTTCAGTGCCCTCACTTGCATCAATACTTTTAATTCCTTTGTCCTAGCCTGTATGGCCAGACTTATAGTAGAGAAAGAAAAAAGAAAAAAAAGAAAGAAAGAATGACTCTGACCTTCAGAACACATGTCTGGTGTACTGAATGTAGCCATCTTTTATACTCTCTTGGGGTCCATCACTCAAGTTAGGATAGCGTTAGAATCCCAGTAATGTATGTCTCCAGCCTTGATCTCCCCTGCTTGGAAATAGTAAAGCTGTAACAAAATTTGGATTGTGCTAGTAGGCCAGAACTAAGTTGGTGTCCAGAAAAAAATAACCAGATAATACAACCCAGGAAAATGTCTCCGAGTACCCACACACTCTGAGTGCAATCAATAAAATACCATTTTATTAATAATACTAAATTAAAAGCACAGGTAAGTAAGGACTGGGTCCTGCAGTACAGTGATTTCCATAAGTGTTTTGTCTGCACTATGCCTCTATGGTTTCAACTTGGATTTGATCCCAGAAAGAAAGAGAGCTAGAAGATAGTATGGCCAGTATTACTCAGGTGGCTGTGCTTGTCTTTTCCCAGCCCTGGGAGGATGATTCATGGATATGGAGGGCTGAGGATGGAGATTGGGTAGGCCGGGTGAATCGAGGTTGTGGGAGAGTGGTTAGGGCAATACTGGGCATGGTGAGCGTGGGAGAATATTGTCCCTTACTCCAGCCCTGTGGAGAAACGCTGGGGAGGATGATAGCCGCAGGCAGTGCTATCTTTTCTAAGGCCCCCTCCCCAGAAGTCCCAGTGGCAGTTGTTGGCAGCAATCTGGGGGACACTGGGTCAAGACCTCTGCACAGATAGCCCTGACTTCCTGCATGGATCCCTGGAGCCTGCCAGCAGTGTTCATGGGCCCGCTGGTCTTTTCTGTGGGGTGCAGGGCATGCTCCATCTTCTGAATATGCAAAGTGGGGAAGTGCAGACATGTCCTCCTCTGAGACACCACTGGTAGCCCACTGATTGTACTATGACAATGGGTAATCTGGGCCTCTCCGGTGCGTGCAGTTTGTCTCCCCCTAGGAACTAGCAGTGTGGAAGTCGCATGTCTCCACAGTGGCTTCTAGGTGCCTTGGAATTGACCCATGCTGCCAGGCTTCCCTTGCTGGTGGATGCACCCAGAAATCCCCATCCAGGGGTATGCCAAGAGCAGAAGTGATTCTTCACAGCAGTTGGTGCTGTCCCAGAATGCATTGAGTTTTACTTGGATTTACCACTGGTATCCTCTGGGATTAACCAACGCATGGCCCTCTGTCCCTCTTTTCTCCTGAAGTTCCCTAACCCCATAACTGTCTGTGTTGGGAGAGATCCATGCAAAGACAGCAACCTCAACAAAGAAATCTTCAGGGGACAACTCCTCCTCTTTGTGGATTTGTCTCTTTTCCATCTCAATGCTGTATTCTTCTCAGGGTAACAGATTACTCATGTAAGTAAGGGTTCCAGGATTCAGTGTTTTAGAGAGTGGCTAGGAATTTAGCTCAAGCCTTTATTTCTGGAAGAGGAATGTTCATTTATGTATAACACATCATGTTGGATAACAAAAGGCAGAGAAAGCAAAAATGCATAATTAAAACAATTCTTTCTTCTTTCAAGCAAAGACCTAAAGGAGATTAAAGTGAAGTTGTTATGGAAAAGATGCAATACAGGTCAAGGACATTGCCATTTGAATTCTAGAATTCAACTCCTTTAAACAAAATATGGGTTTAATAATGCGATATCAAGCAAATCTGACCATTTTCTAATTGATTCTAAAACATTGTTTCTTTTTGCTTTGCACTGCATCAGACTTTTAAGTTAAAAAGCCCAGCATCCCTTTTAAAATAAATAGATTTGAATAATCTACTTTGAAATCAAACTTTGTTGCACTTAGAAATCACTTTAGATGATCTCAGGACACCAATTAACTCTCTCATCATTAGATTACAGAAGTGGCTAATTCCTGAAGGGCTGCTGCTTAAGAATATTAATAAATAAAAATCTTAAAGGTGTGTGTCTGAAGATTATTAAGGCCCTATTCTGTCTTTTTGTATTTATACATACATCTCAGTATCCAGCCCTTCCATTAGGAAAAATGCACTATGATCTCCTGTGATTTCATCTAGGCGGAGATTTACTTAGCTTACATTTCACAGCTGCCCTGATGTCTGACCATGGCAAAACGTCAACTTCTCACTTTTTATGGCTGACGAACTGACTGGCCTTATTCCTGCACTCTGTTAACACACGCAAGAAAGGACTTGTTTCAGTGTTCTCATGAAAAATTATTGAGACTAGGGTTGATATTTTCAAAGTTCACTAGGGGATTTAGCCACTCAACTTAATGGGAGTTGGTGATTGAATCCTCCCATCTGCTTTGAAAATCTCTGCCCAGCTCTAGAAGGCCCTGATTCTGCAAAGACGCACATACTTAACTTTTGTGCCTTGGCCACATGCACCCATCGGGAACTATTCCCAGTGTGTGAAATTAAGGACATGCATAAATCTTTGCAAGGTCTCAGCCCAAGAGAGAAACTCTTTTGGGATAACTGTCAAAGCCAGGGGCTGATCCAAAGCCCACTGAAGTCAATGGAAGCCAGGGGTATTTAGGTGCCTCTCATTGATTTCAATGGGAGCGAGGAGCCTAAATACTTTTGAGGATTTGGTCCTTAGTGCCTCTGGCAAAAGATTTAGCACCTATAATTTCCTTTATATGTTTATTTTCTGGAAAGGAACAGAACCTGCCTTTACATCAACAACATGGGAGGTGAGCTGAGGCACTCTGAGACTGGATATTCCGCGGAGTAGTATTAGAATTATACACTAAAACAGATTAATTTCCACGGAAGTGTAACATTTTCCATTACATCATTTTCTTGTTATTAATTATTAATTACCTTTTATTAATAAAGAAAGGGTTATTAATTACCTTTTATATAGCTATACCTGGTATTGTATAAAGGTATCTGGCACCTTACAGATGCAACCCCATTCTTGCCACTATGTGGATTCAGAGTCGTCCGTGGACCTTCCTCTCAGATTGCGCAGGGTTCGTTTCTCAATGGGATGTTCAGATTTACTCTGACAGTCTGGGGCCTGATCCCTGGCGCCTGAAGTCCATGGAAGTCTGTCCGCTGGGAATCGGTGCACAACCAAGACAATTACTCTGCAAGGAAAAATGCTCTTTGACTGAAAGGCATTTTTAAAGGTTATCAAGCGACAACAAAACACCCAGCGTTAAAACAACGGTGTGATCAAGACTATGTGCAGTGAAGCGATGAAAAGCTGCATGCAAATTGTCATTCTGGATTATTAAGTGGCAATGCAGCAGAAAGCAATTTTTGTGAGGGCAGGAAATTAGACACACCAAAGAGCAAAAGCTAATATTCATTGAAGGAGCTGCTGCAAAGGAGACAAGGAGGCATTTTTCCTTTTGGTGGAGGATAGCGGAGAAGCAGAATGGGAAGGTTACTCCTGAGGCAGATGATAGATACCTCCAGCCAAGATTTTTAATAATGAGTGCCTCAAATTAATCTCCTAAACCTACATTTAGACACATAAATAGCCCAATTTTCAAAAGTGCTAAGCACCCAAGCAGCATCAATGAGTTGTTGGGTGCGCCTCACTTTTGAAAATCAGACCACTCAAGTAGGCAATTATATAAGAATTGAGGAGTCTAAATTATAGGCACCTATATTGACATTGTTGGACCTCCTTTCTTACCTGGTAAAACAAAAATCTTTCAATAGACTTCTATTTGTTTGTTTTCCTAGGCCAAATTTACAGAAGACTGCAAGTTCAGGGAGAGGTTTCAAGAAAACAGCTATAACACATATGCCTCGGCAGTTTACAGGACCGAAAGGACTGGGAGAGAATGGTATGTGGCTTTGAACAAGAGGGGCAAAGCCAAAAGAGGCTGCAGTCCCCGGGTGAAACCCCAGCACATCTCCACCCATTTCCTTCCAAGGTTCAAACAGTCGGAGCAGCCGGAACTGTCTTTCACCGTCACTGTTCCTGAAAAGAAAAAGTCACCTGCCTCCACCCCAGCAAAACCAAAGGTCTCTTTGTCTGTGCCTCGGAAGAACCCCAACACTGTTAAATACAGGCTGAAGTTTCGCTTTGGATAGCCGTTAAACTGATCGTGAGAGAGGAACACTTTTCTCAGGAGCTGCTGCGTGCGTGTGCGAGTCCTTGGCTTACAATGGCAGACAGGGCCTTGATCACACTTAGCTGCATTAGGAGGTCAAAAGGGAGATACCCATCTGATGAAGTGAGCTGTGGCTCACGAAAGCTCATGCTCAAATAAATTGGTTAGTCTCTAAGGTGCCACAAGTACTCCTTTTCCATTTGTTTCAGTTTGACCCCAGCCAAATTGCTTTTTGATAGTCAAGAGTGTTAACTGAACTGGAATTCTTCATCTGGCCCCAGGGAGGAAAGCAGTGGTTCAGGTCAAATGAACATAAAGGCTTTTGTTTTTTGCCTTAAATAGCATTCTCACTTTCCTACTCTCCAAAGCATTGAGACTGGACTGTACATTTTGAAACAATGTCTGATGGATCAGTTTAATTTTTTGCTTTCCAAAGAATACACTTTTGGTGTCGATAAAATATTTTATGAACTTCTGTTTATTTTGGTTGTCAGAAGCATCAAAAGGGTACCTCTACATTGAACATATTTTCTTACTTTCACTATTTTAACTAATGACATTTTTTACAATCATGTTCATCTGAACAATTTGTTCAAAGTTATAATTGATAAGGATTTTTTTTCCTGCATCTTCTCTTTTTGCTGCACTTTTTACTTCTGATTGTACCTCAAACTCGTATATCCAAGTCTGTCTTTTTTTTAAAGTTTGATTCCCCTCCTCTTAGAATTCAACTCTTTAAAAAAAAAAACAATGCATCTGATGAAGCGAGCTGTAGCTCACGAAAGCGTATGCTCAAATAAATTGGTTAGTCTCTAAGGTGCCACAAGTCCTCCTTTTTCTTTTTGCAGATACAGACTAACACGGCTGCTACCCTGAAATCCGTACATTGTAATTTGTGCCATGATGTTGAATCCTTTCTTTTTTTTTAAACTTGGGAAGGGTTTTCTTTTATTCAAGGGAGATAATGAGTTTCAAGTTTATGGAGGGGAACACTTCATTTACAAATGACCCTGATTCCAGTCCCCCACTCCTACTCTTTCTTGAACAGCTGGAAGGATAAGTCTTATTCTGTCCATCAAACTATCATTTCGAAGTCTGTGTTTAAAATACCTCTGTCATGACCCTGTGGCATTCCTGCTATTATAGGTCCACAGGGATGGAGCTGCTTTTCAGGGGAAACAAAGGGAGGCAAGAGCCATTCCATAGGTGTATCAGATAACAGCCATCAATGTCATGGCCTATTATCAAATGCTGTCATCATTATACTCAGCAAGTAAAACCCTCTCCTGAGACTCCTACTCCAAAGGTAAATGATTCCTGTGAGTGCATCTGCCTTTTGTAACAAAACGATGGGCTGTGAATTTAAAGACTGGTCATGCGATACAGGAATCAGTCCTATTCCGAGAACGTGTGAGTTGCTGTTGATAACCAACCAGTGGGCCAAATGGGGTGCATGGGTGTAACTAAAAGCAGAATTAGGTTCTTTGGGTTGGATCCTAAACTGGTGTAAATCAGCCTCGTTCCCATGGACTTCAATGGAGCCATGTTGATTTACTCCAACTGAGCATTTGGCTCATTATCACTCCAAATGGAAGATAGTTCTGCAAATGTTTTAACTCATATGATTTATACGATTTATTTATTTAATTGATTAATATACACTCCACACTGAAAAATGTTTTATTTGATCTTAAATATGGCAATGTGGCAATAAACAATATTATAGCTACTTGAACCTTTGAAAGTATTTTTTCCAGTTATGGTAGAGTGGTGTAGATTTTAAATGTCAAGAATTATTCATTTATATTTTTTCTAGTAACTAAATATGCATATAAAAGAATTTTGGACATACATACAGATCTAGCTGTGTTGTGTATGTACAAAAAATACTAGAGTTGAAACTGATCACCAATTAAGCCTTAACAGACTTTACAATGGCTTGCATTAGCCGAATCAAAACTCCCACATTAACTGTACTAACATATTTTAGTTGCATATCAGTAATAACAAAGCCATGTGCTACTTTCAAATATTTTACCAAAAAATCAATAATCATACAAAACATTATTTCCCTTAAAAGCTTGGCTTTTCATCCATCATTGTTTCGAGTTGAGTTCAAGACCTTTTCCCAAACATTTCATTTAACACAGTATAAATATTAGCATACTATGTAGTGTCTTTATTTTTAATAATGGGAATAAAGAGATTTTGCACACATGCATACACTCTACATACTACAAGAGATGGTGCTGCCATAATAAAGTATAACTGTGTTTAATTTTAAAACATAGTTGTGTAATTTCTCTTTTCTTCTGTCGACTATCCTACAACGTTTTTATTGAATATGAAGAATGGATGTTGCTAAATTAGCTACTACACATGTTTCTATTAAAGGGTTTGGCAGGAGAGAATATTGTTGACAGTAAAGAGTGAGGCAAAATGGGGATACATGCTCCTTTTGTACTACATGCTCCACATATTTTAGATGATGACAAAAGAACCCAATCACTTCTCTTGTACACTTATTTCAACTTGATTAGCAACAGCAAAGTTAAAGTGGAACAACAAAGATGTGTTATGCACGCCCGTGCTCATTAATTTCAAATGCTAAACTAAAATTAAAAAATTCAAATTGCACTTCTTATCTACAGTTTACCAGCCATACACAATTACATATAATTAATGTTCAGTGAAGCATAGGGCTACCTAAATTAACTAATTGAATGAACACATTTGCAGAAGACATATATAATACAACACCTTCCTAATCCTCATTACCCAGAGGGCCTACACATACAATACGTGGATGGTTATGTCTGATGTCAATAAGCAGAACTGTCTTTACTGATAGAATAATAAGAAACAAAATATAGTCAGAATTTTTTATTACATGTAATTGTCTTCTATCACAAAACACAAATTAAAAAAATTACATTGAGGGAAGAATCTTTGCAGATAGCCCAGCTTGTACAACAAAGAACACTCTTCTCTTTTATCTATGTATTGCCCCTCATAACAAATCCAAAATCCAGCTGTAACTTTCGTGTCACATTTTAGTAATAGCAGCTACCAGAATAAACAGATCTCTGTGTCCCTGGCAAAAGAACACATTTAGGATTCTTTCAGAGATAGCCCATATCCTGCCACAAGAAGGACCACCAATGTTACCAACTAGGTCTCCCATCCTGCAAGCACTCATGTGTATAACTTTACCCATGTGAGTAATCCAATGGAGATAATTATTATTTCTATGACTACAAAGCTAAGAACCTCAATCAGGGCTGGGGGCACCGTGGTACAAAGAAAGAACACAAGGACAGTTCCTCCTCCAGGGAGCTCACATTCTAAGATAAGCCATTCTGTTTCACTGTCAAAGTGACAACTCTTTTGCTTAATAAGCTTTTGAGTCCGAACAAACTGACCAACACTTGTGGAACGAAACAAAACATAGATTTTGAAACCAAATGAAAATTGACTGTTTTGCCTGTTTCTACTCACAGTGAAATTTCCATCCCTTCATCAATCCATTGGATAGTTGCCAATGGTTCGATTCCATTTAAGAGACCTTGATTTATAGGGGCCACCTATTTATAGCATAAAGGACAACTTTTATCCCTGTACTAGAGAACTCATGTTAGGCTATGATGCTGCAAACATTTAAGCACATGAGTTACATTACTCACATGTGCAGTCCACTGAAATAAAGGCTCTGATCCTGCAGCCCATAGGAACTTGGGCATGATTCGTCATCAAGGGAAATCTTTCCAGTGGTTGTAATAGGAGTTATACTGGGCCCTGAAGAAGTCCCAGATCAGTGGGACTACTCCCATGAGCAAGGGTTGTAAGATCGGACCCACTGTCATCACAACGTCTGCTTTGTTATTTTGCGAGCCGTATAAACTGTTCTGTTGGAATATCAGAAGGCGTCTGAAGAAATTTTACTTTTAATTTACTAGTCAATGTGGTTAATTCCACTAGACTAGAGGCCCCCCAGCACACAGAAGAAGGGATCTCTCTATATCCCACAGAGAGATAAGCAAACATGTAATCTCACAGTTATAGGTCCAGTTCAAATGTGTTTCTCATTAAATTCTTTGCTATTCCCTCTGTGGGAAGTGGAGAATTTATCAGATTTCAGTGCAGTCAGGTGAAATTCTGCTGAGGAAGCAATACCATGCTTCTTTTTTCTCCAGGGTACAATTAAACCAATGCTTCCCTAGCAGTGTTTTACCTTACTGTAGGGTTCTTTCTAGTGCATTTAAATTCCACAGAGTTCAGTGCCTTTTTACTGGATGACTGCTGTTGTTGCTCCCATGGCTCTGTTAATCCGGAGCACACGTGGGATTACAGGTGGGGTTTTATGAGATTATTAAAAAATGTTTCAACAAGGATACTAAACCCCGCAAAATGTATGATGAATACAACTGTTAGGGGCACAGGAAGGCTGTCCATATGGACCCAATGCCTTCACACCACCTCCATTTTCACTCCTGGAGCATTTGGCTCCATTGGAGGGCCGGGATATGAGGGCTTCTCCCTGCTAATAGCTGTGCCTAGAATCCCTCTCCAGGGAGGTTCTTTAACTTGGAGGGGGCCCTCTCTGCACTAAAGTTAATCTAGCCTCAGGCAGAGAAAGTCTCTACAAGCTACCCAGGAGAGGGATTAGTAAAATCTGTGGGAGATGATGCATAGTCTATTAGTAGCCCTACTCCCTCCCAATCCCTTTCTTTGTATCGATCTCAAGGCAAGGGATGTCCGAATACAGAATACGGAGTTTGGGTGCAGGTCCAAAAAAAAAAGTTTCCTTTGGTATCAGTAGGAACATTTTGTTTTGCTTTTGAGGCTGTAAAAAAATGATTTAAAAAAATAATAAAATAGTGGGAAATTCCCAAACCAAATGTTTTTCCAAAATGACAAACTGAAACGGTTTGCTTTGGAAATACTGAAACGAACTGTTTTGACATTTACAAATCCTCCCACCCCCAAGTAATTGACCTGAATTCATGTCCACTTGAATCCACATTCTTCAGGAAAAAAAAGGTTTCGCACGAAAATTTTGTCCAGCTCTACTCAGGACCTGAGGAAGGCTCTTAGGAGGAAGGGGGGAATTATGCCATGGGAGGCATCTGATACATCTTGCTCTGTGAGGGGGAAGCCGAGGCAGTACTTAAGATGTTCTGCTTGGCAGTATGCTGTATATTTTGTAAACGAATTCATGTTACCATTTTGAAAAAAGCAAGGACAGAGATTTCTCCCAGAAGCACATAAAATTAATCGAGCCAAGCAAGAATTCAGCAGAGTTCCCTGTCTGGCGCCTGGACTGAATTTGGTCCATATTCTTCACTACAGTAATTATTACTATGTGATGCTGAATAATCAGACGTTTGCATCAGCAGTGATGAAGTTAAGATTCAGGGCCAGATTTACTAAGTCCCTCACTGTTGCCCTGCTCAGTGGTCTAAGGTCCAAATTTCTAGGCAATATATTACCTAGCTGTATTTGCATACCAGAGCCAGGTAGATGTTAGGAAATGGGGACATGTAAAAGCTTAATATATGACATTTATGAAAGCCCCAAAGTGAGCGCTGGCTGCCAAACCGAACAGTGGACTTTAAGCTGTGGGAAGCAGGTCAGTCCCTCTGCAACAATGTCAACCCTCAAACAATTGTCTTACACAGTCTGTCACCATCTTCATCTGTTGCAGCTCTGGCCTGTACAAGGACTTTCTCACTGCCCAACACAGTGCTGGAGACAAAAAAGGAAACTCTTTCCCGGTGGATGCCCTACTAAGTCCAGTTGGCTGGGGTAATGAGATTGAACACACTCTGTGTCCCTGTTCCCTGACTGCTGAGCTTTATCCTCCAGACACAGAATGGTGAGTCAGTTCTGCCTCTGTGCTGCATTACCTGTGCACGGGATCTGATCGGGATAGGAGAAACTTAAAGGGGTGGGGGAAAAAGCCCTCTATTCCTAGCATACACAGACCCAATCCATTGCCTTAATTCTCAGGCACAAAGGACCCCTAGAGAGCAGCAGAAGCAACTCTGAGGGAATTCGCAAAAAGAAAAGGAGTACTTGTGGCACCTTAGAGACTAACCAATTTATTTGAGCATGAGCTTATGGCCCACCTGATGATCACTTTAGATAAGCTATTACCAGCAGGACAGTGGGGTGGGAGGAGGTATTGTTTCATATTCTCTGTGTATATATAAAGTCTGCTGCAGTTTCCACGGTATGCATCTGATGAAGTGAGCTGTAGCTCACGAAAGCTCATGCTCAAATAAATTGGTTAGTCTCTAAGGTGCCACAAGTACTCCTTTTCTTTTTGCGAATACAGACTAACACGGCTGTTACTCTGAAATCTGAGGGAATTCTGTCTCCACAACATTCTGAACACACGCCACCTACGTCAAGGGGCAACCTTGAGCTCTGCAAATGTATGCTGGACCTAGAGATCCTAGAGCGATGAAAAGGAAAGGAGAAACAGGAGAGCCCTGCCATTTGGGCTGGTGATAGCCCTGGGAGCATTTGGTGCTCAAGAGGTTCATGAGACTCCCCCTTCCCCCGACCCCAGAGACTGGGAAAATGAAGAGCAACAACCAACAAGTTGCTGAACTAAGCCAAACTGTCTCCATGCCCTCACCCTATCCCTGCTCCTTTGCCCCACAGATTCCATCCCTTCCCCCCATCTCCTCCTCATCCTCTCTCCTCTCCACCACCACATATTAGCCCCCATTGCCAACAGGCAGCTCCCCTGACTCAAGGTGGATTTGTAATTGTAGTAAAGTGGTCATGATAGGGTTAACTAGGTTCTCCAGAGTATTATGGGATTGAGCCATGCTCCACCCCTCCTTTACTTCTTGTTTTGTGGGTGGGAGTTTTTCCTCCCCACTCTGTTTTGATGCTGTTGAATAAAACAGCACGTTCCCAGCTTGCCATCGAGTGCACTGAGTGGCCCTTTGATAGCAGTAACCATCTGCACAACACTCACCTGCCCTCTGGGCTGCTGCTGCCGGGTGCCTGGCTGTATTTCCAGATTATTTTTAACCCCTTCTTTGGCTGTGGAAAGCAAGGAATTCCCTGGGGACTGGAGCCACCGATGACTTTGCCCACAGAATGCAGAAGGTGAATGCTACCATTTCCCAGAGTGCTGAGCTTTCCCCCCTGTCCCTTGCACCACTTTGTCAATTTATTTTCAAGGGAGGAGCAGTTTTTTCTCTACAGGACCTTAGACAAAATCTTTTGGCAGAGTCCAGCTGCCAGTCTGAGTTTGGCACCAACTTGTATTTTTCCTTTCAGATTAGTGGTCAGGAGGGGCAGGAAAGTTGTGAGCGGGGGCTGAGGCATCACTACTGAAGACAGAGAACAGTCATAGCATGGCCTAGGAGAAGGTTGCTTCAGCTCCACCTTTAAATTTCAAAATGGAAGCTCCTCTCTCTCTAGGCATCTTGAGAAACGTCTTTCAGGGCCAGCTAGGCAGTGGGCAAAGAGGTGATGTCATATGCTCGTTACCACATGGTGCCAAAAACCAGGCAGAAGGGTCCTGAGGTAGGCCTTTTCATTTTGCCCACTCTTTCCACTCAGAAGGTGAAGTGGCAACATCCCGGTCAGAAGTGAGATGTCAGCAGCAGGGCATTGGAAGAGGAAGAGGGGGCATGCTTGCGGCAGGATATTTCCAACACAGAGATTGATGTCACTGATGAGTTCATGAGCAAGCGTGACCTGTACCATACTGGTGCCACATGAGCAATCTGTTGATGACTAGGATAGGCAATAGGAGGAACTGCGGACGAGAATGACTGCGGTGGGTGGGCACAGGAGAGGACACCAACATAAAGTGGAAGTTGCCACAAGAAACAACAAAGGGAATTCTGCATGAAATTGCACTGACAGAGCGGGGCCATATGCAGGGTAGTGCAGCTACTTCCAGGGTTATGGGTATGAGAGTCCATTATTTCTATCAAAGTCACAATGGATGAAGGAGGCCTGGCAACCTCTCCAGTGCAGAGGAGGCCAGACTGTAAGTCAGAATTACAGTACATACCACACCAGAGAACACAGTGGATGTGTGTAAACACCACAGTTTAGTATTGCTGTGCGCAGTCACTTGAATAAGTGATGGGCACAAAGATGTCACTTCTCCCATGTGCTGTTTGAAGTTCTTGAAACTCAGCACCCACTGCAATCATATGCTAGTTCACTTATCAGGCCCACCTACTACCCTGCCCCTCTGAATTCTCCCCTGGCTTTTCCAGGACAGAGGTGTGAAAAGAAGTTTATGATCTCTGTGATACCACATGGCACTAAAGCTCAGGTTGAAGGGCCCACAGCTGCCAACAAGCTCCATGGGTCTGTTCCAGCTCCACAGGGTCCATGCTGTTCAGAGAGATTAATAATATTTTTCTCATACTTAGGACAAAGCCCTAGAAGAACAAAGCCCATCTCCTGATGGACCCCCAAGAGCAGTAGTGCTGAAAGAACAAGTAAAACAGAGGGCCCTAAGAAGGAATGTGGGAAACGTGGATCCATTTAAAAGAAAGTGATTTAAATCATTAATTTTAATCATTGTGTACATTAATAGGTGGGAGAGTCATTGATTTTAATATTGTTTTGCAGTTGTATTTTGCAGCTATGTCCCTCAAGAAAGATTGAGTCTCATTGGTTGGTAACCATTAAAACATGGTGATTAACAACTAAATATAGCCTTTGTGCTAAATTTGGTATTTCTTTTTGCTAACCAGGAGGTTACACTATACCTATCTATATCTATATCTATACCTATATCGAAACACATTTATTTAAGCAATTACGTAGCTTAACTTGCATTTATTCAGATTCTTAATTTTTACATTTATGTTAGAAAATGATGACAGGCGCTATTCTAGATGAGGATTAACTCTTTTACTTGTGGCTTGTGTCAAGCTCTATTTGGATAAAACTTTAAATTCAACTAAAATGCAAAAAGCTAGTATTTTTAATTTTTTTAACTAATTAAATGAAATGACCTTAAATATTTTGTACCTAAGGCGAAAAAGCATATCAAAAATGTATCAAAACATGTTTTGCATTTAAAACTAACTGAATGACTATAGAAAAGAAGTATTATCTGTAGTCAGTGAATTGAACTGATTGTTCCTGGTCATGATGCTCTTCAAGATTTTAGAATTAGTAGATCTCATCCCCTCACACCTAGTTTTTATTCATAGACTGGAAGAGGAAAACAAGCCTTCTTGCTTTTGTAACTCTCCATTGGTTTCTTAACTTTGAATCTACTAGTCATTGAGCTGAACTAGTTGAATAAATTGAAATGGAGAAAATATTCTCTCTGCACCTAAAGAAGAAATGACTGCTGTCAATGGCTGGTTTAGCACTTCAATAAACTCTGGTTCCAGCTGGTTAGCCAGTGGCTTCCACCACTTCAGTGATTTTGCTTTCTTTAAAATTTGGCAGCAAATTTTAAATTTAAATTTAATTTAAATTTTATTTTATTTTTAAAATTAACTTGAATCATTTTAATGGAACATAGCAAATTTGGGCCTTAACACAGATTGCCATAATTTCACATTTAATTTTAAATAGGTTTGTTTTTAAAAATAAATAAATAAACCTCTATTGAATTGAAATAAAAAATCTGAGTTTTTAATAAAAAAAGATATATTTTTATCCACCCTGAAGGCAGGGACCGCAGCTAACTTTGGACCATCTCTTCCAGCCTCCTCAGCACTGGGTGGTCCAGACAGACAGACAGACCTTCTGCACAGCAGTCCTGCCCAGTGAGCCTCTGTCTCCTGCATCTGTATCAGATGAGGGCAACTGGGACTAAGTACCACCCAGGAAGAGAGAATTCATGGAGATCCTAGTTACTCCAGATGAGTCCACGGTGCAGAAATTAACACAATTGCATATGTGCTCATATAGTTGCTGGAGTGCCTGGGTAGTTCCAACAGTGTGACCAGTGTAAGCTGTGCTGAGCTGAGCAGAGTGAGGCTATTTCTGCTCTACATGAGAAGCAGGACAGCCAGACTGCAGTTCTGACTAGAAGAGCAGATGCAGTCCTGCTAATGGCTACTCTGTAGCCATCACCGTGCAGTCACAGGTGAAAACAAAGTTCCTTGAAAAAGATGAAGATCATCCAGCCTTCCTCTCAGGAAGAAAGTCCTTTAGATGAGTTGAGATGAGTTGCTGGCAGTTCAGGGGATGAGGTGGGATGCAAACTGGGATGGGAAACGAGAGGGAGATTTGAGCGGAACTGATCTGAACAGTATGGGTCTTTTTTCAAAGTCTCTTTCTTGGAACCCAAAAAGGGGAAAAAGTGAACATCATAGTTCCTCTCCCTCATGATATTGTCCACCAGTTAGGTCTAATATCCATCACACCACTATTGGTCTATTAACTTCCAAATCTTCTGTCTTTACCAAGCATAATTTCAACAGTCCTTAGATGATATCAATGTGGCCTTTTGGGGTTAGACTAATCCAGCTTCTTTGTCTGGCTCTTTTGTACTTGTTACAACATTCCACGCCGTAAACCACTTGACCTATTTTCATGGTTATACTGTAACAGCTTGTGAACTTCTCCATACTTTTTACATTTTCGCCCACAATAAGGGTACAATTTGTAGCCCCAATAATCAAAATAGTGGGGATCCATTTCCCCCTCATTGCCCAGGAAGGGGGAAGAAGGGATTTTGCTTGAAGTTCTCAGGCTTTCATCTACCTTTCTAAGCTTTGCCATCTGAATGGGAATTATTTAAGTCTGAATGGCATCTTCCTGCTAGTAGGATCCCTGAGCACTCTACGCGCTGTCTGCAAACTGTGGGCCAGATTGTGCCTTTGAGGCACAAGCCCACGCTGGTGGTGGTGTGGAGCAGCTCTGTCTTACTCAGAGCTCCAGGAGACATGGTGCCTTAAGCAGACAGAATTCCCCATTCCTGCCCCGGCTTTCCCCTGTGTGTCTGGCCAGCTCTGCTGGCCTGTGAGAGGGGACAGGAGGCAGGGCCCTGGCCAGGGAGTGCTAGGATGGAGCTCAGGAAAGTGCAGGGACTACATTATGCCTTGCTCGACGTGTGGTGGGAGTTCAAAGCGGGAAGTCACACTCCTCTATCCCTTGCACACCCATGCAAGAATAAGCACACTCTGGCCTGGTGTATGGGAATACAGCCATCTCCAGGGTGGAACATGGCAGCACTGGTGAGAGAACACAGCAATGCTACCTAGTAGTGTAGCACACAAAGAATTCTTTAATTCTTCGTGTGCTACACTACTAGGGGGAATTTCATTGGGCAAAATGTACTGGAATTGCCCAAACTGGAATCAGGACCTACGTTTGCAAACAGTGTCATGGACTCCCGAGTGATCCCAGGAGGCGGCACCTCAGCTTTATGGATCTTTCAAAAAAAATTGTATTTATGGCTGCATGGTGCCTTAGTGCCTCCTGAGATGATGGCACATCTACCCCCAGGAAAAGTGCTTTTCTGGGTTAAGTCACATTTATATAATAAGGAAACAGATGTAAGTGCTCAATTTAAATAGCAGTATACAATGGAAGAGGTGTTAACAGATCTGGCAGGTGTTAGGACTAAAGCTACTTTACAGTTCCTCTTGTGCAATGTTCCTGTGGAATATACGAGCAGAAAGAGGACTGGGATGTGCAGAGAGGGAAGGCTAATGGTGAAAGAAGGGCTGGATTTTAGGACTGGGTACAAGCACCAAAACACTGGCATTTCAGGGACTCCGCCGGTGTTGATGCACCTGTGCCTTAGTGAGGCATGGTATCAGCATTGGGGCCTCACAGACTCCCTGTGCCAAGGCACTGGTGCACCAAAGACACTCTGGTGCTGGTGCTTTGGCTACTCCCTAATCTCCTATCCCAACATCTCTAACCCTAATCCTAAACTGGTTTAGCCACCATCCCAGCTTCCCCACCCCTGAAGAATCCATTCCTAGACATCAAGTGGGGCCTGGCGGACTTGTGTGAAAGATGTTCTGGGGCAGGAAATGGATGAGGTCTGTTAAATCTAGAACAGGCTGCAGCTCCACTCTGATGAACGACCTGTGGTTCATGAGAAGAGAACAGATGTCTGATGAACCATGAAAGGCTCATCAAAAGTGATCCCCAGCTTCACAAACTACAGGAGAGTCATCAGACCACAGATCCTCATTGACGAGCTTCCTACAGTCTACGGGACTTCAGCCTTTGTGTGAGGAACTATAGTTGGTTAATCAGACTAAACTGCTATCTACTCCACTTCTGACATTCCTGTCCAACTCCATCCACCATCACGACATACTGAGGGGGTCACAGGGCCACATGGGCCTTTGTGAAGGTAGATCTAGGGTTCCAGATTGTATTTTCCAGCTCAAGTCTATGCCCTACCTCATTCCCATTTAGATACAAATTTTCCAGGTTGGCTGCATATAGCTAGTGGCCTAGGTCGAGATTCACATAGGTACTTGGGCATCTAAACCTCAGTTTTGGCTTCACTGGAATCCACAAAACTTCCACTGAACCCAAAACTTACTTGGTGCCTAAGTATTCAGGGTACATGTCCTCTTGGTGCCTCAGTTTCTGCCTGTGGGCATGCAAACTGCAGCCCCCACCAGGCCTCCGGGTGCCTATCTAGCTCCCACCAAATACCCATGGACCAGGGCATTCTGTCACCTGAGTCCTGTGCAGGGCCCAAGCTGGTAGGAGGCCTCTGAGCATGCCTGCCAGATGAGGCCAAAATCTGGCCACTACCGAAGGAGGGGGTGGTGCCAATGCCCTCCTGAAGACTTTTAGCTCAGTGGTTAAAGCACGTATTTGCAATGAGGGATACCCACTGCCAGAGGGGGAGAAAGGATCTGAACTCTCCTCAGAGAGCACTCTAACTACTGAGCTATGGGATTTTGCAATGTAAGGCGCCCTCTATCTCTCCCATTGAAGCTGTTCTACTGTGGCTAAATAACAAAACAGTGATTGGAGCGGGAGAACTGGACCTTATGGTCCCCATCACTGTAGTATCTATCTTAAATGACTCCAATGTTTACAGATTTACCCTCATACTGTCCTTGTGAGGTTGGCAAATCAGTAGCTGAGGCACACAGGAATTAAGCCCCAGATCCTCAAAGGGAACTCCCCTTTAAATCAATGGGAGTTAGGTGTCTAAATACCTTTGAGGATCTTAGCCTGGAACCTGCCCAAAGTCACATAGTAAGTTTGTGCAGAGCTAGGAATTTAACTCCTATCTCCTGAAACCCAAGTCCAGTGCCTTTGCCCCCAGACCATCCTCCTTCCCATGGCCTCAATGTGCAAATAGAAGTCGTAATATTTAGTGGGTCTGTGATTGGGTAGTCATGTCCCTTAAGAGGCTACCTGTTTGTGCGGTGTTAGTTCACCGGTTTTGTTTTGGGAGGGGGAATGGGTGTGTATGTGCTTCTACCCTCTTCCCTCGGGTTAGTTTATAGGTTTGGGTGATTACAGCCCCAACTACGCACACCTGAGAAACAAGTATTGTTATCAAGGGCCAGCGATGGTTGCAGCAGGTTAGCCTGTTAAGGCAACAGGAAATAGTATAAATGGGATATGGAGTAAAACAGAAAGTCAGTAAGGAGAGGGGGATTAATCAATAAGTGCTGATTTAGCTAGTCAAGCTGCTAATACTGATAGCGATAGTTTCTGGGATGTATGTTTGTTGGCTGGTTGTTATGGTTCTGCCCGCCCCTTTCTATGTTACGGATTGTTCCACTTGGTAACGGACCTTTAGTTTTCTTTACCTGACATGCACCAATGTAATTAGCCAGCTGATCGGTTCAAATTGGAAGGAAGAAATGCTGCGATGTTATTTTAAGCTACACCCAAAAACTGTTGCAAGGACTGGAGCTTCCACCATTCCCCTAGTGAGCTGTGCCTCCCTTGCATTTGCAGGTATTGCATCCCTTATAGTTCAAAAACCCAATAATGTTGTGAGATGTTATCAAGCTTAAATATCAATTACAGAACAGACAGTCGCACACTGGGATTATGAAACTGAGTGTTCGTTTCTCTGCAAAAGGCTACATCTCCTTGCAAAGAGGAAAATGTTCTGAGTTTAGTATTCCGGGAAAGTGTTTATTGGGGGAAAAAACGGGTACTAGGGCAATGTAGCAAATAGTATCTTGTTTCACTCTAAAGTCTGATAGCAGCTTTAGCCAACGTTTTAGGGAAGAATATAGCACTCATCACACACAGTATTCTAAACACTGCAGCTTGTATAAAGAGTAACTCTGGATAAGGCTGAAGACTTTATTTGCCTGATACTTTATTTTATGTTCAAGAGGTTCAGAATTAGTATAAATGTCTTTTAATTATGTAAAGAAATGTCTCTGTAACGGAGCTGGGATCTGTGCTCCGTCATCATCTGCAGCTCTCCTTCCTTCCTAGCCTCTGTTATGGATGTCTGTAGGCAAAGGAAACCTCAGGGCACATACAGCAATGAAGGTATCTCTCCTTATGATTGAGAACCTGGGTGTTATTGGAGGGGCGGGGGTCTCCCTCAGAGTGGAGGAGCTCATGGCACAGGACTAATGTTGTCTCTTGCCAGCAGAATGGAGTTAAAGGTGTTAATGTGCCCCTGCATAAGGAAAATGGTTATCGTTAAAAAACCTCAACCTCCTCTTTTAATGTAGAAAAATGCCAAGTGCTTGTGTTGCCCATGTTAGACCTGGGGTCTAGAGGCTTGACTGGGAATCCAACCCTGCTCTCTTGTATGTTAATAATACAGACTGCCTCCTATAAAACCCCCAAAGAAAGTCACATACTCTTTAATTTCTTATTGTTCATGTTAAATTACTTCTGGGCACACTGGGAAGGATTATAGTAAACTTTTGCCAGATTTATCTGGGAAAAGCAGAATAGTGTTGACTTTACTACTAATTAATTTACTACTAATGATTCCCAGTTCTAAGCTTGATGTAAAATTTGTTGCCTTATGAATTAATCTTACTTCTGGTCCTCTGAGAACCTCACCTTAAGTGCTGTAATTAAAGACTGGGTTATTATGACTGAGCGTCTGTGAGCTCAAGGAAAATCTGGAGCAAGTGGCTACGTTCCACTATTAATTTGAAAACAGCCTCTTTAATCCCTTTCTAAATCAGGATCATGTAGATATGGTAGAGACCCTGGGGGGAAAATGCAACTAGTTTGGTGATTGATCTTTCACTAGTTTGAGAATTTAGAAGTTTGTTTGAAGCTTCAGGATCCCTGAAATGGTGGTAAAATCTCAGGAACAAAGTAATTGTGTTTACATGTATGAACCACTGGCTAGTCAGCAGTTTGCAGTTCAACATTTTCATGGACTTGCAAGCAGTGAAGTTAGTTTTTAACACACCAGTATTGTTTGCTTTTTTTAAAAAAAAAATATACCGGATTTTTTTTCTAATCAAACTTAGTTTATTTATATGATTCTGTTATGTTCTATTTAGGATTGCTCAAGAAATTCTTAAGTAGTGCACATATCACGTTATCCACAGGAGGTCCTGCCAACTGTTCTCTGAATGCACAGCAAATAGTCTGAGAACTGCCAGGAAAACACTTATTGACCGTTGTGAGTGTTGCCACTTCAATGAAAAGTGGGGAATCTTCTACGTGGTCTAGTTACAAATGTCCCAAGAGATAAGGAACATTGTGGTGGCTGGGAAAGAGTGTAGGGTATTAATTTGCAAAGCAGAAAAAGAAAAGTTTCAGTGCTTGATGTCAAGTTTGGTCCCATACAAATGGTTGGGATATTACTCTTAATTTTATGAAACCAACCTTTTTAAGAGTGGTGTATTGAATATTTTGAGCTGTTTTAGAAATTATTGTATTAAAATGACAGAAGAAAAGACACAAGGAGCAGACTTTAAACCCCAAAGTATAAACTACTGTGTTTTTTGTGTATTTATTTGGGTGAAACATCTAATTATTAGTTGTATTATGCTAGCAGTCAAGAGGCCCCAACTGTGATCAGGGAACTGCTGCGATAGGTGCTGTACATATACAAGGCAAGAGACCATTCCTATCCTAAAGCATTTACTGTATAAATAGATGCTACTACTTTCTTCTACCCTTTGTCTTATCCGCATTTTACTGATGGGAACTGAGGCACAGATTAAGAGACTTGGCCACGGTCTCAGAGGAAGTCTGTGGCAGAGCCAGGATATAGGATTGCCATCTCTGAGGTCCAAAAAACCCAGGACATCTGGGATGATCCTGATAGCATAAAACTAGATAGGTGGCAGTGTGCACTGAGCACCCTTACAGATTTCCTGGAACAACTACCTCATGCAAAGGGACAATCCTGGGAAAATCTGGACTGGTGGCCAATGCCTGCTTTCTGAATTGCAATCCAAGTTCCTCAAACACAGAATATCCTTTCTTTCTGTTTACTTAAATTTTCTCTCTGGAACTTTCACAATAGACATTCAACCTCCAAAATTTTGACAGTACCCTTATCTCTATAAAGAAAAATGCCATGTAAATAATCTAAAAAATACATTTAAAAATTTCACAATGACTGTAAACCAAAACAATATTAGCTGGCTATAGACTCTGTCACTGACAGGTACTTGGCATGCAGAATTATATTACACATAATGAAATTTCTAAAATATAGCAATAAAGCCAAGAAAACTGACCACAAGTCAAAGTTGCAGCGTTTGAACCCGGATCCTGAGAGGTTCTGAAATCGTTCCAATTTGCTGGTGCTCGGGACCCCGCAGGACTGAAGGCCTAAAGCCTCAATCCTGCAGCTAATTCCATATAGATGAACTTCAGGTCTTTAATTTGGGATAAATATTAAAACATATGCAGAGATAGTAAATGGCTCATTTGCTTGTAAATGAGAACTGCTGATTGCTGAGTACTCTTAAAAATCAGGTGCCTTAAGTGACCAAATATGGATTTAGCCCCAAGAGTGAAATCCTGGTCTCGTTGAAATCAATTGGAGTTTTGCCCCTAGGTCTGAAAACATTGGCCACACTGTACGTATGGTAAGTGACTGCAATAATATATGTTGTACACATCATAGTATTTTTGGGGAGCTTCATAGGTATTTTCTCTCTGCCATGGGTGTTAGTTATTTTTCTTTCAAAATACAAGAAATACTCCAGTCCCATTCTCTGATGTGTATTTGTTACTCAACTACATTAAGATGTAAAGCTGTATTTGGCCACCCATTTGAAGCAAGTAAGGGCTTGTGGTGGTGGTTTTTAGCCAGGAAGGTAGAATAACATTATTTTTAATAGCATCATGGTAACTGATTGTGCGCCTGAGCAGCTCATTATGATAGTTTTTACTGCAGGCTCTATCGTAAAGGGAGCCAGTCCAAAACTACGAAGTTTTGGGTTTAGTCCATCAGTTATCAACTCATTATGGGCCCAAGGTGAACTATGCAGGTGGAAAGGTCACAAGAAGTGATGTGAAATGGAGCTGGAATTCTTCAGAGCTTTTTTTCTTCAAACAGATGTATAAAATGAACCCTTTCTTGGGCATTCCTGTGTCCATAATTTTGGGACAAATGTTCTACTTTTAAAAAATCCAGTCTAAGCATAAGTAATGTTTTACCTCAACTTACAGCAGTTATATTTTCAGACCAAACTATTGGAATGCTGAAGAGTAGGATATATATCATTAAGTGGCATTTGACTTTTTGTATCTTCCTTGCCCCCAAACTTTCTGCTTGTAAATCTAAAAACTGTGCTAATCGAATGAAGTCTGCAAGAACCTCTTTCCACAGTGTTAGGAAACCAGTGGTGGGAGAAACATCTAATGAGCTTCTTTATTACCTTCCATTCTGTCATTTTCAGCCTGGCCTTTTTCAGATATAAAATATCAAAAGTCCCAAACAGATGGAGTGACAATAGGAAATCTGAGAGAGGGAGAGACTGCACATCTGTTACAATTCAACTGTAACTACACTGATAGAAAAAGGTAATACACATGTTAATAAAAAATACAAAATTAAGCATTCAAACTCCCTCTTTGCAATATAAAGCTAGTATTTTATCCAACCACTGACACTTTTCAATTAATATCCATGAGAATGTAGAGTTCGTGTTACAGGCTGCGCAAAATCTAATCTGTTAATGCCTCCTGAACTCAATGTCTCTTATCTTGAATTTCTCATTCAACTTTTACTCAGGTAAATGCTCATTGAAATTGGTAGGAGTTTGTATAAATAAGGCCTTCAGGGCTTGGCCTAAAGGGAATCTTGTGTGCTCAGCATCTCTTGTGATTTGACATACTGTTTAGGCATTTTAGGAAAAATAACACAAAGTAAATGTAATGGCTACGGTGGGTAAACAAGCCCAGGACCCAATTCTGCAACCCCCTTAGAAATAATTTGTGACTTAAAGGAGAGCACAGATGTGCATGGAATATGGGATTGGGCCCAAAGCTTTCATACCAAGAACTGCATGCAAGCAACGCTCATGCAAACTCTGTTTTACTTACAGTGAGGTTTGCTCCTTCAGGTGTGAAGGTTCTTCCTGTGTTTAGTAAGATTTGTGATTAAACGCTGAGCTGACCTAATAACTCCACTGTGTAAAAACAGAGTAGGGGCTTCAGGATATCACTTACTTAATTGGAGTTGTGGGCTTTCAACACTCCTCATGATTCCCTGATGTTACTACTGGTAGAGTCCTAGTAAAAATAGGAAAAGGGCCATTCAAAGGGTGCACTTTATGGGCTATATCCAAGGCCCAGGTAGTCCTCTAACTGATTTTAATAGGAGCTGGATTGTGCTTTATGTCCTCGGTTTTTCAACAGTGAAACAATACCATTCTTCAGAGATGGAGACTCTGGACACTGGGAAGTTCATCACTAAGGTTACACTTATAAGTGGGGAAGGGATAGCTCAGTGGTTTGAGCATTGGCCTGCTAAACCCAAGATTGTGAGCTCAATCCTTGAGGGGACCATTGAGGGATCTGCGGCAAAAATTGGGGATTGATCCTGCTTTGAGCAGGGGGTTGGACGAGATGACCTCCTGAGGTCCCTTCCAACCCTGAGATTCTATGATTCTAAAGCAAACTCACAGCTCTATTTTACAAGCTATTTCAGATTTAAAATTGACACAATAAATTCTGTGTTGAAACCATTCCTTGCTGCAACACAACTGGGTTAAGTTGAATGTTGCAAATGTCTTATTGCATTCTACCCAATTAGTTTGTAAGCTGATATTTTGCGGTATTTGTCACATTAGCAAACCTATCAATGCATTGTTGGTTTCCAGATAAAGCAACCATTGCTGTACTGCCCAGGATACAGAAATAAGCCATTAGAGACCCTAAGGAAGGAGAATATATACACACTTGAGGGCTGATTCACTATTGCTCTATGGCCTGCTTGCACTAGTATAGGGGATCTCTGCACTGCCCCTGCAGAAGCCAAGGTGCAGGGGCAGTATACCGAGGTGAGCTGTGGATCAAATCAGGATTTGGCTGGAGGAAGGAGAGGGTAAAGAGTAGAGGGTGGATGGCCAAGGAAGTGTTTTGACCTGGCAATTCTCTCTCCTGCAAGCTTTGAAGGACTGCCTTAGGCTGCATGAAATCCAACCATTGTTTGTCCCTGCATCAGCCCTAGGAACCAGGCTGGGACAAACTTCCCTTAGGTCCTGATCCGAAGCCTAGTCTTTCTATTGACTGCAGTGGACTTTGGCTCATGCCCTTAGGAGGCCATTCTTACTACTTTTATTCACGTGTATATCCTACTGACGTCAATGGGATTATTCGCAGAATTAGGTGTTATTCATGGGAAAGGATTGCAGAATCCAGCCCGTCTAATTTGAAAATAAGAAAAAACTTTGGTCATGGTCACATTTCATCTTGAAGACTTCCCATTTCATCGGGCAGTGTCTGGATAAGACCCTGTCTTCCTAAAATTTCTCATTCTTGCTGCTTCTCGCAGCCAGCCATCTTCTAACTACTGTCATCTGACTCTGCTCAGAGCAAGACTGGGTGACGTGGTTGTTAAAACACCAGTGGCTGCTGGCCATCTGTCTACACCAGCGGAACAGGTTGTTAAATAGTGGAAAAATTTATAAAATAACTGCTGTGTAGATAAGTCCAGAGAATGAGGGGGGCTGGCCATACCAGAGGCAGATGAGTTTTGAGACTGCACCTTGCATAGATTACAGGGATGTAAGGCAAAAGTCATGAAGCTCAGAGAAGCCTGGGTAGGATCCACAAAGGCACTTAAGCACCTAAACCCCAGCTTTAGTTCCATTGCAACTCACAAAACTCATGCTAAACCCTATAGGGACCTAAGTTTTTCAGAGTAAAAATTTCCTAGGTGCCTATCCTGCCTCCAGGCATGCTTGTTGTTGCCTCCCTCTTTAGTCCAGTGATTAGGGCATCCACCTAGAAAGTGGGAGATGCAGGCTCCAGTCCCCCTGCTCCAATCACTTTTTCATTATTTATCCACAGTGCAACAGCTTCAATATGAAGGAGCTGTGTGATGGTTCTTGGGATACCCAGGACTGAGTCACCTTGTTACCCCCTGCCTGTAGGGAGACAGTGTCTTGCCTGTGGGAGCTGGGTGTTCCCTCGCTTCCCTCTCCCAACCTTTCAGCCACACAAGCACTGCCCTCTTGGTTATGGCACCTCTGCCTATGCCTTTCAGGTTAACAAGAGGTGTACCTGAGTCCCCTTGAAATGTTCCTCTGTTATATCCAGCCACAGACACTAGCTACTCTGAGATCCCTGATCCTCTGCTTACAAAAGAGCAGTGTACCCCAGTTTACTAGTTCTACCTTAAGTCACCACCACTGTATAACGCACAGCATGTATAAAACAAAAGGAGGTTTAGTTAAGAAAGGGTAGAGGTTTCAGCAGAAACTAGAGTGATGGAAACAAATGGTTACAATACAGAACAAAATAATAAAATGAGAAATAGGGTCTACCCTTATTAATAGCTACCTTTCCTATCTAATAAAGTAGATTTAACAGTTCCGTCTATTGCAGAGCTGGCCGGTTTCCCAGGAACCGGGATCCAGTCTTTCACGAAACATTCCCGGCTCAAGGAGATGTCTCCTCTGTGAATGGATGCAGTGTGTCTTTCTCCACCCTGTGATATACTGAATGTCTTTTTTCTTTATTCACAGACAAGGCAACCCCCTGTCTTTTCCTTTTTTACCTCCAACTGGTTTTGATTGTTTATAATTTGGCTTTAATGGTTTTTCATTGACTTTTCTATGTTGTTACAAGGGCAGACAATTGAGCAATAAACTATATAATTCACTAGCCGAGGAGGGGTGACACATACCTCTTGCTTGAATGGGCCAGACTACTGGTGACTCAGTATCCATCCAAGACCATAAGGCATATTTCCTATTGTATAGGGAGTCTCTGCAGTGAACTCAGCTTTGTGGATTACACTGTTGTTCCTGTGATTTTTCTAGATGCCTGAAAGTTAGGCACCATGACACTCAGCATTGCAATGCCTAAGACTTTCCATTTCTGTTGCCATCTTTGAGAGAGACTTCTAATTTATTAAAGGGTGTGTTATTTGTAGCACATGTAATATGCTTCCCTGTCTCTGTGAACCCTTCCTTGTCCTCTTGTCAAGATTGGAATGTCTGCGGCTTGGGAAGAATTCCAAATCTCAGGTTTTAAAAATTGTAGACCAAAACCAAGAATACATGTTCAAAGGAAAGCTTTGTCTGACAGTGACAGAGATCCTACAATGGGAACAGACAGTTCACTAGCACTTTAGAGCTCATTAATTCCTTTTCTGCTAGCTTTCTGTGGGTATTCTAGACTTCCATGGGCTTCTTTTCTGCGCAAAGGCTTGCAGCATTCTACACTAATGGTAAGAAAAAGATCCAAGTACAGGTCATGGCAGATAACACTCAGCATACTCTTCCAGACATTCAGTGAGTAGTGCAAGAATCTTTTTATTTATATCCTTTCCATTTTTCTTTTCAAGGAAGACTTAATCAGGTTGCCAATCACATTTGTTCCTTAAAGGATATGTTGGAGAAATAAATGGCAACTCTACTCATTAGGCAGGGCTTCCTGAGGTTTTAAAACTCGATTGTAGTGATTACATTGCAGAAATGCCTGAAACCTGCTGAATACTAGTGCCTAAATAGTAAAGAATGTGTAAGGGGACTGTTGCTCCCTTACTAACATTCAGTGGGGGTGTCTTAGTTGCTAGCTCCCAGTACTAAAAAGGGGGAAGGGTCGATGGGGAATCAGGACCCTGAGACTGACAGCCCCCAGGAACAATGGGGAAAGGCCAATACTCCAGGTCAGCCTGAATGACAGGGCAGGCACGCTAATCAGGGAGTCAGGAGGCCAGGGAGGTCCCGTCCTCCATGTGATCTGGAATTGCCTGGGTCAGACAGAGTGGGCCTGAGCTAAGGAGGAAGCAGGGGCCTGAGTTGAGGTGGGGAGCAGAGCTGTGCGAGATCCAGAGGGGCCAGAAAAGCATCCCAGAGAGAGCAGACCCTGTCCTGGGAGCAGAGCTGCAGTCCCAAAGCCAGAGCCACAGCCAGAGAGAGCAGATTTGCCCTGGGAGGAGAGCTGCAGCAGCCAGAGGGGCCAGAAAAGCAGCCCAGGAAGCAGGTCAGTGCTGGGAGCAGTCACAGAAGCAGCCTGCAGAGCAGACCTGTCCTGGGAGCAGAGCTGCGGCAACCAGAGGCAGAGGGGCCAAGGAAGCAGCCCAGGGAGCTGGAAGCAGAGCAGCAGCAGCAGTGCTGAGACAGAGTGGTGGAGCTGGAGCTGGAGCAGTCTGGAGCTGGGTGCGGTGAGCAGCTGGGAAGAGCGAGGGGGACCCTGGGCAGCAGGCCCAGCACAGGGAGACGCCTCAGCCAAGAGGCTCTGCAGGCCAGGCTTGGATCGTAACCCCGACAGGGCAGGGGCGACACTGGGAAGAAGGGTCCTACCACTTAGAGCCTGAGAGCGTGTGGCCACCACCAGAGCGAGTGTCCAACCCACAGCATCCCTACAGCACAGCCAGGGCCTGAGAAGAAGACCTGGGACTTACAAGGAACAGACTGTGAAGTGCCCTGACATTCCAGAGACACTGTTTGTGATGTTCCCTGCCACAGAGCGGGTTGATGTGTTTCCTTTAACCTTTCCCATTATTCCTTATTCTTTTTAAAATTAATTGTTGATTAAATAACTTGCATTTGCTTTAGCTTGTATGTAATGGTCAGTGGGTCAGAGAAGTGCCCAGTGCAGAGAGAGTACCCTGGAGTTGGGACACCCTAGCCCCTGTCCTAGGTGACCACAGCAGGGTTGGGGGTCGAGCCCTCCAGGAATCCTGGGCGCAGACTTGTTGGGGTTACGAGGACTCTGCCAGACAGGAGAGTGGAAGGGGAGTCCTCAAGGGCAGGGAGGCCACTGGGTAAAGGAAGTGGGAGCGAGGACTCAGATCCTTTCGCTAGCCCACTTCACCGGGGTAGTGCAGAAGCCAGGAAAGTTCCCCACAATAGCGGGACTATTCCCCCGCTTACAAAAGCAACCTTTTTTCCCCATAAAGGAACAGTTCCATCCACAGTTTCTTTCACTGCCAGGAATTAAAATTTCTGACAAATTACTTTACAAATTCATGTGAAGCATCTCTTCTTACACGTAAAGACCCTCCCCTCCGATTTCTACTTCACACTTTAATAGCACCTTTTGCGTCAGACCCTTGGCTGGTGTAAATCAATATAGGTCCACTGAAGCTGGTTGAGGACCAAACTGTACTTTCAGTGATCAACCAACAGGAATTCTTACAACACTCTGAAATTAGGCTAGTATTACCTCTTTATTTTTTTTTTTACAAAAGTCCTCTGAGTTGCAGAGGGTGTAAGTGACTTATTTAAGGCACACAGCAAATCTCCATCTTTGTAACCAAAATATTCATGCTTGAATGGCTAATATTAAGTACTTACATAGTGTGTGTTTTTCGTTTTAACTACCTGTACACTTACAGCATGGGGTAAAAGGTGTTGGGACCTATGAAGTTCTCCCTGGAAGCCACTGGACATTTAAGATGGAGGTATTTGATAAGTGTCTTGATTTAAGAACTCAAGGACAAAACACTGCCTCTTTAACTGGTTTCCTTTCATAGCTGGAATGGATTCTTATTCTGCATCAAAAGGCTGCAGCAGTATTTTTACCTCCCAGTAGTCCTAGTGGGGAACATTACTTGATGAATGACAATATAAAGTTGAAAACGTTAAAAAAAATCTGTATAGCCCTCCAGCAAATCGTGAAAAGAAAAAGCCATCAGCAGTAGCTGGTGCACTTATTATTAATGGGACAGCCAACGTACAATTCCTCTAAAAATTGAACTACCTGTTACTAATAACATAGTAGATAGCCTTACATGTTTTGTTATCTTTTACCATATGCAGTCAGGGTCTCTTTCATGTCATTCAGCTTAGACAATGAATCCACACTAGCTAACGTCGTATTTTGCTTGCTAGTTTCCCTGTCTGGTTCTCATGCATTAGCATGATATTGCTGAGGATTCCTAGGGGAATGTTCAAATGTATTGATAACATTATGAAGACCATTCTCTTCATATAAAGCTTCATAACTATTTATAGGGTGTTTAATCTACTTTGGGACCCTTAAACTGCTTGACACTGTCCCTTTCATTGAGCATTATAGATGGGAGAACAGATAAGACTCTGAGACCATTCCTGGCTTTCTCGAGTGCTGTGCAGTGCACTGTTTCAAGCACCCATCATTATTTGATGACCACCCGTAAAAAGTTCTCATTCCTAGAAATCCACAAGCTTGCACCATATTAAGGTGATTCACGGGAAACTTACACTATTCTTTTTTAATCAAATGGTCAATAAAATGTATTTTGATGGATTAGATAACTCTTTCTCTGGGTAACCTTAGTGCTGCTAAAAAAGAGTTTGTCTTCCTTCTCATCATTTCATATCAACCATCAGCTTCGTCCACCTCAAGATGATTGCTCCCATTAAGTTTTTCAGCACTGGTATGCAGGGCTTTACCAGCATCTGTCTGACTAGTGCAGCATCTAAATCCTGGCTTTCTAAAACAAGGTATTCAGTTCTGTCAATTTAAAAGTGTAGTGACCTCGCACATCCAGCAAAATCTAATCTAAACACATCTCAGTGACTCTTATCTTGGAGCTATCTTTGCTTGGCCAAGGTGGCTGCTGCAAGGGATTAGAGACTGTTTGGAGTCTTCCCTTTCCTCTTCCCCAGAAAGAAACAGTTTAGGAATTGTCAGTGTTTATACAAGGAAAAACCTGCTGCTGGCTCATAAAGCTTTCCAGTCAGCCAGAGGCAGTTGCACATGGGTACCATCTTGAATTTTCTTCATAATCCTTGGGATATGTTTGAAGACTCAGATGCTTTGGGACAAAGTGTGCTGTTATACCTGTTTCAATTCAAAATAGTTCATTTGTTTCAGTGGATTTATACTTAGAGTTAAGCATGTGCTTACAGGCTTTGCTGAACTGGGGTCGAAGTAAGGGCATGCTTTACTTTTAATGTAAAAGATTCTGTTTAATGAGGCAGTTTCAGTCAGAGAAGAAAGAAGATGCATATATTTTAAAGACAGAAGAGACCACGATGATGATCTATTCTGACCACCTGCATAAAGCTGGCTGGGGAATCATTTTGACAAAACAGTTTTTTGTTGGAAAATACCAATTAATCAAACCTGAAACTTTCCTGTGAAGGGGCAGTTTTGATGAAACTTTCATCAGGAAGGTTTCTGAGGCTCCAGGATGGAATTTCTAGAAACGCCAATGGTTTTGGCCCTCATCTGGGATGCAGAAGTTATGGGGAACTGTGCTCTGCCTATTTCTGAGGGAACTTGAGCCTAGCTCTTCAACATTGCAGGTGAGCACTCTAACCACTAGGCTTTGGGGTATTCTGGTGTGAGGCTCCTTTAATTGTTTGTTGGAGCTGTTCCACTTTGTATTAATTAAGTATTTGTCAGGCCAAAGGAGATTGACTTTATGGCCTAGTAGCTAGCTCACTTAGCTGAGATGTTGGAGACCCAGGTTCCAGTCCCTACTCCACTGAATGTTTTATGTAATTATTTCTACAAAATCAGACAACTCCACCGGAGACCGCGAGAGAACCCACCCTAGAATTAGCCAACATCCAGGTGGTTAGGACACCTGCTTGGGGTATTCTCTCATGTTTCCTTCATCCCAGGGGAGTGTTCGAAGCACTCAGGCTATTGTGGGGTGGATCCTCTCCGTTTTTGTTTTGTTTTGTGAAAAACTTCAAAAGGTCTTAGTTTCATACCAACCTGATAGGGAGACTCTTCCTGCTCCTATGTCAGATCCTGTGCTCACTGCAGTCAATAGCAAAGTTCTTGTCTATTTCAGTGGTGAAGGATCAAGCCCCTGTTGTAGTAGACACTTGCCTGGTGGGATGATGCATGCTTTCTCAGACCCAGCTGTTCAACATAAGATATAAAACACAGGGTGATCTCAGGGGCATAGCGAATCTGAAATCCATGTTCCAAATTCTTATTTCACAAGGGTCAGAAAACGAGTGGAGTGGAGTAGCCGGGTTTGATACTTTTTGTTTTCGTTTTCAGACCAAGAGGGTGAGGGGCTTATATTTAGGCCACTTGTTTGAATAACTACCCGATGATGAGTGACTGCTGTCCAATTGTGCAGGTTGCTCAAAGAAAGTCCAAACACCTGATTAGTCCTGGCCGGAGCGGGGGGCAGACTGCGGCTGACTTTTGGGGCTCACAGCACTACCCCAAAGGGGTGATCACTGTGCATACGCACCCATGCCTGTTTACACAGCTGTCCAAAGACATATGCAAGCAACACAGAGCAGTCTAGCCCGGGCTTAATTTGCAACGAAAGAGAGGCTAGGGCTCAAGCAATTATTTTTACTTTCCGAACTGACGCAGCGAGCCCAGAGCTGCCGGGGCTCAAGTCAAGCACTGAGCCCAGGGTTCCGCGCGGCGCGGCGCGGGCCCCGGGGCGGCGGGCGCAGGCGCGGAGGCCGCGCGGGACCGGGCGCGCGCACAACTGCCGCGGCGGCCCCGGAGCCGCGCAAGGGGGCGGGGCCTACTGCCGGGGGGGGGGGGCGGGGCCCGGCTGTTGCTAGGATGGCGGCGCTGGAGGCGGACGAGGCGGGGGCCGCCCTGGATCACATCATCACCCAGTTCAACGCCTACGACGACTACCTGGACTCGCAGATCACCACGCAGGACCTGTTCTACCTGGAGGTGGGCAGGGGGCGCGGGCGCAGCCGCGGGGCGGCCCTCCGCCGGCCTGGCACAGCGCCGCGCCCGGCTCCGGCAGCGCGGGTCAGCCCGGCCAGCCCGCCCCCCAGCGCGCCCTGCTCCCCGAGCAGCCGGACTCCCCAGTGCTGCCTCCCCCCCCTCCCCCCCGTGCTGCCAGACCCCCGGGGCAGCCCTTCCCCCCGGGCAGCCCCCCCGTGCAGCCAGACACCCCCCCCCCCGGGCAGCCCTTTTCCCCCCAGCGCCGCCGCCCCCCCCCCCCCGTGCAGCCCTTTCCCCCTAGTGCCGACCCCCGTGCAGCCCTTTCCCCCTGGTGCTGCCCCCCAGGCAACCCCCGGTGCCGCCCTTCCTGCCGTGCCTTCCCCTAGGTAACGCTCCGTGCAGCCTTTCCTCCAGTGCAGCGCCCAGACAATCCTCCATGCAGCATTTCTCCTAGTGCAGCCTCCAAGGCAACCCCCATGCAGCCCTTCCCCCAATGTATGTTGTCCCCCCATATAGCCCTTCTTCTAGAACAGCCCCCCATCCCACCCCCATACAGCCCTCATCCATCACCCCTTCCCCTGTGCAATTATTTTTAATCAAATGTTTCCCC
Organism: Caretta caretta; assembly: GCF_965140235.1. Classification (NCBI taxonomy): domain Eukaryota; kingdom Metazoa; phylum Chordata; order Testudines; family Cheloniidae; genus Caretta; species Caretta caretta. Next base: position 26,371,196 of record NC_134209.1, read on the forward strand.
TCAGTATTTGCATCACTAGTTAGGGTTTCCAGGGCCTGAATGTGAAATTGATTATAAACAAACGTGAAACTGACTTGACTGAGTCTTTTTTTTTCCCCACTGAGATGTGAAGTATAAACAAGAACATATAATAATGAGGTATAAACTGGATAGCTACAATTCTTTCACTCCATAATCTGTGGTGTTACTATTAACAAGTACAGAAATTTGTGGCTTCAACATGTTCCTTTACATTTTAGAAATTGTTGCTTGTTCATTGATGTTGAATTTTATTTGAAGTTTACTTTCAGTTATTTCTAATATATTGATTCCAGGCATCTGACTATGCCATATCAGCCTGTGGGAATTCTATTGTTGGCCTTGTTGCTGGGGGGTATATCGTTCCTAGGGTATTAGAGAGACAAGGTAGGTGAGGTAATATCTTTTACTGGATCAACTTCTCTTGGCGAGGGAGACAAGCTTTTGAACTTATGCAGAGCTCTTCTGGACCAGACCTGAAGAAGAGTTCTGTTTAAACTCAGAAGCTTGTCTCTCTCGCCAGCTTGTCTCTCTATGGGAATTCTACAAATACATAATTTAAAAATGGGCTTCAAATTTGGTGGGCTGAGGGGAATTACTGGTTATTAGGATAATTTTAATAGTGAAGTAATTTTTCCTCTTAGTTTCATGCTTATCATTAATTTTAATTAAGCCTACTAAGGAACAAATATGGGCCTGATTCTGTGCCATGGACGTTAATGGCAAAACTCCCATTGACTTCAGTGGTGAGAAATCAGGGACTGTGTTCTGCCATCGCTCCTGCATCCCTCTGAAATTGCTGGAGGTGTTGGATGTCTTCCTAACAACTGTAATAAAACATGGGGAATAATTTGTATTAAAACATGTATTTCACAAACCTCACCACAATGCATATCATCTCCCCTGATGTATTTCTTTCCTTTTTATTCTCTGCCATGTTTATTGTTATCTTTCTTCACCTCCTTTTCCATTTTCTTTCTCTCTCCTTTTGGTCTATGATTTTTTTCCCCCCACTACCTTTCTCCTTGTGGAAAACGTAATCTTCTTTTTACATGTCACGGCAGCATCCCTTCCTTTTGCATTATGTTCTCTTGCATTTCCCTTCTTTCTTTTCCTCTATTCTATTTTTTTTCTCCTGTTTTCACTGCATGCTCCGCTCTCTCCATTTGTTCATTTTTCCCTACCTTCTCCCACGCTTACTCTCCGAAACTACTGAGTGCTTAGTACCCTGGTGCTGAGTTGGAGAAGGATGGTACAGTGTCTAAGACACTAGTCTAGGAGGTATTGGTTCAATTCTGTGCTTCCTAGCTTATCTTGGGCAAGTCACTTAGCTTTTCTGTGCTCCATTACTTGTCTGCAAATGGCAGTGGTAGCATTTCCCTACATCACAGAGGTGTTATGAGGATAAATACATTAAAAGATTGAGGCGCTGAGATATGGTAATGTGGGCCCTATAAGTACCATAGATAGCCAGGGACAAGGTCAAAACATATGGGTTTGGGAGAGTTACATAAGGTGGAGGGAAGTAACTTCATGGTAGAATCAAGAACAGGGAGGATGTGGTCTAGGAGCCAAAATGGAAGAGCAGATGGGAGAATTAACAGCAAATGACAGCTGAAGAGTCGTGAAATGTGCTAGAAATAAGATGGAAGGATAAGAATTAGGTAAATTCAGCTGGAACCCGGGAGTTAAGAGTTCCACTGGGAAGCTAATTTTCAAAAATAGATGCATTGCAAAATTAATACATCTACCCAGTAGCTCTTCCCCAGTAAATATATCAAACCCTTGACTGAGATACAAAGTAGAAAGGACACGAGGGACCATTGACTGGATTGTTTTTGCCTTTATCGTTGATTAATGGCATATTTGCTTTGAGAATTCATCATAAGGATCATTCATGTTTATCTTCTGTTTCAGGTAAACACTAAATCGAACTGCATCTCCACTATCATTAAAAGTTATGTCCTTCTGTAGAGAAAGTAGCTGTTTGGTGGAAAAAACAAATCCTCTTTTCAAGTCAGCTGTAGTGCTGTCATGTTTCAGTGAATTCAAAGAAGTCACTATCTGTGATGTTAGCAGGAGCAGCTCTCCTGTGAAATCCTGAGTTGCTTTCTCAGTATTGGATACATGTCATAGTCAGTCAGTCATGCCCAGGTTTCTTGTTTGTTATAAAAGGTATGCATGTTTCTTAATGTTGGCATGGGAAATGTCAATACTGCTGGAGCAATAAAAAACAGAGGAGGAGCTAAAGCCTCTTTAAATCCCAAATATGCAGCTCTTTATTTTGTAGTTTTATTAGACTTTCCAAAGCCATTATGAAGAAGTTACTTCTGATTGTGTTTCTTGTTCTTCTAGCAGTTATTTTCTGAAACCATCACCAATAAAGGAAGCCGGGCTGTGCTTTCATATAAATGTTATCAAGCATTACATGCTAAAATTTGTGTAGCCCCAATGTTACGTACAATGCAATAGAGGTGGAAAATTGCAGTCTTTTGTTGGTTGCCAGTCTAACCGCTAGAATGACAGTTTGGTGAAATGGTTTCAGCAGCTTGTGCACACGTATCTCACCATCATTTTAGGGTATAAGACCAAGAGAATCTTAGGCAAAGACAACACCAGGCATGTATTGCTAGTATAGCAGTATACGGTGCTGGCGAAGCACTCCTAGCATGAACGTAACCGACAACTGACTGTGTTGGCAAAAGCCCCTAGCATGGACCCAGCGTATACCATAAGGACCGCCCTTTTTGGTGGGATAGCTTACTCCCATCTCTCCCCCTCCGAGCAACATAAGCTATACTAGCAAAAGCTATAAGCTGCATCTACACTAGGGGCTTTTGCCAGCACAGTTATGTTGATTACAAAGTCACATCTTATCAACCGCTTGCTGGCACAGCTATGTCAGCAAAAGTTTGCAGTGTAGACATGGCTTAAGGCAAAAACATTCAAATAGCAATTTTTCTTCATTACTTTGTTTAAAGGAAGATGCCCTCATTAGCATAGCTCCATCAGGCCTGGTCTAAATGTGTGGTGTGGTGTGGTTTTTTTTTTTTTTTAAATATTTATAAATATTTTGGTTAGGGCTGTAATGTTTTACTGAAATACTTTTACCAGTGTGGAGGCACTTTATATTGGTGCCTTATACAGGTTTAGTTTATTGCCCTTACTGTATAGGTATAAGCTATCTAGTATAAAACGCCTTACCATTGTAATTGCATCCCTATTAGAGGTAGGGTGTTACTGTACCAACTAACTATGTACCGTTATAGTTAAAGCAATATAACTTGTGTGTAAACAAGCCCTGAGGACAGTATTGAAGCTTGTCAAGTCCAGTTTTGTGAAGTAGAGATGGGTTGAAAAGATGCATTTTAATGGCCTTTCCACCCTCTTTATTTGTGAAGCTGAGTGTGAGACAGCATTAACCAAAACAATGTTTTATTCACTGGCTAACTTCAGGGTGATGAGCTGGTCCAGAAATCCTTTGCTCTGAACATCATTTTTGTTTGTTGTTTTTGTATGGGCTCTCCATTTAATGTGGATATCATCCAGCTACAGAAGAATTGTATAGCAGATACCCAAATACAGGTATCTGTCCGCAGTTGCAAACAGAGACGAAACTTTGGGGCTGACTCATGCAGCAACATTTTCTGATGTGTAAAACAGCAGCAAACTGATTTGTTAGGGGAATAAGACAAAATCATGGAAAGTAGATCTTATCATGTCCAGAGCATATGTAGAATGATTTAGGCCGGATTTGTCAAAGGGACCTGTCACAGATTCATCTCAGTTAGCAACTGTAGGCAAACATCTTTGTTTGTTGCTATACAGTGCTTCTGTAGTTGGATGATAAACCCTGGCTTCTTTAAGGGCAACCAGAGCCCGGCTTATCTGTTACAGGCTCCTTTAAGGAGAACAAACCAATTTTGGACACCGTGTAAGCAGTTAGCTGCCAACCAGCTATCTAGGCAGTTGACAGTTACTAAAAAGTTTCCAGAGCTTAGTTGCAGGGAAGTGCTCCTAGAGAGACAAGCTCTCAGAAACTCTAGGAGTAGGAGGACGAGGACTGCAGCCTTTTTGCCTCCCCAAGATGATAAGTGAAAGGAGTAAGTAAAAAGAGACCTACTGGGGATAAACTGAGTGAGGGCTCTAGCTAGCCTGAAACATAACCCAGCTCCAGGAGGAGAGCTGTGGCTTCCTTATCTGAGGAGTGTGAATTTTTTTCCCCATGGTAACCAGTCTTGGGGAGGAGGGCTGGGGATTACTCCTGAACTTAGGAGAGGATGCTTGTTGACATTAGCCTGATGGCCACGAGAAGGGTTGGAGTTCATGGGTCAATGAGGAAGGATGGGGGAGGGTGGGGATGGTTGTCCTCTGTTAAAGGAATTAATAACTGAAACCCCACAAAGGAGGTAACTTGTTCTCCATTCTTAGGTCTGAATAAATCATTGCAAGAGGGAAAGTAAGGGGGCAGCAGGCCTGCAAGGCCATGCCAGAAGGGGAGCCACGCTCTCACAGGGCCAAAGTGATTTAGGCCTCCAATCTCGATCGCTTCAAGACTTCCTTTTGGTAGAGAGCTACTCATCCTCATTTAGCTTCTGAAATCAAAGTAAAACCTGTCAGCATTTCCTGATCTCTGAAAAGTTGGCAATGGTGAATGGGATGGAGGACAAACATGCTATTTCCCTTTTTAGTTTGCCTGTCAGGGTTTATTAGGTGCCCATACAAAAGGATATGCCCCATCCCTCAAACTGCTGCCTACTGCCTGGAGCTGAATTCATCAACACTTCATAAGTGGTTGGGCTGCTTTCTTGTGTAGTGGGTGTTTTAAATGTCTAATCTAGAGCACAGTAAAACCCTGAGTTAGCTGTTTAAAACAAGACACAAACCTGAAAATGGCCTGGCTTCTTGCAGGCAGTGGCCGAGGCAAGTTCGGTGGCTGAGGAAAGAAGATGAGAGGCATTCCAAAAACTTAACAGTTAAGCCACTGGTTTGCTGGTCCTATAGCTTACCATGCTGACCTATATTCTCCCATTGTTTCCTTGTAGTTCCTGTTGGTCTGTCTGTCGCCCTCCATCAGTTGTTTGTTGTCTTACACTTAGATTGCAAGCTGTATGGGGCAAGGGCCATCTTGTTCTGTGTTTGTCCAGTGCCTAGCACAATGGGACCAGGTCCATGACTGGGGTTCCCCCGTGCTATGATAATACAAATAATTAATAAAATGAGACAGATGAGGAAAGTCTGCAGGCTTTAGGCTACTCCTGATGCTATCTTTTCTCCATAGCATTACGGCATTTCATTAGCATACCAGGGATGGTGTTAATATCAAACATCTGCATTGTGGTCTCCCAGTGGGACTGAGGCCCGACTGTGCTGGGTGCTCTACAGAACCTGCAGCCTACAACTTGGAGGCATGAACCTTGCTTGTTGGAGTCCTGCTGACTTCAGTGGGGCTCTGTGGGTGTGGCAGGTTACCTGCACACTCAAAGATTTATTTATTTTTTGCGGTCAGAAGAAACCATTATGGTGGTTTTGTCTGATCTCCTGTCCAACACGTGCTATAGAATTTCACCCCAGTAATGCCTACATCAAGCTCATAACGTTGGGTTGGGCAAGAGCATATCTTAAAAGTTGAACGTGGCAGGAAGTGGCCATAAATAAGAGACAACCTGTCTTCTAGGACTTAAAAGTCTAAAAGACACAATCAGGCAAAGGATTAGGAACAGATATATAACTTACAAGCAAATTAATATATTGAAGAATTGGCAAAATAAATGAGATGGTGTCATGATGCTGGTATGATGATATGAAATGACAATAGTGTATGATATCATAGAAAAGGTGAGGTCAACCAATAGAAACTCAACATGTATTACACAAAGCCTGTGTAGGAGCAATTACTGAATGACAGATCTTGAATCTTTCTTGTCTAATATTTCAGAGCATAGAGATGTCAAATTTGCAGAGGTTCAGAAAGCAGAAACTCAATCTTTGAGTGTTAAATTGTCAAAGGACTTTCTGGCTCTGTATTAAAACATTATTTACTGGCTTCACATAGAGGGTTTTTGCTTGTGCTTTATGAAAACTTACTGTCTGAAGTATTTGAGATCTTTAAAATTTTGAAGACATCAATAAGTTTAATACACCATCCAGGTACCCATAGAGGTGTTTTGTGTGTCATCCCTTCCCTGTAACATAAAAAGCAGCAGAAGAGGGAAAAAAGTAATCTAGAACTCAGTTAGTTCCACAAGTGGGAATCAGGACCTGTTATTCCCTCAGGGGATGGATTAGCAGAGACACTGAAGGGTCAGAGATCTACCAACACACCCAACCCAAGAATCCACAGGAAATCCCACCCCTGTCAATCACTGGAATGCCCATAGGGAGTGCCTCTTCCTGTGCTCTGTATCCCGAGCTCTCCTACCCGTGGCAGGAAGGTCAGCTGACTGGCTGTGCTGCCACTAGCCTCCTGGTCCACAGCTGGGCTCTTCTGCCATCCTCCACAGGGAGTGAGAGCCAGTGGCTCAGAAGGTAGTGTGAGGAGCAGCACTAACTTCCAGGGGGATTCCGCCCTGTATTTTTCTTCCCTCCTCTGTTACTCCCTAGTTCTGTTTGATTTTCTCCCCTCTGCACCATGGAACAGAGGGAAGTATCTTTTTATCTATTGTGACTCAAGTATATGAACTGTCTGTTGATAGATTGTTCTGGTCTCTTGCCACTAGATGGAAGCATTAGTTCACTTTTGTATTTTGTTTAGAAGCGCATACTATAGGAAAGGAGGCCACGCATACCGAAGCAGATGTGGGATGGTGACTGTTGTGTTTTACAAAAGTATGTGCTCATTGGGTCTAACCTACAGCCTTAAATGAAGTTTTGTCTGTGTAAGGACTGAACATTCAGGTTATATATGCTTTCCCTTTCCTCCCAGCTTTTCCCCTTCTAGACCTTATGGATAGATGAGCTTATGGGGTTGCGAGCTCTGCAGAAAAGGGAGCAGCAAAATGCACCAAATGAGGGGACACACTTGCAGTGACAGAACAGCAGCTGTGGTTCATTCTGACCCTTAGGTCTCAGTTCTATGGGACCTCTTCATATTGGCACCACAATCCTGGGAAGCTAGAAATGGAGATGAAGGCACCAGGGAGTAGCCAGTGGGTATTGCATTATCCCCTTTCTGAATGTAAATCACCCCCAAGCTGCATATGATCAGAGCTGCAGCTCCGTTCTTCTTTATACAGCTACAAACAACCTCCAGCTGAAGTTTTGGGTATCCAACTATGTAGTGCTTTGTAGCTATGGTGGAATGTGGAGTTCAGGGTGCTGTGCAGAGACCCGGCACTGCCTCCTGAATGCTCCTTGCCCCTGCAAGTGGCTAGAGAGCTACATAGATCCTGAGATTTCTATATGTTTAGAGGACTGAACTCCTTGCCATTTCCCAGAGATAGGAAATTTCCACTGTAGAGGTGATATTTTAATAACAGAAATAGTTGCAATTAAAAAAACAGCGCAAAGTATGATGTATAAACAGAGTTTTCTCCAAATAGAATGTCTTTCCCCAAAGCTTTCAGTGAGGCATCTGCAGCTCTTTAATGATAGAAATTGATTAGACACAACTAGAAATCTTTATTTACCCATCTGGAGAGTTTATTTCCTGTTCTGCTTCATGGGGCTATCCTTTTCACGTAGTCATAATGAGGATGGTGTGGACATAAGGGAATGAAAAATCACTGATAGAAGGGATGGATGCTAACCTAAAGTGATGTTTCCATACCTAGCTTGTTCCTGGCTTGTAAACTTTCTAATTTTAGAAGTAAAAAAAAATCCTTTTTTCTAGAGTTTTTTTGTGTTGGCGGTGGTTAAATTATTGTTTTCTGAGAAACAGCTGGCTCTTCCTTGCTCCTTCAGAATGAAGAGATGGCTCGCCAGCTGGTGGAGCTGGGATTCCGGGGAAGCGGTGAGGTTCTGAAAAGGGAAGAGTTTGAAGCAAGGAAAGCAGCCGCAGAGGCTTCAAGGCTCTCTGAAAGAACCCAGCAAAAGTAAGTGGGTGCATTTCATAGAACATCCAAAGTGTGGGATGGGGGAAGGAGCCCGCTTGATCATTTTTTATGGTATTTATAATGTGCAGGTTGGGCAGGTGAGAGTTTATGATTTCTTAAACTTGTATGAAGATTGGGGTGTAGAAGAGATGGAGTTAAGTTGCTGTAAGGCCGTACATACCGTAGCGCCCCTAATTTTTAAAACATCAATTAAAAAACATAGACACATGAGGGGAGCCCAGCTATAAAATTGGTGTAACAAATGATTAAGCAGTATCAATTTCCCTACTTGCATCCTGATTATATCATGGACTAAAGCAGGGCTGATATTAAATTAACTTGGACCTTCAAGCTGATATTGACTGTAACTTGTTTCTTGCAGAAAAATCACTTACCCCGGATTTTAAGGCTGGGACTTCTCAGAGGTCTCTAACTGAGTTCGGATCCCAGGTCTTCCTGCATTTCAATGGAATTTGGGAACCTAACTTCCTTAAGTGCTTTTGAAAATCCCTTTTCTCCTTTTATTTTGCAGCACCCGTACTTACAGTAGGTGTTACTTCCAATAACAACAGGTGCAGCATTTGGGCAAGTGTAATGTCGTAATTCTACCTTCTAGATTATAAATCTTAGGTAGTCCATTATAGGTCTGTTCATCACCATGAAGTAAACTAACCTCGTCAAAGTACAAGAACATATGAGGATAAAAGGCAAGACTAACAAATCTATATGGAGAGAGACATCAAGAGCTTGCTCTTTTATTAGAACATTGATTTTTCAGATGCTATGGGTAATTGATTTTTGGACATGCTATTCTTCTATCAGTGCACATGGGGTTTACAGAGAAAGGTGCTTTGGAGAAGACAGTTACCACACTAGTTACCACACATTAGCTCTGTTAGTTAGGGGGATATAAACTTATCCTCAGGATATAGTCCATTTTACCTAGTAATGCAGATGTTTTTCACCAGATATTTAGACCTTGGAATTAATAATAAACTAGGACTCATAATTAATATGAAGAACTTCCAATTTTTATTGATCACTTTCCCTCTAGCTGGATGCATAGTATAGTGCAAACTAGACATCTGAAAATCATGTTCCAACATTTCAAGGGACATTTTTATAAAATCTGAGATTGCTTCTGTGTGCAGAACCTTCCTATTACCTTTTTTTCAAAATCCCGGTCAGGAATATGGATGGGAGCCGAAATGAACTTTTGTTTTTGAGTGTAATCTCTAAGTCTATGGTCTATTTCATGTAAAAGATTGAGGAAGTTTGAAAAGATGCCTTTTAAAAGATGTTATTTCAGCAACAATTATAATACTCAATGCATCAATCTTTTATTCATTCTTTCTATTACAAGCCATGGCAACAGGTACGTCCACACTTTAAGGTTTGAGTAGAGGAAACTTCTTTGGCTAGTATGTTCCTGTGCCAGGAACAATACCTTTGGGACAGGGATGTGGTCGCTGAGAGAGAAGATATGGTGTCAGGGAGGTGGTTTGGGGGAACAACCCATTCTGCTGATTGTTTTTTAGGGCCCAAGACTGAGGTTCTATGAGTAGGATGGGCTGTAACTCCTCTCCCTTCCATAGTCATGGACAAGGTCATCTCAGCCAGTCTCTCCCTGAGATCCAGCAGATGTGATTACTGGGAAATGTAGTTCCCTGAGCAGCTGTGACATGAGCTCTAGCCGGGGTGAAGCATGCTGGGATTTAAGGGGACTATATCAATAGCATCCTTCCAGCGGACAAGGGAGGTGTTGGTGGTACTAAGGCGTCTCTGCAGGACAAGGAGCCCACTCTTTTTCTTTATTTTTTTCTTATGCGATAGTGTTTTTACTTTGTAAAGACTTTGAGGTGGACCTCTTGGCAGAAGAGCCAATCTAGTCTCAAAAGACTGGAAAACAAAATCTCTAACGGGAGAAGTTTAGGCATGAGTGCGGCTTTATTTGATTTTTTTTTCTTTTTTTGGTCCTGCCCCATCTGTTACTTAGAGTTGTGAAAGCGCATGCTGCTGTGTGGATACTTGGATACCTGATCATATCATGTACTTGGCTTTTTTCTTTTCTGTTTGCCTCTCTTTCTGTCCATTTGGACAGTCTAATTCTTCATCTTAACCCCTTACTGACTTGTAGTTTACTTGCATTAAGAAAACAAATGAAAGCAACAGCTCTCTCTGGAATTTGATCAAGTCATGATCTAGTGTATAAGTTAACTGAAGTACCACTTAGGCATGATTATACAATACTGCACTGTCCACATAGATGTTCATTAGAGATATCAGAAGTAAGATAAATTTGCATTAATTACTGCCAAATTAAAAATTCTTATTGTACTACACTTGAATGGCTAATCTTACTGTACTGAAGGTCATTGGCATGTGGTGCCCCATGGAATTCAAATGGGATTCTGAATGGGCACAGCAGTACCCTCATGCACTATCAATTTGCAGGCTCTAGGCAATACCAAGAAATGCAAAGGATAACTGCAAATCTCCATTTCAGTTTTTGCTCAGGCTAGCAAGTCAGCAACATATAGGGCGTTGGGGGAAAGCTTTTCACCTGCCCTTTCACATAGCCATAGCCAACTCCGTGGTTTTACATGCTTTGTACACATGCAAAAGATGCTATTAGTTTTCTCTTACAAAAACAAATGCATTTAAGTAAGTTTTATGGGATACAAATGTCTCCCTACAGAGAGCAAAACTAGGTCCTTGACTCTTCTCTTCCTCCTTTTTATATATATAAAAATAAAAATGTTGTGTTTTTTATATATATAGATATAATGCAACCCACAAAAATGGAACTTAAAAGAAAAAAATGATGTTTCTTTTTCGAACATTGCCTTGGGTTTTAGTGTTGTAAATCCGCCCACTGAAATAGAGCGGAAAGAATTAAACACCAGGACCCTGCATTTATTAGCAGACTAATTCTTTCCATATATTTCAGTGGATGGAAATTCAGGAAATGCCAAATCCCAAATCAGTTGTACATGTGTAATGTTAAACGGAACATCTATAAACCACAACAAAATTATTTTTTGGGCAGAGGGAGTTTACGTGTATGTGGATGGTTTTAAGGATTTTTTTGTAACAATACATAAGGAAGTAAAATGGAACTAGAGCAAGTTGATAGAGGGATAGTCAAAGACTTGATCTCCACTATCTCTTTTCTAGCACTGATCGGGGCTGTGGACTCTTAGCATGCTTGGTTAGCATAATTCCAGTACTGAATGCAGGTTGTATGTTGTTTACTGTGATTATAGGAGATCTTCAGTGGTACAAATGGCAAATAGGTTTCTAAATCCCACAGAAACCCAGGAGCAGTTAAGCACTGAACTGCCATTTGTACCTTTAATAGTCTCATCCTGTGTGAATTGGCTGGCTGGCTGGCTGCTGCCACGGAGGCTGGCAGAAAGGATGTGGGTAGGAGGCAAGGAGTTTGCTCCCACTCAGATCTACAGGGACTGCTCCTCCCTTGAAGTACATTGCCTCAAACAGACTAGAGGGATAGTAGGACTTTAGCCTCTTCTACTTCCATTCTGGCCAACAAATTGAGCTGGACACACAGAGGAGCAGACAATACCATTCTAAAGAAAGGTGCAGTGTGTACAGTACCACTGTACAGCAGGCCATTCTGTGTGCGTGTGTGTGTGTATGTGTGTAAACATCAGAATATTTAAAGGTTTATTTTCTGCATTTTGACTTTTGCTCATCACTAGATAAATCATGTTCAGGAAAACAGAATAAACTCTGACAGCATTGCTTAGGAACAATTTACAGTGGCCATTGTGTCCCAGTGAAATTGCTTTTTCGGTAAGTTATTTCATTTTCCTACAGTCTTCACCTACTTTTCCCTCCCTGCAGCCACTTGAATCAGAACTTGGATTAAAAACATTCCTGAGCAAAAACCAAATGGCAGGACTGAGGTAGATTTCTAAAAATTCTTTTCTTCTTCCGCATAGTTGCAGGATAAAATCTGTACAAGATAGAAATCCTAATAATATAGTTTGAGGAATGGATACGTTTTCAGAACCTCAAAGAAACGCGAGAGGATGTAGCTTTTGAGTATGCTCAGAGTTCAACATTTTCATGTCTTTTAATGCTGCTTCTCTTTCTACGTACATACTAGCTCTTTTTTTGCTTGTTTTGCGACTTGAAATTTCAGTGATTCAGTCTTCAAAAGTGGGTGGGTTTTGGAATTTCCATTCTGCTTGTAAAGCAAGATTTTGCATAAGAGATTAGCATGTGGCTCGGTTTTGTCAAGTCCTCCAGCATAATTACAAGAAAATTAATCTGCAGGGTCAGTGGTTCACTTTCAACTCGGAAGGCATCGATGCTTTGGGCTGCGTCCTTCCAAAAATTGTGAATTTTCTGCATTTATCGTATTTCCAATAAAATAGTTCCATAATTGAGCCCCAGACTTCAAAAGCCGAGCCCTCTATCAGGAAAATGAATCCATTAACTTTCATTGCTATACAAGCAGTCACTTGAAGTACGTGTGACATACTTCCTCTACTTTCTTACATGCTTTGATGAGCAGTGAAATAGTTAATACTGAAATCTCAAGTATCCTTGTTTGACTTGCCACTCATTTTATTGAATGGGGCATTTAATACTCAGAACGATTGTCTTACGCTTTCTGCAAACTCAAGCAAATATCAGTCATCAGTTATACTCAGGTCATGTTTAAGATGTGTTCCAAACCTGTAACAGCTAGACATACTCTAACTTGAAAAAAATGAAAGCTGAGACTCCAGAGAACAGCCCTTTTGGCTACTTGGGGGATGGGGTGGGAGCATGCCACGCCCTTTGGATTTTGGGGCAATAGCTGTAAGGATAGAGGAAAACTCCGGATCTTTCCACTGAGGAGGCAAGAGGACAGCATGCTTGTTTCATGAACAGAAGATCAAAGCCAAGCATGGCTGTAACACGCTGGAAGGATCTTGAGTGATCTTTTGCTCTCTCTAACATGACAATGTCTTATTAGTTAAGTTTAGGCTTTAGTATGTGTGTTAGGGTTTTATTTTCTATGTAACCCTTTGTTTCCAATAGTTTGCTTGCTATCATTTGACTCTCTGTTCTTCACTCAATACGTTTTGACCTGCTTTCTCTACAAAAAATTTAAGCACTGTGTGTTAAATGGTGCTGCATTCTACGGTGTAACTGGTAAGCTGTGGTCTGTTCTTTTGGGAATAGAGGATCTGAGAATTCTGTGAGTGTTTTGTGGCTCAGGGGCTGACCACTCCAGGGAGATGCTCAGAGGACTGAGGCAAGAGAGGGAGAGAGAGAGTGGGCCTGCAGAGGCCTGGAAGGTAGAGTTTGTGTTGCCAGAGGTTGGTGGTGTTGGAGAACTGATCCACAGCAGACGCAGGCAAGGCTTCCTCTTGTTAAGGGGAGGTGGTAGCAAGTTGCCTCCCAACCCATTGGTATGCCTGCATAGTCCTACAAACTTACACCTAGAAAAGTGATACAGACATGCTGTCAGATGGTGTCTGCTGGAGATATAATTTAGGGAAAGCAGATAATATAGTCATTGGATGCAGCAAAATTAAATGAAAAAGGGGAGGTGGCCAAAAAGCTTTAATTCTTGTGTTAAGCAGTTAGGGGCCATTCAGTGCAAAACACACACAGCAGTTCTCCTAAATAGCACACTAAGGCCATGTCTACACTATAAAGTTAAGTTGACTTCATATAAGTCGACATCGAGCCTCTGATTTAAGCAAGTCGATCTTGCATGTCCACACTATGCTCATTGTGTCGGCGGGGTTCATCCTCACTGGCAGGGCTTGCATTGATGCATGGAGCACTGCACTGTGGGTAGCTATCCCACAGTGCACGTAGCTGAGTGGAATTTTGGGTTGGGCTTGCAATGCCTCGTGGGCCCAAAACATTGGCGCGGGTGGTTATGGGAACATGCCGTTAGCCTCCCATGATGCACTTACCTCCCTCTCTCCCTCCCTGAAATCAACGGCAAATAAACCAGGCCTTTTTTGTGCTTTTTTCGTAAGCCTGGATGCCATAGCACCATAAGCGTGGGCCCTGCTCAACTGTACACTGTTGTTGTGAGCATTACAAACACCTCACGCGTTATCCTGCAGTATTTACACAGCTGATACAGGAGCTGTTGCGTGGAAACGTGATGCCATGCAAGCAGCCCTGCTGGAAGACATAGAGCGGAGCAATTCGCAGTTGCTGGCAACAGTCACGCATCACCTTGCCATGGCTGAGCACCATTTCTGGCCCCAGGAAACAAGTACTGACTGGTGGGACCAGATCATTATACAGCTATGGGATGACCAGCAGTGGCTGCAGAACTTTCAAATGCGTAAGGCCACTTTCCAGGAACTGTGTGCAGAGCTTTCCTCAGCCCTGAAGTGCAGCAGTACTAAAATGAGAGCTGCTCTGACAGTGGAGAAGCGAGTGGCGATATCTCTGTGGAAGCTTGCAATGCGAGACTGCTACTGGTCAGTGAGGCATCAATTTGGAGTGGGTAAATCTACTGGGGGATCTGTTGTGATCCAAGTTTGCAGGGCCATTAACAGGCTTCTGCTAAGAAGGTAGTGACTCTGGGCAACGTGCAGGACGTAGTGGATGGTTTTGCCGCAATAGGGCTCCCTAACTGCAGTGGGGCAATAGACAGAATGCATATCCCTATCTTGGCACCAGACCACCTTGTCAAAGAGTACATAACCCGAAAGGGGTATTTCTCAATGGTGTTGCAAGCATTGGTGGATCACAGGGGCCGTTTCACCGACAGCAACGTGGGATGGTTGGGAAAGGTGGATGATGCGCGCATCTTTAGGAACACAGGTCTGTTCAGAAAGCAGGGACTTTCTTTCCAGACTAAAATAACCAGTGGTGATGTTGAAATGCCAATCGTGATCCTGCAAGACCCATCCTACCCCTTGCTTCCATGGCTTATGAAGCTGTACACAGGCAGCCTAAACCGCAATAAGGACTGGTTCAACCATTGGCTGAACAAGTGCAGAATGGTGGTGGAATGTGCCTTTGGACATTTAAAAGGTCGCTGTTTGCTTACTAGGTTAGACCTCAGTGAGAGCAATATCCCCATTGTTATTGCTGCCTGCTGTATGCTCCATTATATCTGTGAACCAAAGGGAGAAAAGTTTCCGCTGGGGTGGGAGTGGAGGTGGGGGTTTGAAGCAGATTGCCAGACACCAGGGCAATAAGAAGAGCACATTGAGGGGCCCTGTGTCTCTGGGAGCCTTTGAAAACCAGTTTCAGCAATGAGCCAGAGCAATATGACCCTTATCTGTGGTGTTCCTTACCAAACTGTCCCCTCCATTGCATTTTCTCCCTGTAAACTCCACCCCCACCAACCACCATGTGTTGAATGAATAAAGAGCTTTTTTTCTTCAATCCGTTACATATTATTATGCACCCAAACACACAGAGACAGCAAAGAAAAGTAAGATAACTTGGGGCAAAAGGGCTGATAGCACTGTGTGGGAGGGGGTGGAGGTGTGTGGGGGGGAAACAAGGACCGCTTGCTTACAGATGTACTGCAGTAACAATCAAAGATGTGAGAATGAGTGTCTTCTGGTCCTTGTACCTTCCCCTGGTGTTGAGTGCAAGGGATTCCGAACTCCCACCTCATAGGACGTTTGTGGGAGGAGGATGTGGAACTGGGCGACGATGGCAGCAGGTTCAGCATAGGCTACAGCGGGACTCTAACATCCAGCTGTCTTTCTTGAACCTCAACAAAGAATCATAGAATATCAGGGTTGGAAGGGACCTCAGGAGGTCATCTAGTCCAACCCCCTGCTCAAAGCAGGACCGAGCCCCAATTAAATCATCCCAGCCAGGGCTTTGTCCGATTGCTCCTTCATAATCTGCAGCATCTCTTTCTGCGTGGCACGGTCCTGTTCCCTACATGCTCTCCTGTCCGTGTGCACGTTGTCGGACAGTGTAATCCTCCATGCGCTGAGCTCCATCTTGTCACTCTCAGAGGCGCGCATCAACTCATGGAACATGTCGTCTCGAGTCGTCTTTTTCCATCTTCTAATCTGGGAAAATCTCTGGCCCAGTGTGGAGGATGTGCTGACAGGCAAGCTGCAAGGAATGCAAAGCCCAAGGGTAGCATTGACAGTGCATACATTGTTTCTGGTGCAAGTTGAATTTTTTTAATAAAAAAACCACCCCTCAATACACTTCCCTGCAAGTCACAATGTAATCACAACCGTAGGCTATTGCAGGAGTCGGTTTGCTGCTCCAGTCTCAGTGAGTAAGGCCACGAGGCATGGGCAAGAGGGCTTGTGCTGCTGCTTTTGTGACAACATCCTTGGGATCAGAGGTTGGAACTTGAGAAAAGCCCCCTTTCCCCTAGCAACCTGGATGGTGCTTGAAGACAGGCACCAGTGTAAAGCCACCCAAGTAGTTTATTTTTTACAAAAGTGGCACCAGGTTGTGGGGGAAGGGAGACAAACAGGAAGCTGCCACCCCTCCCCTTTTTTCAATGCTGCTTGCATACATGGTGAGCCCTTCCAACCACAACCCTGGCATGTTTGGGAAAGCGTGGTTGTGTGACCCAGATTTCACCAAACCGGGCGGATTACTTGTTGAATTGTTGGAGGTGTATGGGCTAGCATTGAAAACTTCGGTTCCCCTAGGTGACCCTGTGCAATATCACTCTCCTGAGGGTAACAGCGGCAGCAAGGAAGCAGTTGCTGCAAGCCTCTGGGTACGGACCTGGTCTTTATGCTGCAATGATGCTAGCAGAGTTAATACTGGAGTGGCGCGGGAAAGTGTCCTACCGTGGTGGATGAAATAAGGCAGACCTTCCCAGAAGCCTTCTGCAAAGGATTGCAGAGAACCTCCATGAAAGCTTCCTAGAGCTCTCTATGGAGGATTCCTGGGCCATCCCCATGTACATAAACTGTCTTTTTCAGAGAGCACCCTCTGCGTAGCTGGAGTGGCCACAATACCCACTACACTTACTTTTTTTATTCAGATTAAACAAAAAATAATAGCATGTAACCCCTACAGTTTGATTGGAAATGTGTATTCACTGGAGGTGCCTTCCCCAGCATCACATTCCACCATCAACTGGTTCTGTGAGGGGATGGGCTCCAGGGCTAAGAGCAGTTCTTAGCTGTCGGGAAGAATGGATCCTCCGCTTGCTTGCCTCACATTCTCCTCCTCTACCTCTTCTTCCTCATCAACAATGTCCTCCTCATTGTTGCTCAAGGTCGTCCGGGGCTCCTGGGAGGGTATCCATGGAGCGTTTTGGGGTAGTGGTGGGGGTTGCCACTGAGAATCGCATGCAGCTCCCCATAAAAGCGGCATGTCTGTGGGGCAGAACCAGTATGACTGTTCGCTTCCTTTGTCTTCTGGTACGCTTGCTGGAGCTTCTTTATTTTCACGCGGCACTGCTGCATGTCCCTGGTGTAACCCTTCTCCCCCATACCCCGCGCGATCTTGGCATAGATGTCAGCATTTCTGCTGCTGGATCGGAGCTCTGCCTGCACAGACTCTTCTCCCCACACAGCAATAAGATCCACCACCTCCTTTGTACTCCATGCTGGAGCGCATTTGCGGCCTTGGGTCTCCATGATCAGCTGTGCTGGCGAGCTCTCCACACTGATCAAACAGGACATGAAAATTCAAAAGTTCCCAGGGCTTTAACAGGGGAGTGTCTGTTTCCTGTGTACCTGGCTGATGTGCATTGGCGTTGAAAGCGCTCTGCAGAGCGGTCACAGCAGAGCACTGTGGGGCACCACCTGGAGGCCAATTCATTTGAATTACACAGTGCAGTGTCTATGCTATCCTCAGGTCAACCTGTGGATGTCGAATCAAGCACTACGCCTCTCGCGGAGGTCGAGTACAGAAGTAGACTTTCCAGGCCACTTAGGTCGGCGGAAGGAACTATGTAGTGTAGACACACACGTTATTAGATTGACTTAACGTGGCTTATGTCAACCTAAGTTTGTCGTGTAGACCAGGCCTAAACTGAGGAACTTTCTGATGGCTCTAAGTGTTCATGTCCTTAACTTGTTTACTTTAATGCAATATTAAATCCTTTTTGAAAAGGGCCAGGTGTGTTTGGGTAGCTTTTTACTCTAAGTAGTGAATTAGTTACATTAGCAGAAATGTTTTTGCACCTGGGAATGGGCAGTGATAATCAACGTTCTCTGCTTAAGAATGAATCAGTCCTGTTTCTTTCTTTTCTGCTTTTTAAATTCTGAATAGTTTCAGGAAAGGCCCTGGGATAAATAAATGAAATGTGTTTAAATAAGTGTTGCAAAATATTTCCCTTTTATAGGGATTGATTTTTTTTTTTTTTTGCAACAAGTTAATAATCTTCAAGCAAATGAAACCAGAGTACAGGAAATAATCTGTGTATGGATTTCTTCAGTGAGTGATCCACTGGCTTAGATTTCTGATGTGGTGATTTATGTGCACAATGCTTTTTTAAAATCTGTTTCCTTTTTCTCAGTACTTGGCTCTTCTTTCCTATCTTTTCTTCTTCAGAGATCCACTTCTTTTTGGTGCAACTGTGCTGAAGCAGTCATGCTGGAACTTGTGAAATGAGGCTGATTTTCCTTTCATCTTCTCCCTGAATCAGCATCTTCAAAGAGAGCCAAAATTCTGGAACTTTTTTAGCAAAACAAAGGAACAGATCAACATTCCTCCTCCCAAAGCGCATCTGAGGGCTTGAGCGTCCGGTGAGAAGACAGTGCCGAGCTGAGTCAATCCCATACGGTGGAGGGAAAGGAGAGGAGCAGGCAGGCACGGATAGAGCATAGTGCTTGGCATTGAACAAGTAGCTGTGGGAAAATACTGGGCCAAACCCTCTGCTTGGGTAAGCCCTCTGCTCTGAAGCAAATGGAACGAATCCAGTTTATGCTAGCTGAGGATATGCCCAGAGTGTTGACTTAACCCCTGGGCACATGTCTGTGATCGTGGCTGGCTTTCCTGATGTCAGTTTCTTGTAAGTGCAGCTCTCAAGCCCAGTTGGGTGTTGGAAGTTGTAAGGGTTCCTTTCCCCCACTGAACTTCTCCCCTTTGGTGCCTTATGCTGGGAGTTCTGGCTGTTTCAAGTTTTTTGTACATTGACATTCTTCTCAAAGGGAAGTTGACTCCCATTTGGTATGTGTCTTTTCAAGAGCTGGATGCAGCCTGTGCAGTACCACTAACTGATGACACCTAAGCCATATGCCATCAAACGGGAGCAACTGATGAGATTTATGGCATATGACCTGAGAACCTAGCCTTTTCTGCACATTGGTTTGTGCTACCTAGTGGAGTAGGGCGTTATGTAATGTTTTCATTTGTCTGCCAGACAATATCACTCTGTCCAGAGATGCCTACTTTTGGGGGCCATTTGGAACAGGTTAGTGTTTTTGGATGTATGATATGGGGGTAACATACTTCCCCTGTTTATATTTCTAGGACCCAGTTTTACTCTCTCATACCTTTATGCAATCCTGTGGAAGCTGTGTGTGAAATCTAAGGGAAGAATGGGGCTCATAGGACCAAATCTTTCTCTCTTACACCCCATGTAGCCTTTCTGAAGTCAAGGAATTTCCTGGGGTGTCAATCGGGGAAGGTTTTTGCTGACAATGTGTATTATTATTGTATATCTATAGCATGCAGAGGTTTGAGTCGAGATTGGGGGCTCATTGTGCGGGGCGGTGTATAAATACATAGCACAATCTGTACACGTTCTGGCTTCTTGAGTTCTACTGCACAGGTGCTAAATCAGTGGTTCTCAACCTATTTACCATTGTGGGCCGCATCCAATACTACCTGTATGGCCCTGAGGATGTCACATGGGCCCTAGCTCTGTGCTGATTGGGCCGCAGATTGAGAACCACTTTGCTAAATCATCACAACTAAACTTGCCGAAGCATCTGACTTTTAAAGTAATAAAAACTAAAGACAAATAGCATTGGCAGGCGCAAGACGTGCCTCCCCATGAGAGGAGGGAGTTGACTCTTTCAACGCATGCACACGGCTCGTTCTGTAGGTGTGCAGCTGCTGCGGTTTATTATCTGTAAGTCGTCCAAGTAGGGAACAAGTGTACTGTAATTAACTAAGTAAAAAGCAGCCCTTTATATTCTGCCGTCATGATTGTTCACTGGAAGTTAAGATTTCTCTCCAGTGCCATGAGAAAGGAGTCCGTGGGAGTTGGCCTGACTCCCTTTGAAAAGCCCAGACTAAGTTCTTTTTGGGAAACTCTCTGAATGTAAAACTATGCCACTTGGATTTTTATCAGCCACTCCATATTCACCCAGTGTTTATTTTTTGTCAGGCTGTGAAAATTCTAGTTGGTGAAGCTCTTCCACTGAAACACCGCCGAGATGCGTGCTGGGAAAAGAGGAATGGAGACGGCTACCCATGTTGCCATGACTGCCTCGAGTTTTGCTGTCTCTTTAACCTTGCCTGCAGAAGTGGCTCATCTGTACGTAGCACCACTTGCTCTTTCTGGCTGTGCTATATATGGACTCAGTGCAGCAATTCCTGTCATTGAATGGAAGGTGATTCTCTAACTGGGTGGAATCTTTTCAGCGTGGTGGATGAGTGAGAGAGGCAAATGAACGAGAAGCAGCACTGGTAATGGATGAGCCACGGTTGGCAGAGGTGTGCAGGACTCCAGCGGCCTGTTCTTGAGAGGTGCTGAGCAGCCTCCAATCTCATTGAAGTGAATGGGAGCTGTGGTAGCTCAGCACCTCTAGGGATCAGGCCCTTCAGTAATTACAATTTCAAAATGTCTAAAACATTCCCCTCCCAGCTCTATATTCCTACACCCACTAATTCTGAATGAAATGTTTCCTTTTACTCCTTCCGTGCTGCCCTGGTGCCTCATAGCTGCTTCTTTTCTAGTTCACCTTTTTTTAAAAAGGTGATCTTCCCGCCCCTTCTTACCACTTAAGCTTCTCCAAACCACTCTAGTATGGAATTCAGTTGTCAAACTCTGTACGCTCTCTCTCGCTTGCTCACTCTCTCTGTCTCTCTCCGTACTTACAGTCCAATCCTGCGTGCTGCTGAAAGCCCTCAACTTCAGTTGAAGTCAGTGCAGCACTAGGCAGATTTGGGCCTATAGTGAGGGAATTTTGTTTGGTTGAAATTCCGATTGCTCATTTGAATTGTTTTTGGTCATGTTGTGTTACTCTCTAATTCTGAGACACCTGAAGCCAGGGTAAATACTAATATTGCATTTTAAAGGAGTGGTGTGTGTCTGTGTGCGTGTGGTGGGGCGCAGGTTAGCTGTTTTTTGGAATCGATCTAGTTTGTCAGTGTCACTTTTCCCAATGGAGACATTGAGTAAATGTGGATAGTGAATCTTGGGTTTCAGCAATCTTCTGCACACTTACTAGAAGTGTGCGAATTACAGAAACCACATATTGCCCCTATACTGCATTCCTAGCCAAAATTAGATTAAATGTAATGTCATGTTTTCCTTGCAGTGGGATATCACTCTGACTACTATGCAATTTAAATAGAAAAATAATAATTCATTTTAGGATCTGATTTCTCCACTGCCACTAATTCATTCAGTTCCGGAGTTTCATGCAGGGTGAAATTTATATATTTTGGGTTATGGCTCAGAACACTGACTAGAGAGGCGTGTGTGCACACAAGCCCTCCCCCCAGTTTGACACATCTGTAACTTGTTAAGTTTAGCTTCCTTTGGGTTTTTAACTGTACAGTATCTCTGTGTAATGGGCAATATGGAATATTTTCTGTAAACCTAAAATTAAGGAATATCTGAGGATTGTATCAGAAAAATGTAAATAGAACAGAATGGGAAATGATTTTCCTATCCTGCAAAATATTTGAGATTTCAAAAATTTTCACATTCTATGTCAGGATGAAACTAAGACCTTATGAAACTTTTTGTGTTTAAAAAAACCGACACCCCAGGAGAGCAGCCCGCTCCAGAATAGTTGTAATAGGGTGATCGTCCCCTATTGGGTAGTAAGGATTAGTGACAAGGTAACACTTGTTCTGCGGAGTGTCCCTTTAAGACCTGGGACTTCCTAAGAAAGGCAGAGCTAGGTGTTGGGAAAGCAGAAGATCATCCCGGGAGAAGTTGGTCCTGGGGCAGCGGGGAAACCCAGGCTTCTCTTTCTTTAAGGGCTGCGGGACCAGGACTAGGAGCCTGGTAGAGTGGGTGGGGCACTTTCCCCCACCCCCAGCCAGTCTTGACCAGCTGTCTGAAGATTGTGTCTTTACCAGCTCTTCTTGCAGAGCAAGAGGGAAAGTCTGCTTGCTGAACTCTCCTACTCTCAGGGCGAAAGGACTGAGTGGGGAAAAGGGCCAGCTGGAGGAGAAGCCGGCTGAGGCTCTGCAGCTGGCCTAAATTACAATTTCAGCTCCAAGGAGGAGAGCTGGAGCTGAGAGCAGACTCCCAGGGAGTAGAAGACTACTCCAGCCGGGAAGGATGAAATTTGGACTCTGAGGGCTTTATTTTGATTGGGACAATTTACTGATGATAAACCTGGATGTTGCTGAAAGAAGAGAGCCCGTGTGGAGTTTGTAAAGAGTCCAAGAGGGGAAATTGAGGCAGGGTGTGGCTGCGCTGCCTTGGCCATTAGGGGATGCTAGAGGGCAGGCACATCTTTTGACAGTAGCCCAGTGGTTATTGTGCTTGCACCTGGCTGGGTCTCCCACAGATTGGATGAGTGCCCTGATCATGGGGCTATTCTGAGGTGGGGTATGCTTTGTCTTCCTTGGTGTCTCCCTTAAGTTTTGTCAGAACTGACACGTGTCTGCACAAGTTTCAGTTTTGACGAATCAGCATTTTCTGACAGTTTCATCAGAAGATTCCCAACCTACTCTACAATTAAAATAATGCCTAAATTGAGTGGAATTAGGGCTGTGGAAGGTAACATTCCAAACTCTCAGAAGGACAATAGTTGCATGTGGCTTGAATTTGTGGTTTGTTTTACTTACTAATTGTTGCTTCTGGTTGTAGATTTATAAATGGGACCTGATTCCAGTCTCACTGGTATAAATCCACTGACTGCAGTAAAGTTACTCCTGGTTTACAGGAGTGTAAATGAGATCAGAGTTGGGCCCACAGTGTTCTTTCCTGAAAATATCCACTAGAGATCGCCTCTCTCAGAATTGCATGTGACCAGAACCATTAAAATACGTTAATAGCCTAATTAGATTTGAGTCCAACATCTGTGCATTAGAATGCTGAGACCATGTCTGTTAAGAGAGACAGAGCTTGTCCTGTCAATTGCTGTTTGTTCTGCCTGTTGGGCTCTCGACTAGATGCTTATGCTTCATTTCTTTCTGTGGTGTGAGGTTTAGTTGTAAATACTTATAACCTTTTTTTGGCATTGTGCGTATGTTACAGCAGTAATGCTTGAGAAAGCACTTATTGTATACCTCCATCTTTAGTGGCGTAGAGCTTTCCAAAAAGAGAGAAAAAATTACCCTTTGGGCTAAAGCTTCTTCTCATGCTTGTTCTTAGCCCAGAGGAACTTTTTTCAATGAGGGTGGCTAATTAATGGCACTCTTTGATCACCAGTTATGGAACAAGATGCTTCTAGCCTTGGACATTTTTCCAGATATCTTACTAGAAACAATCCTTTAATTGACTAGCGTGTATTTTTATCTAGTAACGCATACACTGAGGTGGTTTTAATTTAAAACAAATAATAAAGCTATGATTTTTTTAACCCTTAAAACACTCAGACGTAAGAGTGTAAGGTGAAGTACAGCAGCTAAGTTAACTCAACTGCTGTCCCTCTTCCTCTTCACAGCCGCTTCCTTGGCTCCCTCTCTGCCCTGGTCTATCCCATTCCCGCCTCCTACCTCAGAACCCTCCTCTGTGATAAGCCACAGAGGCCTCCCTGATGCTTCCCCCTTGCCAGAAGGTCATGCTTCTTGAATACCTTGTCTTGGCCAAAGACGTGCCTCATTGCTTGCAGCTATTCTGGGGTCTTTATCAACGTCTCCCCTCCCCCATCCTGGGGTTTGCCTCCACATGCATAAGGTACCTCTTTATTGCTTCAGAGTATGAGAGATGGATTAGAAGTGGTAGTCCAGAAGATGCTGTTTTCTTTGTGTATGTATGTATGCTGGAATTGGGCTGTGGATCTCGTTTTGGGGGTGGGGTGGGAAAGGAAGCTAATGGACCCTCAACTGGGCCCTTCCTGCCACAGTGATATCTAGATAGCCTGAGGGAATCCCAGGAAACAGTCCGGTTCTAAGATGCCTAACATTTCAAGTTTGGCCAATGCCCGAAGGGTTAAAGAGGAATTATCCAGGCTGATGTCAGTTCAGCCTAAATGCTTCCTGGGGAAAACCTTTGATTTTAGGAAACTAGGTGAACAGCTTTTGGCTATAGCTTTGATTTGACACTCCTGGTTATGGCATTCCAGTGGTACTCCTGGTGTCTACTTATGTCTCTTCCTTGAAGGCCCTGGTATTTTTTTAGTGGCAAGATTGATACTTTTGTAAACCTGAAAGAGACAAGGACCATAGTTAGATCCCCTTCTTATTGACATAAAAATAAAGGTATTTGATGCAACAGAGCCTAGAGGTTTTAGTTCTTTTGAAAGGATGTCACTTAACTGTGGGAAGGGTTTGGGAGGTTCAGGCGGGCAATTTTATTTGAGATACAGGAGGGTCTGGCAGTCAGGAGGTCAGACTGCAGACTCTTGCTGCTGGGTGGCAGGCTGCTCATTGCCCTCAGTGCTGCTTCCTCACTTTCCATGCTCCCTCTCTTAAAGATTTCCAACCACTGAACGCTGGGCCAAGATGAGCCCTGTTACTCTCCATACTGAACCTGGAGGCCGTGGTGGGACTAGAATCTGGGACATACCAAATGTCCTGCTAATTGTGCTTCAGGATTTGGTGTGCCCTAGACTCTGTTGTACCCTCATGGACTTCTCCTTTTAATGGATGTAAACAGTAAAGTTTAACTTCTGACTTCATTTACATTGATATTGAAAATATTACATAAGTATAGCTCCACCTGTAATACATTTATAGTCCTAGAAAAAAATCTTTGAGAGACAGAGAGCGCGCCAGATCCCAAGCTGCTGTAAATCAGCAAACCTCAGTTAACTTCAGTGGAGGTACTCCAGTTTACACTAGCTGGGGATCTGTCCCAGAAAATGCTGGGAGACCACCTGCTCACCAGTGAAAGCTTTCTACTCCCCATTGTTGGGAGGATTTGTCGGTCCCCTGGTCCATACTGTTTGTGTGGAGTTCCAGATAAGCACCTAAGCTTTAAATGCTGCTCTGAATCTTCTGAAGTGATAGTTGATCAACATATCATGGCAGTCGTGATCTAATGGCTAAAACATTACTCAGTGTCCTAAGCACAGGACAGCTATTGGAGACATTATAGGAACAAACCAAAGAAGTCATTGCAATCAGTTGTCACTAAGCACTGTAATCTGTTGAAGAAAACTGAAATCTATGCTTGTTTTGATGAACCCTGACAGCATGCACTGCACAAACAATGGGATTTAACGAGTTTTGCAGTGGTCCTAGGTCTAGGAACTAGTGACCACACAAGGCAATGTTCAATGATGAAATAATGCTTGGTAAATGGTAAAAGTATCATTTTTTGCTATGTACAGATCAGATATAATGCCCAAAACTATAATAATTCATGCAGTAGCCAAGTTCCTATTATGTCCTATTGCACAAAGTTTCAGGAAGAAATGGATGACACGCACATGTGCCTTCTTGTTCAGTGTAGGCTGTTGAACATATTAGCATGTACGCTTGTGTGGTAGTCTTAAATACATGTACAATGAGTCAATTTTTCATGTGTTTTTATTTTTGAGATTACATATATGCTGCCAATATGGCAATGCATTTGGCCACTAGCCTAGGAAAACCTACTCTCCTGATTAATTATGAAAATCTAACCTTGAGTGTTTGCTATAAAGGAAAAGATACGTATTTTGAAAACATTTTGCTGTTTTTATTATTAAGATGTGTGTTAAAGGGAGAACAAAATTTTAAATTGTAGATAACAGGCCAGACCCTGGCCCCCATTATAGCTTGTGACTTGCTCTGCTGTAAAGGAGCTATAAAGCCAGCTTACCTAGCTATCTGGGGACTCCTCCAGCATAGGGAGATCCTCCACACAGCTGGCACTACACAAACTCCTTCAAAGGCAGTGTCTTGGTGTGGCCATGGGAAAGGGTGCCTTGTTGGAATAGTGCTGCATGTCAAACTCTGACTGCTTGGGATCACAGGTAGCTGGAAGTAATGCATCTTAGCACAGCACTGAGGCTTAAGGGTAACTGTGCTCCACCAAAGAGTTAGAAATTAACAAGGAACGATCATAGTGACTCACTCATTCTTTGGCCTGAAAGCACCCACTCCTTCCCTAGAGTCTGTGATTCTCAGATGACCAGTGACAGAAAAAGGAGGAAGAAAACTGAAGCATCAGTAGCAGAAAATGCAGGCAGATGAAGACCGCTTCTGACACGTGGAGTTCTTGTGACTCAATGCCCTGGCTGTCATGGCTGCTGCTAAATCAGGCTGCGCTGAATTATTCCAAGCTGTAAATTCCTGTGCTATCCTGGAATGTCTCCATTCAGCTGCAGAATCCAATACCTTCTGCAGTTCAGAACTATCACGAGGAAGTAAAAGGAAACATAAATCGTATGGCACATTTATACTGCAATCACGGGGTAAGACTGTCGCTTGAATAGCTGTGCCTGAGCTAGCTTTAATCTAGCTCACCTCAGGCATCAACAGTGAAGCTCCCTCAGTGTGGGCTGTGCAAGTGCACCCTTAACCCTGGGTAATTACTTGGACAGGTAGCCCGGGCTGAAGCGTGTGCTGCTCAGGCTTCACTGTTCCTGTACCTTAGCTGGCTAGATTAAAGCTAGTTTGGATATAGGTACATGAGTTGCAATCATACCCCATGATTGCAGGATAGAAATAACCTTAGATATGGCATGGATGCTGCTTCAGGATACAGTAATACTTTCAGAAGGCAGGAATACCTCTGAACAAAAGAAAAGAACTAGGAAGGAAAGAAGTAAACCAGTATGGCTAAATGGCAAAGTTTAAGACATTATTTGAGCCAAAGAGAGAGCCTCCAAAATTTGGAAATCTTATGTTAGTGAAGCCAATAGGCTGGAGCTCAAATGACTGCAGGCAATATATAAGGTGGAAATTAAGAGGGCTAATATGGATTAGGAAGAGAATAGCTAAAGGGCATAACAAGAAGAAGTTGTGTAAGTACATCAGAAGCAGGGAGCCTGTGAAAGAATCCACCGGATCACCAGAGGTTAAAATAGGCAGTTAAGGAAGATAAAGACATTGGTGAGAAGCTAAATGAGTTCTTTGCATCAGTCTTCACTACAGAGGATGCTGGGGAGATACCTCACCTTTGTTACCAGAAGAGAGCAGGCATTGTTGGAAACCGAGGTGTTGGAAGAAAACGGTAAAAACTGCAAAGCAATAAATCAGCAGGTCAAGCTGGTGAACCCCACCAAAGAGTTCTCATGGAAATAAAGAATTAAGCGACTGAGCTGCTAGCAAAAATATGCAATTGCTTATTAAAATCAGCTACTATCTTGGGTGACTGGAGGGTAGTAAATATAAATATTTTAAAAACAGCTTGAGGGTGATTTAGCAAATTACAGACCAGTAAGCCTTACATCTGTATCTGGTAAAGTGCTCAAAACAATCACAAATCAAATAACAAAACACCTGGATGATCATGATATGATAGGGTCTCACAAGCACAGTTTCTGTGAAGGAAAATCATGTCTCACGTATGTATCAGAATTCTTTGAACATGTCAGTAAAATAGAGGATGAAGGGAAGATAATTTGACATAATTTATTAAGACTTTTTAAAAAGGCCTGTGACAAAGGTCCCTCAGAAAAGGCAACTAAAGAATCTGAGTAGTCTTGGGGATCAAACTGACTTACACACACACACCCCGGAAACAGTAGAAATAAATGGTCAGTTTTCATCTTGGTAAAAGGCGAACAGCAGGGTGCCTCA
The DNA here is from genome assembly GCF_965140235.1 of Caretta caretta. Taxonomy (NCBI): domain Eukaryota; kingdom Metazoa; phylum Chordata; order Testudines; family Cheloniidae; genus Caretta; species Caretta caretta. The sequence continues at coordinate 26,399,218 of NC_134209.1, forward strand.
AGACTCCGTATTGGACTGATGCTGAATGTTTTTTTAATGGTTTGGAAAGTGAGATAACAAAATTATTTAGATTAGTCAAGTGCTGAGAAGACTCTGAGGGGCTTGGTTAGTATACTGGAGGATGAAATTCAGTGTTGATAAATGCAAGGCTAAAGCACATAGGAGGGGAAATTTTGAATTACTAATATACCTTGCAGGGCTCCAAATTAACAATATCAATTGAGGGGAGTCGGGGGGGGGGGGGAGGGGAAGGAGGTGGGACCTGGGCATTACTGTGGACAGCTCAACTAAGACCTCTGCTCAATGTGCAGCTGTAGTCAAAAAACCAAAATGTTATGGTGTTTACAGAACAGGGTGGAAAATAATGAAGAAAATATTATAATACCATTATAGAAATCAAGGGTTCACCCTCATGGAATGCTGTATTCAGTACTTGTCATCCCATATCAGGAAGGAACTCAAGGGGATTTGGAGAAGGATTGTGAGAGATTTTCCATGCCCCTACTCGTTCTCTTGTGCAGAGAGATTTGAAAGATTGGGACTGTTTTACCTTGAAAAGGGGATGAACAAGAGGTTATGTGATAAAAGTATATAATGAAGGCTCTAGAGAGGGTTGATCAGGAGATTCTGTTCTCTTTATCTCATAGTACAAGAACAATGGGACATTCAGTGAAAGAATCCACCGGATCACCAGAGGTTAAAGCAGGCAATTAAGGAAGATAAAGACATTGGTGAGAATGTCTATGCTATGAGGTGGCAAATTTGAAACTGATTTAAATAAAATAAACCCTGAACTTTTTAGCAGCACATGTAATTGCTGTGGAACTCATTGCTACCACCATCACTGTGGCAACTCCGAAAGGGACATGGCCTCCTTGCAGATCAAGAGCCACCTGGATTGATCTCTAGGTAGGTTCTTAAAGTGATCTGTACACTTGCCATCAACATGCAGGATACCAGAATGGCCCTGGTTTCAATGGTCACATGGTTTCAATGGTCATTTTTTGCCTAACCAGCAGAGAAACTCCAGGCTGTTTCAGCTACAAGGACAATTGACCAAATTGTTGCAGGTGATTGGCTTCAGTATAAACAACCTAATGACACAAATGTATTGACCCTGGAGGGCAATTCATTGCCTCAGGATGCTATTAAGGCCAAGAATTTAGCAAGATTCCAAAGAGAACCTTGTATTTTATGTGGATAACAAGAATGACATAAAAAGAAAAGGAGTACTTGTGGCACCTTAGAGACTAACAAATAAATTGGTTAGTCTCTAAGGTGCCACAAGTACTCCTTTTCTTTTTGCGAATACAGACTAACACGGCTGTTACTCTGAAACCTGTCAAGAATGACATACTGCATTTCCTGCAATTGCTGTCAGTCAGGTATGCAACGCCAGAGTATGTGTATGCCCAGGAAGATCTGTGGATCTGACCGGGAACAAATAGGTTGTTTATCTTTTCTTGTTATTCCTCAGCGCTTGAGCTCATTGTAAGTCCGATTGTGCATGGTTCTCTTCTCTGATTGGTGCTAGCTTTGTGTTGAGTTAAAGCTGCAAAGGGGCTCTGTAATCTCACTGAGTCAGGACTCAGGAGTTGCAAATTAGGCATTCAAAGAGCATTTTTTCTATTTATTTTCCTCCCACCATGTTTTCTTTCTGCAGTGTAAAGATGTAGATATGAAGCATTTCGGCTGTATCTTTACTGAAATAAGGCAAAACTGAGCATGTGAAGACACCAGGTGTGAATATGTACCTGTTACTGGAAGAGCAAAATTCCTCCATCATCTGCTAGTGGCTGTGAAGGTGCTGAAATCTCTTTGCAATTTACCAGTACTGCAAATAAGGAAGCAGTGTGGCCTCCACGGTTTATAATTTGAGTCAAAGCAAATAAGAGGCTCAGTCTGCAGTCCAAGAGAATGATTTTGTAGATGCTCTGTCCCACAGTCACACTTGGCTTACTAAGATTCCAGTTTTTACTTGAGTTACTGGAATTTTGTCACAGGCTTCTTCCACGACAGGTACTTGGCAGGCAGTCTGTGTCAACTTCAGTCTCTTTACTCTTTTCCTATGCTCACAAGCTCACTGCTGCATTTATGGGATATGTGAATGTAAATATACTAAGTATCAGATGCACGATCTTGGCCATCTGTTATTACTGTCATTTATCATACTATCTTTAGCCTTCAAGAAATGTCACAATTTTTAAATCTGTGAATTTAACATCACTGGCAACTAATAGAAAACTCAAAGATGCTGATGGATGTTTTCATTTGGGAAAATGTGTGAACAAATCTTAATCTGCCCTGTTATGACATAGATTAAATAAAAAGGGCGGGGGGTGAAAGAAGGACAGAAGGGACCATTATGGTCCCCTAGACTGATGTCCTGTATAACATAGGCCGTAGGACTTTCCCAGTGCTTAATTTGTAATGAAAGATGTGCTGGGGCTCAAGCAATTTTTTTACATTCATAACTGATGCAGCAAGCCTGGAGGTGCCAGGGCTCAGTCCTGGCACAAATTAAGCACTGGACTTCTCTGTATTAACTCATAGTGTTCAACAAATAACTAAAATAGCACCTTAGATTTCAATTTATTGTTTGCGTGTTTTAGTTACACTCTATTTTTTACTCTTTACATTCAGTTGTTTGCATTTTTATTTTACAAAACTAACTGCAGATTTTCCATGCCCTTAGATTAAAATGATCTCATTCATTTTTTAAAAAGAAAAAGTTTAACCCATTTTTGTACACACCAGTCTGTCATTAGATTCAGTTATATATATAAATCTATGGCATTGGACAGGCTCCAGTAAATGTGCAAAGGTTAAGTGTCTGGGACCACCTTCTACCTCCATGCAGGAATCTTCAGGGAATGTCTTCAGTCAGAGTTCCTTCCCCTCCCCTCCCAAACCCTCGCCTTCACAAGTTACTGTAACAGGAAGAGAGAGCAACCGATTCAGCAATTCTGGTGTTCAGTCTCGGGACACACTGCTGCTTTTCTATTCCCTGGGTTAACGTGACTTAGTGTGCACTTTGTGCTTCAAAAACAGGTGAGGTTTTAATTCCTCAGTGGTGGGGTCCCAGCAGAGAAGTTGCAACATCTTTTGTGCCTTGTTATAAAATTATGACAATTTATGGGGAAGAAGTATGGAATCTAACTCCCCACACACCGTGCTGAAAATGCACCCCATTCTCTCTGATGGTTAGAGAGGCAATATTTTATTATTGGCACCACGTTGTTTCTACAGTACCATACATATGCATGGCACTTTATAGACCCAAGGTGTCTGCTCAGCAGAGTTCCCAATCTGTAGCCCAGATCTCATGTAAAGAAAAAGGTGCTTTTGAAATAAACAGTGAATCTAAGTCACTGTTTCCTTCCCAACCTTGCTCAAGCAGTACCGCAGCTCCGTGCTGCCCCTTCCCAGGGCTAGTGGTGAAGTCACAATCTAGCTCTGATTAAAGAAATGATTTACTATGTGTTTCAAGTGATTTCTTTTTTTAATTACTGTCACATGGAAACCAACCACAAAACTGGAATTCACCTGAATCCTGGAGAGGTTTGGATTCAGACCTGCATCAGAACGTCACAGCTCACTCCCATCTCTTAAACCCAGTAACTGCATTTTCAGGAAGAATTTATAAACTGGTAATTATTTACATTGAATTGTAAATGTATTTATTTCAGGCAAAACCAGCAATACCGCTCACTTATTTCTGAATTTCAGTGAAACTATTTAATCCACGTTTAGGGTTGCACTTTTCAAGAATACATTGGTTTTGGTAGAAGAAAAAAAAAACTTTTATGCAGGGCAGGGAGTTCTCCCTAAATGTTTGGTTTAAAAAATCTTGCCCCAAACTTGCTCAGTTAGAACTCTATGCTGGAGGCCCAATACAACCTCCGTATGGTCCCGACAGTTAGCAATAACAAGGAATGTATTTTTGTAACTGTAATAGTAAAATATCCAATGGAGTATTTCTCTGGTTATAATGACTGTGGTATATCTGTGTTGTGACTGAAGATGGTCCGTTCCTAGGTGCAGTCATATTCTTGAGTGCCATATGTAAGAATCAGACGCATAGGAAGAAAATACAGGGGCACAAGTATTCTAAAGTTAGGCTGCCTTTAAAGGCACAGCCTTCAATAAAGGGCAGTAGGTAGTTGCACTGCACTTGTGGACATTTGGGGAGGGGGATAGAGGGACACAATCTCTCCCCAAGTTTCCCAATGCTTTGCAGGTATATGAAGGCTGTACCAGCCCACAGAGAATGGTGCAAGGAGTGGGAAGGCCAGGTAATGGTCTGACTTCCCCCATCTCACCCTTTCTGGGGTGATATGTACTCTCAAGGGTCTGGGGAGGGATGTGGTCCCTGAGGTAGCCTGAATGCAGGGATCACAGTTGCGTTTGGTCCTCCACACACATGACCTTGTGTGGGGTACAGATAACAACGTGTCTGAACTACATGCGCTAAGTGACTGAGTATGCTAAATAAATACCCTATAAATAAGTTCCTTACCTCCATTAGAAGGACTTTGAGATCTACTAATGAAAAGTGCTAGATGAGAGCTGCATATAATAATGTTACTAGCGGTGATCCATGACTTTGCCACTCATGTCCATAGATTTTTATAAGAAATGTGTTGTGTGGAGTGTGTGTGTTGTGCTGAGAGATTTGTATATTGATTTGTGCAGGTGGCAAAGGGCAGGTGTTTGTGGTGAGAGGCATTGTGTGTTTGGGGTTATTGTGTGTACTGGTTGTGTTGTTGTGTGGGTGGTTTTGAAGATCTAGGCAGTTGGGCCAAATAATCCACTGTTTATGTAATCTTCTTCGTACAACCAATGAAATGATTGCATGCAAATTAGCTATAGAGTAAAGATGGCAACTGGTGGAGTTACCTCTGATATCACTGTGGTCTAGGACTCTTGGCATGGAATAGATACATGCCCAGCTATCATACAGATAGAATTAATAGTCAAAATGGCTGAGAACTTAAAAATTGGATAGTAACAGGGTGTGAATTCCAGTAATGACTGAACCTGTTGATCTTCTGAACAAAGAGAGCTCTCAGCCATGCTCGTAACTGTTTCCATCACTTCACACTGACTCAACAGACGTTCTAGGCTTCAGAGTGACAATTCTTGAATCTTAATAAATAGATAACAAGGGGTTGGAGGTTTCCCTTGCTGACTGAGGAAGAAATTCAAAGCACCTGTCAACCAAACTAGGTTTTACAGGGCTCACCATGTCACACCATGGGATTTGTGTCCTCCAAAGATTACAAATCTTCTCACAGAAAGCAGCAACAGGGGTTTACCCACAATACATCTACAACTAGAGAACCCTCTCCTCCACACTGCTGCCACAGTAGACACTGGAAAGCATTGCACTGCAGGCTACGTGAACCAAGCCAAGAATGCAGGAGGCAAATCGCTCGTTTACAGTGAACAGCACTGCAACTCCTTGGTGCAGGGCTACAGGAATTATAGATTCATTATCCTCTGCAATGGGCAATCCTTTAAATACTGACTTTATATATTTATAGTATTATTTGTAACCTTGATTTATGTGTTCCCAGTTAGTAGTTTAAAAATAAGGCATACAACTAAACTGAATTCTTTAAGGTTTGAGCTTCCAGGGTGGTTACAGATAATTCAGGTTAGGGGAGGACTCTGAATGACACAATGAGTAATAGAATTAAAGACTATTTAATATAAAATAGTTACACAAACAGGCATTATAATATAACTATACACTGCATTGATACATTCTAAGATGAAATGGTGCATTCAAGGGTGATCAGGCCCTGAATGAGGGGAATGAGTGTATCCTTTCTCTAATGGTACCTTCGTGGTGGATGGGTGCACCTATCTAAAATCCATGTACTGCTCTTTTACAATCAAGTATAATAATGCCCCTTAATTAATTAGCATAAAATCCACCTTTTTGCCATAATTATTTTCTGCTTTCTCATTGGCTATTTAACATTAAGTATCATATTAATTAACATCAGTGAACTATCAATATAGATAGCATTTTCCAAAACATTAGCATTTTATCTAAAACATTTGTAAACATATTTTGATCCTAACTCATTTTTACAGCATGACCTGCGGTTATACCCTAACTTACTTCCAACTTGCATTTGAACTGTTTCACTTATTTCACCCGTAATTAGACCTCACTATTGTCAAGCCCTGTCATAAATATAAAGGGAAGGGTAAACCCCTTTGAAATCCCTCCTGGCCAGGGGAAAGCTCCTCTCACCTGTAAAGGGTTAAGAAGCTAAAGGTAACCTCGCTGGCACCTGACCAAAATGACCAATGAGGAGACAAGATACTTTCAAAAGCTGGGAGGAGGGAGACAAACAAAAGTTTTGTGTCTGTCTGTGTGCTGCTCTTGCCAGAGACAGAACAGGAATGGAGTCTTAGAACTTTTAGTAAGTAATCTAGCTAGGTATGTGTTAGATTATGATTTCTTTAAATGGCTGAGAAAAGAATTGTGCTGAATAGAATAACTATTTCTGTCTGTGTATCTTTTTTGTAACTTAAGGTTTTGCCTAGAGGGGTTCTCTATGTTTTTGAATCTAATTACCCTGTAAGATATCTACCATCCTGATTTTACAGGGGGGATTTCTTTATTTCTATTTACTTCTATTTTTTATTAAAAGTCTTCTTGTAAAAACTGAATGCTTTTTCATTGTTCTCAGATCCAAGGGTTTGGGTCTGTGGTCACCTATGCAAATTGGTGAGGCTTTTTATCCAACATTTCCCAGGAAAGGGGGGGTGCAAGTGTTGGGAGGATTGTTCATTGTTCTTAAGATCCAAGGGTCTGGGTCTGTAGTCACCTAGGCAAATTGGTGAGGCTTTTTACCAAACCTTGTCCAGGAAGTGGGGTGCAAGGTTTTGGGAAGTATTTTGGGGGGACAGACGCGTCCAAACAGCTCTTCCCCAGTAACCAGTAATTGTTTGGTGGTGGTAGCGGCCATTCCAAGGATAACGGTTGTAATATTTTGTACCTTGGGGAAGTTTTGACCTAAGCTGGTAAAGATAAGCTTAGGAGGTTTTTCATGCAGGTCCCCACATCTGTACCCTAGAGTTCAGAGTGGGGGAGGAACCTTGACAAGCCCATATTTAGGCCCAACAATCTATTCTTTACTCACATTTCAATTTTACATAAACAAATATCACGTTTATAGGCTCTGGCGCTGGTTCTCAACTCCCCTGGTGGTACGCAGAGGTCTTTCAGGGGGTACATGAACTCATCTAGGTATTTGCCTAGTTTTACAACAGGCTACATAAAAATCAGTAGTGAAGTCAATACAAACTAAAATTTCATACAGACAAAATGAGGATGTAAGCAATTTTTCAGTACTAGCGTGCTGTGACACTTGTATTTTTATGTCTGATTTTGTAAGCAGGTAGTTTTTAAGTGAAGTGAAACTTGGGGAACGGAAGAAAAATCAGACTCTGGAAAGGGATACAGTAGTGTGGAAAGGTTGAGAACCACTTGGCTATGGTATCCACCGGCTTTTGTGGATCTGCAAATATTTTTTGTTGGGTCAAGTCTTGAAGTCTTGACGACTAATAAAAACTTGGTAGAAACAATGTAACTTTCGTACACTGAGCTATTTTGGTTTGCTCTTTGCCTTGCACAATGAGTTGACTTTTCTTCTTTGTGTTGGTCTGCTGTGGACCCAGCTTCTGTAGCCTTCTGCATCTTCCACTGATTCTACTGAATCATTCCCATATTAACAAATGCCAAGTAGTGCTCTCATTTCTACAAGACCCCTTTACAAAAACACACTGCTAACCATTACATTACTCTTAAGTTTGTTAAATTAAACCTTATTTTAGCTTAATGATTTTCAACAGCTTTAATCCTAAATTGAATGATTCATCATACCCTCAATTAAGATGTGGGGCCAGATTCTCAGCTGGTGTAAATCAGCATAGCTCTATTAGTTTTAGTGGAAGATCTGGCCCTTCATTTTCATACAAATTACATGCATCTGAAAAAATTCCTTAGGCGAGTTCTGGATGCAATTCAAAACAAGGATTAATATAGCTTTACAGTTAAAATGTTGTACTTATAATATGCATAGCAGAGACCCGCAGGTATGTTCGTGGTGAACTTTTCACCACTTGAAGCATACTTTCAGAAATCGGAAGCCGAATTCCTTTTCAAAATAGGAAATGCCAAAACCAGGACAAAACAAGAACTTTTTTTGCCCACATATGTTTAAACTCTCATGGCCTAGGCTAAATCCATAATTGGTCTCCAGCAGTTCAGACTGAAAAATAGCAGGCTTCTCCCTTCTCCCCACTACCCATAAAAATGTCTGTTCTTGTTCAGCTGTAGACTTGTATAAACCAAAATTCACTTGTCCTGTGTAATCATAAAACATATATATCTTTGGTCTCTAGCTTTGGTCTCTTGCTTGGAGATGGTCAGAGCTATAAAGTTCTAGACTAGATTGTCCAGAGTGTACAATTCCAGGGTTTTGGTTCAAACCCTATAGTTGGTACATAAAGTAAGTAAAGGTGGTTCAGATACATTCTCTGCCCTGCCAAATTTTTAATAAAACTGGGTAAACTACCATTGAAACTCCTAATATTTTTTGGTTCTCCGTTAAAGGATAGCTGGGCCTCAATGAGCATCTGGTGATGTTGTCCGAGGTGTATGCAGTAGTTGCTGCATGGAAGCTTAGAAAAGCTCTGTAAGTGGAATGGTTACTATGACTGCAAGGAAGAATCAAAAGAGTGTTGGTCATTACACATATTGAATCTATTTCCTTAAGTATCCTCGCACCTTCTTGTCAACTGTCTAAATGTGCCATCTTGATTATCACTACAAAAGTTTATTTTCTCCTGCTGATAATAGCTCATCTTAACTAATTAGCCTCTCACAGTTTGTATGGTAACTTCCAACTTATCTGTATGTGTACATATGTATATATATAAAATCTTACTATATGTTCCATTCTATGCATCCGATGAAGCAAGCTGTAGCTCATGAAAGCTTATGCTCTAATAAATTTGTTAGTCTCTAAGGTGCCACAAGTACTCCTGTTCTTTTTGTGCAGTTTGGATGCAGTCTATGAAATTTTCTGACAGTTTAGTGTCTCAGGAAAACCTGTAACACTCTAGCTTTCTGTGGCTAATGCTCCTCTTGTTCTGCTTTACCTCATAAGGCTTCACTTTTTCTCCCCTTCCATCACACCTTAAAGCACTTGGTGGTGGTGGGGGGGGGGTTGTTTTCTCCTTAATCTTCTCCTGCTTCCATAATCCCTTCGGTTCCTATTTCTTCCCCTGTTTGATTTGAGACCTTCAGTTTTATTGCTGCTGTTATGTACCATCCTTTAACATCTACGCTTTCTTCTTAGAGACACGTCCTGAGTCGCTGACTTCTGTTCCTGCTGTGGGACCTCAGCGTCCCTGACAATTAATTTTTGTTTCATTTATTTCATTTTCTTTTTTCACTTTGACTTTCAGTTGGTTTTTGGTTTGGTTTCTACCTTCAGTTTCTTCCAAAACTCGGAGAGAGAGAGAGAGAACTACTTTGGATAACTTACTCCTTCCCAGGACTTCCTCACCACTTCCCTTTTCTTTGGCCACCAAGGCTAATAAATAAGCTCTTTGGTTCAGCAACTTAGTCAAACAGCTGTTCCTGTCAAAGGGATGACTGATTTTTATGGCATCGTCCAAGTTTTTCGGAAAAAATGTCAAGAAAACCTGCCTGTGTTCTTTTTGAGGTAAGCTGCACTGTGGAGTTGTAGCAAGCAAAGGAGTCAACCCTATTAATTTCAGTTTTTGAATTTTGAATACAGTAAGTCAGGTTTAGTAGAAAACTGTACGTTTTGACGGGGGACGGACACATGGACACATGAAGTCAATGGAGCTGTGCCAATTTACAGCAGCTGAGGATCTGTCCCATAATATTCATGTGGTGTAATAAAGATAGGAAACATTTATTTTGGGCCTGATTTGGAAGCGTTCTCTCATCTCGCAAATTTGGGATTTTACTTATATGCATGCTTAAATTCCGTTGAAATTAATGACAGGTTTCAGAGTAACAGCCGTGTTAGTCTGTATTCGCAAAAAGAAAAGGAGTACTTGTGGCACCTTAGAGACTAACCAATTTATTTGAGCATGAGCTTTCGTGAGCCACAGCTCACTTCATCAGATGCATAGAGTGGTCAGTTTAGATGAGCTATTACCAGCAGGAGAGTGAGTTTGTGTGTGTATGGGGGTGGGGGGGATGTGAGAAAACCTGGATTTATGCAGGAAATAGCCCGACTTGATTATGTAAAGAGTTGTCACTTTGGATGGGCTAGCACCAGCAGGAGAGTGAATTTGTGTGGGGGGGTGGAGGGTGAGAAAACCTGGATTTGTGCTGGAAATGGCCCACCTGATGATCACTTTAGATAAGCTATTACCAGCAGGACAGTGGGGTGGGAGGAGGTATTGTTTCATATTCTCTGTGTATATATAAAGTCTGCTGCAGTTTCCACGGTATGCATCTGATGAAGTGAGCTGTGGCTCACGAAAGCTCATGCTCAAATAAATTGGTTAGTCTCTAAGGTGCCACAAGTACTCCTTTTCTTTTTGTTGAAATTAATGGAACTTGAGCATGTGCTTAAGTGCTTTGCTGAAACAGAGCCTTAGCCAATAACTATTTACAATGGTCTTCAGCATATTTGATAGGGTATTTGGAATCCTTATCTTTTAAAATAAATTCAAAACCTTTCCCCTATTTCACATACATACTCTATGTTCAGATTTTGATGAATTTTAACTGTCTTGTTGAAATCTGAATCATTCTGGGTTACAATATGTCTGAAAAATGCCACACCACATCAAGTTGCTTTCCTCTATTTGTTTTGTGTTTTAAGCAAAAGCTGCAAAAATGGATGAAAAATACAAAATGTACCATTACTATGCTATGCATTTAAGAATACCAGCTTCTCTCAAACTTCTTTATTTAGTCACTGTAACCTAAATTATCTGTTGTATTTTTGCATAAACTATAAAATCACTCCCCAGGCCATTTGTGTTTAACTGGTAACACCCTTTTACAAACAGCTCCGCAATCAAGGAAATGTTTTTAAACAGTGTAATATGTAACAAGGCGACAGGTGATTAAAATTCAGTGTATTTTCTTACTGCAGGGGTACAGCAGCTGTGATCAGAGGCCCGCTATGGGCAAGATTGCAATTAATTGAAAGCACTTCTATTTATACCTGCACTTACAAAAGATTCTGAATGTAAAGAGGAGGAGGCCAGGTTGAGGAAACTAAGACAACAACTCAAACTATACTGACAGTGGTAAATTAATCCCTTCCTTAGGGGAAATTCTGTGGGAAGGGTGCAAACAATTCTCAGAACAGTTTGACTACTACCCCAAGCCTGCAGGTGTTCAACATTTTTAAAGGATGTTTACCAATAGGCAGTAAAGGCCTGATCAGAACCCCTCTCGAAGTCAAGAGGAGTCTTGTTACTGATTTCAAGGAGTTGGATCAGACCTTGAAGGAAGAGCATTTTCCCTTACCTACCTTTTCCCCAATGAAGAGAGGGAAGACTTAGGAAGCAGTAATTAACAGTAATGTCACACACATCTTGCTGACATACAGTGTGAGCCCTGGTCTACACTATGAGTTTAGGTCGAATTTAGCAGAGTTAGATCGATTTAACGCTGCACCCGTCCACACCACAAAGCCATTTTTGTCGACTTAATGGGCTCTTAAAATCGATTTCTGTACTCCTCCCCGACGAGGGGGTTAGCACTGAAATTGACATCGCCGGGTCGAATTTGGGTTAGTGTGGACGCAATTTGACGGTATTGGCCTCCAGGAGCAATCCCACAGTGCTCCATTGTGACCTCTCTGGACAGCACTCTCAACTCGGATGCACTGACCAGGTAGACAGGAAAAGCCCCGTGAACTTTTGAATTTCATTTCCTGTTTGGCCAGCGTGGCGAGCTGATCAGCACAGGTGACCGTGCAGATCTCATCAGCAGAGGTGACCATGGAGTCCCACTATTACAAAAGAGCTCCATCATGGACCGAACAGGAGGTACTGGATCTGATCGCTATATGGGGAGATGAATCCGTGCTATTAGAACTCAGTTACAAAAGACAAAATGCCAAAATATTTGAAAAAATCTCCAAGGGCATGAACGACAGAGGTTATCACAGGGACCCGCAGCAGTGCCATGTGAAACTTAAGGAGCTCACACAAGCCTACCAAAAAACCCAAGAGGCAAACGCCTGCTCGGGGTCAGAGCCCCAAACATGCCGCTTCTATGATGAGCTGCAGGCAATTCTAGGGGGTGCCCCTACAACTACCCCACACCTGTACGTGGACTCCTGCAAGGGAGTCTCACACAACAGGGATGAGGATTTTGGGGACAAGGAAGATGATGAGGAGGGGGAGGTTGAAGATAGCGCACACCAAGCAAGTGGAGAAACCGTTCTCCACGACAGCAGGAACTGTTGATCACCTGGAGACAGTATCCTCCCAACCTGGGCTCCCGGACCTTGAAGGCGGAGAAGGCACCTCTGGTGAGTGTACCTTTGTAAATATAATACACGATTTAAAAGCAAGTGTGTTTAATTATTTTGCCCTGAAGACTTGGGATGCATTTGCGGCCAGTACAACTACTGGAAAAGTCTGTTAACGTGTCTGGGGATGGAGCGGAGCTTTCCTGGAGGTACTCCCAAAGCCTTTGCAAAACGTTTTTGGAGAGGGCAGCCTTATTGTGTCCTCCATGTTAGGACACTTTACCAAGGCAGGCCAGTAGCACGTAGTCTGGAATCATTGCATAAGAAAGCATGGCAGCGTGTAGTCCCGGTGTTTGCTGGCATTCAAGCAATATCCGTTCTTTATCTCTCTGTGTTATCCTCAGGAGAGTGATATCATTCATGGTCACCTGGTTGAAATAGGGTGGTTTTAGTAAGTGGACATTCAGAGGTGCCCGTTCCTGCTGGGCTGTTTGCCTGTGGCTGAAAAGAAATCATCCCTGCTGTTAGCCACGTGGTGGGGGGCAGGATGAAGCAATCATCCCAGAGAATTGGGTGTGTGGGAGGGTTTAGTTGGGTTTGTGCTGCATGTTAACCCGAAAACATCAGCTCCTCCTTTTAAATGTCCAATGTATCTTTTTCAATTCTACTCTCCCTTTTTTTCCTCCCGCAGCTGCAAATGTTTCAATGCTGCCACTAGCATCTCCGTCCCAGAGGCTAGCGCAGATAAGAAGGCAAAAAAAACGCACTCACGATGAAATGTTCTCTGAGCTCATGCAGTCCACCCAAACTGAAAGAGCCCAACAGAATGCATGGAGGCAGACAAAGGCAGAGTCCAGGAAGACACAAAATGAACTCGAGGACACTAGGTGGGAGCAACAGGAGAGGTGGCGGGATCAAGGGAAAGGTGGCAGCAGCATGATGAGAGGAGGCAGGATGCAATGCTGAGGTTACTGGAGGATCAAACTGATATGCTCCGGCGTATGGGTGAGGTGCAGGAAAGGCACAGACAGCCACTGCAGCCCCTGTGTAACCAACCACTCTCCTCCCCAAGTTCCATACCCTCCTCACCCAGACATCCAAGAATGCGGGGGCTGGGGGCCTCCGGCCACCCTGCCACTCCACCCCAGAGGATTCCCAAGCAACAGAAGGCTGGCATTTAATAAGTTTTAAAGTTTTAAACTTTTAAAGTGCTGTGTGGCCTTGTCCTTCCCTCCTCCACCACCCCTCCCGGGCTACCTTGGCAGTTATCCCCCTATTTGTGTGACGAATTAATAAAGAATGCATGAATTTGAAACAACAACTTTATTTCCTCTGCAAGTGGTGATCGAAGGGGGGAGGAGAGGGTGGTTGGCTTACAGGGAAGTAGAATGAACCAAGGGATGGGGGGTTTCATCGAGGAGAAACAAACATAACTTTCACACCATAGCCTGGTCAGCCATGAAACTGGTTTCAAAGCTTCTCTGATGCGCAGTGCACCCTGCTGTGCTCTTCTAACTGCCCTGGTGTCTGGCTGCACGTAATCAGTGGCCGGGCGATTTGCCTCAACTTCCCACCCCACCGTAAACATCTCCCCCTTACTCTCACAGATATTGTGGACTGCACAGCACGCAGTAATAACAATGGGAATATTGGTTGCGTTGAGGTCTCACCAAGTCAGTAAACTGCACCAGCGCGCTTTTAAACGTCCAAATGCACATTCTACCACCATTCTGCACTTGCTCAGCCTGTAGTTGAATAGCTCCTGACTGCTGTCCAGGCTGCCTGTGTATGGCTTCATGAGCCATGGCATTAAGGGGTAGGCTGGGTCCCCAAGGATAACTATAGGCATTTCAACATCCCCAACTGTTATTTTCTGGTCTGGAAAGTAAGTCCCTTGCTTCAGCTGTTCATACAGACCAGAGTTCCTGAAGATGCGAGCGTCATGTACCTTTCCTAGCCATCCCATGCTGATGTTGGTGAAACGTTCCTTGTGATGCACGAGTGCTTGCAGCACCACTGAAAAGTACCCCTTTCGGTTTATGTAATGGCTGCCTTGGTGATCCGGTCCCAAGACAGGGATATGTGTTCCGTCTATGGCCCCGCCACAGTTAGGGAATCCCATTGCAGCAAAGCCATCCACTATGACCTGCGCATTTCCCAGAGTCACTACCCTTGATAGCAGCATAATTGCATTGGCTACTTGGATCACAGCAGCCCCCACAGTAGATTTGCCCATTCCAAATTGATTCCTGATTGACTGGTAGCTGTCTGGCATTGCAAACTTCCAGAGGGCTATCGCCACTCGCTTGTAAATTGTGAGGGCTGCTCTCATCTTGGTATTCTTGTGCTTCAGGGCAGGGGAAAGCAAGTCACAAAGTTCCATGAAAGTGCCCTTACGCATGTGAAAGTTTCGCAGCCACCGGGAATCATCCCAGACCTGTAACGCTATGCGGCCCCACCAGTCTGTGCTTGTTTCATAGGCCCAGAATCGGCATTCCACGGCATGAGCCTGCCCCATTGCCACCAGGATGGCCAAATTGCCAGGGCCTATGCTTTGAGAGAAGTCCGTGTCCTCATCACCGCGCTGCCATCGCCTCCTTGCCTACTTTTGCAGGTTCTGGTTCTGCATATACTGCATGATAATGCGCGAGGTGTTTACAATGCTGATAACTGCCACGGTGATCTGAGCCGGCTCCATGCTTGCCATGGTATGGCGTACAGGAGAGCAGAGTTGCAGGGGAAGCAGTGGTTGGATGACCAGTTTTGCAGACCTACTGCACCATCTGCTGCCAGGATACAACAGCTGAGCAGTCTGCACGCTTGCCGTGGTATGGCAAGACAAGAGCAGCTGAGCAGAGTTCTCGCGGAAGAGGCCCTGCAAGACAACCAGGAGAGCAGAGTGCCAGTGGAAGCGGTGGATTATGACAGTCATATAGAGGACCTGCGAGGTGGATTCATAGCATCAGAAGAGCAGAGTGGCAGCGGAAGCGGTGGGTGACAACGACGGTTAGCAGTCCCACTGTACTGTCTGCTGAAAGCAGTATGGCCACCCGCACGGAAAAAAGGCACGAAACGATTGTTTGCCGTTGCTTTCACGGAGGGAGCGGCGACTGACAACATGTACTCAAAACCACCCGCGACAATGTTTTTGCTCCATCAGGCATTGGGAGCTTAACCCAGAATTCCAATGGGCGGCGGAGACTGAGGGAACTGTGGGATAGCTACCCACAGTGCAATGCTCCGAAAGTCGACGCTACTGTAGCCTCGGTACTGTGGATGCACTCCACCGACTTAATGCGCTTAGTGCATTAGTGTGGGGGGACACACAATCAACTGTATAAAATCGCTTTCTAAAAAATCGACTTCTATAAATTCGACCTAATTTCGTAGTGTAGACATACCCATAGTGTGTAGATGGTGTGTTCTGAAGATAAAATTAGAGCATGCAACGGATATAAGGCCAACCTTTGCTTTGGCTGGTGCTTTTCAGGGTAGTGGAAACATTAGCAGCCTCTGCTCCTTCATTGTTGCTGGTCCAGGCAGATTCCATGGGGAGTTCTAGAGGGACACAGGCGACGAGTTAAATTAGCTGCTCCTTTGAAGAGTAGCATACACTCCAGCAAATGTACGAAAGCCACACTGTGACTCAGACAGAACTCTGTTGATAACTTGGACCAGGAGCTAGTTCAAGAGGATGAATGCAAGAATCTTACTAGCCATGGGAAGCAAGGAGATGCAGCGATAGTTAACACAGTTGCGTGTTTACGTCTTTGTGCTTATAGATAGTGATGATCTTGGCATCTTTCAGCTGCTGTGATATGATTTCTTGAAGCCAGACCTGTGAGGAAAAACATAAAAAGCTTGTCAATGAGATGATTTCCTCCATGTTTGAAAACTTTAGCTGGAATGGCATCAGGCCCAGGAGATTTGTTGTTTTTCATTGCTTGGACAGCCTTCAGCACCTCAGCTCGTGTGTGTGGATCAGCAAGTGCTAGATGTAGGCAGTTTATGGAAATGGTGACTTATCAGAAAGAGTAGACAGATGATTTAGAAATTCACTACTGGGTTCATGGCACCATTTGGCAGTGCAAATCTGTGATGAGAAATTCACCATCAGCTCTTGTTAGTGGTGTTGAGGCAGATCGAGTAGGGCTATATGCAGCTTTGACTGCATCGTACAGAAGCCTTTGGAGTCATGTTTTTCAGCAAGGACCTGCAATTAATCCGCTTTATGGTCAAACCACATATTTTGCGTATGGCGGAGTTTGCGGTGGAGCATGCTGCAAGCTTCTTTATATCTGGCTTGTTTCAACTCAGAGAATGGATCAGCTAAGAGCACATCATGCACTTGCCATTTGGCAACAAGAAGATGTGCTATTTCAGGATCATTTTGTTCAAACCCATCTTCATAAAGGTGTTTTGTATATCCAGCACAGTTCACAACAGTCTATAATGTAGATTGTATCACACAGGAATACGGTCACAGAGTGCACTCACCACTAGGGGCACCTCCCCTTTCCAATCTGGGGATCAGCTCTTTCCAGATCCAAAGCCCCCTTCTGCTGCTTGCTGCACACCGTGCCATCTCTCTCACTCTCTTTGTGGCTTGGCCCTCCTGCCAGGTCCCTGTAGTCCTTGCCTTCCACGGTAACAAAGTCTCTCCAGATCAGTGGTTGGTAGGGGAACACAGGCCCACCCTCTACACTGGGTTCCAACTCAGGGAGTCTATAACAAACAACTGTGGTCTGCTTTCCCTCAGACTCTGTTTCTCTTTCCCTGGACTCCTTCCTACAGCTTCTGTCACTCCCCTTCCCCCTGCCACCAACTCAAATTCCCTCTTTCCCGGCAGTGACTGCAGACTTTTTCCCGGCAGTCTCTTTCCGTTGCCAGCTTCCTGGCTTTGTCCTAGCCCTGCCTCTTCCTTCTCAGCTGGGCTCCGTCACTGTTGGGGGAATTATTTAGGTCACCCAACTCCCCTCAGCTGTGGCAGATCTGATTAATTCACTCCTTCTCAGCCTCATTAACCTCGTCTGTGCTGGCTTGGGGTGAACATCCCATCATAGATTCCCTTTCAGCAGATACATCCTCCCCGATTGTTGGAAAAGTTTCTAAAACAGTAGTTAACTCTGTGGAGAATTTTTTGGTGGTTGACTGGTCTTTCAGCCAGGCAACAGTTAGAGTTTTTACACACATCTCATAGGCCCTGCTGTTTTGACCAACACATACTCCACCAAATGCCAATGATGTGAGCAAGGGTGCATTCAGGTCCTTTTGTGTTTGTTGGGGAGCCAGAAAACAGTGTGCGTGTGATAACTAATCGGTGCTCGATACATGTTGGCAACAAAAGTAAGCCTTTACTGTTTGTCTTGCTGACGTCCCACCACATAGACTCATCACGGCCGACATGAGAGTTAAAGTCACCTGGGATAATCAACTTTTCTTCACAGGGAGTCAATCGATGAGCTCATTTAGATTGAAGTAAAATTGTGCCTTCCTCTCATCAGAGTTGTTTGTTGTCTGTGTATAGACACTAATAAGTGAAGCATAATGTCCACCTCTCAGGGGCAGTTGGAGCTTCATCACTGTCATTTATACCAGTGGATAGGCTCTTCAACCAAGAGAGAAGATTCTTTCTAATTGCAAACTGACTCTGTCACTTTGCATGGAGATCTGGTACCCATAACAAGGTAGTGTACAGTTCAGGTAAACTGAAACTCTCTTGTCCGGTGTTGACCCCCAGCCTGTATTATGTGAGGTAAGCCTCTGATCAAAGAAAATGCTGCAGGGTCTGGGACACTGCAAATATTACAAACTCAGCAGAAAAGTGCACAGAATTTATAAGTCAGCTGGGTTTCAGTCCCAGTGGCAATCCCTTTGTCAGAGGGCATAACTCTGTTTCATTTCTCTCTCTCTTGCTCTCTGTGTCAGTGTGTGTGTGAGAGAATTACATTTGTATTGTACTTAAAAGATGATGTACACAGGATGTTAGGAAGAAATAAGTGGCACAACAGAGAGGCTCCATCCTAAGAAGTGTTGTCACTCAGTTTGGGTTCAGGAGCCATAGAAGTGGGGTTTTTACCCACGAAAGCTTATGCTCAAATAAATCTGTTAGTCTTCAAGGTGCCACCGGACTCCTTGTTGTTTTTGTGGATACAGACTAACACGGGTACCCCCTGATAATAGTCTCTGCAGTTACTCGAGTTCATCAATCCAGGTGTTAAGGAGTCCATAAAATAAATTTTAAGCTCATAGAACTCTCACAGGCAGAAAAAAATGTGATAAATCATCCCAAAATAAACCACTGCACCCTCTAAAAATACTCAAACATGTTAGTCCTCTTTCAGGACTGTCTGAGATGGTGTTTCAAGCTAATGTTAGACTAATACTAAACATGAAAGAACACTTAGTGCTTAACTCATTGTGGTGGGTGCAGGGAATACAATTTGCATAATTCTGCGTTCACGTGGATGACTGTGCTGGAGGGGGGATGGAAGCAGAGGGAAGATTCTGGCTTTGGAGGGCAGTTTTAAATTCCAGCTGGGGTGCTTTAAGAGCCCTGCATGCAGAGTCTCCTCAGAAGGGATGCTGAATCCTATCTCCACTGAGTTGTCTGCATGCACTCCCTGCGGACCCAAGTCACCTTTGGAGTGGCACCATCTCACCCTAGGGCCCTCTGTGAATAGAGAGTGCAGGCACCTTGTGCTGCTGTTCCTGGTGCCCTTTCTGCCACAAGAGACCAGATGTTTCAAGGTATTTTGGTGCCTAAAGATGCAGATAGATGCCTAGCAGAGTTTTCAAAAGTGCTGATGCATTTAACTCCCATTGAAATCAGAGGGGGTTATGTGCGCAGGTTCTCTTGAAAATCCCACGAGGTATCTATTTGGATTTTTAGGTGCCGAAATACGTTTAAAACTCTGGCCAGAAGAGCCTAGAATCTCAACTCTCATGTCTCCAAAATACATTGTCCCTTGAGGCTCAGGCTTACCCCAAATTTGCCCATAGTGGGAGCTCATATATAAAACAGAAAGTTGCTTTTCTTGTTAACAAAATCATCTTTATAATAGAAAGCTATATAGCTAGAACTCTAACTGCAGAATTGAACTGGTGGCTCTACAGTGTAGAAGACTATTTTGAAGGTTACCAGATGCCTACTGTAATTTACATCTTTAGCCTCAGCTGCAGGTTTGACATCATTTTTTTAAAATATGGGAGTCAATGCAAGGAATTCACACAGCAGGGTAGTTCCCTGTGCAAGTATAACACTGTGTTGTTGAAAAGGATTCTAGTTTAAGGATGCATCTAAAAAGCAAGATTGTTTCAATTGGCAGCTTGTTGTGTGTATCACTGATGTTCTAACAGATTACAGCCAAAAATGACAGATTGAGTTTGCAGATATACAGCCATGACTTATTATTTGCAAAGACAGACTTGTCAAAGTGATGAAACATTTTCAGTTGCAGATTTCAAAAACATTTTTGATGAACCAGAATGACCTAAACCTTAAATGATTTATCTTTGTCCTTACTTGGAAAGGATTCTTTCACAATACTTGATTTTTTTACCCTGCATGTCTATAGAAAACATACATTTTACTAATAAACGTATATTGTCATGGCTTATGTTCAAAAGCAGAATAGTTTCCTACCAAAACTGCCTAGAGACCATGAGCATAAGCCAAAACCTGGATTTGCTTTGATGTGATACAGCTTACAACACAGCTACAGTTTCATGCAGAAAAGATATTTGGAAAGGACAAAATAGGGGATGGTCTAGTAAGGACTGTCAAACTGTCTGCTGAATCCATCTGTCTAATCTTCTTATGTAGTGCCCATCATTGTGGTATCTGATTCCATATAAAACCTACATTCAGAGAATGTTAAATGGCCAAAGTAAGGAGATACTAAAGGTAAGGTTGCCCATGCAATCTTAGCTCTACCCCCTTGTGTATATCCATTATGATAGTCTTTAACGATCATGTGCTATTTTTCAAACGCAACTTAATGTTATACTGTATTTTCTACCTTTTGATACAAGTGTAGTATCTTGTAATTTTTAAATGCATGTGTACCTGCAGTACTCTCATTTGGTCAGTATTTGAACTGAAAAAAAGCATAAGGTATGAAGTGCTTATTGAGTGGGGCATCTTGCTGGGAGTGCTACTCCAAGATGTGCACTGGCCACCTGTTGGTGACCCAATGGAGTTTAAGATGTTTGTCGTAACCTATACATCTCCAAAGGGCCTGAGATCTGCCTACCCAAGAGACCATCTTTCTCCGGGTGACATACTGTTACTGCTTCAATCAATAGAGGCATGTCAGCTGGTTGTTGTCTTCAATGCTTAGCTGAATGGTCAGCTGAGGTGATCATTCGTCATTTGGCCCATTCCTGTGTGGCCACAAGGGCTTGATGGGCCGAGAGTCCAACGTCTGAACACACTTGATGAACCCATGTAATAGGGGGTCTGCCTCTGGGCCACCTCCATCCCTGGGTGGTGGAATTTTATCCTGGATGTTACAAGCCACCTGGAGAATGGCGTTCACTGGAACAACTTGAGGCATTTTCATGACACGTCCAAAAAGCATAAGATGCAATCTGCAGACAATGGCCCCAGTAGTGTGTAGACTTTAACAACCATAAACATCTGCATTACAAATAAAATAATTCCACTTTATGCCCAATATGCAACATTGGCATTTTGTGTGGAAAGCCTCCAGCTTTGACCAGTCTGAGCGGCATTGTGTCCATGTTTCACAACCGTACAACAGTACAGAGAGGATGCAGCTTGAATAGATCCTGAACTTGGTTGTCATGCCAAGGTGATGTTGATTTCCTATTCATTGTAAATGACCCATGGCAGATGCTGCGATGCCCATCTGGTGGAAAACGTCCATGTGAGAGTTGGAGGAACTGGTGAATATAGAACCCAAATAGCAAAAGCTGGAGACTGCTTTGACAGTTTCATTATTCAAAGAGATTGGAGTCCCAGGTTGACGTGATTCTAGAGTTTTCAGCTTTGTCTTTTGGCCACGAAACATGGAGGCCAACCTTAGCTGACTCCTCTTCCATTTGCTGGAGTACCCTATGTAACTTGTCGGGGCTCTGTATTAGAAGAACAATATCATCCACATAGTCAAGGTCTGAGAGTGAGAGATCACCTATCTTAATGTCTATCTGGTCCCCCCTTCTTATAAAAGAAGGGCTGCTGGCAATGCGTTCGTGGTGCTCTGAATCTTGCTTCCTGCCCTTTAAAATATTTAATGGTTTGTAGGAAATACACTCTTAATTGTAAAGGCCAGATTGTTTCTCCAGTCCCAAGACTTTGAAGTTTGAAAGTATAGGGTCAAATCCACCCTTAAATGAGCATTTTTAATTCCCATTGAAATCAATCCAAGTTGCAAGCATGCCTTCAAGAACAGTGTTTTACCTATATGTGGCACTCCTTACCCAAAAGAGGTGTATTTTGTTTCATTGTGTTCTTTTGCTAAGCAGGTCTCTGTAGTCCTGTCAGCCTGACATAGATCCTGAGCAAGATAATGGAATTGGTGATACGGGACTCAATTAATAAAGAATTAAAGGAGGGTAATATAATTAATGGAAAATAGATCCTGTCAAATTAACCTGATATCTTTTTTTGATGACATTATCAACCAAACTTATAAAGTGTTGATGTAATACACTTAGACTTCGGTAAGGTGTTTGACTTGTTATCAATAACATTTCAATTAAAAAAACTAGAATGATAAAAATTAACATGGCACACATTAAATGGATTAAAAATTGGCTAATTGAGAGCTCAAAATGTAATTGCAAATGGGGAATGGTCAGTGAGTGAGTGTCTTTCTAGTGGGGTCCTGTAAGGATCAGTTCCTGGACCTATGCTATTTAACACTTATTAATAACCTGGAAGAAAACATAAAATCATCACGCATAGGTTCTAGATGACACAAAAATTAAGGGAGTGGCAAATAATGAAGAGGACAGGTCACTGCTTCAGTATGATCTGGATCACTTGGGAAACTAGGCACAAGTAAACAATATGTATTTTAATATGGCTAAATATAAATGTATACATCTAGGAACAAATTGTGTAGGCCATACTTCCCTGATGGAGGGCACAATGGATAATCAGATGAACATGAGCTCCCAATGTGACACTACGGCCAAAAGAGCTAATTCGATCCTCGGATGCATAAACTGGGGAATCTCGAGTAGAAGTGGGGAGGTTATTTTACCTCTGTATTTGGCACTGGTGCCACCGCTGCTGGAATAGTGCGTCCAGTTCTGGTGTCCGCAAATCAAGAAGGATGTTGATAAATTTGGAGAGGGTTCAGAGAAAAACCACGAGAATGAATAAAGGATTAGAAAACCTGCCTTTCAGGGATAGACTCAAAAAGCTCAATCAATTTAGCTGAAGAATGAGAAGGTTAAGGAGTGACTTATCACTGTCTATGAGTAGCTACATGAGGAACAAATCTTTAATAATGGGCTCTTCAGTCTAGCAGAGAAAGGCATTACAATGCCTGGAAGTTGAAGCTAGACAAATTCAGACTGGAAATAAAGTGTGAATTTTTAACAGTGAGAGTGAGTTAACCATTGGAGCAATTTACCGAGGATTGTGGAGGATTCTTCATCACTGACCATTTTTAAATCTAGATTGGATGTTTTTCTAAGAGAGATGCTTTAGGAATTATTGTGGGGAAGCTCTGTGGCCTGTATTATACAGGAGGTCAGGCTAGATGATCACAATGGTGCCTTCTAGCCATAGATTCTATGTAATTGTACTTGCCCAAGATATCTTGCCAACGGTGCTGTTTCAAAATCTACCTCTCAGTCATAGTGGCTTTGTATTTTAATACTCTTCTCTTGTATAGGACCTTTCATCTGAGGTCTCAAAGTGTTTTAGAGATATTTATTAAGATTAATTCTGTTATCCCCATTTTACAGACACAAGCAACCGAGAGACATGAGACTAAGTGAGGTATCCAAACTCTCACAGGAAGTCATTAACAGCAATAGAGCTCAGTAAACCTGACTTCTTGTCCTGTCCTCCCTCTGCAAGGCACATCCATGACTGACGTGACCAAGCAGATCTTCATTAGTAATTTCTTAATAAATGTGTTGACTGACTGTCCAGGACAACAGTTGTGTCAGATTCAGCAAACGGGGCAAATATCCTGAAACCCTGTGTGTGCATCAAGTAACGTGTTTCAGTTCCAGGAGCAAACTCTTCAAGCTATGCATCTATTATTGTGTGGCTTATGTCATATATGTGGGCTCATAGGACGATCACTCAACAGTCAAATGTATGTGCGGTCAAATAACATTTGACAGGCCCTGCATAACCTGGGTCAGAAGTGACTTGACACTCATTGAGGGGAAGGGCATGTCACATACAGTTTCTCCCCTTTCTATATTGTGTCATTCTACTCCATTGTCTGGGTGTGTTTTTGTATAAAATGTCAACCTCAGTGTTTGTCATTTGGTTTGTAGCTCAGTGATGAGATGAACAAGCCAAAATATACAGTGACTGCTACGAGGAGATTGAGTATTATTTAGCATTTAGAAGTGCTATGGAATTGAGAGAATTTTATACAGAGCAAAATTCAGTATGTTCCCTTCAGAAGTCTCAAACTTACAACCATTGTATAATTTCATGTGTCCGTATTACCAATGAGTTACAAAGAGACTAAGCCAAATTCATCCACAATGTATCTGTAATGAATTGAATGACAGGCATTGAGGTGGACATGTAGTATTACATACCAGATATGTTTGGACAGTGGGGTAGAATAGTACAACATAATCTGAAGAGAAAATGATGTGTAACATGCCTCTTTCTTCACCAACATTCATGTCACATGATGCAGCAATCTCATCTGCACTGTTCATCTGAGTTTCAGTATTCATATTTTGTGGAGTTGCTCTTAATTGCACTGATTACTCTTAATGTAGGCCATGACATGGCTAATTTTTGTAATGTGCTGATTTTGCTTGTGATTGTGTGATCTGTCATCTGTGCAGGAATGGTTGTTTGTCATGTTTGTATTTGTCATATGTGCAAAAACATATTTTAAATGACTCCTTGATTTCTGGAAAGTGAATAATTCTTTCAGTTCACCACACTGATTTCCTTAACTGCTGACTCTGAGTATGTATCTCTGTAAATCAGGGGTGTGCAAACTTTTTGGCCCGAGGGCCACATCTGGGAATAGAAATTGTATGGCAGGCCATGAATGCTGACAATGTAGGGGTTGGGATGTGGGACGGGGTGAGGGCTGTGGTTGGGGGTGTGGGCTCTGTGGTGAGGTTGTGCTGGAACGGGGCCATGCGGCAGCCCCTGACCCTGCATCCCGGCTGGAGCACCAGAGTGGGGCAAGCCCCAAATCCTGCTCCTGAGCGGGAGCTTCCGGGCCATAGTTTGCCCACCCCTGCTGTAAATACATGAATGTAGGTTTGAATCTTCATTGCCTTTCACTTTGTGTTGTCACTTCCACCTGTGCAAAGTAGGTAGTAGTACAATCAAGTTTCCGGTCTCTTCCATTTGACTGCATATATATGTGGTCCTACATGTCCTCATTATTGGCAGGTGGAGTCAGCACTAAAATACGATTGGTATCAGCTGTGTTATAGTAGTGTACTGGTTTTGAATGGTAGCATGCAGTAATCGTATTTTGGCATAAGAACTCTTTTAAAAATGAAATCAATACTCTCTTTCAGAATATGTGCCCCTGCACTAATATGATATTGCAATCTTTAAAACCACATTCTTCTATCTTGCGACAAAAACAGGATGATTATGTTGATAATCCTTATAGAGTCTTTTAAAATTTAGTAGAAAATTATGTATTTTTCAATAAATTTTGACCAATCATTTAGAGCTTAATAGGGAATTATCCCTCCTGCAGAATTCTACAAGTGGTTAAAAAAAACCTTTGGAAAGGATCTCGTTCTTTATTAAATTCTACAGGTGTTTAGAGTAATTCATAATCTATAAGATGAGAAAGTTCATCCTTTAGAAATATGACTGGAAGAAAGGTGGAGAATATTTGCTTTTTGTCCAAAGTTGAGAGTGGATAACAGAAGATACCACGTGAAATTACGAAGGGAATGGAGCACCCTAGAGATTTTGATCTAATGCAAGTAAACCAAATCTGATTTGGCATTAAAACATACCCTTGGATAAGCCTGTGCAACTCCAAACACCAGGCCTGCTCTTGTACTACGTAGCCAAAGCTGCTATTGACGTCAGTGGGATTGACATGTAAGGTGTCTAAGGCGGAATCTGGCTATTACGGTCAATGGGAGCTACAAATGCTGTTGCCTGTGCGATGTGAGTACAAGGTGTGGGGATCGGACAGGGCTGCAGCTCCACTGCTTGATGGGTTGTATCTGCTTTTGGTAGGATTGTGGCCATAATCCTGCCCCTGCTGTGTGTGATGTCGTGTTGGCCAGCCAGCTCTGGCAGGGTGCAGGTACATGAAGCGTGATAGAGCATAATGCCCCTTGGGATCTAGGAACACAGGACAGGAAGGTACATCCTGGGTCATTGAGTTCAGTCCCCTGCTATTGAAGCCAACCCTGTTGTATAATCCCCTTTGTAAATTTATCAAGCTCCAACCTCAAACTAGTGCCCCCACTACTTCCGTTGGAAGGCTGTTGCAGAGTAGTCCCATTGGCTTTTGTGTGTGGCATACTAGGTTTCATATCTGAGGCATGACTTCCTCATTTCTCCACCCAGCAGCAGCGAATTCTGCTTTGAATTGCAATTTGTGAAACAGTGTGAAATAATTCAAAATCAGACGGTAGTATTGTCTCAAATACTAAAATGAGTCCCACAATCAATAGTGGGATGGAACATGATTTAATGGATGCTGTTTAAATGCACATTGCCACAGTAATGGCAGTATTCTGCAGAATGCATGAGGCATTCCATCGAACACCTAGGATTCTGAGAGAAGAATTAAATGCCCTTTACCAAGATTGTCTTTAAGATAGTTCCGATTGTAAAGGTTTTTGACATTTCTAGAGGTGTTGATTCCAAGGATAACACACTGGGCTAGATCCTCAGCTGGGGCATATCAGTTGCGGATCTGACACAGGATTCCCTATTCCTTTAAAACTAAGAGGGAAAATGTTGGGAAGAGATTTCATGACCCATCAGAGGAAAAACAATAACCGATTTATTGCACTTCAACTGATATCCAGAGGGAAGATCCCAGCCGTCTGCTAAGACACTGGCAAGGGTAATTCTAGGTTTTATATATAATAGAATGTTTGACACAGACAGTTTCTATTTGACTCTTCTCAATACCGCCTCATCCAGGGAGCTAGAGGTTCTGTTACCAATCTGTAAAGCTATGGAAATTAGGGACAATCCTAAAAGCTGCCACACTGCAGTCTGCGTGTCTGAGACATGAGCACTGGTAATCCCAGAAACCAAGGACCAAATTTATCCAGGAAAAATAATCCCCAGAATCTTAAATATAAGCTTTCTGGAGACACTATCAAAAGCCTTTTCAGCTTTGAGAGCATTGGCACATATACTATATGTGGGGAATGTTGCCCAACACCTGCCTACATAATGCTTGATTCTAGCCAGTGCTATTAATCTCTGATTTTCAAATGTACTAAAATTCTCAGAACTGAACTGAATAACCCTGAACCAGTTTGGCCAAAAGGCCAATTTCACTCATCTGTGCACCATAGATAAATAGTATATTCGTCATTCTTCTGTCCTGATCTAGGATGACAGTTCTTTTCCTCCCTCTAAACAGTGGTGGCAGATCTTAAATTCAGAAAGATGAATGCATTTTCTTAGCAGACACTGACTGTCACTGTCTGTTGTTTTCAGCAGGAGAAACCTCACCTGTCAGAATAGGAACATTTGTCAGTTGATGGGGGAAAAAATCCAAGTGATAACCTCAGAAACACATTCTGTATCATTCATGGTTTTCCTCAATCAACAATAATCCCTAGCAATATTTCACCAACTTCAAGTCTCTGCTCTATGTAAAAACAGTTCTTCTACTTCTCTCCCCAGGAGTTGGAAGTCTCTTTCTACTCTTTGCTTTTCTTCCCTTTCTTCTCTTTTTCAATATCCCTGTTTCTGAAGTTTTCTGACTTCTGTCCACCTTACCTCTTGACTTTGGACCCATCTCCTCCTGTTTCCTTCCCTCCTGCTCTGTTTTTCTCCCTCATCTCAACTATTACTTGCTCTTCTCTGGCTCCTTTGTGTATTCCGGTAGCACCTAACGGCCCCAAACAGGGTTCATAGATTTATAGATTCCAAGGTCAGAAGGGACTATTGTGATCATCCAATATAACAGAGGCCAGAGAACTTCCCCAAAATAATTCTTAGAATTGATCTTTTAGAAAAACATCCAATCGTGATTTAAAATTGATCAGTGATGAACCCTCCACGATCTGAATTTGTCTGGCTTCAACTTTCAGCCAATGGATTGTGTTATACCTTTCTCTGCTAGACTGTTTGAGCCCATTATTAAATATTTGCTCCCCATGTAGATATTTATGGACTATGACCCTTAACCATCTCTTTGTTAAGATAAATTGATTGAGCTCCTTGAGTCTGTCACTATAAAGACAGGTTTTTCTAACCCTTTCATCCTTCTCATGGCTTTTTTCTGAACCCTCTCCAGTTCATCAACATCCTTCTTGAATTGTGGACACAAGAACACAGTATTCCAGCAGCTGTCACACCAGTGCCAAATACAGAGGTAAAATAACCTCTCTATTCCTACCCGAGATTCCCCAGTTTATGTATCCAAGGATTGCTTTAGTTCTTTTGGCCACAGCATCACACTGGGAGCTCGTGTTTGGCTGATTATCTACCATGATGCCCTAATCTTTTTCAGAGTTACAGCTTTCCAGGACAGGGTCCCCCATCATGGAAGCCTACATGTTTTGTTCCTAGATGTATACACTTAAAATTAGCCATATTAAAACATATATGTCCAATTTACCAAGTGATTCAGATCACTCTGTATCAATGACCTCTGTATTATTTGCCACTCCCTCAATTTTTGCATCATCTGCCAACTTTATCAGAGATGATTTTGTGTTTTCTTCCAAGTTATTAATAAAAATGTTAAGTAGCACAGGGCCAAGAACCAGTCCCTGGGGCACCCCCAAAAAACACTAGAGACCCCATTAGAAAAATAATTTAATGATGATTCCTAGTTTACCATTACATTTTGAGACCTATCAGTCAGCCAGCTTTTAATCCATTTAACATGTGTCATGTTAATTTTATAGCTTTCTAGTTTTTAATCAAAATGTCATGCAATATCAAGTCAAATGTCTTTTGACTTGGTGTGCCTTAGGACCCTATTGTGCTAGTCGGTATACAGACATAGAATAAGAAATAGTCCCTGCTTCAAATTGCTTACAGTCTAAATCACAGGAGGGATGAATAGATATATAGAAATAACTGCCTAAAATGCAAATGTCAGTCTAATATTTATATTTAATACTGTATAACCGGCCCAGTTTATCTCTTTCTGTTCTTTTCTGTCATTCATCACTATAGCATCTTAACTGCTATATCTTCCTTTTTCTCTGTAATGCTGGCATTGAGAAACATTCATATGGAAATAAAACAGAAAATACAAACCCATGTGTGTTAAATTATGTAGCTTTGTACAGGTTCCTTTCCCTGATGTACCTCTAATAGAGCTAAATATTTTAGTGATGGCTGGCACCACTATCGTAGTTAACATTCTGTCAGCCTTGCATTATAGACACCCTTTGCTAGAGGTTTATAACTTGGCCATTAAATTGGCTTGAGGCTTTAACTTGGCATAAGATTTCCCAGCTTTAATGATTTTTTTTCTTTAAACAAAACAAAACAAAAAAACCCCCCAAAAATAAAATAAGGTCAAAATCAGTTTAACTGTTTAGTCAAAGGCAGCCAAAACCAATAGTATTTTGGCCAGATTCATGTCTTTTTGTGTGTGTTATTCTAATTAAAAAGCAGTTTTGCTTTTTAAAATGAAATTTTTGCAGGTCATTTGTGCATTATGAAGGCTAGGGTCCCACTGGTATTTGTGTGTGTATGCATGGAGTAACCTTTGCTTTTTTTTAACCTAATAAGAACAAAGTGCTCCAAAGTTATATGCACAATGTAAATCAACCTATATATTCTGCTTCTTGTAACTGCACTTGATACAAAAGGAGAACTGGATCACTCATTTAAAGTGTTTAGAGCTAATCATATATAATCTCAGCAAGGGGGACCACTTCAAAGCTCTGTTTTTTGTTTAAATACATCCATACAATTTTCTTTCAGTGAATTTCAATTTTCTCCTTCATTTAGTATTCCATAGACACCTAAGGTGAAATCCTGGCGCAACTGAAGTCAATTGAAGTTTGACCACTGATTTCAGTGGGGTCAGGATTTTATCTCTGATCCAAAGATCGTTTGGGGGCGGGGAGAGGAGGGGGAAATCTCTCACTGACTTCACTGGGCTTTGGACCAGACCGCTGGTCTTGAATTTGCAAGTCTCCTTTTAAAGCTAATGAGGGTCAACTTTTACTTGTACAGCTCTGTTATCCAAGTTCTTATGGCAATCATGCATAACACAACGTGGAACTCTCTTAAATCAGAGGGAAATCTGATATTGGTCAGGACACACTAAATTAGGGCTGCATATGCCTTTTAAAATGTGACACACAAAGGGCAAAGTTCAATTCAGAAGACTTTACGCCAAATTTACTTGATATAATTGATTTCAGTTAGAACAGTAATTTTCCACAATTAAAGTCTTGAGCCTGTTTCTGATCACACTTATTGTTACACCTCACTCCATAAATTTCAAAAGAGTGACTCCTAATTTATGCCAATGTGAGAATTCAGTAAAAACAGACATTACAAAATCAGGCCCTTTATATTTCATGGTATCCCAAAACTCTGAATCAGAACACCTCCAATCATGGGGAAATTAGATCAGATCTGAACATGGTGGCTCAAGCCTATCTCAACTTTAATCCTTTTTACAATAATACCTCACATTTGTACAGCATTTGCTTAAAGTTTCGTCCTGACCTGGGAATTTTGCTGCTGACTTCCGTGGAAAAGCTGGGTCCCTTATCCATGGGACCCGCTTCTTATGATAACTTGAAAATTTGTAGCAGAGGAGAAGGGGAGAGGAGGATAAGGCGAATAGGAAGAGGGAGGGAGATACAGGGTTTGGTTTCAAACCAGGTTTGTTTATACATGGTGGCCCAACTCCATAGCTGGTGCAAATCAATGGGGATCCAATGAATTCAATGGAGTAGCACTGATTTACACCAGCTAAGGATCTGGAGTATTTTGTAATCAAACTCATTACACATATTAATAGTAAAAATAACAAATATTTAAACATCCACAGTGTTTTAAATAGTTAAAATACGTAACATTAGTTTCATGTAATCCTGCAGTTGACAAGACATATATATAATTTTAATGTATGTACCTATGTAATAGAAAATACTAATCCTCTTGACATTTAGCAAAATTGCATGTTAAATAAATCAGCAGCATTAACCTCACATATATAAATATAATCCTTGTTAAAGGCCAGTAAATGAGGTGGCAATAACCTCAGACTACTTTACACGGCATGAAAAGAGAAAATGCTCCAACTCCATCTCAGCCTTCCCAGCCTTCAGCTACAAAAATGGCCAGGAATGCTACAGAAACATGCTACTGCCAAAACAAAAGTGCATTAAATGATTTGGGTTTGAGGAATGTAAAATTATGAATTTTTACAATTACTTTGTTTCTCTTTAACTTCAGCATTGAAATTCAGAAGCATAACTGTTTGTGTTTCTTTAGCTGCTAGATAGGGTAGCCCCATGCACTTCTTTCCACAACACCTGTGTTTACGCTGAGGCCTTGGCAGTACATGACCTTCAAGCAATCCTTCACTCACAGCTTTCAGCTTGCTTTCAGCCATGGCAAGAAACGCTGTCCCTGCACTTTCACTAGCAAGCACTGTTAGAGTGTTGATTTAGGAGTCCCAAGCTTGGAATTTAATATAAATCAGTTTGTTGGACGCTCCCTCCCATTGGAGAATGTTGCACAGACATCTACTTAAATCATAAACTGGAATTGATTATGAATTATAAATACTGTTGAACTTTTCTTTTTTTAATGAATTTTTTTGTTTTCATATGATATTTCCTTTTCTTATGGCCTTATGATTTCATTTCACTGTTTTCATCTGTCACTCTGATGGAAAAGAAGGGAGCAAAATTTAAAAATTAGACTTAATTACTCTGCAAGTTAGGCAGTAAAAAAAGTAACGTGAGCCAAATCCTCCCCCTCTTCTGGAAAAACCCATGGGAGAGGAAAACTGGCTTGTATACTCCATGAGAGGAGCCTGGCAGAACTGCTGCTGCATTTACCCCTTTTAGTATGGAGGAGGGGTTGATTGCCTCCTGGAGAGAGAGCGAGGTGTGTCCTTCTTACCCTATAGATCCTCAGATCTGTACAGGAAAACGAGCTTCTGCAATACTGGAGATCCTGGGAAGATGCCCCTTTCCTCTGCTGTTTCTGTGTCTGTCCTCACTTTAGCGGCACATCTCCCTGAAGAGTCTGACGATCATGGCTACCCATGCTGCACCTTCTCCCCTCCATTTGAGGGGAGTAGAAGACAGCGAGGTAGAAGTTAATGCTGTGTTGAGCAGTATTAACTCCCACCTGGACTTACGCCAGGTTTTGAGAGGCGAATGCTGCACAGAGGGCCTGCTCAGGATCGACTCATCTCCCAGAGTACTTTCACCTAAGCCCTGATTTGCTAATCCCCACTGTGCAGATTCCTGTTGTGGAATGTTTCAGCGAGAGAGATTTCTATGGGTTCAGGGTAATACGCTACAGTGCTCCTGCTTCTCCTTTCACTGGCTTTGGTCTTGGGGCCCTTTTGTCCTTATTCGGGTCGCATTTGCTTGCAGGAGAGTGCAACCAAACCTAAGAGTTATTATGGTCCTATTATGGTCCTTTGGGATTCAGACAGACTGCACACTGGAAACTATTGCAGTGTTTAGTGACTGGGTTAGATCCTCACCTGGTGTGAATCAATGGAGCTCAAATGGAGCATTGCTGATTTACAGCAGCTGAGATTCTGATCTATTTTGTTGACTACTGCTTTGCACAATCAAGTTTAAGTTTGGGCCACTACAGAATATAAGAGATCTACCCAAGTCTGCAGCCTTTGTCAGCCTCCAGCAGATAGCACTCTTGAAAAGATGGCATGGGTTCCTCTCTGAAAACAAAGTGTGGCAGTCGCAGCATGCAAGAAAAGATATGGGAAGAGGTGCAAAAGATGGACAGGAGCCTATTCTGATAAGCTGGATTTGCAACCATCAAACATTAGGGTTTGAAAAGCAGAATATCTTCCAAGAAGCCTAGGTTCTCTTTCTTTTGAGACTGGCTGACTAGAGCGCACACACATTTAAATTATAAATAAACCTCTTGGCGAGGGTGGGACCAAAGCTCCCATCACTGAGCGCTGATGCATTGGAACTAGTGGAGAATACTGTTTCCCTAGGCCCAGACATGAGATCATTTTCCTCAAGTGCTGTGCTTTGGCACATGAGTTTTTTCTCTGAGAAACATCACAGCCTCAAATGAGTTTATTATCCAGGTGTATTAAATGACTCTTTTTGGTGCAAAAATATAATTAACTCTGATGGTGGGAACCCTGATTTCCCAATATGGCGTGTTAATGTGGGAGCTTCACACTACGTAATACCAAGGGCTACTCCAATGGTTTGAAAATTAGGATTTGTTAGCACTGCTCATTAATGATTTCAGTGCTGCTATTCTAGTGGCTCTCTTGGCGACATCCCAGTGCCAAATGGTTGTGAACTTAAAGTATATACCATTTTCTAATTTCTATTATAGCTAACATGTTTAAATTACTATTCAGACAGTCACTTTTTCAAGGTTGGCCTTAGGCATATATTGTGTCTAGCTACACTTTGGGGGCCCTCCTTCCGACCCCGTACCTATAACCCCCCTTGTCTGTTGGCCTGCCCTTAACCATCATCTTGAAAAGTAGACTTTTAACCCGTTTAATTTGCTCCAATAACCAGAACATATTCACCAATTTAGAGACCACCTTACTTCTTTTAATCAAAACTGGGAGCATATAACCACAGACAAGTGGGTACTAGAGATTGTCACTAAGGGATATTCAATCCACTTTGCCTCTCTCCCTCCCTTCTATTCACTTCCCCTTCCCATCCCTCTTCAGGGACCTTCTTATGAGCATCTTTTATGCAAGAAAACAAGCCGCCTCCTAAAAATAGGTGCTATAGAACCAGTTCCCACCCAACACAGAGGGAAGGGTTTCTATTCCAAACACTTCCTGATATAGAAAAAGAATAGTGTTTGGAAACCCATTCTGGATCTAAGGGCATTCAACAGATTCATAAAAATACAACGTTTCAAGTTGGTTACCTTGGCAGCAATAATCCCATCTCTGAACTAGGGGGACTGGTTCTCGGCCCTTGACCTACAACATGCTTACTTTCATATCACAATCCACCCATCATGCAGGAGGTTTCTAAGATTCACTCTGGGTCAAGATTGCTTCCAATACAATGTGCTCCCATTCAGTCTATCATCGGCACCCAGAGTGTTCTCAAAAGTCCTTTCTGGGGTAGCTCCACACTTCTGCAAACAAAGCATCATGATATTTTCGTATCAAGATGATTGCCTACTCAAAGCATGCTCCTTTACTGACTCCTTGAGAAACACACAAAAGACTATAGATCTATTCCTACAACTGGGACTACAACTAAATATTCAAAAGTCCACTTTGACCCCAGTGCAACAGCTAGAATTCACAGGAGCCTACCTAGATGCAGTAGTGGCCAAAGCCTTCCTCCCATTGTACAGGTTCAACACCTTAGCCAGCTTAATCTCAACAGTTCAGGTCAGTCCTCAGATCTCTGCCATAACCTGTCTTCAATATCTAGGGCATATGGTGGCAGGTATCTTTTTCATAAAGTATACGGGACTCCACATGCACTGCCTTTCTGGGTGGTATATGTCTCCAGCAGACACAATTTAAATTTGACTTTATTGGTCAAAAACTCTTTTAACTGGTGGGCAGATCCTCATAATGTCTGCATGGGAGTCCCCTTCACTCAACCACCTCTGTTGTTGATACTGATAACAGATGCATCCCTAATGGGTTTGGAAGCCCACATGGACACTTACACCATTCAGGGTAAATGGTTCCCTCTCGAATACACACTACTTATAAACTTACTTGAGTTCAGAGCAGTTAGGAATGTCTGTTCACACTTCTTACCACTGATCAAAGGCAAACATGTAAAGATTATCACAGACAACATTGCATGTATGTTCTACATAAACCACCAGGTAGGAGCAAGATCACCTTCCCTGTGTGCCAAGGCAACAAAACTATTGTGCATTCATCACCATATCAGCATCTCAGCAACCTACCTCCAGGCATACAGAACGTTACAGTGGATATTCTCAGCAGTTTTTTCCCCCAAGATCACGAATGGGAAGTAGACACTACCATTCACCACAGCCAAGAACAAGAAATGCTCCCAATTCTGCTCCAGAGCAGGTCTGGGTTACTATTCTCTTGAAGATGCTTGTCTTGTCAGGTGGAACAGACATCTATTGTATGCTTTTCCACCAATTCCACAAGTATCCAAGGTGATACTCAAGATAAAGAAAAGCCCAGAGTTATTCTCATGGTTCCGATCTGACCAAGACAGACATGGTTTCCATGCCTTTCTCAGCTGGTGGCTTGTCCACCAATTACTCTTCACGCTGTTCCTCATCTTCTTTCTCAAGATGTGGGCCAGATCCATCATTCCAATCAATAAGTTCTCCAACTCAAAGAGTGGCTCCTCGATGGTTCCAAAGCTTAGAAATGGACTGTTCTGAGGATATGAAGGAGGTATTCTTACACAGCAGGAAAATAACTACTCATCACATGTACATTCAAAAATGGAAGAGATTCCAACTCTGGTGTAATTCAAGACAGGTTACCCCTACATCTTCTCCTTTACAGATTATGCTAGTCTACGCCCCAGAATTAAAGAAATCAGGTCTGTCTCTAAGCTTAGTAAAGGTACATCTCACAGCCATCAACACCTTCCATCAGAAGATAGATGATCATTCTGTGTTTGCTCATACGACGAAAAGATTTCTTAAAGGTATGAGTAACCTCTACCCTCAAATCAGAGATTCTACACCAGCAGGGGATCTTAATTTTGTCTTAAACTGTCTTACAAGGTCCCCTTGAACATATGGCCACTTGCCTGCTTCTGCATCTCTCTATGAAAACCTCATTCCAAGTGGCCATCATGTCCGCTTGGAGAGTGCGAGAGATAGGGGCCCTAATGGCGTACCCCTCCCTTTAAGAGTGTCTTCAAAGATAAGGTCACATTGTGACCAGATGCCAAATTCCTACCAAAAATACCTTCAGTCTTCCAGATAAATCAACTTATCCACCTCCCAACCATCTTTCCAAAACTGCACCGGTATAAAAGGGAAGCACCACTGCACACACTTGACATCTCTGAGGCTCAGGGATGTGAGCTACAGGGAGCACCCACAGGGGCACACATCTCCAAGAACTGCAGTTACTGCATACGGTGAGTAACTTCTTTTGGCAAGGTTGGAAAGAGTGCAGATACTCAGCTGCTGTTGAACCCAGATGTGATTCCAGAATGAGTGATCCTTCAGTCTAGCCCCTTAGAACTTGGACTTTGGATTTAGCAATATCCCTATAATGGCACTATCTGTACTGAATATACCTAGGTGTGCTACTGATATCACACTTGGGAGGACAAGTAACAATAACATCACAGTTGATAGGTGTTTTCAAGTCTTAAGAATTAGACCCTTTATATAGCACTTGGACAAAATTCGGAAGAGGCAAACAGAGTAAAAGCCTAAGGCCCCCATTTTTAAAGGTATTTAGGTATTGCTACATTCAGCATTGCAGTGATTAGCTGATTTAGGAGCCTAAGGCCTGGTCTACATTAGGAAATTAGGTCAGTATAATTATGGTGCCCAGGAGTGTGAAAAAACCACACCCCTGATTGAAGCAGTTAAACCAACCTAACTCTTGCCTCTCAGGGAGGTGGATATACCTACGTTAATGGAAGAACTCCTCCCATCGGCATAGGTAGCATCTTCACTGAAGCGGAGCAAATGCATTGCTGTAATAGTTTGTGTAGACAAGCCCTAAGTCTCATTTTCAAAAGGACACTTACGCACTTTAGATTTAGGGTATTAGGAGCCCAATGGGATTTTGGCTCCTAAGTGTCTAAATCCTTTTCGAAAATGAGAGTTTTAGGTTCTAAATCAGCTAAACATTGTAATGCTCAGTGTAGCAATGCATAAATACCTTTAAAAATATGGTCCTAAATTCCATTTTCAAAAGTGACTTGGGACTTAAGAGCATATTTCTCATTGAAAGTCATCGGAAGTTAGGAGAATACACACCTAAGTCAATTCTGAAAATAGGACAGACTTCTAAGTCACCTAGGTGCTTTTGAAAATATTACCCCAAATGTGTATTGCTTCAGGTCAGTAGTGTCCACAGGTCAGATTGTGGAATCCTTATTATAATTAGGGTGAAGTTCTCTGACTAGTCCCGCTGGCTTCTGTATGACTACTTGAGTGAATAAACACTAATCAACCTGAGTAAGGACTCCATGGACTGGCCTCAAATGATCTTTGAGGACTATCTTGTACATTCTGGTCCTTGTCCTATATGTTTTCTCTGATCCTGAAATAGTTTTTAAGATCAATTCCTAGGAACAGTTTTACATTCCTTGGGTAAAATCCTGGCCCTACTGAAGTCAGTGGCAAAACTCCTATTAATTCCACTGTGATCAAGATTTTACCAAGAAGGCTTAAGCTCGAGATCAGTATTCAACAATCGTTTTTAAAACATGTTTTCCTTTCAACACAGATGAATGTTCATGAAATAATTTTCAAGAATGGATTCTGAAAACCATTTCACAATTGGTGGAAACTTATGATTTGGATCGGGTCTTAGTTGCTATCTTTGGTTTGCCGTAAAGCTGAATAATTCCCGTGGAATAGTTTTGTTCCTAAGAGTGATTAAGTTGGACATTTTTCAGGTTAATCAGTTTTTTTCACTGAATCAGGCTTACCTGGTGCAAATATGTATCTTTCTATTTCAAGTGTCGACAAGAACAGAGCAAAGCTTGTCTGATTCCGGGGAATTTCATAAGCCTGCATTAGAGATAAGGAATGCTTTGCAATGGAATGATTGCATGGGAAGAAGTATGGTGGAAAACTAGATAGCTGTAAGGATAACTGAAGGATCAGAAAAGCTTGTAAAATGGCTCAATAACTACACTGGTGGAGATTCTGTCTGGGAGTATAGAATTTAAGGCTGGCTTTTTATGATCCATGAAATTCCTTTACCAGAAGCATGGTGTGTTCAGATTGAGGCGAATGACATGTTTTAAACATAGGTGGTAGTCTGTCAGTCCTAAAGGGTGTCTTTTTCTGTTTCTTGTGTTAATGCAGAGGATATTACATACAGCCTGCAGAGAGGAAGTTGTATTATGGAATATCATGGTTTATGCTCTTCTTTTGCTAAAGGACCTAATTATCTTTTTTTATGCCTGTTTAATTCCATTGATTTCAATGGAGTTACGCTGACATAAAATTGGTGTAATGGAGTAGAGAATTAGCCCTGAAAGTAGATACTGTGCTCTTTGTATATGAAAAAAACCAACACTTTTTTTGTTTTACCTTTTCAATTAAGGAGTTGATGCAACATGGATAAGTGAAGTTCTTAACTCACAAACAGGCCAAGCATACAAAATACCCTCAATACAAGCCTGTTGCATTATGGTTCTAATTCTCCTCTTACACCACTTTTACTCTACTGTAGCTTTCTTGACTTCAGTGGAGTTGCTCCTGATTTATTTGCTTGCATGAAAGAAGAATTGGTAGAAAACCACCTGATCAAAGGCTAAAGAGAATTTGATGTCCACACCAGAACACTGTAGGGCAACTCTTTCAAGGAAAGGTTAACGGGTCTGACTGGTGACTTTATAATATGGTGCAGTATCCAGCAGAGACTGGATTGAGATTGCCAAACTAACTTCTTGTTGCTCCATTAGGTCTTCAACTGAAGACCTCAAAATAAAATGTAAGTGCAGTATTTGACATGCCACTTAGCCCTTTTAATATTGATTTTGCGTTTACCTTATAATTTTCTCCAATATTAAGGTTTGATCATATACACACAAATGACTTACACACGTGAGTAACTACTGTACATACACAATCTATGGATCTGACTAAAAACATGGAAATAACCCTGAATGGTGTAAGTATCTGATTTCGGAGGATCTGACCCTTAGCTTGTATGTGTGTATAGAAAGCTGAAGTTGAAGTTATTTTTTCCCATATTAATACAAATTTAAAAGCTTTGGTTGTTCTTCTCAACTTGAAGGGGGGTGTTCTACATGTCACGTGTTTTAACAGTTGTGGTGTTCTTGATTTCCACTACCTTTTTTCAATCAAAGGTATGGTATCTTTGATGGGTCTTGGAATGCATTTTAATGATTTGAGAAGGACCTTTTGATCTACTGTGAAAACATTACTGTATACTTTAGTAATTAATGCACTTGAACTGAATGTTCAAGTTGTTCTTTTATTCAATATCAATAGTAGTGTTTGATTTTTTGTACCAGTACTGAAAGTTGTAGACCAGATTGCACTTTTCAATTACTTAAAACCTACCTGGATACTTGAAAGCATTCTTGATACTCTCAATAGTAGGCCAGGTTTAGTTTCTTCAAGTACTGAAAATTATGTTAAGCTAATAGTCACATAATTTTTTAAACAGGTTAACAAACTTTGTTTCAGTCAGAATTTCCTCACAAACACTTATTGAATATTGATTCCTGTTGTATTTATAAAATATTATTAAAGGGGTTTAAAGATGTGCGAAATATGCAGTGGAATTGAGTCTGTTGCTATATTGTCCCTTACAAGACTGTCCTTTCTATGAGAATAGACTACAAACTTTGCATATTCTTTTATGATACCGAGAAGAAACTGAAAGTCAGAGTACAAAATACATACAAAATATTTAAATGATAATGTGCTTAACTTTTAATATAATCTTATAGTGGCTTCCAAATGAGTTCTTAGGTCTGTGATTGTGTGATGTGGTACATGAAGGAGAGCTCCTTTTGGAATGAGTCTGGAACATGCACCTGAGGGTGCAAAAAATATGAAAGGATTTATTTGTCTTCAGGCATGTGCAAGGTGGAACTCAGCCACCTGGGAATTCACAAATTAAATTCCAGGATTATCTTCTATCATAGGAAAGGAAGTGTTTGGTGTTGAATAGCATATTGCA
The DNA here is from genome assembly GCF_965140235.1 of Caretta caretta. NCBI lineage: Eukaryota > Metazoa > Chordata > Testudines > Cheloniidae > Caretta > Caretta caretta. The sequence continues at coordinate 26,439,134 of NC_134209.1, forward strand.
ACACATTAGCTGCAAGTTTAGCTGTGGAGATAATTGTGTGGGATAGCAGAACTCTGTAGTGGTTCTCAGATGTGTTTTAGTTGTTTTGTTTGAAGCTATAGTAACTGATATAGTACACTGAACAATTGCAGAAAATAGAAACATCTAGCAGTTTCTATTTATTAAAACAATTTGCTCCTCATTAACCCTTTCCTTGTTGGATGTGTCTAGTACATTGACTAATTAATGAGCTAGTTATTTGGAGTGCTTCGCAGGCATAACTAGTACCCCATAAGGTCTTGCAATTATTTCCATCACTGTAACTTCCCGTTGGTGAAAAATGTCGTGATTAAAAGGGGCTTTATGTAATGATCTCACACCAAATGTGTGTCCTAGTGTACTAGTAAATGATTACACGTGTACACATCAGTCTTGCAACAGTCACAATACAAATCCTAGTCAAATGCTTTGGCATATCTAAAGTGAGAGTTTCCTTGGAATTACTCTTTTATTTACTATGCACTGCAGTTGTGCCCAAAATGTACTACTGTACCACTAGATAGGAAAACCAAGTCTTTGCCCTGAAGAGTTTACAATCTAACTAGGCAAGATAGACAAATGTACAAACAAAAATAAAACATTTGAAGTGACGTTAAATTTGCACTGACGTTAAATTTGCACTGTTACTTTTATTTTGCTTTTCCCTGTCTTGCCCATCGCGCTCCTCTTTTCCTTCCTTTCCCCATGTGTCCTGGAACCTCAGTTCCACAGGTACAGTGCATAGATTTCAGCACAGCCAACTACAGTACATTTCATAGTGCGAGTGGGCCAGGTGCTTAGATGGTATAAATCAGCATAGCGCCGTTAAAGTTAATGGGACTGTCTGTTTATCTTCGCTGAGGATCTGGCCCGTAGGTTTCAATTAGTCCCTAGTTGTATATTTCCATTAACTTGTGTTGGAAACATGATGTGTAACTCTACTTGACAGAAATGCAAGCTGTATATCAATTCTGTCATGGACAGGTTTTCTTTAAGACTAGTCATTTTAAAAACATTTACTCTAGGTGTGTTTTATTGACATAGGATAATTTCCTTGAAAGTGTACAATCTCCATGGAAGTGTATAAAACCACCAATTTAATGAAGTTATTCAGCTGACGTTACATGACTTCCACATGACTGCTTCTAATAGAAGTAGGTATGGAAAACTGTCACAGGAGGAGCAAATGTCAAACCCAGATACAATAGGGGCTTTCCTCTGAGATCAGATCCTAAGGGGTTCAATGTTCAGATAGACATTTTCAATTGAAATGGAACTTTTAAAGCTTTACAATACCCTGACACTTGCACCTTCTAAGGATTTAATCCAAAATGTTATTGCGCATTTTGTGGTTCTTGCAAGAACCTGCAAAAGCCTGTACTTAGTTTCACTTAGCTTTTTAAATAAAAGTGCTGTAGAGAACAATGGGCATTGCAAGGCAGTTCAGGAGCTCCTTGGGGACAACCAAGTTGCATGCCATTATTTTAAATGAGAGATGGACTTTTAGATCTGTAAGAGTACATTTCCAAAGGCTCAGTCCTGCATGTAATTTGTGTGTTTGTCATTTTTGGTTTTCTTTAACATGTTGGGGGTGAAGGGATCTCCTTTTGTTCCAACCAAAATAGGTATTTTTATCTCCAAACACACCTAGTTTGCATTGTCCTGTTCTGGTACCAGCTGCAATGAAGACCCATTTAGGTACAAAATATGGAACAATTGATGCATAGCAGCCTTTGGTGTGGAGCCACTGTGAAACTGAAAAATCATATCGCTAACGTACAGGCACAAATTAAACTTTTGCCAATGAAAATATGTGGATATAGGACAATCCCTGGATGATTCATAAGCCTAGGAATTTCCATACAGAGACATAGCGGTGGTTGGTCAATCTCCAACAATTATACTGGGGCAAAGTATTGTTACAAACCGTCAAACTGGAGGAATTTCATACAATTTGGAAAATGATTCAACAAAAATTAATTTGGATTTTTTTCATATTGGAATGACCACAATATTTTGTGACAAGTATAGTTTTTTAATTTCACCCTGGATTGGTTGCTTTTTTTGATTTGTCACAAGTTGTGTGGTATTGGTTTTGATTTCATGATTGGCAGAGCTCTCTGCTTTAACAAAAAACAAACCATGAAAATTCCCCAGGTCACTCCTTTGAAGACTACATCACCCTGGTTTCTCTTCTGAAAAATTGACAGGTATGTTTTAGCCAAATTCAGAGGTGATGTAAATGGTGGTGTAAGTTACATACCAGTAAGTGGGTGTTAGCAAGTGGAGGCATCTGAAATTTACAGATTGACAGGGCTTTAAGGAGAGGGTGTAATGCAACTAACAGGAGGGCATAAGATAACATAGATCACTGACTTACACGTACCTACCTTCTGACATATAAGCTAACTGAAAACATTACAAAAGGACTAGAGAATAGTAGTGAAGATATTGTAATGTAATATAAACTGTTGGTTTGCCCTCACCTGGAATACTATAATACTTGTGAAACATTGCCAAAATCAGTGCAATTTATGGTAAACTGCAAGCAGGCAAGTTAAAGCTATCTGGGGACAAGTCAAATTTACTCAATTATTTCAAGATTTCATAATTTAAAGAGAGTGAACATACAACTTTCTTCCAGTTTCTCTTCTTTTTCTACCCTTGTGTGTATGGGAAGCTGTTGGAGATGTGCAGCAAAATCTTAGAAGTGAAATATTGACATTAAGCAGTTTAATGAGGGGGGAAAAACCACTTTGTGTTCAAATTACTATGCAAAATAATGAAGTGCAAATGTGCTGGAATTCAGGGCCTAAACTCCAGTTCATTTCCCAGTAGGCAGAGGTGCTTATGGGAAGGAACGTGGGGGTCTAAGGCCTGGACTACACTAGGGGGGCGGGGTCGAACTAAGATACGCAACTTCAGCTATGCTATTCACATAGCTAAAGTCGAAGTATCTTAGTTCGACTTACCTGACCGTCCTCACAGTGGCGAGTCGACCGCAGCAGCTCCCCCGTCGACTCCGCTTACTCCTCCTGCCGAGGTGGAGTACAGGCGTTGATTTGGGGATCGCTTTATCGCGTCTAGACGAGACGCAATAAATCGATCCCCGATAGATCAATCACTACCTGCCGATCCGGCTGGTAGTGAAGACGTACCCTAAGAGTAGCTGTTTTGGGATACAAAAGAAGAGAACTCTTTAGGGATGGACTCGGGATTGTGGACTGTCTTTAATCCTAAACTGGGATTCTACTCTGATTACTTGATGATCACGGTAAAGTACTTTACCTTGTAATAAACATTAAGGGCCTGATTCTGCATTGTGCTGCACCTTGTTCAGAAATTGTAGTACTGGCCAGGTGCAGGCCGATGGAGTATCAGGGCCTAACCCTTGAAGAGAAGACCTTGTTGACTGCAGCTGTTTTTTTCTGCTCAGCGATTCCTCCACTTTACACATATATCCTCTCAACACCTATATTATTTAGCTTTGTCAGAGACATTTTTCCAATTTTTAAAAACAATAGTCTTTCTTATATGCTATCTCTGGTAAACTTGTCTTTGAATTTAAAGGGCTGTAGTATAACTGGATGCCATGCTCACCTATTTGTCTTTTAGATATATCGTAATCTCTCTTTACCATGCATGGGCCACAAGCATCAAAATCTCTCCCTTTTCCACTTGCACAAATGATGTGGTAAAGATAGACTGGGCAGTCTAGGGAAGTGGAAGGTTTTCTTCTGCATTGTCATTTTGTTTTCCGATTATTTACCGTTGATTCAAGGGCCACTTTCCTATCTGTTTGTGCGCTCTAAGTGCTATTGCTGAAAGGAGCCTATATAGTGTTGCCTGATGACTTCATCATTGGGACAAATTATTTTTGATGTGACACTTAGGTCCTCCTTTCCACCCACAGAAGAGAACAATCAAAGTTGCTCCTCAGCCCTGGAGTGGTGAATGATAATGTCATAGCCCTATTCGTAAAGCCCCTGGGTGACCCTGTTTCATACTCAGTTATGTCAAAACATATACCTAACATACAAGAGTGTGAAAAGTCAGGGAGAAATCAAACACAAATATTAATGACTACACTACTTTCAAAATTTTAGTGTAAGGGATTCTGTTTTATAATTACCTGGAGTTTCAGATTAATACAAAGAGACAAAATGATGATTTCACGTTCCTGGAGTGTTTACTTTAAATTTATTAGGAGAAAAAGATTAAATATTTGAATTTCAAGAGGTTTACACTTGCAGTTTATAGCCAGGCGGCTTGGATTTGAATTCTTGTCGTGGCAAATATCCAAAATTGAATAGATACAGCTTAGTACATATAACTGTAGTTTCTGAATGTTAACAGTGTAATCCTCTGAATTGTCTCACCTAATCAAACTCTTCCCCGTCCCCTTTTCTAAATATATGCCTCAGTGCGTGGAAAAAATATTTAAAATTTAAAAGTTTTATTCATACACTAACAGTTGCTCCTTATGCTCTGATCAAGAGTCATAGTTCTTCTAATTCAGCAGTCTTATTTTACCTTTTCAACACCTGATATATTTAAGGCACTTGAATTATTGGGATTGCTCTGGATTTTATAAACTGGTTACAATTCATGTAAAAGTTCTTAATTAATTTGTCATATATACAGTTCTGCATACTGAGTTATCATGTTTAATTTTGATTGCAAAATTTATCGTTGTGATACAGCTTATGTTTTTGTTGTCTTACTTTTTGCAGTTTCAAAACGACTTCATTTTCTGTAACACACAAGGCTGAGAAATATACATAGTGTTAGTCCACTCTAACATTATTTTTTTCACAAAGTGCATGGTGTACTGGATTTTGCCCTAAAATTGTATGAAAGTTATATTTTATTCAGGAAATTGATCCTATTTTGTTGTATTCCTCTGCAAAAAAAATTGATTACTACTCATAATTAATAAGTGCGATCTGATCAATGACAGAAAAGTCTGAAAATCCAGTGATTTCTCAATCATCAGATATAGTTTATTAAATATATTTCAAGCATTTGAAAGCCAGTTGGTGAAATCCTGGCCCCACTGAAGTCAGTGGGAGTTTTGCAATTGACTTCAGTGAAGCCAGGATTTCACCCAGCGTTGACAGTAGTAAGGAAATAAAACAGAGTACAATAGCAATTTGTATTCTGGTTTAGAAATCACATAATTAAAAACATAAATAAAAAGATTTTGGACATGAAAAATTAAGATGAAAAGTAAACTAGATTAGATAAAGCTCCAATAGTTGAGCTGTGTTTAGCTGTTTGCATGCTTTTTTTTTTTTTTTCCATTTGAGTGATGGTAGTGGTGGGCGGGGGCTAAAATACCTAACCTTGTGCCAATGGGCAGTCCAGGAAAACTTTCCTGCCTGTTCCATGGTTTAGTTATTGCTCAGATGTTTTGTACAATACCCAAATTTAACATTTTGAAATAAATATGAAAATATATTATATGAATGAGACAACTCCAAGTACCTTTTCACAGTCTCCTAATCTTTGCTCAACTTGTTATATATTTTGAAAAAAAAAACCAGTAAAATATATACTGTATGAAGTATTGAATTCTTGGGATCATTAGGTTCTAGCTGATTAAGTGCCTGATCCTGCAAAAAGTTACATGCACATTTAACTTTAAGCCATTGGGTTTTGAGTTATCTTGTATTTTTAGAGGTATTTAACCAGCTACACACATTAAGACTCTGATTTTCAAGACTTTCATGACTCTGACTCTGCTCCCACAGTTCAGTGACTGGAAGTTCTGAGTATTATTTTGCAGCTGTAAATAATTGTGGGCACATTTTCATAGTTTCATAGAGATGAAGTCCAGAAGGGACCCTCAGATCATCTAGATTTGTCATTTTGTGGCAGTAGATATTAGACTTTCTGACTTGAGAGAGCAATTGGGTAATTTGATGTCTAAATGTTATAAAATGTGCCCCTAGTTATTTTTGCTTGCAGAATTGCTCCTACAGTTATTTAGTAAAAGGACGTTTGGCTCATGCAGGAGTGGTACAGTACCAAGCAAGGTAATTAAAAATAAGATTCAATGAAAAGGGTTAGAGCTGCCCAGGATATAAAAATTTATCCCATGGGAATTTTCATGGGAAAAATTCCCAGTCAGCATTTTCCTGTTGGGAAAAAAGTTATCCCACAAGAAAATCAGTAGGAAACCCTTGTCTACAGAACAGAGTTGACCAGTTATACAGGTGTAGTTATATTGGTATCACTCCAGAATAAAAGTGTCTTCTTTCAGTTTAGCTCAAACTTCCCTTCCCAAGTGACAAACTAAACATAGAAAAGGCAAGATGATTGAGGTAATATCTTTTATTGGATCAAATTCTGTGGACGAAAGAGATGAGATCTGTGTGGCTCGAAAGTTTGTCTCTCTCTCCAACAGAAATCGCTCCAGTAAAAGTACACAGAGAAAAATGCCACAGCTCAACAGCAGAGGAGCCGTATTCCACAGATGGAAGTACGCTGAGGCCACTCAAAAAAGTAGTACTTTCTCCTGCTTTTTAACTAACTTTCTCTTTAGGTGAGAGAAAGTAACTCTGACATCTTTTCCGTTTGAAAACAGTCAGAATGTGTACGAAAGTTGTGAAAGAGGTAGCACAGCTTTTCATGTTTTAAATCGCTAGGTTTAAACCTAAGTTTAGGTCACAGATGCCGGTGAATTGGGTGACTTCAGCCTTGTTCGGAATGTGATGTAGAACAGAGGCCCTGAGCCCTTGATCTATAGGAATAGGGATGTTAAGTCTGGTGTCTTGGCAAATTTCAATTCAAGCAATATATTCTGACTTCCTGAACCCCGCTACAGTTTCAGTTGGATACACTATTATTCACTTTCTGTTGTAAAAATAGCTGTGTAGAGTTGATATGTGGTGTTAAATAGCTGCCACATTTCTCCCTAGAAGTGATTGGACTTCAGTTTCAGTGATGTGTGGAATGTGAAATTCTTTATTGACTCAATATACTTTCTTTAATAACTTACAGGGAAGCTGTGAGAGTCACTCTTGTTTGTAAGAACTTTAAGATATTTTAATGAAATTTAGCATAGAAGTATAAAGTACATCATTATTACTACTTCTTTTATTAGACCAAAGAGGTTTGGACTTTTGCAAGCTTCTCAGTTTAGAATCTCTTAACCTTTTCGAAGACTTTCTGTCACGTGTTTTAAATAAATAAAGAATGGGCCAGCTCATTATATTTTCTTTTTCAGTTTTTATTGTATCCTTATTAAGGCAAAACTTTGCTTGTAGTCAATAATGAAGACCACTCTGTTGCGTCAACTCATGGAAGATAGCTTTTCCATGAGTGCATTACAGCAGCTAGCAGATTAGAGAATTGTATTTGAGCAACCTCCAAATCTAGGTTTCACCACTGAAGTCAGTGGAATTATACATAGGATGATTTTGGCCTGATGTGTATATTGTATGTAGCAAACCCCATCTTTATTCCCAAACTGGTGTTCAAACCGGTCTAATTTTTAAATGATTCCTACTTGGAAAAAATCCTACATGATTTCCTACATGGAAGGAAAAACCATATCTGATGTGTCAAGGGAAGTGAGCCCCAAAAGCATAATGAGTTAGTGTGTCACATTTAGCGTAATCCAAGAAAACAAATATATTATGTACATCGTACCAATAGTCCCTTTATTATTCTTCTAAAAGCTGTCTGCTAGGTAGGCCTCCAAAAACCACAGACGTGGACAGCACTTTCCAAGAGAGCGTTGTACCCTTGTGGGCTAATTAAGGAAAATTCCCATTAAGTACATTTGCCAGCCTGCTTGACAGACCCCTGAAAAACTGTCAGAGATCAGTACAGGCCACCTATCCAGAACTCCCAAGGTGAGCACTACTTCTAAACATTTTCAGCAAGTCCTTTTGGCCTTCATTCAGTACTGGAACTGATAAGCTGCTCTGTGCTGAGGAGTCTGTGCTGAAGAGTGCAAAAGAAAAGGAAAGATGTGGCTCATTGTGGTAAGAGTTGATGAAAGCTTCCTCTCAGCACAGGTGCTTTACCTAGCCATTTTACAGCAAGACTTGCGGCTTACAGACTTTGCTCCCAAGCCAAACTAATATTAAATAGGCCCAGTGCGTCAAGTATTTCCTGTCTGTAACTTAACTGAAGTCAATACAAGGACCGTATACAGAAGGGATTAAGTAGGAATGGCTCATAGGAATGTCTATAGGATTCTATGAGAGGTCATAACAAAAGCTTTGGGATGTAAGTGACTTTAATAAGGCAAATCAGACTCCTGTCACAGTTCATAGCTAGAGCCCTACCAAATTCACAGCCATGAAAAATGCATCACGACTGTGAAATCTGGTCTCCCCCATGAAATCTGACTATTTTAGGGGTGTTGGGCACCCCGCTCTGAAAGCAGCACTGCAGCCATCAGCTATGCAGAAATGAATATGGCATGGTATGCGGGGGGGGGTCTCATCACTTTTGGGGGGGACAGGATTGACCTTATAGGTGGGTGATGTGGGCGACCACCCAGGGCACTGTGGTTCCCCCCGCAACCCCCGAACACACACAGACAGACAGCCCAAGGGCCCTTTAACCATTGGGCCCAGAACTGGGGAGGAGCAGGGCTGGGGTGCCCCGGCTGGGGGCTCCTACCATGTGCTGGGTTCCAGCTCCTGGTCCCAGCCGGCCTGGAAAGGAATGAAACTTCCTTTTTCCCTTCATGGGCTGTTTCCAGGGCCAGGTGAGACCCACCTCCAGGAACCTCCACCAACTGCAGGAAGCTCGTCGGATGCTGGCTTGTGATTCTCCATGACCCCCTTTGGGTCGGGACTCCCGTGAATACAACACCATGAAATTTCAGATTTAAATATCTGAATCCATAAAATTTAAGATTTTTAAAATCCTATGACTGTGAAATTAACCAGAATGGACCATGAATTTGGCAGGGCCCTGTTCATAGCACTTCAGTTTGCGCAGGTTAAGTTTTTTTAATGTAATCATTTTCCATTATACTATCCCCTGATTTAATATTAAAGGGCCAGAGATTTGGCCATATTTGGGCCTCTTTGCATTGCTACAGTAGCACAAAACCTGGTGGAGTCACCCAGTCTAGGAGGCATAGAGCTGTTATAGCCCAGGCAGTAGTGCATGATGTAGTCCGAGAGGAAAAGAGGACTAGCCGCAGCATGCTTACACCTTGACAGTCCCAAGCTGCCAGAATAGCCTCTTGGGCAGCGAGGCATAACTTAGAGCAGCCCTGGGGATGCTCAAAGTTTTACCATGGGCTGGGATGACCCCCAGGTGGCCCCAGAAATGGGGATCGACAAAAGTGGCTTAGTCACTGTTGCCTCCCAGTTAGGTGCATTGACTATATCTCTGCTTCAGCTGGGGATCTGGTTCGCTGTCGTCTCAAAGCACATGTACATAATGTAACAATAACTACAGATAAAACCTACACATACATTTTGACTTCTTATTAAAGGCAAATAGAGAGAAGGAGAATTCTCCTAAACAATTCACCTGGCTTAGGCAAGAAAACCGATGGGCTTGGCAATATATTCCAGAGTCCAATTAATGTGGGCCTTAATGGACCAGTTTGTGGAGCAAATTCCTGAGACAAGAGCCCTGCATTGACATTGACCCATGATGTTAAAATCTAGGTACTGTTAGTCCGTACACCCTAGTTGACCTCAACTGATTTGATGTTTTGGGGAAAAAAGTGGTTTTTTTCATTGATAGGATCCAAACCATATAGGTCTTTACCTATAAAAGCCAGCACTTTGAATTGCATCGGGAAGCAAATGGGAAGGCTGGGTAGCTGTCTGGGGACTGGTGTACTACATAACTGGTATAGTATGATTCCTCAGGCTGTCACCAGAGGCATCATATTACCAATAACAATACCCATGTGCCAGGCTGTGAAAGTATCTTCCAGGCATCTGCCTGATTGGTTAGTGTCACTGTGGGATACTCTGACATCTGCCAACATGTCAATGGGGTTAAGGTGGAATCTGGCCAGGTTCCAGGCAGATTCATTGGCTCCCATCCAATACTCATTAGTATTAGGTAATTAATAACAAGTTTCTATACTAGCTAATTTATTTATTTTGATTAATTATTTAAATGCCTGTCCCTGGCTTTAGGTGTTTTTTATAAATGTTTACAATAACAAAATAAAGCATCCAATATAATAGTCTGCCCATATATAAGGAGTGAAAAGCAAAAGTAAAGGGATGTGACTATATCAATAACTTAGTCTAGGCTTTGTCTAGGTAACCTAGTAAAAGAGTGTAGAAATAATTTGTTCAAACTTCATATCTCTTGAGGTTAGGAAGACGGTCTTTCGGAATAGTCAGTCATGCAAGAATTTGCTATTGTGTTTGTAGAAGCCTTACATCTGATTTAGCATACATACTGATATTAATATTTCTGATAAAAATTAATTGGAATAAGCTGAATGTTTAAGAGATCTGATTTTTTAAATAAAAAGATATAAATTACTTTAGTAAGAAAAATATTTCTGTGCATAAGCTGAATTCTCTTAGTTTGTTGGGGTAGCCTGTTATTTTGTTGGAGAGTGCTGTCATTGCAACAGTAAATTCTGTTCTTCTGGAAACTGTTTAGTTTTTGTGGCATCTGGCAGCATCTTCAATATAAGTCTTCAGTTGTATTTGCTGGAAATATAATTCAATCCCATCTGTTTCACACGTGCATTCTACTGAAAGCAGGGCACAGATGCAAGTTTATTTCCTATAAGATACCAACAAAACCCACAATATCAAGGCAGTCTGTTCTGGAATGAATTTTAAAACCTTAGCCACAGGAAGCAATTGGTTTCTTTTTCTTTTTTTCCTTACCAAGCCTACATGCTCGTTGTGGTGCATATGTTTTTGGGTTCCTTTTTAAAGCCTTCTTTAATTTACTTGAATAACCAAATGAAAATGGATCATAGTGACTTAAAAGAAAACAGGAAAATTACTGTAGATAAGGCAGCTGTCCAATTCTGTTTGTGATGGGAATATCACAAGTGGTATGTTGAAGAAATGGAAAAAGATTAGCAAGTAAAATTGTAGAAAGCGGAGTTACCAGGTCTGATTCACTCTTATTGGAGCATCAGCAGGGATGACTGCTGATGGGGTTCACCCTTCAGGGAGAAGGCAGCTTTAAAGTATTGCAAGGCCCACATAAAAACCCTGCTGGCAGAGGTGCTGATCTTACAATGTGATCAAGCAGGTTGTCCTCTGTGCCTGTGTGGAGCTCTGCTGACTTGGAGCAGGGGTTCATCTATGTGGTCTCATCATAGAATCAAGTCTTTGGTGTATCCCCCCATAGCTCCCGGGTTATTTTCCCTTCCCCAAAGTCTCCCACTTTTGGGATTGTGCTGGTTATCTCTGGAACTCCCAGGGCCTGTAGCTTATGTTTCCAGTGGCAGAACCCTAGTGTGATTAGAATGATGAGTGTAGAGTATATCTCTGTAAAAATGTTAACAAATCGTACAAGTTATACAGAAGATAGTTCATAGCCGCTGTTGAGTTAAATGGACCATTTGTATTCTAATCCCTGCTCCCTGCTTTTATTCAGCAATGTTACGTACTATGCTTTGAATTATTCCTCTAACGGAACCTTTCTGACAGTCAGGACATAGAGCTCATACACAATCTTTCCTCCAGGGATACTGCAAACACAGTGAACTGCCAGGATGTTTAATATTGTTTTCAGCAGTGTAATTGGCTCCCCTGATTAACTGTGCACTAGCTAATTATATGTTTAACATTTACACAAGAAGTTCTTCTAATGTTTAGCTAGGATGAAAGCTTGTTTTACAAAGTAACACCAGGCTCCCACACTGCGTATGTCACAAACAGTACCATTTACCAGCAAGCTGTTCGCTGACAACAGGATAGTCAGAAATTCTGGTTCTAATTTTAAAAATGTGTTTGCAAAGTGCGTCTCACATTTTATACACATTTTATACACAGTGAGAAGTTCATCTTGCTGTTTGAACATGCAAACTGCTCTGCTAAGGAAAATGTTGCAGTGCTCTTTGCAGAGGTTTTTTGTTTTTTTTTTTAATTAAGTCACCAAGCTCCAACTACATTACAGACTAAAGTTCCGTCTTTGAGTCACTATACAGTTGCACTCCCCTGGAACAATGAAGATCCCAAAGTCTATAAAGTCCACTAGGGACTTCACTGTTACTGAAAAAAGAAAAGGAGTACTTGTGGCACCTTAGAGACTAACCAATTTATTTGAGCATGAGCTTTCGTGAGCTACAGCTCACATCATCGGATGCATGCCGTGGAAACTGTTGATTTTATGTGCAAGGCACTCAGCCCTGGTCTACACTAGGACTTTAGGTCGAATTTAGCAGCCTTAAATCGATGTAAACCTGCACCCGTCCACACAATGAAGCCCTTTATTTCGACTTAAAGGGCTCTTAAAATCGATTTCCTTACTCCACCCCTGACAAGTGGATTAGCGCTTAAATCGACGTTGCCGGCTCGAATTTGGGGTACTGTGGACACAATTCGATGGTATTGGCCTCCGGGAGCTATCCCAGAGTGCTCCATTCTGACCGCTCTGGACAGCACTCTCAACTCAGATGCACTGGCCAGGTAGACAGGAAAAGAACCGCGAACTTTTGAATCTCATTTCCTGTTTGGCCACCGTGGCAAGCTGCAGGTGACCATGCAGAGCTCATCAGCACAGGTGACCATGATGGAGTCCCAGAATCGCAAAAGAGCTCCAGCATGGACCGAACGGGAGGTACGGGATCTGATCGCTGTTTGGGGAGAGGAATCCGTGCTATCAGAACTCCATTCCAGTTTTCGAAATGCCAAAACCTTTGTGAAAATCTCCCAGGGCATGAAGGACAGAGGCCATAACAGGGACCCGAAGCAGTGCCGCGTGAAACTGAAGGAGCTGAGGCAAGCCTACCAGAAAACCAGAGAGGCGAACAGCCGCTCTGGGTCAGAGCCCCAAACATGCCGCTTCTATGATGAGCTGCATGCCATTTTAGGGGGTTCAGCCACCACTACCCCAGCCGTGTTGTTTGACTCCTTCAATGGAGATGGAGGCAATATGGAAGCAGGTTTTGGGGACGAAGAAGATGATGATGAGGAAGAGGTTGTAGATAGCTCACAGCAAGCAAGCGGAGAAACCGGTTTTCCGACAGCCAGGAACTGTTTCTCACCCTAGACCTGGAGCCAGTACCCCCCGAACCCACCCAAGGCTGCCTCCCGGACCCGCCAGGCGGAGAAGGGACCTCTGGTGAGTGTACCTTTTAAAATACTATACATGGTTTAAAAGCAAGCATGTGAAAGGATTACTTTGCCCTGGCATTTGCGGTTCTCCTAGATGTAGTCCTAAAGCCTTTGCAAAAGGTTTCTGGGGAGGGCAGCCTTATTGCGTCCTTCATGGTAGGACACTTTACCACTCCAGGCCAGTAACACGTACTCGGGAAACATTGTAGAACACAGCATTGCAGTGTATGTTTGCTGGCATTCAAACAACATCCGTTCTTTATCTCTCTGTGCTATCCTCAGGAGAGTGAGATATAATTCATGGTCACCTGGTTGAAATAGAGTGCTTTTCTTCAGGGGACACTCAGAGGAGCCCATTCCTGCTGGGCTGTTTGCCTGTGGCTAAACAGAAATGTTCCCCGCTGTTAGCCACAGGGAGGGGGGAAGGTTGAGGGGGTAGTCACGCGGTGGGAGGAGGCAAAATGCGACCTTGTAACGAAAGCACATGTGCTATGTATGTAATGTTAACAGCAAGGTTTACCCTGAAAGAGTGTAGCCACTGTTTTATAAAATGTGTCTTTTTAAATACCGCTGTCCCTTTTTTTTTCTCCACCAGCTGCATGTGTTTCAATGATCACAGGATCTTCTCCTTCCCAGAGGCTAGTGAAGCTTAGAAAGAAAAAAAAACGCACTCGCGATGAAATGTTCTCCGAGCTCATGCTGTCCTCCCACACTGACAGAGCACAGACGAATGCGTGGAGGCAAATAATGTCAGAGTGCAGGAAAGCACAAAATGACCGGGAGGAGAGGTGGAGGGCTGAAGAGAGTAAGTGGCAGGCTGAAGACAGGGCTGAAGCTCAAAGGCGGCGGCAGCATGATGAGAGGAGGCAGGATTCAATGCTGAGGCTGCTGCAGGACCAAACCAGTATGCTCCAGGGTATGGTTGAGCTGCAGCAAAGGCAGCTGGAGCACAGACTGCCACTGCTGCCCCTCTGTAACCAACCGCCCTCCTCCCCAAGTTCCATAGCCTCCACACCCAGACGCCCAAGAACGCGGTGGGGGGGCCTCCGGCCAACCAGCCACTCCACCACAGAGGATTGCCCAAAAAAAAGAAGGCTGTCATTCAATAAATTTTAAAGTTGTAAACTTTTAAAGTGCTGTGCTTAAAGTGCTGTGTGGCATTTTCCTTCCCTCCTCCACCACCCCTCCTGGGCTACCTTAGTAGTCATCCCCCTATTTGTGTGATGAATGAATAAAGAATGCATGAATGTGAAGCAACAATGACTTTATTGCCTCTGCAAGCGGTGATTGAAGGGAGGAGGGGCGGGTGGTTAGCTTACAGGGAAGTAGAGTGAACCAAGGGGCGGGGGGTTTCATCAAGGAGAAACAAACAGAACTTTCACACCGTAGCCTGGCCAGTCATGAAACTGGTTTTCAAAGCTTCTCTGATGCGTACCGCGCCCTCCTGTGCTCTTCTAACCGCCCTGGTGTCTGGCTGCGCGTAACCAGCAGCCAGGCGATTTGCCTCAACCTCCCACCCCGCCATAAACGTCTCCCCCTTACTCTCACAGATATTGTGGAGCACACAGCAAGCAGTAATAACAGTGGGAATATTGGTTTCACTGAGGTCTAAGCAAGTCAGTAAACTGCGCCAGCGCGCCTTTAAACGTCCAAATGCACATTCTACCACCATTCTGCACTTGCTCAGCCTGTAGTTGAACAGCTCCTGACTACTGTCCAGGCTGCCTGTGTACGGCTTCATGAGCCATGGCATTAAGGGGTAGGCTGGGTCCCCAAGGATACATATAGGCATTTCAACATCCCCAACAGTTATTTTCTGGTCTGGGAATAAAGTCCCTTCCTGCAGCTTTTGAAACAGACCAGAGTTCCTGAAGATGCGAGCATCATGCACCTTTCCCGGCCATCCCACGTTGATGTTGGTGAAACGTCCCTTGTGATCCACCAGAGCTTGCAGCACTATCGAAAAGTACCCCTTGCGGTTTATGTACTCGGCAGCTTGGTGCTCCGGTGCCAAGATAGGGATATGGGTTCCGTCTATGGCCCCACCACAGTTAGGGAATCCCATTGCAGCAAAGCCATCCACTATGACCTGCACATTTCCCAGGGTCACTACCCTTGATATCAGCAGATCTTTGATTGCGTTGGCTACTTGCATCACAGCAGCCCCCACAGTAGATTTGCCCACTCCAAATTGATTCCCAACTGACCGGTAGCTGTCTGGCGTTGCAAGCTTCCACAGGGCTATCGCCACTTGCTTCTCAACTGTGAGGGCTGCTCTCATCTTGGTATTCATGCGCTTCAGGGCAGGGGAAAGCAAGTCACAAAGTTCCATGAAAGTGCCCTTACGCATGAGAAAGTTTCGCAGCCACTGGGAATCGTCCCAGACCTGCAACACTATGCGGTCCCACCAGTCTGTGCTTGTTTCCCGAGCCCAGAATCGGCGTTCCACAGCATGAACCTGCCCCATTAGCACCATGATGCATGCATTGTCAGGGCCCATGCTTTCAGAGAAATTTGTGTCCATGTCCTGATCACTCACGTGACCGCGCTGACGTCGCCTCCTCGCCCGGTATCGCTTTGCCAGGTTCTGGTGCTGCATATACTGCTGGATAATGCGTGTGGTGTTTAATGTGCTCCTAATTGCCAAAGTGAGCTGAGCGGCCTCCATGCTTGCCTTGGTATGGCGTCCGCACAGAAAAAAGTCGCGGAACGATTGTCTGCCGTTGCTCTGACGGAGGGAGGGGCGACTGACGACACGGCTTACAGGGTTGGCTTCAGGGAGCTAAAATCAACAAAGGGGGTGCCTGTACATCAAGGAGTATTTCAGGCAGGACTGCACGGAGGGTTCCAATAAGAAATGGTGCACCTAAGTTATCGTTCTTATTGGAACAAGGAGGTTAGCCTGGCCTCTGATTGATACATGGCTAGATTTACCTCGCTGCACCTTCTCTGTGAGTGACTGCAGTGTGATCTAGAGGAATGAGTCCCCTAGACAGGGGAGGAGGCAAATGAGTACAAAACAAATCTGGTCTATTTCTTGTTCTGACCCACTCCATCTATCTTTTACATCTTTGGCTGGCAGCAGACGGTGCAGAAGGACTGCATGCCATCCACATCTCATGGCTGCTCGGCAGAAGATGGTACAGTACGACTGCTAGCCATCTTCATCTCTTGCCTGCCTGGCAGAAGATGGTACAGTACGACTGCTAGCAGTCCGTATCGCCTGCCCGCTCACCATAAGACGGTTCAATAGGACTGACTGCAGGACTAAAGAGAATGATCTGGTCAAGTCACTCCAAATTTAGTCCCTGCGCCCATGTCTGCCCAGGCGCTCCCAGCCGACGTGGCCAGGAGCACCTCGGACACGACGAGGACGACTACCAGTCGTATTGCACCATCTGCTGCCAGAAGGCAATGGGTTGCTACTACTGTGCAGCAAAGCCATACCGCGTCTGCCAGCACCCAGGAGACATAGGGTGACGGTTACCTGAGCGGGCTCCATGCTTGCCGTGGTATGGCGTCTGCGCAGGTAACTCAGGAAAAAAGGCGCAAAATGATTGTCTGCCCTTGCTTTCACGGAGGGAGGGAGGGAACGGGGGCCTGACGATACGTACCCAGAACCACCCGCGACAATGTTTTAGCCCCATCAGAGTGCTCCATTGTGACTGCTCTGGACAGCACTCTCAGATGCCCGATTGTTTGCCGTTGCTCTGATGCCAGGAGGGGCGCTTACAGGGTTGGCTTCAGGGAGCTAAAATCAACAAAGGGGGTGGCTTTACATCAAGGAGTATTTCAGGCAGGACTTCACGGAGGGTTCCAATAAGAAATGGTGCACCTAAGTTATTGTCCTTATTGGAACAAGAAGGTTAGCCTGGCCTCTGATTGATACATGGCTAGATTTACCTCGCTGCACCTTCTCTGTGAGTGACTGTAGTGTGATCTAGAAGAATGAGTCCCCTAGACGGGGGGGGGGGGGGAAGCAAATGAGTACAAAACAAATCTGGTCTATTTCTTGTTTTGATCCACTCCATCTATCTTTTACATCTTTGGCTGGCAGCAGACGGTGCAGAAGGACTGCATGCCATCCACATCTCATGGCTGCTCGGCAGAAGATGGTACAGTACGACTGCTAGCAATCCGTATCGCCTGCCCGCTCACCATAAGACGGTTCAATAGGACTGACTGCAGGACTAAAGAGAATGACCTGGTCAAGTCACTCCAAATTTAGTCCCTGCGCCCATGTCTGCCCAGGCGCTCCTGATCGACCTCACAGAGGCGACCAGGAGCACCTCGGACATGACGATGACGGCTACCAGTCGTACTGTACCGTCTGCTGCCACAAGGCAAGGGGTTACTGCTACTGTGTAGCAATGCCGTACCGCGTCTGCCAGCACCCAGGAGACATAGGGTGACGGTTACCTGAGCGGGCTCCATGCTTGCAGTGGTATGGGGTCTGCACAGGTAACTCAGGAAAAAAGGCGCGAAATGATTGTCTGCCCTTGCTTTCACGGAGGGAGGGAGGGAAGGGGGCCTGACGATATGTACCCAGAACCACCCGCGACAATGTTTTAGCGCCATCAGGCATTGGGATCTCAACCCAGAATTCCAATGGGCAGCGGAGACTGCGGGAACTGTGGGATAGCTACCCACAGTGCAACGCTCCGGAAGTCGACTCTAGCCTCGGTACTGTGGAAGCGCTCCGCCGAGTTAATGCACTTAATGCACTTAGAGCATTTTCTGTGGGGACACACACACTCGAATATATAAAACCGATTTCTAAAAAACCGACTTCTATAAATTCGACCTTATTCCGTAGTGTAGACAAGATACTACAGTGATGAATGGCAGTGTAAAACCTTTATATAGGTATGTAGGTGGAGAAGAATACCTCAAATTCCCAGGAAGAAAGCGAGATGTTGCTAAAGCCCAGAGTCTGTGCTTTGAAAGCACTTTTTTTGTTTTCCTTTGGCAGACCTTTGGTTACAAAATAATTCCTAAGACTTAGTACTGATTTTAGATACATGAGCCCCTATCATCATGTAAAATGGGTGCACAATGCACATCCACATATGTCATAAATATAAAGGGAAGGGTAAACCCCTTTGAAATCCCTCCTGGCCAGGGGAAAGCTCCTCTCACCTGTAAAGGGTTAAGAAGCTAAAGGTAACCTCGCTGGCACCTGACCAAAATGACCAATGAAGAGACAAGATACTTTCAAAAGCTGGGAGGAGGGAGAGAAACCAAGGGTCTGTGTGTCTGTCTATAGTCTGTCTTTGTCGGGGATAGACCAGGAATGGAGTCTTAGAAGTTTTAGTAAGTAATCCAGCTAGGTATGTGTTAGATTATGATTTCTTTAAATGGCTGTGTCAAGGTTCCTCCCCCACTCTGAACTCTAGGGTACAGATGTGGGGACCTGCATGAAAAAAACCCCCTAAGCTTATCTTTACCAGCTTAGGTCAAAAACTCCCCAAGGTACAAAATATTACACCCGTTATCCTTGGAATGGCCGCTACCACCACCAAACAATTACTGGTTACTGGGGAAGAGCTGTTTGGACGCGTCTGTCCCCCCAAAATACTTCCCAAAACCTTGCACCCCACTTCCTGGACAAGGTTTGGTAAAAAGCCTCACCAATTTGCCTAGGTGACTACAGACCCAGACCCTTGGATCTTAAGAACAATGAACAATCCTCCCAACACTTGCACCCCCCCTTTCCTGGGAAATGTTGGATAAAAAGCCTCACCAATTTGCATAGGTGACCACAAACCCAAACCCTTGGATCTGAGAACAATGAAAAAGCATTCAGTGTTTTACAAGAAGACTTTTAATAAAAATAGCAGTAAATAGAAATAAAGAAATCCCCCCTGTAAAATCAGGATGGTAGATATCTTACAGGGTAATTAGATTCAAAAACATAGAGAACCCCTCTAGGCAAAACCTTAAGTTACAAAAAAGATACACAGACAGAAATAGTTATTCTATTCAGCACAATTCTTTTCTCAGCCATTTAAAGAAATCATAATCTAACACATACCTAGCTAGATTACTTACTAAAAGTTCTAAGACTCCATTCCTGTTCTGTCTCTGGCAAGAGCAGCACACAGACAGACACAAAACCTTTGTTTGTCTCCCTCCTCCCAGCTTTTGAAAGTATCTTGTCTCCTCATTGGTCATTTTGGTCAGGTGCCAGCGAGGTTACCTTTAGCTTCTTAACCCTTTACAGGTGAGAGGAGCTTTCCCCTGGCCAGGAGGGATTTCAAAGGGGTTTACCCTTCCCTTTATATTTATGACACGCCCCCCAAATCTCAGCTAGGGTGAAACACTGGCTGGGATTTCTTCCTGGAGCTCTAGGAAAACAGAGTTAATAAGACACATGCATCTCTAAATATACTACCAAGTACATAAAGACTAACAATATTTTCCACATCTCAAGGACGATTTTAACCAGTTGATTCTGGGAAACTTTCACGGGAGAGTGCATCAGCCACTTTGTTAGAAGCTCCTGAGATGTGTTGGATGTCGAAATCAAAATCTTGGAGAGCTAAACTCCACCGAAGAAGTTTTTTGTTAGTTTCCTTGACGGTGTGAAGCCACTTCAGTGCAACATGGTCGGTTTGCAGGTGGAAACGCCGTCCCCAAACATATGGGCGTAGCTTTTCCAGAGCATAGACAATGGCGTAACATTCTTTTTCAGTGACTGACCAGTTGCTTTCCCTCTCAGACAGTTTTTTGCTGAGAAACACTACAGGGTGGAATTCTTGATCAGGTCCTTTCTGCATTACAACTGCTCCCACACCACGCTCAGATGCATCTGTGGTTACTAGGAACGGTTTGTCAAAGTCTGGGGCCCTTAGTACAGGGTCAGACATGAGTGTCGCTTTAAGCTTGTTAAAGGCCTTCTGACACTTTCCGGTCCACTGAACAGCATTTGGCTGTTTCTTTTTGGTTAGGTCTGTCAGTGGGGCAGCGATTTGGCTGTAGTGCGGTACAAATCGTCTGTAATAACCGGCCAAGCCTAAGAAGGATTGAACCTGTTTCTTTGACTTTGGGACAGGCCACTTTTGGATAGCATCCACTTTGGCCTGTAGGGGGCTGATAGTTCCTTGACCCACCTGGTGTCCAAGGTAAGTCACTCTGTTTAGGCCTATTTGACACTTCTTAGCCTTAACAGTTAGTCCTGCCTCCCTTATGCGCTCAAGGACTTTTTGTAGATGTTCCAGGTGGTCTGCCCAGGAATCCGAAAATATGGCCACGTCGTCAAGGTAGGCGACTGCATATTCTCCTAATCCCGCTAGGAGACCATCTACAAGTCTTTGGAAAGTGGCGGGTGCATTTCGCAGCCCGAAAGGGAGTACATTAAATTCATACAGCCCGAGATGTGTGATGAAGGCTGACCTTTCCTTGGCAGATTCATCTAGCGGTACCTGCCAGTACCCCTTGGTTAAGTACCCCAAACTGGGCCCGTCCCAGTTTCTCTAATAGTTCATCTGTGCGTGGCATTGGATAGTTGTCTGGGCGAGTTACAGCATTTAGCTTATGGTAGTCCACGCAAAAACGTATTTCCCCATCTGGTTTGGGAACTAGAACCACTGGAGATGCCCATGCACTTTCAGAGGGGCGGATTACCCCCATCTGTAACATATCCTGGATCTCCCGTTCTATAGCAGTTTTAGCTTGAGGAGACACCCGGTAAGGTTGGACCCTAATTGGGTGAGCATTACCTGTGTCAATGGAGTGGTATGCCCGTTCAGTCAGTCCTGGGGTGGCTGAGAACGTTGGCGCGTAGCTAGTGCACAGCTCCTGGATCTGCTGTCGCTGCATACGCCCAAGGGTCATGGAGAGGTTCACCTCTTCCACACCACCAGCACATTTCCCTTCGTAGTAAACACCTTCAGGCCACTCAGCGTCGTCTCCTCCCTGGGCTGTAAACTGACAAACCTTTAATTCTCTGGAATAAAAGGGCTTTAGAGAATTAATATGGTACACCTTAGGCTTTCGGTTGGAGGTGGGGAATGCTATGAGATAATTAACAGCTCCCAGGCGCTCCTGGACCGTGAATGGCCCTTCCCACGATGCTTCCATTTTATGGGCCTGGAGCGCCTTTAAGACCATGACCTGGTCTCCTACTTTGAAGGAACGCTCTCTGGCATGTTTATCATACCAGGCTTTTTGCTCTTTTTGAGCATCCTGTAAGTTTTCTCTAGCAAGGGCTAAAGAGGTTCGGAGGGTGTTTTGTAGGTTGGTTACAAAGTCCAGAATGCTAGTTCCTGGAGAAGGTGTAAATCCCTCCCATTGCTGCTTCACCAACTGCAATGGCCCCTTAACCTCACGGCCATATACAAGTTCAAATGGGGAAAACCCTAAACTGGGATGTGGTACAGCTCTGTAGGCAAAGAGCAACTGCTGCAATACTAGGTCCCAATCATTGGAGTGCTCATTTACGAATTTACGTATCATGGCCCGCAAAGTTCCATTAAACTTCTCCACCATGCCATTTGTTTGATGGTGGTAAGGAGTGGCAACCAAGTGATTTACCCCATGAGCTTCCCAAAGGTTTTTCATAGTTCCTGCCAGGAAATTAGTCCCTGCATCGGTGAGGATGTCGGAGGGCCAACCTACCCTGGCAAAAATGTCTGCTAGTGCCTGGCACACACTTTTAGCCCCGGTGTTGCTTAGAGCTACTGCTTCCGGCCATCGGGTGGCAAAATCCATGAAAGTCAGTATGTACTGCTTTCCTCTGGGTGTCTTTTTCGGAAAAGGACCCAGAATATCCACAGCTACTCGCTGAAATGGAACTTCAATGATGGGGAGGGGTTGTAGAGGGGCTTTGACCTGGTCTTGGGGTTTTCCCACTCTTTGGCACACCTCACAAGACTGGACATAGGTAGAAACATCCTTGCCCATTCCCTCCCAGTGGAATGACCCCCCCAAACGGTCTTTGGTCCTGTTCACCCCAGCATGGCCACTAGGGTGATCATGGGCTGGGCTAAGCTCAAGAGCTTGGCCCGGTATTTAGTTGGAACTACCAACTGTCTCTGAGGATGCCAGTCTTCCTGGTGTCCACCAGAAAGAGTCTCCTTGTATAAAAGTCCTCTTTCTATAACAAACCTGGATCGATTAGAAGAGCTGAGAGGCGGTGGGTTGCTCCGTGCCGCCGTCCAAGCTCTCTGGAGGCTTTCATCTGCTTCCTGTTCGGTCTGGAACTGTTCCCTTGATGCTGGAGACATCAGTTCCTCATGGGATTGTGGACCTAGGCTTGGTCCCTCTGGAAGCGATATAGGGGATGGAGCTGTTTCTGTTGACTGTGAACCGCTCTCCGCTGGTGCACTATGTTGGGATTCAGGCTCCGGCTGAGCCTCTTGGGTCGGGTTATCGGCTGCTGCCAGTTCAGGTTCGGTGGGGCCCTCTGTTGTTGAGGTTGCAAGTACTGGATTCAGTGCTGACACGGGGTCTGGTGTTGGTTGTTCGGCTGGTTCCGGTTCTGGGACTGGTTCCGTCTGGGTCTCTGGGACTGGATCCACTACTGCTGTTGCAGACATTGGCCTGGGGTCCGGGTCCATCACCTCTGACTGGGTCCTGATAGAAGTTTCCGGAACAGAGCTAGGCCTCACGGCTTGTTTAGCCTGGCTGCGGGTGACCATTCCCACCCTCTTGGCCTGTTTCACATGATTGGCCAAGTCTTCTCCCAACAGCATGGGGATGGGATAATCATCATAGACTGCAAAAGTCCACATTCCTGACCAGCCCTTGTACTGGACAGGCAACTTGGCTGTAGGCAAATTGAAAGAGTTGGACTTGAAGGGTTGAATCGTCACTTGGATCTCTGGGTTGATTAAATTGGGGTCCACTAAGGAAGCATGGATAGCTGACACTTGTGCTCCGGTGTCCCTCCACGCGGTGACCTTCTTCCCGCCCACACTCACAGTTTCCCTCCGCTCCAAGGGTATCTGGGAGGTATCTGGGCCTGTGGACCTCTGGTGTGATTCCGGTGCAATGAAC
Organism: Caretta caretta; assembly: GCF_965140235.1. Classification (NCBI taxonomy): domain Eukaryota; kingdom Metazoa; phylum Chordata; order Testudines; family Cheloniidae; genus Caretta; species Caretta caretta. The sequence continues at coordinate 26,462,401 of NC_134209.1, forward strand.
TGTAATCTGTTGGGGTTCTTGGGGCAGTTGGCCTTTACATGCCCCAGCTCGTTACATTTAAAACATCGTCCAGCTGATGGGTCACTGGGGCGAGGAGGGTTGCTGGAGAACGGGGTGGTGGGACGATAAGGGGTCTGGAGGGTTCTTTGGGAGGTAGGTGGGGCTTTGGGCGGCCCCCGGTAATAGGGTGTGGTCTGGGGTGGTCCCTTCTGGTCTCCACTCCAACTGCGACCAGTTTTCTTCTTCTCTGCCACCTCCACCCATCTGGCTCCAATCTCTCCTGCCTCAATTACAGTTTTGGGTTTCCCATCTAGGATGTATCTTTCTATTTCCTCAGGAACACCCTCTAAGAATTGTTCCATTTGCATTAGGAAGGGCAAATTTACTGGAGATTCAACACTTGCTCCTGATATCCAGGCATCCCAATGTTTCACAATGTGGTAGGCATGTCGGGTAAATGACATGTCTGGTTTCCACCTTAGGGCTCTGAACCTCCGACGAGACTGCTCGGGTGTTATCCCCATTCTGACTCTCGCCTTGGATTTAAACAGTTCATACTTGTTCATGTGTTCTTTAGGCATTTCAGCTGCCACCTCAGCTAAGGGTCCACTGAGCTGCGGCCTCAGCTCTACCATGTATTGGTCAGTAGAGATGTTGTACCCAAGGCAGGCCCTTTCAAAGTTTTCTAAGAAGGCCTCAGTATCATCACCTGCCTTGTAGGTGGGGAACTTTCTGGGATGGGAAGTGGTACCTGGAGAAGGATTGCTAGGGTTTGTTGGTATATTCTGCTGGGCCTTTATCCTCTCCACCTCCTCCACATGCTTCCTCTCTTTTTCCTTCTCCTCCTCCACATGCTTCCTCTCTTTTTCCTTCTCCTCCTCCACATGCTTCCTCTCTTTTTCCTTCTCCTCCTCCACATGCTTCCTTGCCTCCATTTCCCTCTTGTGGGCAGCCTCCTGTACCTCCTTCTCCAGCCGCATGAGTTCTATCTGTCTTTCATGTTCCCTTTGTCTTTCCTCAGCCTGAAATTTGGCTAATTCCAGCTGTAGTTGAGCTGAGGATTTGGTCATTCTAACCTCTCTGTTTTTAACTAACTTTACACCTGAGGTTTAGAAATAAACAAACAAAACTTGGCTGTAAAATTTTGCTGTGCTGCAATAGAATACCTATTCTCTGATAGTGATTGTCAGCCTACAGAAAAAGACAATTCCCTTGTCTCTGCTCTGGGCCCAAATTAAAGCAAAAAACCTCCAACTGCTTGGAAACCTGCTTACCCAGCCCAAAGAAAAAGCAAATGGGTAGAACACACACCCCCTATTTACTTTTAGGAAGAAAAGAAAAAAAAACCTCTGGATTGGAAGATTTCCCTGCAGGAGTTAAGTACCCTGCCTCCAGGCAAAAAAAACCTGCAATTCACAAGATAATCCCCTTTTGTCTCTGCTTGGCCACAAAGCAGAGAGAAACCAAGCTGCTTTCAGTTTCAAAGCTGCTTTCTGGACTTTCTTTCCAAAGAAAAAAAAATTTTCCTTTTTAAAATCTGTATTTCTAGTTCAAAAAATCTCAACTGGATCTCAAATGATTTCAGGTTAATCCCACCACTGTGCCACCATGTCAAGGTTCCTCCCCCACTCTGAACTCTAGGGTACAGATGTGGGGACCTGCATGAAAAAAACCCCCTAAGCTTATCTTTACCAGCTTAGGTCAAAAACTCCCCAAGGTACAAAATATTACACCCGTTATCCTTGGAATGGCCGCTACCACCACCAAACAATTACTGGTTACTGGGGAAGAGCTGTTTGGACGCGTCTGTCCCCCCAAAATACTTCCCAAAACCTTGCACCCCACTTCCTGGACAAGGTTTGGTAAAAAGCCTCACCAATTTGCCTAGGTGACTACAGACCCAGACCCTTGGATCTTAAGAACAATGAACAATCCTCCCAACACTTGCACCCCCCCTTTCCTGGGAAATGTTGGATAAAAAGCCTCACCAATTTGCATAGGTGACCACAAACCCAAACCCTTGGATCTGAGAACAATGAAAAAGCATTCAGTGTTTTACAAGAAGACTTTTAATAAAAATAGCAGTAAATAGAAATAAAGAAATCCCCCCTGTAAAATCAGGATGGTAGATATCTTACAGGGTAATTAGATTCAAAAACATAGAGAACCCCTCTAGGCAAAACCTTAAGTTACAAAAAAGATACACAGACAGAAATAGTTATTCTATTCAGCACAATTCTTTTCTCAGCCATTTAAAGAAATCATAATCTAACACATACCTAGCTAGATTACTTACTAAAAGTTCTAAGACTCCATTCCTGTTCTGTCTCTGGCAAGAGCAGCACACAGACAGACACAAAACCTTTGTTTGTCTCCCTCCTCCCAGCTTTTGAAAGTATCTTGTCTCCTCATTGGTCATTTTGGTCAGGTGCCAGCGAGGTTACCTTTAGCTTCTTAACCCTTTACAGGTGAGAGGAGCTTTCCCCTGGCCAGGAGGGATTTCAAAGGGGTTTACCCTTCCCTTTATATTTATGACAGGCTGAGAAAAGAATTGTGCTGAATAGAATAACTATTTCTGTCTGTGTATCTTTTTTGTAACTTAAGGTTTTGCCTAGAGGGGTTCTCTATGTTTTTGAATCTAATTACCCTGTAAGATATCTACCATCCTGATTTTACAGGGGGGATTTCTTCATTTCTATTTACTTCTATTTTTATTAAAAGTCTTCTTGTAAGAAACGGAATGCTTTTTCATTGTTCTCAGATCCAAGGGTTTGGGTCTGTGGTCACCTATGCAAATTGGTGAGGCTTTTTATCCAACATTTCCCAGGAAAGGGGGGGTGCAAGTGTTGGGAGGATTGTTCATTGTTCTTAGGATCTAAGGGTCTGGGTCTGTAGTCACCTAGGCAAATTGGTGAGGCTTTTTACCAAACCTTGTCCAGGAAGTGGGGTGCAAGGTTTTGGGAAGTATTTTGGGGGGAAAGACGCGTCCAAACAGCTCTTCCCCAGTAACCAATATTAGTTTGGTGGTGGTAGCGGCCAGTCCAAGGACAACGGGTGGAATATTTTGTACCTTGGGGAAGTTTTGACCTAAGCTGGTAAAGATAAGCTTAGGAGGTTTTTCATGCAGGTCCCCACATCTGTACCCTAGAGTTCAGAGTGGGGGAGGAACCTTGACAACATATTTGAAATCAAAGCTGAGTTTTAGGTTTGTGATTCCATAATTAAACTCTGAAAGTTCAGCTGCAGAGTCCCTATGCCCTAGTTATTAAGGGAACTAAGCCATAGAAGGTCTTTGAGCCAAAACCAGAAAACCTGTGACTTTTGGCTGAACAGAATGTAGAATGATTAATTTTAATAATTTGAAATAAAATGCAATCTCTTTCAATAATGACTTCATGCAGTGTAAAAAGCACTCCATGCTGTAACCATATGGGTTAACGTTTATACATATAATGCTCTTTGATAGAGCTGCTAATAATCTTCTTTATTTTAAGTCAAAATATTTAGACTGTAAATTCTTAGACTGTCAGCAATAAGGCGGTAAGTTTGATCAGTAGTGTCTCTTTTGTTGTGTTAAAGACTCTTGAAAATGACATCACAAAGCAGCTGGGCTGCACTTCATGGCTGACGCCATTTATTAACTTTTGACATTCAACGATGATATAAATATTAGGATTACTTAACTGATGTATTAACAGAACAAATTGAGTGAAAAAACTCCCATTGGAGGTGGGATCAGGCCCTTAGTGTCATTCAAGGATGAAAACAATTTGGAAGTTGCTCATGATTTTGTCACTTTTAAATTATGAGACTTTAAGCTTATTCATAAATCAAATGCTACAGCTGCTCTATGTCTCACAGGGCTTACATATCTTTGGACAGTCCATTTTTTTTAAGTCAACTGACCTCTCCAAAAAGAAAAACAAAGAAATGAATAGATACACACTCTTGCATCTTTCTCATGAAACAAGACTTGATGGGAACTCACAGAGTTAGAGGGTTTTGAGCACTGGACCTGTACCCCTACCAGACTTCAGATAGAACCGTTAATGCCTCCATTGTTATCTCTAGAGCTGGTAGAAAAAATACCGTTTAAAAAAAAAACTTATGGGAATTTTAAAATTGTATTTTTTATCAAAATTTTGAGATTTCATCATATTTTTGTCAAGTATCAGAGCGGTAGCCATGTTAGTCTGGATCTGTAAAAGTGGCAAAGAGTCCTATGGCACCTTATAGACTAACAGACATATTGGAGCATAAAGAAGTGGGTATTCACCCATGAAAGCTTATGCTCCAATACGTCTGTTAGTCTATAAGGTACCCCAGGACTGTTAGCCGATAATATTTTTGGATTATCAAAAAGTCCAACCAGTTCTAAAGCTGGTTGGAAAACCCAACTGAAGCTTTTTGTAAAAAACAAAAAAAAAAGAGTTTTATGGGGGGAGGGAGTTGAAAATGCAATTTTCAATAAAAACTTTTGTCAGATTAGGGAAACTACTACCAGTTCTAGTTATCTTCTTTTTGACTCCTCCCGCCAGAAAACTGCCCATCTGACACATTCTCCTATGTAGTTGTCCTTCACCAGTTCAAATAAAGGATTTAAAGTTTTGTATAAGTTGTTATCATGACTTTAAGTGTATTTGGTTCCTTTTTAACTTGTGGTAGCCCAAACGCAGTTCAAATGCAAAGGGATTTTGTGCCGTGTAGGGGGCCTTTGTAGAGTTTTTGCTGTTTGTGAAAGAGTAAAAGCTGTTTTTTCTTAGAGGATTTATAGAATTCTGGTAAATTTCTTACGTTTTCTTTCCTTCTCATTTTAAGAAGCTGGTTTCTAACAATTTCTCTTCCCTTTTACATTTCTGGGGCATTGACATATTTGAGCCGCTTCAAAATTTCTTCAGTTTCTCCAGACTTTTGTCTGTTCCAAAGCATTTTGATGCTTCCTTTGGGCCTGTCCCCGAATACAGTCGCAGATTTAATATAAAATGCGGGTGTTGCTTCATTGAGTGTTTGTGTGTGAGCAACGTGCAAAGGTTGTGCATCCATCTGTGGACATATGACCCAATTTTCAGTTACTCCATTCCTGGGCTTGGCTGAGAGAGAGGTGGTTGGGGGGAAACAGAGGGCAAAAATGGCTAGAACAGTCTGCTCAGATTCTGGAATCAGAGCACCTTAGGGGCTCAAGACGTCACTGCAGCATTGCATGTGGAGGCAAACACGTCACCACTCCTTTGTGATAATCAAGATTCTAGCACCTCCTGACTGAGAGGCATCTACACACCTTTCTGCATAGCACAGAGACTCAGACACAATATTGCTTCCTTTCGAAGGCAGCAGCATGCTCTAGTCTGTGGTTAAGAAGGTTTTGAGGATGTGCACTTCCTGCTTTTGACCAGTGTTTTCACACTCAGCACCTCTTCTGGGCACTGAGACTATGTGCTTTGATTTTCCCTGCTGATTTAACCTAATCTTCATTACCTGGATGCTTTGGGGTATTTGGAGCTACACTGCTGGTTGACTTGAGGATTTTACACTATACTGTCACCCCAGTGACAAGATCCATGGGAAGGAGCTGCTGCTGCAAGCCTCCAGGATTTTTCACCACAGCAGGCTGCTGATCTATCAAGGATTACAGTGCCAGATAAAAGAATTTTGTGATCATGTGCAATATGACAATTGGGGGACCCCCCCCCCCCTTTCCTGTCCTCAGGGGTGGCAGGCCCGAGGGGGTGTCGGAGAGTGAGCCTGCCCTGTATACACCCTGCAGCAGCTCCTGTCCTGTAGGGCTGGCCTGACTCCCTGCTCTGGCCTGTTGGCTCTCATCACAGCATGCAGTTGGGGCCCTCTTCCCACGATGCGCTGCCCTTTCTTGGCTTGGGTTGGGTTTTTTGGTGGTGAGGATTTTACCCTAGTGTTTGGGGGATGGGGAGCTGAGGTGGCGGTTCTGTACAAGCGCACCAAGTGCACATTGGTTAATTTGAGCCGGGAGGATTACAGTATCCAAGTTCTTCATCCTACAAGCCTTGCCAGGAAGAGAACTGGAGGGGCTGATTTTTTTTTCAGCACCCTTCAGTTGTATATTTACACATAGCTGGGCATAGCTTGAACCACAGTGTATAAATGCTTTTGACAGAGCTATGATGTGAAGCATTCCATATACAATTTGAACTTTTTTTGTATATCAATCAGAGTCCTGCTTGGTTTGGTCTCCTTAGCCCTATCTTTTGGTAAGATGGTATTTCTTAACACATGGCTCTCATTTGTGGGATTTGTGTTTCGGAATTTTCTCGTAAATTTCCCCTCAGAGAAATGATGCTGAGAGGATATATACGTACGAGTCTGAAGAGCCACAGCTTTATTTTATTTTTCTTTGTTCCCCTCATAATTTATGGTTGTTGTGCCCCATTCCATTTTATGTGCTTGGCGTCCATTGATCCTCAAGACCCGTGAGTTCTCGGAATTTGATTTTGCAATAGTGCTCAGTCTGGTCCTCCTTGTGATAGGAGGGGATGAGAATCCACTGATGTAAGCAAGGTGTCATGATGCTTCTAGCTAATGCAAAACAGAAGTCAGAAAATTCACAGCCTTAAACTACCACCCACTTTTTTAAAGAAGGAGATCTTTTTGTCCCCTCTTGAAGGATTCATTTTTCTTACCAGCCTTTGTTCGGCCACACCGAGTGAGTCACTGTATCTGGAAGGTAGCCCACGGTGGGAACTTCCATAAGATGGTTAAGCAGGAGTGGTGCAAAATAGCATTGGGGCTAGGGTTGCCAACTTTCTACTTGTACAAAACCGAACACCCTTGCCCTGTCCCCTGCCACGCTCCTTCTCCAAGGGTCTGCCACCCACTCACTCCATCCCCCCTTCTTCTTTCGCTCACTCTCCCCACCTTCACTCACTCGCTCATTTTCACTGAGATGGGGCAGAGGGTTGGGTTGTGGGGGTGGGAGGGCTCCGGCTGGGGGTGTGGGCTCTGGTGTGAGGCCGAGGATGAGGGATTTGGAATGCAGGAGGGGGCTCCAGGCTGGGGCTGCAAGGGATTCAGAGTGCAGGAGGGGTCTCTGGGCTGGGGCAGAGGATTAAGGTGCATGGGGTGTGTGTGAGGGCTCTGGCTGAGGGTGCAGACTCTGGGGTGGGAGTGTAGGAGGGTGCTCTGGGCTGGGACCAAGAGGTTCGGAGGGCAGGAGGGGGATCAGGGCTGGGGCAAAGGTGCAGGCTCCAGGCGGCGCTTACCTCAACAGCTCCCGGAAGCAGTGGCATGTCCCTCTCTGGCTCCTATGTGGAGGCGCAGCCAGGTGGCTCTGTGCACTGCCCCATCCATATGCACCACCCCCGCAGCTTCCATTGGCCAATTCCATTGGTTCCCAGCCAATGGGAGCTACAGAGCCGGTGCTTGCGGCGGGGGCCCCTTGGCTGCCCCTACGCGTAGGAGCCAGAGCAGGGACATGTCGCTGCTTCTGGGAGTCATGTGGAGCCACGGCAGGCAGGGAGCCGACCGGACTTTTAATTGTCCACTCAGCGGTGCTGACTGGAGCCGCCAGGGTCCCTTTTCAACCAGGCATTCAGGTTGAAAACCAGATACCTGGCAACCCTACTTGGGACATCCAGCTAAGTCATGAACTAAAGCTCAGACATAAGTGTTTGAATCTATTTCATATCTTGAAGAAGCAGAATTACAGCTAAATAATCTTCCATTATTGCAGCTCTCGTTTATCGACAATTGCACCAGAGAATCATTCACAGAAAGCTATTATCTCATAGAGGTTCAAAATAGGAATGTGAGACATGTAGCAATATAATTCTGAATGATTAAAACTAAGTAGCGAGATACATTATATATGGTAATAACAGTATAGTTCCTGAATAAATGAAGTTGTTAATATGGGGTGAATTAAGGGGAGATTGAGGGTGTCCTTGCAACAATATTATTTTCAGAAATGAAAGAGAGTTAGGTGATAAGCTAATGATTGGAAATATCCCCTCATACGCTGGTTCCAGATATTATCCATTTATCCCGAAAGAGCCATTTGGGTTTCACTGTTCATCAGCAATTGTTATATTCACAGCAGAAGACCCTGTGAAACTTTAGTTCTGTTCCCAGGTGAATGGTCCAAAATATTCAGTGAGCTTGAACATTTTCTTCATTTTTAAAATGGAAATAATGTAGGAACAACTCACTCTAAAACAATTTTCTGTTTCTGATTAGTCTATTAGTCATGAAGGTCTGTCCATTGTGATTGTGATTAGTTGCTTTGATTGGCATGGCTTGTAAAAAGATTAGGCATGTTTTACTTGTTGCACAGTGTTGGTAAATTGTATAGTCAATTGCTTGTTCACGCTTTGGTTAAGTATGAAACATGTTGTGGAGACCAAAACCCGCTGTCAGGTTTATTGGTAAAAGTCAATATTAGTATAATACAGGAAGAAAGATTTAACACAATACTAATTTCCAAGAAGCAGTCTCATGCAGCATTGTTATATTCACCTTACGCAGAAGGTGTGCTCTCAAAGTTACACTCCTAAAGCTAAAAGAAAAGGAGTACTTGTGGCACCTTAGAGGCTAACCAATTTATTTGAGCATAAGCTTTCGTGAGCTACAGGGCCTCCTCACGAAAGCTTATGCTCAAATAAATTGGTTAGTCTCTAAGGTGCCACAAGTACTCCTTTTCTTTTTGCGAATACAGACTAACATGGCTGTTATTCTGAAACCTGACTCCTAAAGCTATCCTTATCATACCCATCCTACTTACAAGTATAAAGGTATTATGTGAGTCATTTGAAACCAATCAGGTTTCTACCTTGTTTTCCTGATACCATGGTGTACCCCTTATCTCTTTGTTCTGAACATATGCATTCCAGGTACCAAGAGGCGTGACAGCACCTGCTAGGTTTGTACCAGGGAAGAATAATCATATCTTGTACTTTTCCTTTGGCACATTCCAGTACTACCTGTGAGTGTGACTCCCTACCTGTTGCTGTGGTAAAACGTTCTGACAGGTTTCCTATATACTTAGGCTAATGCAAGGCATTGTGGGATACTTGACATTGGTGAACAGAACTGTGGGGAGAGTATAATATGTTCATAACATAACATCCCAACACTTATATTAATACAAAGTCTAACATATATGTATTGGCTAACAACAGTAAATGATTTATCTCGTAGTAAATAATCAGTGAAAAGAACAGCATTTGCTCAGAAACAACTTGATACCCATTTTTAATGTTCTTGGAAAGGGCTAGTTTTGTTTTATTCAAATGCTGCTACTTACGGAAAATGAAAAAAATGGAGGCCCTATTTGTCAGTACTTTGTTTATACAGGTGTGCAGTATCCACATGTTAAAAACAATCCACAACTGGGCCAAACAGGTGTGTTGTCAAGATGCTGTTTATCATAAAGAGCTCTCAAATACAGGACTACAGTCAGCATGTTATCCAGGGCTGAGCTGTGTGTGTACTTTAGTACAAATTTGAGAATCAAGCCAAGATAGCGAAAAGGCACTGAACATGGTGGGGAATCTGGAATGTTGGCCTGACAATGCCAAACACTGGGACCTTATTCTAACAGAATTTTTGTACAGTCCTAATCATCCCAGTACAGCATTTAAATATCATTCTGAGAGGTGCCAATTTGTGGAGACATTAATAAAGGTCTGTATGGAAATTCTGCAGACCCAATTCGAATGAAGGCAGGCTAGAGATTTTAGTTGGAATGTAAAAGAAAAGGTTACTTATTAGAAACTCTGGTTTTTCAAATAGATTATCATACATATCTACTATAGATTCAAAACTGTAGAAAGTGATGGCCATTGGGGCCGTACCTGTATATATCAAAGGAGGCTGCTCGTTTAGGGGCAGATCCCCAGCTGAAGCAGTAAAGCTATTACAATTTACACTGGCTGAGAATCTGCCCCTTCGCTTGAGTTTAAACAAACAGTCACAGTCCTGCTCCACTCTGTGCTTTCCATGTACTCGTAATCCCAATGAAAGGGCTGCATCCTCAGGTGGTGTAAATTGTTGTAAGAGGGGACCAGGTTACACTTGCTGAGATTCTGGCCCAAAGATGTGGAGATGGAGAGTGGGAAGCGTATATCTATACAGAGGGCCTGAGTCTGACTTCTCTTGAACCAGTTTATACTTTATGTAACTCCATTGACTTCAGTAGATTCATTTCAGATTTACATCAGTGTATATGTAATCAGAATCATGCCCGGAGAATCTATTCTAAGAACCGTAATTACTGGCCAGTAACCTTTTCTAGGTATGGTCTGTAGAAATCCATATTTCTGGGTGGCATACAAATTGAAAGATGTCCTTTTCAGCTTGGGCATCAGATCTAGCTACCATATTGAGGGCTTAACCCCACATAAGCATATTAATAGAAGTCTATGTAACAGTCTTGCATATTTCTGTGGTGTAAATCAGTGGTTCTCAACCAGGGGTCCGGGGCTCCCTGGGGGCCACGAGCAGGTTTCAGGGGGTCCACCAACCAGGACCAGTGTTAGGTTCGCAGGGGCCCACGGCAGAAAGCCTAAGCTCTGCCATGCAGGGCTGAAGCCTGGGACCCTGAGCCCCTCCACCTGGGTATGAAACAGAAGCCTGAGCAACTTAGCTTCACAGGGCTCTTTGTGGTGTGGACTCCAGTTGTTATGGCACAGGTGGGCCGTGGAGTTTTTATAGCATGTTGGAGGGGCCTCAGAAAGAAAAAGGTTGAGACCCCCTGGTGTAAACATTTCTCAGGCTACCTCTTGGTTGCTTTAGACCTGGTGAAATGTATTCTAAGAGCTTCAGAAACATGCAGCATCATAACTACTCTGTATGCAAAGTTTGATTCATTTATACAATTTCTGAGTTATGATACACTTTCCGTGGACTTGTCACCATTTGCCAGAAGTCAATGAAGTCAAGTAGAAGTTTCGTGCTATCTAGATAGTGGCTAAGGGCCTTTTTACCTAGTCCCCACAAGTAAAGTGTGTAGTCTAATGAAAATCACAGACAGGTTGATATACTGAGAAAATTAGGATATGCACACAAGACCACCTCACCCTTAAGAAATGCTGTGTAAGGAGAGACAGTCATTAGGGCTTAGATCTCACTAAAGACAACAAGAAGACTGTGTGCTCAGCATAGTACAAAACACAGAATAAGGATGATTCTTGTCCCCAAAGTGTTTATTACATAAGCAAGAGAGTTGCACAGAGAAGCTAAAACCCACTGCGAAGTCCAGAAAAGGAATGACTAACATTCTTCTTGTGCCTTTTTTAAAAAAAATGTATTTTGTAATTAATATGATTGAGCCACTTCTTGTGAGTATTATGATAATCCAGTAGTTGGAAGTGGAAAGGAACCAAATGCAACAGCTAAATAAAACACACATTTTTAACAGCAAGAATAATTGACCATTGGAACAGATTACCAAGGGATGTAGTAAATTCTCCATCACTTGGAGTCTTTAAATCAAGACTAGATGGCTTTCTAAAATGTAGCTGGGCTATATGCAGGAATCACTGGATAAACCACTGGATAAACTGGATAAACTGTGAAATCTATGGCTTGTGTTTTGCAGCAGACGAGGTGATCATAGTGGTCCCTTCTGATTTTAAAATCTGTGACTCTATGAATCCTGTCCATTGTGTCAGTCGCATGTCTTTGATCACATGCACTGTAGCTATGTTTATATCTGTCCTTTGACTGAGGGTGTTTTGCCATTTGTCACTTGAGTTTACAATGAAAAGATCATTTTAGATCCTCAGCTACTATTAGAAGACCAGGTACTTTCATTGGCTAAGGGCTTGCTACACAGGGACACTCAGGAAAATTAATCAAAATTAAAGGTCTGAATTTAAAATGGTTTAGTTAAACCGCATTAAACTCCTGTGTGGATACTCTTATTCAGAATTAAAGTGGACATCATTTGATTTAATTTATTCACTTTGGAAGTAAATTAAGCTAAATTGAATTAAGCCCACTTTAATTCTGAATAAGAGCATCCACACATGGGTTTAATGCAGTTTAACTAATCCATTTTAAACATTAATTCTGTTTTTGCCTGTATCCCTATGTAGACAAGCCCTTAGACTACTTTTTCCCCATCTCCTCCTGTCTAGGAGTTGTGTCCTTTGCTGCCATGTTCTGTGTCTTTGTCACCTTGAGATTAGACTTTGGCACTTGGGTCTATACCTTAAATCCACTTGGAAAATGAAGGTGGTTTAAAATGTGGCAGCCTGATTGTTTAATGGAGTATGTCACTGCAATCGTATTACACCAGTGCTTCATCATTGATATGCTTTACCATTAGAACTCAAGATAGTGTTTTTGACCTACAAAGACCTAAATGACTTGAGACCTGTTTACATGAGAAACGTCCTCTTTTCCTACCTGGTACTGCTCCAGTTTAAGTCAAGACCACAACTGCATTTCACTTAATTTTTAGTGGGTTGCCCTTGACTTGAGAAGTCAGCGTTTCTCTGGGTCTGAAATATCTGCATTTTTTTGATCTTCCAGGGTCCACAGCAGAGTCCATTTGTTTTCTTCGGTATTTGGGAAGAGAAGAGTTAAATATGCGTAGCTATTATTGGGGTGTTGGGTGGAATTAACCTGCTGGCTCATTACCGTGTTTTATGTTTTCAAATACATTTTGGGTGTTACCCCACAATGGATAAAAATAAGCCTCTGGATTTATTATTTTTCTATTGATTATATTGAAAAGTTTGTCAAAACTGCCTGGAGCTTATGACAGGCCCCTTTTATTTATATATAAATCATAATAAATATATTTCTGTTGCACTCATAGGAAATAGTCCTCCTGTGCCCAAAATAATATTTGTAAATTTCAGTGGCTATTAATCAGTGATTTCGTAGCCTGGTGCATGAAGTGCCTGCTTCAAGTTTAAAGTAATGACTCTGAATCTTGTTAACGTTATTTTTTATTCAGTGTAATTTCAGTCTGTTCTTACTACTTTTTTAAAGGAGAAAAATTAATCTCATTTAAAAAAAGGTTAGAGAATATATAATTCAGCCACTTAAAGACATAATGTCTGTAAAAGTAACCTTTTCTGAAAAGGATTAACAGTTTACAGGTCAAATTAAACAAAATACACTTAGGGCTAACTTGGCTTATTTTACCCATTACAGAGCTCTTCTGTGTGGATTTATTGAATGATTTAGACAGAAGTGTTTAAACAGTTAACTCTTTTCTAATGGTCTGGGCTTGATTGGTTTCATGTATTTTTATGCCTGCCCAACTCATTTTTCTAGCTTTGCTTTTTAATGCTTGAAAATATAATCCGAAAACATTTTACAGGCTGTGCAGAGGAAAACAACATCATTTGATTATTGCAGTGTTGTTGTAACCATGTTGATCCCAGAATATTAGAGAAACAAGGTGAGAGAGGTAATATCTTTTGCTGGACAAACTTCTGCTGGTGAAATGGCAAGTTTTCAAGCGTGAACTCATGCTTCCCTTTTTCACCAATGGAAGCTGGTCCTGTAAAAAATATTACCTCATCCACCTTGTCTCTCTTATCATTTGATTATATGGGGCCAGAGCAACCTCGATGGATAACGTATAGTTTCTGTTGAAGTTATCAGATAAAAAAAGAGCTTGCAGTAGCTCAGTAGCCAGCGGTGCTTTGGAGCCTAACTTGCTGGACATTGCATTAACAAAGTCTGCTTTTGTTAAAAAACCAGGAGGACTTGTGGCACCTTAGAGACTAACCAATTTATTTGATCATAAGCTTTCGTGGGCTACAGCCCACTTCATCGGATGCATAGAATGGAACATATAGTAAGAAGATATATATTTACAGTGCTTGAATAAATAACATATTGAATCTATTTCCCCTTGTTAAGGATCCTCACGCCTTCTTCTCAACTGTCTAAATGGGCCATCTTGATTATCGCTACAGAAATTTTTTTCTCCTGCTGATAATAGCTCATCTTAATTAATTAGCCTCTTACTCCACTTTTCATGTTCTCTGTATGTATGTATATATTGTGACGGGGCAAGGCCAGATGGCTATAGAAAAGTAGTGGGAGATAGATATATTAGCTCCAGGCTAAACAAATCCCTGGTACCAGGATAAGTGAAATGGCAGCTGCTCCAGGTCAGTTAAGACACCTGGGGCCAATTAAGAACTTTCCAGAAGTCAGGGAGAACGCTAGGTTGATTGGGACACCTGAAGCCAATCAGGCGCTGGCTGAAACTAGTTAAAAGCCTCCCAGTTAGTCAGGTGGGCATGCATGTCAGGAGCTGTGGGAGGAATTTGCGCTGTTTGAGAGACTGAGTAGTACACACCATATCAGGCACAAGGAAGGAGGCCCTGAGGTAAGGGTGAAGTGGAGCTTGAGGAAGTGAGGGCTGCTGTGGGGGAAGTAGCCCAGGGAATTGTACATGTCATGTTTCTAAAAGGTCAGCTACCATAGCTGATACTATTAGGGTCCCTGGGCTGGAGCCCGGAGTAGAGGGTGGGCCTGGTCTCCCCCCCTCCCTTTGCCCCCTGATTAATCACTGAGACTGGGAGACAACAGAGACTGTGCAAGGAAGGATAACTTCTCCTCACCTCCCTCACTGGCTCATGATGAAAATGGCTCGGTAGACTGTGACCCTTGTCTCTAGAGAGAGAAGGGTTACGTGGAGGGTCACAGTGAGCCTCTGAGGCTAGCGAAATCCTCCAGGAAATGTGGGACCCACGGAGGCAAGGACAGAGCTTTGTCACAATATATATCTTCTTACTATGTGTTCCATTCTATGCATCCGATGAAGTGGGCTGTAGCCCACGAAAGCTTATGCTCAAATAAATTTGTTAGTCTCTAAGCCCTGATCTACACTAGGAGTTGAGGTCAAATTTAGCAGCATTAAATCGATTTAACTCGCACCCGTCCACACGATGAAGCCCTTTTTTTTGACTTAAAGGGCTCTTAAAATCGATTTCCTTACTCCAGCCCCAACAAGGGGATTAGCGCTTAAATTGGCCTTGCCGGGTTGAATTTGGGGTACTGTGGATGCAATTAGACGGTATTGGCCTCTGGGAGCTATCCCAGAGTGCTCTATTATGACCGCTCTGGACAGCACTCTCAACTCAGATGTAGTGGCCAGGTAGACAGGAAAAGGCCCGCAAACTTTTGAATTTCAGTTTCCTGTTTGCATGGTCACCTGCAGCTTGCCACGCTGGCCAGAGCTCATCAGCAGAGGTGACCATGCAGAGCTTATCAGCAGAGGTGACCATGATGGAGTCCCAGAATCACAAAAGAACTCCAGCATGGATCGAATGGGAGGTACGGGATCTGATCGCTGTACGGGGAGAGGAATCCGTGCTATCAGAACTCCGTTCCAGTTTTCGAAATGCCAAAACATTTTCAAAATCTCCCAGGGCATGAAGGACAGAGGCGATAACAGGGACCTGAAGCAGTGCCACGTAAAACTTAAGGAGCTGAGGCAAGCCTACCAGAAAACCAGAGAGGCAAACGGCCGCTCCGGGTCAGAGCCCCAAACATGCCGCTTCTATGATGATCTGCATGCCATTTTAGGGGGTTCAGCCATCACTACCCCAGCCGTGTTGTTTGACTCCTTCAATGGAGATGGAGGCAACACAGAAGCAGGTTTTGGGGACGAGGAAGATAGCTCACAGCAAGCAAGCGGAGAAACCAGTTTTCCCGACAGCCAGGAACTGTTTCTCACCCTGGACCTGGAGCCAGTACCCCCCGAACCCACCCAAAGCTGCCTCCTGGACCCGCCAGGCGGAGAAGGGACCTCTGGTGAGTGTACCTTTTAAAATACTATACATGGTTTAAAAGCAAGCATGTTTAATGATTAATTTGCCCTGGCATTGGCAGGTCTCCTGGATGTACTCCGAAAGCCTTTGCAAAAGGTTTCTGGTGAGGGCAGCCTTATTCCGTCCACCGTGGTAGGACACCTTTACCACACCAGGCCAGTAGCATGTACTCGGGAATCATTGTAAAACAAAGCATTGCAGTGTATGTTTGCTGGCATTCAAACAACATCCGTTCTTTATCTCTCTGTGTTATCCTCAGAAGAGTGATATCACTCATGGTCACCTGGTTGAAATAGGGTGCTTTTCTTAAGGGGACATTCAGAAGTGCCCGTTCCTGCTGGGCTGTTTGCCTGTGGCTGAACAGAAATGTTCCCCACTGTTAGCCACAGGGAGGGGTGAGGGGCTAGCCACGTGGTTGGGGGAGGCAAAACGCTACCTTGGAACGAAAGCACATGTGCTGTGTATGTAATGTTAAGAGGAGGGTTTACAGTGAAAGAGTGTACCCATTGTTCTATAAAATGTGTCTTTTTAAATACCACTGTCCCTTTTTTTGTCTCTCCACCAGCTGCATGTGTTTCAAGGATCATATGATCTTCTCCTTCCCTGAGGCTAGTGAAGATTAGAAGGTGAAAAAAATGCACTCGTGATGAAATGTTCTCTGAGCTCATGCTGTCCTCCCACACTGACAGAGCACAGACGAATGCGTGGAGGCAGACAATGTCAGAGTGCAGGAAAGCACAAAATGACCGGGAGGAGAGGTGGCGGGCTGAAGAGAGGGCTGAAGCTGAAAGGTGGTGGCAGCGTGATGAGAGGAGGCAGGATTCAATGCTGAGGCTGCTGGAGGATCAAACTAATGCGCTCCAGCGTATGGTTGAGCTGCAGGAAAGGCAGCAGGAGCACAGACCGCCGCTACAACCCCTGTGTAACCAACCGCCCTCCTCCCCAAGTTCCATAGCCTCCACACCCAGACGCCCAAGAACACAGTGGGGGGGGGCCTCTGGCCACCCGGCCACTCCACCCCAGAGGATTGCCCAAGCAAAAAAAGGCTGGCATTCAATAAGTTTTAAACTTTTAAAGTGCTGTGTGTCCTTGTCCTTCCCTCCTCCACCACCCCTCCTGGTGCTTCTCCCCTCCACTACCCCTCCGAGGCTACCTTGGCAGTTATCCCCCTATTTGTGTGATTGAATTAATAAAGAAAGCATGAATGTGAAGCAACAATGACTTTATTGCCTCTGCAAGTGGTAATTGAAGGGAGGAGGGGAGGGTGCTTAGCTTACAGGGAAGTAGAGTGAACCAAGGGGCAGGGGGTTTCATCAAGGAGAAACAAACAGAACTTTCACACCGTAGCCTGGCCAGTCATGAAACTGGTCTTCAAAGCTTCTCTGATGCGCACCGCGCCCTCCTGTGCTCTTCTAACCGCCCTGGTGTTGGGCTCCACGTAACCAGCAGCCAGGCAATTTTCCTCAACCTCCCACCCCGCCATAAATGTCTTCCCCCTTACTCTCACAGATATTGTGGAGCTCACAGCAAGCAGTAATAACAGTGGGAATATTGGTTTCACTGAGGTCTAACCAAGTCAGTAAACTGCACCAGCGCGTTTTTAAATGTCCAAATGCACATTCTACCACCATTCTGCACTTGCTCAGGCTGTAGTTGAACAGCTCCTGACTACTGTCCAGGCTGCCTGTGTATGGCTTCATGAGCCATGTCATTAAGGGGTAGGCTGGGTCCCCAAGGATAACTATAGGCATTTCAACATCCTCAACAGTTATTTTCTGGTCTGGGAATAAAGTCCCTTCCTGCAGCTTTTGAAACAGACCAGAGTTCCTGAAGATGCAAACGTCATGTATCTTTCCCGGCCATCCCACGTTGATGTTGATGAAATGTCCCTTGTGATCCACCAGTGCTTGCAGCACTATTGAAAAGTACCCCTTGTGGTTTATGTACTCGCCGGCTTGGTGCTCCGGTGCCAAGATAGGGATATGGGTTCCGTCTATGGCCCCACCACAGTTAGGGAATCCCATTGCAGCAAAGCCATCCACTACGACCTGCACATTTCCCAGGGTCACTACCCTTGATATTAGCAGATCTTTGATTGCGTTGGCTACTTGCATCACAGCAGCCCCCACAGTAGATTTGCCCACTCCAAATTGATTCCCGACTGACCGGTAGCTGCTGGCATTGCAAGCTTCCACGGGGCTATTGCCACTCGTTTCTCAACTGTGAGGGCTGCTCTCATCTTGGTATTCATGCGCTTCAGAGCAGGGGAAAGCGAGTCACGAAGTTCCATGAAAGTGCCCTTACGCATGTGAAAGTTTCGCAGCCACTGGGAATCGTCCCAGACTTGCAACACTATGCGGTCCCACCAGTCTGTGCTTGTTTCCCGTTCCCAGAATCGGCGTTCCACGGCATGAACTTGCCACATTAGCACCATGATGCCTGCATTGCCAGGGCCCATGCTTTGAGAGCAGTCTGTGTCCATGTCCTCATCACTCTCGTCACCGCGCTGACGTCGCCTACTTGCCCGGTTTCGCTTTGCCAGGTTCTGGTGCTGCATATACTGTTGGATAATGTATGTGGTGTTTAATGTGCTCCTAATTGCCAAAGTGATCTGAGCGGGCTCCATGCTTGCCGTGGTATGGCGTCTGCACAGAAAAAAGGCGCGGAACGATTGTCTGCCGTTGCTTTCACAGAGGGAGGGAGGGAAGGAGGACCTGATGACATGTACCCAGAACCACCCGCCACAATGTTTTTTGCCCCATCAGGCATTGGGATCTCAACCCAGAATTCCAATGGGCAGCGGAGACTGTGGGAAAGCTACCCACAGTGCAACACTCTGGAAGTCGACACTAGCCTTGGTACTGTGGAAGTACTCCGCCGAGTTAATGCACTTAATGCACTTAGAGCATCTTGTGTGCAGACACACACAATCTACTATTTAAAAACTATTTCTAAAAAACCGACTTCTATAAATTCAACCTAATTTCGCAGTGTAGACATACCTTAAGGTGCCACAAGTACTCCTGTTCTTTTTGCGGATACAGACTAACACGGCTGCTACTCTGAAATCTGCTTTTTTTGTTGCTCAGAGTTTATGGAAGGCTTGGAAAGAGGGTCTCTGTAATCTAGAAAGTTAGGCCAGGACCTTGTGTAAAATTTTTAAGTCAGGTGGTTGGTTTTCAAACTAAAAATCTAGGACATGGTTCATAATGTGGGATGGAGTAGAGGGGGTTAATGAAGAGGATGGTTTAGGTTGGGGGGACAGGGAGGTGTGCATATAAAGGTTTGCTTTCTCCCTGTCAACCAAGCAAATTAACTTCTCTGTCCTTTTCCACCAATTTCTTGCCTCTCAAAATAATAAATGGTCATGCTACCATAAAGGGAGGGTTATGAAAAAATGGTTTATCTCACTGCATCCGCTTTATGTTTTCTATCTTGTCCAGCTCTGTATTAAAAATTATCTCCCTTGTTTGAATCTTACTTTATTTCTTGCCTTGTCCATTTTTCTCTGCCCTCTTTTGCTCACCACCTCCTCTTGGGTTTTCTGCTTCTATATTTTTAATGCTTTTGTCTTCTTTATTTCCATTTCCACAGTTTCTTTTCCGCTGTTTCTTCTCTCTCCTAATCCTTCAATATGCTCCTCTTTTCCTATTCCCCCAACCCAACCTCCCCAACTCTCCCTGCCCCACACACTCACTCTCTTTCTCTCAGTTTCACTGGCTTAGATAGCTGGTGGCTTCTTCTTTTGGCCAATCTGCAGGAGGGGTTAAAAATGGGACAAAACTCATCATTTTTTGTAAAACCAACACCAGGACAAACCTGAAAACAGTGACACATCCAGTTTTCAGGGACACTTGGTAACTCTAGTCAGGTAGGGGGAAGATTCAGAGGTGAGTTTTTTTTCTTTCAATTTTCACGAACGTGAATTGTTTTTTCGTACAATATTTTGTCATTAAACATCCACCTTTATTGAATGTAGATTTTTGCCATATCATGCATCCAAATACAAGTAAAATTCATTCATACATATTAGTTTAAAACTGGCAATATATACTCCAAGTAGAAATGACTGTATCTAATTCACCGTGATTCATAGATGATAGTATTGGGTATTTGTGAGTTCTGTTCTATCTAGTTTCTTATACTGCAGTCATTACCATTGTATCTGAGTTCCTTCCAGTAGCACATTAAGCAACCTAACTAACCTCTGTCACGAAAATTGTCATAGTGCTACTTGTTTAAGAAGTTAGTCAGTGAATTGATGACTATTTAAATAACACCATATGACTAAAGGGGGTGTCAGAGGCCCAACAAGAGCAGTCAGGGCCAAGAGTCAAAGCATGGTAAACCTGAGGCTAGGAGTAGCCGAGGAGTTTCATAGTCAAATCCAGGCCAGGGTAGATACCGAGGGTCGGAGTCCAAGTTAGGCTTCAGTGTCCGAGTCAGGAGGCGAAGTCCAAAACAGGCCAAGGTCAAGCCAGGAGTTTAAGAGCATAGACCAGGAACAGTCGTAGCAGCTATAGAAGATCTGTGCTGTTGCCTGGACACTTCCTGGAATGCCTCTTGGGTTTATATCGAGCAGAGAGCCAAATCAAGGAGCTACAGGGCTGCTGCCTGTCAGACCCTTGAGGAGGAACTTCCCAAGTCTGTGTCCACAGCAGGTCATGGTGTGCAGGTTGGTTACAGCTGGTGCTGGATGGCAGCCTGGAGATGTTATCTGTCTGATTGCTCTGCAGGCCTGGTTGCTAGACCCCTGAGGGCTTACAGTGTGGCAGATTCTGGGCCCAAACTGTTTCTTTTTGGTCAATTGATATTGAAGGAAATTGGTTTGTAATTTTTCACATTGAGGGTGCAAGCTGCAGCGTTTTAGATTATGGCATTTTTCAGAAATGTGGCTTCACTTCACGAAAGCATTTAGGCATGTGCTTTCTTGAATCTGGGCCTATTGACAGGAGGCTCAGAAATAGCAATAACAATGAAATGGTTTATTTTATGGTTTTCTATTTTATATATACTTCTCATTATATGAAATTTCAGAATATGACACTGAGCAAAATGACTGCAATTCCACTATAAGTAGAGTTTGGTTGCCTGAACTTGTTCTTTAGCTGTCTCTAGTAGTTGTCTGAAAACCATCACACGTGGTTTGGCAGAGTTTTGTACAACTGGCAATCTCTGTTCAATAAAGACACTTAATGAAGCTGTCCAGTGAGATGAACTGGTTTTCACCCCTAGGTAGAGTGATTTTTTCCAGATTAGGGTTGAGGTCATTGGTGGCACAAACTGGATCAGTTTACATTACGTCTATCTGTGCTATAGTTACAGCATGTTGTAATACAACTTTAAAAATTCCTCTCAATCACCCTGGCTCTGGCAGTCAATTTCGCACTTCTCCTTGTAAAATTTCACACCAAGAAGTGGTTACCAAACTGACAAAATCAAAGAGATTGAAAGAAATGAGAAAATATGCCAGGAAATGCCCCATAAATCTTGTTTTATTGCATTTGATAAACATTAGTGGTGGTGTGCTGGAGTGGGGCCAGATTCCAGACTAGTTCAAGTTCTGGTTCTGCTGTTGACCAGATTTCAGCAAAAATCCAAGCTTGCAGAACCCAAACATGGCTGCCTCCATTCTGCTTGTGTTTCAGATATGGGCTTCTGGAACACAGGCTTTTTCTTGTGATTGGGCATGACAGAATTCCTATCTAGTAAACCGCAAATTAAGTTTGGGTTTGAACCAATAGAGATTTCAATATAGTGTCTTTCATCTTCCACCCAACCATTTGTCCAGTCCTAATATGATGCAGAGAAGCTCTTTTAGCTCTGGAGTGAAACCTTAATTTTGTCAATAAAGCAGGCAGATATAGCTCTGAATACACACAGGGACCAGATCTGTTTAGTATTAACATTTCATTCTTACATAATGAATATTGAGAGTAGAACTACACTTCAGTGGCCAGACTATGAGTGTTATTTACTGTCCCATATTAGGGATGAAGCAGAACTGTGCTCCATCAGTGGGGATGCTGAGTTCCAAGGATGCAGGGGGAGCACGCCTGCTGCTCTTTAGGCAGGTGAAGTATGAGTTCCCCAAAGTAGCCAGGCAACTTTGCTCACTTGTCAGAGGGGGTGAATAGGATGTTCCACTCCTCCAGCCCCCAAGCCCGGAAACTGCTGGGTTTCCCTTCCCATGGCTCAAACCAGATACTCAAGTATCAGCTGAGATTGCTCAACTGTGTTCAGCAGCACAAACATGGTCAATAGTCATCATATTCAGGAAATGTTGCATTCAATTTGCCCACCCGTAAAAGAAAGACCACTTTGCTAGTGACCACAAACTAGCAGATTAGACATTCAGCAGTGGTACTGTGTTGAGGCCCCTTTCTCCCTCCTTGCACACTAATGCTGAGGGATCATCCTAATACCACAATGGGGATTGGAAGGAGGGAGTTGTTTCTACTTGCACAAGAATGCATGTATGTGCATAATGTAGAAACACTTCAAACTCAGCTTCTAGCCCAGCTCCCTATTTGAGGCTGTGCAGGGGTACTTAACTCCCAACAGTTGTGTGGCTCCACGGAGCAGTGAAAGGGGGATGAATGACCCAGAAGTTTAAAACTCTGGAGACTGACAGAAAGGAAGCTCATATTTTAAATTCCTGGGCAGCTTCAAAACTAAATACCAAAGAACTTTATTTTCTTTTGGCCCTTCCACAGCATTCTGACCATTTCCCCTTCGCTCTTCCCCACTGTAGTGTCCATGACCTTCTGGGTATTCTGCACACACACTATTTTCTTCTGGACTGGTTCCTATGTTGTCCATTCAAGACAGGAATTAGGCACTTGTATGGAAAGAAGACTAATCTTCCAGATCTTCAAACCTACATGCACATGTATAACATACAAAGTAATCCCTTTTAGTGGTGCAGCAGTTCTGCATTTAAGATTAGTGTGTGTAAAAACTAATTTAGATTGCAAGGTAAAATGAAAGATTGTAAAGCTTTTAGGCACGGACCATATCTTTCAATGACTTCTGTGAAACACTGAGCACACCTTTAGGCGCAATAAAATTCTAAATAATTTTCTGAAAACTGATTAACTTATTTCATTGACATTGCAATTATACTGAAAGTATTTAGGATAAAAAAAGCCAAAAGCTCTTTTTAAAACTTACTTTTTTTCATTGACCTTACTCTCAAAAACGGCTGATTCCCTTTGAATCAAACTCCCCATCCCCCACCCAAAAATCAACTTGAGGTAGAACTAAAACAGGAAAATTTTGACTCACAAGCTCAGTATTTGTTACATATATAAATAGCACCTGAGAAGAGAGGGTTATAATGGAAAGTCTTAGACAGCTGTGTCGTCTGTACATCAGAACTGCAGCGCTTGGAGTGTTTTTACATAGAGGAGCTATTTGAACACGAGATAGGTACTCTTTTATTGTTCACCATGCTAAATAAAGTAAGTAAAGGTATGAGTCCAATGGGGTTGTACAAGAGAAGAAAGCAGAATTAAGTCAAAATTTGTAACTGTACAAGACGTAACGCAAGCCATGTGTAATAAAACAGGTTATATATGCTGGAAAACAAATGGTACTGGAGCATGAAAGTGTCAGTCTCTTCTGGCAAACTGTACATCTGTTAAATCAGAGTACTGCATGTAATTAGGCTTGGCAGGATTAGATTTTTATTGATAAATGTCGATTTCACTGTACACGCACAAACAGATGAAAATATATTGCCATAGATGATGATCAAAATGTACAGATAGGCAATGGAAGAAAAATGCTGCTCAGGAACTTAAGAGTTTGATTTAAGGACTTTTTCTGGTATGTTTTGACATATGATGTTGACAATTTGTGTTTTAAAGGTTATAAAGCTTTAACTTTTTGAATCTCAGTGTCTATTGTCAATAAATAATTGTGTCTCCCCCCCCCCATGTCCCACAATGGAAATGTGAAAATTTCAATTGATAAAAATAGAAAAAATGCTAAAAATAATCAATAGTATCCATCAAAATTAGGTATATAAAAAAAATCTAATTCTGCCAAGCCTACGTATAATAGCTAGAGATAGGCTTTAGCCAAAATCTCAGATACTATCACTCCTAAACTTGGGCATGGTAGCAGTTTGGAATTCCAACTTTCATCTGGATCTGAATTTCACAGACAGCCAAAACTTTGGGCCCAGACATTGCTGAACTTTGTGGAGTATGAAATCTATTTCTGAGTTCAAGCCCATCTCTAATTATAAAACAAGTGCATACTCTTGGTCTGGCAGGAGTTTTTTTTCTTTCCTCCAAAAATGAAGCTGATTTGCTAATAACATCTGCAACAGTTAATTCTATGTGGAGTAGTATTAATTACATTCCTTGGAGGAGTAATGTTCCTCCAATTATTTATGACCTGATGAACTGTGTTGCTAGTTACCCGTTTCAAAAATAAGCAACTTTTTTAGAACATGCTACATGCAGAACCAATACTCACACTCAAGGGTCAGGGTTCATAAATGAAATTAAGTAAGCAACTCCAATTGAAATGCAAACCCTTTATAATAATACACTTTTAGTTATGCAACACATTTTATAAATAAAAGAGCTAAAAATCTCTGTTGCCTTTATTTTGATCTCACTTCACTAGTATACAGTAAGGGAATTGTGTTTACAAGCTTAGCATTTGCAATAGAAAACACAATGGCTATAATTATTCCACTGTGATATAGGTCTTTATCTGTTCAATCTGTGTATCATGGACTTCAATAACTCTTCAAATTGAATGCCTCACTCTCAACTCAAACTCCCTTTAAAGTACTTAACAACAAGCAACAAATTTACCAACACTTTTCAGCAAGTAGTATAGGCTAATAAGGGGGCTTTTTAGAAGGTTGTTCAAAGGGAAACTTTAACAGAATTAAATTGCAGTGTTGAAAATACTTCGGTTTCTCACTAGGGTTGATGAAATAAAGAAGGCAAGAACAAAATAAAAAATTCAGTGACTGATTTTTTTTAGTTTAGTAAGTGCAAAGAACACTTAATTATATAACAGAAGGATTGTTAAATTATATAGTTTGATATTTTGGAATTGCTTCCTTTATTTATGTGGTTTATTGCATTGATCTTCAGAGATAACAGGGATGACCCCCCCAAACATAATGTCAGGCCCCAAGTTTGGAAAAGTTTGGATCTACAGCCAAATGTTGTAGCTCAGCCCATTTCTAAAATAATCAGTTTAGGGCAACATGTATACACTGACTTTGTTTTCCTCTTTCACAAAAGTAAAGAAAAATGAATCTATTGTTAACCAGTTCTCTGCACATTTTGTAAGATGCACTGGTGCCTGCTCCAGATGTCATGCTGTAATAAGTAGAATTGCTAGTTTTAAGTTATTTGAAAAGGAGTCAGCAGGGAATGTTTGTGAGCAATGGAAACAGCTTGGCACAGAATCATAGAAGTTGGAGATAGAAAAGACTTATTAGGTCATCTAGTCCTTCTCCCCTGATAATGCAAGCTTATTCCCTACTCTATTTTCAAGTGCTTTTGTTCAGTGTAGTTGTAAACGCCTTTAGCAAAGAGGCTTTTACCACTTCCCTTGATGACACTATTTCACAGTCTATTAGATCTCATTCTGGGGACAGTTTCCCTAGATATTCAGCATTATTTTCCCTTTTCTTATTTTCATCTCCTTGCGCCTTATGCCGAACTTCATTCCTTGCATTTGCAAAAGAACAAAAAAAGGAGGATTTATAATTTGGGACTCATCATATGTTTCTGTTCTTACATATGTTTATCTTTTATTGTCACTACTATTCTCTGCAGGAGTAAAAACATGCTGCTTGAACAACATGCAGGTAAAAAGATCAAAAGAAAGAAGTCAGCCATTCTAAGCTGTCAGACCAGCACCAAGGCTGACTGCCGGGTTGCTGTCTCCTGGATAGTGATCATGGCAGTCAGACAGACTTATTTCAGAGTAGCAGCCGTGTTAGTCTGTATTCGCAAAAAGAAAAGGAGGACTTGTGGCACCTTAGAGACTAACCAATTTATGTGAGCATGAGCTTTCGTGAGCTACAGCTCACCGATGAAGTGAGCTATAGCTCACGAAAGCTTATGCTCAAATAAATTTGTTAGACAGACTTATGACCTTCTGTCATCTTGAGCCATGACATGTGACCAGGGCCAGGAAATGAAGTTCAGTCTCATACCAGCATTCCTGCATGTCACACCTTCATCAGAGGGTGACAAGAAGAAAACTATAACTTGGGCAAAACTATAGCAAAGGAAGTCACCTGAATCCCTCATTCTAAAAAGAAACGATTTGATGCCATTACTAGCCATCAGTCAAAGTTGTCCAAGTGTTGCTACTGTCAACTTTAGTACTGTATTTTAGCTAATGGTTTGTCTTGATGAATAGTTAATGCATGGCAAGCTGAACTCTGTGCTTTGATCCACTACATTTTCAAATGGCTTTTTACCTCAGCCCTAAGTAATTTTCTTGGATTGTTTTGGACACTATCACATCATATCCCTTGGCTGATATGTAAAATATATATATTATGATTCCTAGAGCATTATGAATGCAAATATGTTGACACTGAGATTAGACTATCATATCCCTTGGCTTTGTGCCAAAAGCATAGGAAAAAAAACATTAATACCCGGTGCTTTTGTACTCTGGAATCCAGATCTAAACAAAAAGTTCAACTAAAAATAAAGTCTCAGGCTGCTCAGAATTTCTTCCTAATGATAACTATCCTTCACAGAAATCCACTCTCAGGTCTTGCAATGTATAGCATTTGCTTTGGCAGTGGTCTCTAAGCTTTCAGAAATTTCTGGAACGCTTTTTGGGCAGCAGCTGCATGCACCTCCAGTAGAGGTGGTAGTTATAGCACATCGGAGCACACAACTGTCAGTTCCTTCCCATTTCCTCCCCCCACCCCTCAACACACACCCCCTTGCCTGAGGGGTCCCTGTGGTATTCACCGTATGGTAGATCCTGAACAGCAGGGGACTTTTTCTACCGGCTGCTCTTCAAAGACATCTCCTGCCCTTCATAGTGGTTTTGGCATTTTTAGCCAAACTCAGGGGCTTTTACCAGAATAGCCCTGACTACTACTTTTGGGTGCTGAGTGATTTTTGGGTGCTTGGGTGAACATTGGCACTTCAGTCCCTCAGAAGTGGCACAGACTCAGTTGATGTATACTAAAGCATGGCAAAAGATCTCTGAATGTTTGCAGTAAAAATTATTCTACCAGTTGCCACCACTGTTTCGGAAAGAGTCCTGCATATACTCCTACATGCAGTTAAATTACACTCAGCACTGTTTTAGCTACATCCATTGCTGACCCCTGTTGTGATCAATCAACAATTTTGTTGTTGTAGACAAGGCAACATACTGATGCTGGACAGTAGGCCTATAGGAGTCTACCTCCTCAACAGACAGAAGGGGTATTCCCTAAAAAACGATCTGCAGTTTCCTGATCAGAAAAAGAGTCAAAAAGATTGATTTTCTGTGAGCCACAGTGGAAGTTAACTGTCTCATACCACCAAGGGTGAAAGTAACTTAAGGGACTTACTGGTACGCAGGGCCGGGGTCCTGAGCAAGGGGCGGGGCCTTTAAATTCCATTGCCCTTTAAATTACCACCTTTACCCCAGGGCTCCAGCAGCGATTTAAAGGGCCTAGGGCTGCAGTAGTGGTGACCAGGAGTCCTGGGCCCTTTAAATCACCACCGGAGCCCCATTGTAGCGGCAGCAGCCGGGAGCCCCAGGGCTCTGGCAGTGATTTAGAGGGCCAGGGGCTCCGGCCGCTGCTGGGATCCCAGGGCCCTTTTAAATTGCCAGCCTGGGGAAGCTGCCCGCTGCCAGTACAGTCCGCTGTGTACCGGCTTCTGCCGGTATGCCGTACCAGACCAGACCGGCTTACTTTCACCTCTTCATACGTTAGATCTTTTTCACCGTGGTTCAGAGGAAGTTGATCTTTTTGTCACTCTACTGATCCTTTCAGGCTTATGAGCTAGATTTCTTGTGGTGTGGTTCAACAATGAAGTAAGAGGATGTGAACTGGGACAGAAAACTTGTTAGCAGCAGGGCCACAGATAACCCTCAGATAACATCCTAAATCCAGATTTTGCCAATTAATAGGCTGCTTTGTTTTATGTCAGTTGTAGAATTATAATGGCTGTAAGTGTTATCTTCCTGGCTATTTAAGATAAATCTTATGACTATTGACCTTTAAAGGCCCCAAAGACTGAGGCAGTAAATCGATTTTCTGACCAGAGTACAGTTTTTAGATGTCCAACTTGAAACACCATAAAGAGATGTGATTTTCAGAGGCCGGGTGCTCAACACTTCCTGAAAACCAGCCACCTTTAAAGTTCTCAGGCTGAGCATCCAAAATCTCGATTCAGTATTGAAAACATGTAGGGCGTTGTCTTTTCTTTTGTAGCTTTAAGTTATATCATGTTACCCAAAGATAGGTTTGGAACAGTTATATGAGCACAATGTCATTTAGGTTCTTAAAGTCAGTTTTTGTGACAGTATCATTAGCATTTGTTCATGTTCATTGGTCTGCTACAATGCAGATCTAGTGTATGAAAACATCTCACACAGTGCTCTCCATTTTGCTAAACTGCTGTTATCAGAAACATCTCTTTGCTAGCCCGGAGGGACTTCCTGTAATTGGGTATTTGAGTCATAGTTGAGTTGCATGGCTATGAAACAAAGGCTAGATTATCCAAAGCACAATAATGTATTTTGCTTGAGGGATATAAGCCCTTGACTGCTGGTGTCTTAAAGTGAGATTGCTACACTCACTTTCATTTTGGTTCCCGTTGTTAGGTCCAAAACGTACATTGTAAAGTGCCTCTTTCTTCCTGTAGTCTTTAAGAAAGTTTATTTTTAACTTAAAGAATAGTGGGTAGTTTTGAACAGAATGTGGAAGTTAGCTTACTAATAAACTGCTACAGTTCCTGTGGTCATTTTTATAGAAGGTAATCAGTCACTTTAAGAATCACAGAATATATCCAGGTTAGAGTTGTATTAATCAAGTATGCAAATTTTTCCTAGTAATAACATAAGAAAGAGTGCACTCTTGAGCTATGAACTACTTATGCTGATATTTATACACTGTAACAGTAAAAAAGTGGATTTGTAGCAAAGCAAAGCCTTTATCTTTCACTTATATAGACACAGGAGTAACTCAACTGTGTGCCTTTCCCCCCCCCCCCCCTCTCGGCGTGTGGACTAACTTTGTCAGTTATCATTTTAGAAAAATGTAATGCATAGAATGTTTTACCCAGAACTTTTGTTAAGTTTCTTTCTTTTTTGAATAAAATATTTGTTAAGGTTTCTTGAATTTCTTCAAGGGGCAACATGTATCAACAACATGTAACAAAAACTATATTATGGCTTCTTCCACCTCAAAAGATTTGGGTTTTGCTATTCATGCTTACAAGAATTAAATTTTGTAGGACCTAAGAGTTGTTTCTTCATTCATTATATATTTTAATTTCCAGCATTTCCTATTCCTAAGGAATAAAAACCTGCAACGTACTAAAAAGTATGGATGTTTTTGTTGAACTTAAATAAATGAAAAAATAGAATAAAAATCAGTCTCTCAAATGGAAACTATAACATCTTTTAAATTCTTTTTTCTCAAGAGTAAATTCTAACCCAGCTGTTATCCCCACCTCAAAAGTGACTTTTCCTTTCAAGATGATTTTACTCCCAAGAAAACAGACCCACACACATAATAATTGAAAATCCTGAGCAAAATGTGCTGCAAGTCAGTGACATAGGAAAAAAAATTATTTGATTGATATTATTTTCAATTTTGTCTATTATCTTGGGGATGTGGGCTGGAAGAGGGAGAGAGGGTATATGTGTATATACGTCATACAATATATAACACAATATTTCAACCCTACGCAAAACCTGAGCACATGAGGTTTGCCATGTGGCACGACATGCTCCCCCATCCACAGGTATGCTGATGAGGTTACTCAGTCTCAAGTCTGCAGAATATGGCTGCTTCTTTCATTGCTGGGGGAGAAGATCCATTCTGTTGTGGACAAAAAGACCAAGCCCTTTCCCCCTCCCTTGGTCTGCTTAAAAGGTGTGCAATGCAGAGATGTGCCACAGAGCAGCATGGTTGCATAAGGCACTGGTACTATATGCCCATGTCTAGGGTCTTGGCTGCTAGAGTCTCATGATGATATCAGAATCTCAGCTTTCATTAAAAAACCAAAGGTTTCTAGCCTTCATGGATGAAGTGAAATGTTTGAAAATGTGAACTAAGGGCAGGTTTACACTTAAATCACTGCATTGGCCCAGGTGCAGTGCTTAAGTGAAGATGCTCCTATGCCGATGGGATAGGATCTCCTGTCAGTGTAGTTAAGCCACCTCCCTGAGAGGCGGTAGCTATGTCAATAGGAGAAGCTCTTCCATTGACACAGTGCTGTCTACGTGGGGGTTTGAAGCCAGTATAACTGGGTAACTTAGGAGTGTGGATTTTTCATACCCCTCAGTGACATAGTTTTACTGACATAGGTCTGTAGTGTAGACCTGACCTAAGTGTAACTGTAATGGGGCACAGACTCACCCAGTGGTGCCTCCTGCTGGCTGTGTGGGAATTAGCTCTTTTTACCAGCTCCAGAGCGCCCTCTGCCGGTGTCTCGCTGTCGCTGGCCCACGTGTCCCTCCCGGACACCAATGCCCTTTTACCTGGGGTGCTGACCCTCCAGGCAATACCCCACAGATCTGGGTCTCCCCTCCTTGGGGAACTCCCTACCCTCTATCCCCACCTTGCCTCAGCCTATGGGCTACTGCCAGTCACCATCTAGCCCTCTTTCACTGGGGCTGACTGCAGTCTGTATAAGCCAGTCATCATAGGCAAGGTGGGGGTTTGGACCTGCTGCCTCCGCCTATCCTTGGGCTGCACTGTTGCAACCCCAGTACCCTGTCTTAGGCCATCTGCCAGGCCTGCAGCCTGGGGCTTTTCCAGTCTAGAGCCTCCCAGCTCCTCTGGCCTTCCCCAGCCCTGCTTCACCTCAGGTACCCTAGTATGCTCCCCAGCAGCCAGACCCATCTCCATCCACAGCTAGAGGGGACTTTGTCTGCTCTTGGCCTACGGTCCTCTTATAAGGGCCAGCTGGGCCCTGATTAAGCCAGCTGCAATCTGATTGGGGCCTGGCCCTCAGCTTCTCCCAATCAGCCCCGCTTTTGCTTCCCTGCCACAGCACTCTCCCCAGGAGCTTTTAGGCAGGAGCCTTTTAAGGCAGGAGCAGGTGACCACCCTGCTACAGTAACTAATGCCAGTCTGAGTTTGCAGACAGTCTGAAACAATTGGTCCCAAGAGGTGTTAACAGCTCCATTCATCTTAACTCTGAAATCTGAAGCCATTGCATGGAGGAGTAGGACCATGGTGCGTGTGTGTGTGTTAAATGGGGTGTAGTTACAATCCCAGATTGCCTTAATTCTCCCCTGCAAAGCAGAGCTCTGCAATATGCATATGGTGTGGTGCGGAGGTGTGTATGTTTCTCATTACCTGATTTTTGAGTGCATACTTAAGCAATTTTAACATTCTCTTGATGTAGTTTGTGTAGAGCTCCACGTTTCCATATATGCAAAATTATTGTAATTTAAATAATACATCTCAGTAAAAAGACCTAAGTACGAAGAGACTGTGGTTTTATGTACTGTACTGAAATCCTTACAGGTAATCTGCTTCCTCACTTACCTTCCTGACAAAGGTATTGTAAGACTTAAGTGAATGCCTGTAAGTGCTGGGAGAGCCTTTGGATAACAGTGTTATGTATTACTATTAATTATTTTATTACACATCCTGTTACAGAGCACTTTTAAAATAGAGATGGAATGGCTTTCTAAAAGATATACAGTACAACCCCGTTTATCCGATCCTCCCCGAGCAATTCGCGCTCACAGTTCCAGAAGCAGGCGATCTCTCCTGTGGCCACTAGACTGTGCTATAGCCTTGTACTTTCCCATTCTCCGGATTGTCTAAATTTTTTATCCAATCTGGCCACAGTCCCAATTAGATTGGATAAACGGGGTTCTGCTATTCCACAACAAGTTGTTGATCAAAATGCAGGAATTACTGGGTAAAATCTATGTCCTGTGTTATACAGGAGGTTGGAGTAGAGATTTTAATTGTCCATTCTGGAGTTAAAATCTATTAATCACTTAGAGACCAAGCCTATACCACTTGAAGTCAATAGCAACATTCAGATTGATTTCAGTGGGAGCGGGAGCAGGCCTTGCATTGCACACAGAGGGACTTCATAATTGCTTATATAGTCACTCTTAAGGCCTGATCCTGCTCCCGCTGAAATCATTCTGAATTTATATGTATAAAAGGGGTGAATTTACCATTAAATATCCAGTATTGCCTTCCACTACTTTTATGGCATTCTGTCAGAAGAAGCGTGTCCGTGTAAATACAGAAAATGCCAAATTTTAAGTTCCCTTAAATTAAATAAAGGTATTACATCATTCTAGGCTTGGCAATAACCAAAAAAAGGATAACAATAAACAAGGTTCAGGACGGTTTCTAATTAACCTAATTCGCAAATACGATGAGAAATAATAATATAAAGATTGTTGCTCACTAAAGAAACCCTGCAGAGCCAGTCTGAACCCGATGTCAGACGATCAGGTTACAAGTATCCTAAGGCTCCTCAATGCGGGCCCATGATGGTGAATCTAATTCGTCACATAGTTATTGTTTAAAGTAGACAAACAATAGCTATTCATTCAAAGCTATCCATAGTCTCACCCATGTTAAATGCACACAACACAGCCATGTTTGTCTCCCCCATCTCAGCTGCCCAAGCCTTATGACTGAGCCCTTGTTTTTAACTGTATTTTATGTGTTTAGATTTAAATGTTTGTCTGTATGAGAAGTCATTGAGGAAAATCTGCATCAGAGGTGAGGTGTGCATTTAGTTCTGTCCTGTGGTCAGTTTGCTCTGTGGTAACACTGGAAGTTGCTGCCTTGGTCCTCTGACAGTTCTGTCTCCTGTGCTCACACATCTTCCCCTGCTAGCTGGCAGTTGCAGGGTTTCAGGGAACACAGTTGTTATGATTGAGGAACATCAATCAGTCTTGCAGGTAGTTAGAGCTAATCCCATAGAGGACTTTGGATCAGGACAGTGCATAGGGGGGAGCATCTGTATGATGTGCTCATGGTGGCCTGTGTGGCTTGGCAGACAGACTGTTGTGTTTTGTATTGATGAGGCTTTTTCAGGGTATGAAGTTTTGTCTTCAGTCTTAGAGACCAGTTGCAATAATCAAGATTGGAGATCATGAATGTGTGGATCACCATAGTCAGATCTTTTCCCAGTAGGATGGAGAGCAGTCTTCTGGCCAGTCAGAGATGAAAGAGGGCATGTCTTTGCTGGTGTGTTTATTCAGACTCCAAGGCTCCACAAGGACTCCATGGCTGCAGATCAACATACCAATCTGAAAGTATATGCTGTTAATAGAAAGGACATTATAGAGGAGGTAGGTTAGCATTAGCATTCCCTCCCTTGTCTGCCTACTGGTTAGTTTCTCAAACAGTCATCTCTACACCTCCTTCCATGCAGCTTCTTACGTGGTTTAATTTCCTTGAACTTATCCAGAAGTACACAAATATCCTCTGTCTGCTTTTAAATACTTCTTAACAGCTCTCTGCCTCTAGTGAATTTTGTTGATTTGTGTATAAAATCCCTTTTATTTTTACCCTTCCCTGATATGTCCCTACTTGTCTTCCTGTCTGTCCATCGTTAGACTTTGAATAACTTCGGGCAGAGGCCATCCTTGTGGTAGATACTTCCGAGACCCCTATGATGGATGGTTCTGCCAATCAATAATAAGCTCTTCCCTTGCCAATTTCACCTCAGTCTTGCCTGGGCTTAGGGGTAGCTGGGTGCTCTCCACCCTGATGTTGGTTTCAGCTAGGATGGTGTTAGGATGTTAAGCAATATAGAGCTAAGCGTATTCTGTGTGCTGCCTAGGTAGTCTCACCAACACCCTCCAAACTGCTGTGTGGCTTTTTATATAGATATTGATAAGTTTCAGGAGAGAACTGAGCCTTGTGAGACTCCACATGTGAAGGCTCTGGAGGTGGAGGAGCAGCCCATTATGACCATCTGGTTTTGGTCTAAGAGGAAAGTTTTGAGCAATTTTGTGTAATTTTGCAATCACCCAGCTGAAGACAGGACTTCAGAATTTGTTTAGTAATGGCCTCAGATGCTGCAGAGATTGCAAGCAGATGAACATGGAGGTAAATCACCTTTCAGTGGGCAGGCCATCATCCACCAGAGCAACAAATGTTTTCCCAGTGCCATGGCATAGTGTAAAGCCAGACTGGGAGCAATCTGCAGAAAAGGACCTAGGGGTTACAGTGGACGAGAAGCTGGATATGAGTCAACAGTGTGCCCTTGTTGCCAAGAAGGCCAATGGCATTTTGGGATGTATAAGTAGGGGCATTGCCAGCACATCGAGGGACGTGATCGTTCCCCTCTATTCGACATTGGTGAGGCCTCATCTGGAGTACTGTGTCCAGTTTTGGGCCCCACACTACAAAAAGGATGTGTAAAAATTGGAAAACATCCAGCAGAGGGCAACCAAAATGATTAGGGGTCTGGAACACATGACTTATGGGGAGAGGCTGAGGGAACTGGGATTGTTTAGTCTGCAGAAGAGAAGAATGAGGAGGGATTTGATAGCTGCTTTCAACTACCTGAAAGGGGGTTCCAAAGAGGATGGATCTAGACTGTTCTCAGTGTTAGCAGATGACAGAACAAGGAGTAATGGTCTCAAGTTGCAGTGGGGGAAGTTTAGGTTGGATATTAGGAAAAGCTTTTTCACTAGGAGGATGGTGAAACACTGGAATGCGTTACCTAGGGTGGTGGTGGAATCTCCTTCCTTAGATATTTTTAAAGTCAGGCTTGACAAAGCCCTGGCTGGGATGATTTAGTTGGGGATTGGTCCTGCTTTGAGCAGGGGGTTGGACTAGATGACCTCCTGAGGTCCCTTCCAACCCTGATATTCTATGATTCAATCCAGGATGCTGGTACTGACAGGCACCATGGCAGACTGTTTTTCCCTACCTTTCCAAAAAAAGAAAAGGAGTACTTGTGACACCTTAGAGACTAACAAATTTGTTAGTCTCTAAGGT
This sequence comes from Caretta caretta, assembly GCF_965140235.1. Lineage (NCBI taxonomy): Eukaryota > Metazoa > Chordata > Testudines > Cheloniidae > Caretta > Caretta caretta. The sequence continues at coordinate 26,497,348 of NC_134209.1, forward strand.
GTCACAAGTACTCCTTTTCTTTTTGCGAATACAGACTAACACGGCTGCTACTCTGAAACCTACCTTTTCAATTAGTTCGCTTGGAAAAGGGAGCAAGCCAGCACCCTGGTCAGCACCTCCCACTTCTTGAGCTGCATTGCATTTGCCCTCCAATGTGCCTGCTTCACACTGGCAGAAACCAACATAAAATGAGGGGGTGAGGGAATGTAGCACTTTATTGTCAAAGGAAAAAGGGTAATCTGAACGCTGCGTCTTCATTTTTATCATATTCACTGTGTTCTGAATGAGTGGTGTAGAAAACGGAGTAATTGAAAACCTGTATTATTGTGCAATTTGACCTGTTTTGGCATGATTGGTAACCTCTGGGCAAGAGAGGCCCAGGACTGTAACAGCAGGAGTGCTAGGGATGCTCAGTGAGAGGGACAGCAGATCTAGGTTGGGAAGCTCTGTGCAGTACCTATCTATAATGTATTTGTTTCAGGCCAGAGCTATTAGCTCCTCACAATGACTGTCAAATTACCTCTAACATTTTTAGTAGTTGGGAGGAGGAAGGAGGGAAAGGTAAAACATATTATGACAGATTTGAGCTTTTCATTTATTGTTCTACCATAAAAATGTATCATATAGTGGTTTCCCTCGTCTTCTCCCCACCTGATATGCATTTTAGTAGAAGTTGTATGAAATACTTTTTGCCAAGAACGTGAAAAATTCATTTTGTGAAAAAGAGCAGAAGACCAGGCTGAGGGATGGCTCCCTATTCTCCAGACAATAAACTTCATACCAGCTCTGCTAATACATTCTAAATCAAATTTATAAATCCCTGGGAATGGGTGAGGTAGTTTTTATGCATCAAGGACCATAGCTGGATTCCAATCAGTGAGTTCTCGGAGTCTAGAAACTGTTTGCTTTCCTTGGCAAAAAGGAGAGGGAGACTTTCTCTAAAAGGTTTTGGTTTTTGATTTTCAGTACACAGGAATGTTTCACTGATGTGGTGTTTATCCTTCATGACACATCAGTGCTATCAATTTTCATGTTTTTTGTATTTTCTCTTTCTTCATAGAACAAATAATTAAAAATATAAACTTATTAAATCAGTGCAGCAGTTTATATGGTATTAACCTGTTCTTAAACATCTGTGTTGGGAACCAGCTAAGCAAAACACATCTCGCTGCCCTGCTAAAATTGCATCAAGGAGCATTCAAGCAATACATTTTTTCATAACAATGGAAGTTGGCGTCTGTAAATAGACAGTGCTGTGTGAAATGTTCACAACTAATATTTGACATTCAGCCCAGGTTGGGTGTGAGAGATTGGCCTTTGTTCACAAAGCTTTTCCTGAATTTTGGGCTAACCATCCCTCTCCAGCGATTTCTGTCAATCTTCAGGCTTGAGGAAATCTCAACGGTTTTAGATTTGCAGATAATTATTTTTTGTTAAGGTGAAGGTTGAGAGTGCAATTGAAAGGTAAATTAGCAAAAACAAAAAAGAAACACACAACAATAACTACAAACCCAACTCTTAAAAAGAGTGGCAGGAAGTACAAAATACTTCTCTCTTCACTGAAAAGTTAACAAGAAAGTGTCTATCACAGATCCTGCAAAGACTTGAGTACATGCTTAGTTCTATGTCTAAGTCGATGTCTCACTACCCACTACACATGAACTTAATCATGTGCATCAGTCTTGGCAGGCTCAGGGTCTATCTTGTTTTTTGTTGCTCTAATGTAACTGGGTAAAAATTATCAACCATATTAAATGCAAACCTTTCAGTAACATACAGTGCTTTTGTTCTTCTCATTCATGAGACCAAGTGTACACATTCTGTCATTTTGAATTCCTTGTAACCATTGTCACAGTTTGAAAAGCTCTTCACCTGCCTTAATGTAACCTGAGTTGAGCAATCCTCTACCACAGAATGGGGTTTAAGGACTTATTAAGAATATTAAATAAAGAGGCAAACACAGGTGCATGACTTCTGGCATCCATCTCATTTGCATAATAGCAGCCAGGTAATTGAAGTGTAGACTGGTTAGTCAGCCAAGCACAAAAAGAAAACAGCACCACATTTAAGTATGTTTCCTTAAATCTTTCTTCTTTGGAAGTGTATTGTTTCAAAGTGGAAGTTGCTAACCCAGCATTTACTAGGCAGAGGGCACAGGTGTGTATTTTCCCCCAATTAATTTAAATGTATTTTACTGGAGTACTTTGTTTAAATCTTATTTCCAACAATGAGTCACATTCTGCTCTCAGATACATCAAGCGTAACAGAGCAGATTTTGGCCCTTGGCCTCCCTTCCCCTTAAAAGGAAATCGCTTTCTCTCACATGATCTCTCTTTTGGGCGCTAGACTGTGAAAATAAGAGGAGGAATGAGGAGTGCTAAATACATTTTGTATTGGCGGATGAAAAAATATTTTGTATAGCTTCTCTGCTAACAAGGTTTTTTCCCCTCTGCAGGAGACAGAATGCATTCAGAGGACTCCAGTTTATCCTGTGAAAACATTCAATGATCCATATTTTGATCTCAGTTCCTCCCAGTATAAATGAGGAGTAACTCCACTGAAATCAGTGTAAATGATTTACACCAGTGTAAATGAGATCAGAATCTGTCTCCAGTGTGTCTGTAACAGCAATGTGACAATAACAGGGAGTAAAGGTTGGAATGAGACCGAGGCCAGCTTCTCTAAAGAGTATTTTATCTATTGGAGTTCATGCAGCAAAGTAGATTTTTGAGTTGATAGTTATGCTAAATTCTGTGTTGAAAACTGAGGTTATCTGACTGTCAAATGTAATGCTGGCTCCTACAGAGAAATTTTGTTTTTAAGACACTTGCATGAAATCAAAAAAAGTGCCTCTGTGTTTGTGTACGCACACGCCCCCCCCCGACTGTGGACGTGTCCATGATTCTAAGGCCAGGGGTGTGGTCCCTCTGTTAGCCTATGCATACATGTACTTTCATTGGGCTAACGCAGGTATAAGTAGCAACGTCGCTGTGGTTGAAAGGGTATTGCAGGGGAGGCACAGCTTAGCCAAGCCGAGCCCACACCCACTGGTTTCAGGTGGGTTTGTTCTCGGCACGGCTAAGCCATGCCTTGGCTGCCACTACCCAACCTGTTGCAGCTACACTGCTATTTGTACTGTCACTAGCTCGATGAGCGTTATCACAGGTATGTGAACACAAGCAAGGGAATCGTGCTCCTGCTTCACAGAGCAGATGTAGCTTAAGAGTCCTGCATCTGTGTATGGGGAAGAAAGATGGTTGTGTGATCACAGCAGGGTACTGGGAGTCTGGATTCCTGTGTGCTGTTTCCCTCTCAGGTGGGGCTCTCTGTGTGACCATGGGGAAGTTCCTGAATCTCCATGGCTCAGTTTTCTCATCTGTAATGTGTGATAAAAATACATTTCTACCCTATATGGCATGTTTTGAGGCGAAACCTATTAATGTTTATTTGTATTATGTACTTGGAGTTTCTCAGATAGAAAGCTGTATAAAACTTTAAAGTATTTTTGCTAATAGATAACTGAAAATATCACTACAATAGCTTACCATGCTATCATAGTGAAGAATTTTGAAAATATAGCATGAATGAAAATTGCAATTCAGTAATAAGTTATCATAGCATATTATTTGTCTTAACAGTGTCCTTGCATATAGCCATTCTTGGCCAACTGTATATCAAGGACTTAATCCTGTAAAGAATGAGCACTTTGACCCTGATCCACTTAAGCATATGCTTAAGTCCCCTAGCCGTCAATACATTTGGAAGCACGGAGGTATGACCTTGGACTAATGATGTAACCATTCTGTGCCTCAGTTTCCCCATCTATACAATAGTGTTTATGATATCTACTTTGTAAAGTGTTTTACAATCTAGGGATGGAAAGTTCTATTTAAAGGCTAAGAGTTGGTAGTTCTTTGTCAGTCCAAACTCCTTTTGAAATCAGGGTGAGTTTGGTTTGAGTAAGGACTTGAAGGAAGATCAGGGCCTCTGTTTGCATGGCTAGTTAAAACATTGGACTTTGTTGGGGAAAGGTGGCAAGTGTACTGAGGTTTCTTGCTGATCTATTCTGTTGTGAATATTCAACAAGTAGAGTCCAGATCTTGATAAGTAACTTTATTTTCATGGATAAGTTTCTCCATTACTAATAATATCCCAAACCCAAGTTCTAATATGTTGCCAAAACTGTTGTCTCATGCTGTTAAAATGCATAATAGTTATAGGTACTTTATTTTTCTTTAAAATGGATTAATGTTCTTATTTGTTCTTAAAAAGGTAAAATTTATAGTAAGCGTCTTGTACAGTACAATCCAAAGATTCATGTAATTTTCATAGGTTTGATGTCTGAGTTGCTTCGTTTTGATTTACGGTTCTTTCCCCCAAACCACTTGTGAAAAAATATTTGTAACAAGATTAGAGGCTCCCACAACCACATCCACACATATATCTTTATAAAAGAGTGGCTGCAGTTAGAAAACCTTAGAGTCCAAAATGTCTTGAAAACTTCACGAGTGAATGCAGAGATACTTTTGGGTGACTCCATTGCTACAATCGTTAACCGCCATCTACATACCTTTTTTGTATCACTTTTGCAATTATCAGCAATGATTATGGTGCCAGATCCTGCCCTGCAATTAAGCCTGCCCTGTGTTGCTCTGGTGGCTCAAATTAGCCCTAAGGTTACCCTACCTGGCCTTGGACATGCAACAGAATGCTGCTTTGAGAATTGTCACAGGAGTGGTGAAGTGAATACTGACAGTCTGGCTCCCAGTCCTCGCATGTATCTTACCGCCATCCCTCCAAAGAGAAGCAGCAATAATGTGAGAATACAACTGTAGGATAACAAATGCAGACTTGCCCATCTACGAAGACCTCCACCCCAAGATGCCACCTTAAGTCTAGGAACTCCTTGTTAGTGGCCAAAACTCTCAAAACCTTGGGACTGTCACTAAAAGACAAGTTTCAGTGGGTGTGAGAAAAACAGTTGGGTCAAGAATCGAGACCTCATCATAGATCATACAGACTAACCACCTGGCTTCACCATGCCCGCTAAGATATGGATCACAGCAAACTTCATGTGGGCAATTGTAGTTATCTAGTACACAAATGGAAAATGAAGGACAGCCTGATACGTGAATGTGGAGAAGACACCCAAACACACCTAGTTGCAAGTTGATCTTCTCCACTGAAGAAATGGTGGCTCACATTCTGTTGTGGCTTTTTTACAATGCATTGCCAGTGCAAAGTGGCCCTAAAGCTGGTATAGATCAGCCAAATAGAAGAGAACCTCCTTCGATGGCACAGAGCAGGCTCCTACACATTCCTCCCTTTGGGACAGTTGGAAGCCAACTCTAGGTCTGAAGTCTGCTCTAACTTATGCCATGGCACTGGCTTAGTGCAGAGTCAGTCCAGGATTGGGAGAGCACAAAGTGGTTTACAGCCAATTTTGAAATACCCTTCCATGCTTCTGAGTTGCACTCTGCTGCCCAGCTGTGCTAAGGATCTGGGTTACTGTTAATGTGTCAGAAACAAAGTCTATAAATTGAAGTGCTGGATTAAATTTTTCCCCGCAAAAGGTGTGTTTCATGACAAATAAAGTATAAGCAACTTCAGAGAATCCAGTATGTGAAACTCAATATTTTGAATTGCATCTTGAAAACAACTACTGTACTATACTATAACTATACCCAGAAATTAATATTTATGGTCCCTTGCAGTGCGCAGTCAGCCTGCTGCCTACTGTAGACCCAATGCCGTGCATGACATGTTGCAGGATCGGGGCCTGTGTTCTTAAAACTTTGTTTTCACAGTTATTCTGTTTTTAACTGAACCATAATAGTTAGTCAATCGTTAAAGCTGACCACTTGGATCAAGACATCTTCATGTTATCTTTGTGCAATATCAACATCTGCCTTTCAGATTGTGAGCTCTTTGGGGTATGGGTGGGCTTGGTTGTACAGCGCCTAGCACACTGGGGTCCTGGTCTGTGACTGGGGCTCTTAGGTGCTACTGCAACACAAATAAATAATAATAAAATTATTATCATTAAAAAACTTATAACAATATTAATGCTTAGCTCGTATGTGGCCCTTTTCATCAGGAGTGTTTCTATAAAGCTAGATCTATTCCCTAATAGTTGGCATTGCTAAAAAATATGAAATTGTCCTCGGTGAAAATAACACTGTATCCCTTCACAATCTTTTCTCAACATATATCTCCCACTGGAGTCAATAGGAGTTTTGCTTGGGTAAGGACTGCTAATCGCGTTCTTTACCTTTAATCTAAAAAGTATAATATTCAGGACAAAGTCATCTCTTGATATATTGTAAACTATGTTAACCACATTAGGCAACACTCTCAAATACTTTTTTTTTTAAAGTTGGCAACAGTGGTTTTTATGAACTTGATGATAAAGGAACTTTCTTTTTTTAAAGGTTGTGAATGTTGGATAAGTGACAGGGCCATGTTGCTGGTAGCTCTCTGTTAACTGTTCGAAATAACGGTGCCAATGTTTTGTCAGGTGTGGGCTTCTCAGTGCAAGCCAAAGCTGGGATAACCATGGAAACTGTTCAAGTGAAGGGTATAAGCAACCATAATATTTTTTAAAAAATCATTTACTCCATGGAGTTTCGAATATCATGTAGTAAGTGTAGTTTTTAGAATTACTTGTTCATTTCATTAAACAATAAAATATGTGGTATTAAGGCCCTTACAAAGATATTTCCTGTACATTGGATTATGTAAGTAGCAATCAAATATTTTACAGCAGATTTCTCAACTGAATACATGCCAAAAATGTCAAAATGGCTAAGAGTTTTAAACTTAAAAAAAATAACTTCCTAATCCAATTACTTCTGATAAAGGATAGGTCATTTGTAACAGAGTCACATAATGTAAATGTATTTCAAATGGTACATTTAGCAAAATAGAAATATACTGTATATGCATACAGCTCTTCTACACATTCCTATGTGCAGAACCACACACCATAGCAGAATCTTGCAGGTAGAAGTTCAGTCGGGGGTGGGGTTGCAGTGGGCTTTAATGGGGATAGGATTCAGCTCCAAAAATTTCAGACAGTGACCAGCAAATATTGGGCCCATTTCTTCCATCATAAAGATGGGTATTACTGTTACTCCTTACTGTAAACTTAAAGCTATGTCTTGAGAGCCTGATTGAAATCATTGAGCCTTTTCATTCATTTTAGTGGGTTTAGGATCAAGACCTGGATGCCCTGAATAAACAAGATACTGAAAGGGGACATTTCAGTACACTTTGAATGCTGGTTTTGTTTCTTATCTGCAAATAGCATATCTCTCGCAGTCCATGCAGTCCTTCTCAGCATGACAGCATGCACTTTGCTGATGTCTTCACAATAGCTTTGAAAGACCTGGGGAATGTGGTCTTTCTAGGGAGAAAAGTACTCTCCCTTCCCCCCCACCCCCCCAGCATTTTTTTAAGTTAAAAGAATATTAAATAAAACCTTTTTAAGAATACTCTATACAGAGAAAATATATTAAAAAAAGACTGATTTTAGGCTCCAGTCCATTCCATTGCGGCTTATTGTGACATACTAGAGTGGATGATACAGCAGAAGTCCTGTATTTGACAAATCTGAAACAAAGAAGGTGTTGGAAGCTAGAAATTCCCTTCAGTCTGCCCCTCACAATGCTTATTTGAGAACAAAGCACTTTTCTTTCAAATGCAGCAGTAATATTTTTTACATAATGGTCCAACTCTGCCTCTGGATTTACGCGTAGATTTCGTGAGGGCCTCGTATGCATATCTGGGCTCCAGTCTTGCCCTCCATAATTTAATTTCAGTGGGAGTTTTGTTTGAGTATGGAGAGCAGGATTGGGTCTCCGAGGAAAGGATTTGGCCCAATATTTCCAGGACATTAACATTTTCCCTCCTGTTCATCATTCTGTTTAATTCACTAGACCTGATTGATTTAGATGAGAGATTCTTAACCTCAATGTTTTATCAACTAACGTACTCACAATGTAATCTCAAGGCATCGTGTCAACTTAATGTCATGGTCTATTGTTACAGCATCATGACAAAAAATAGCACAAATGCAGTGGTGTCCAGTCATGGCACCAGGATTATTTCCTGTGTCTCTGCCCACCAACATACCTTCTCCATTTTCTCCCCACCTCAACCCGTCCACTTGTGACTGGTCAGATGGAGGAGACTTTCTTCTTTTTCCCCTTTTTCTGGGTGCTGGGATGGTTAGTGGCAATCCCGGTCTAAGTTTCAGCAGCACCATGCATGTGTCACACATGTCAGGCAAACTTAGACTCTTTTTTCTGCCAGAGACCAGGTATAGCATGAGCAGTACTGCTCAAACTCATACATTTCAAGAACCACTTGGAGATTCTGACTGAACTACATGTGGCTGCAGAGCCACACATGACATAATTTGCTGTGGAGATAAGCAGCTTTTTGTGGAGCTGCAGAAGACGTTACACTTCACTGAGAAATAGATTTTTTCAAACTCACAATTCAAATAATGGAACACGAACCAGAGGATCACTCCTTTTTGTATGGCCCCCTTTACCATAGGACCTGAGCATCTCACAATCTTTTAAATCTATTTATCCTCCTTATACCACTCCTTTTGAGCTCGTGAAGTACTATTACTATTTTAAAGTTTCAGAGTAGCAGCCGTGTTAGTCTGTATTCGCAAAAAGAAAAGGAGTACTTGTGGCACCTTAGAGACTAACCAATTTATTTGAGCATGTGCTTTCGTGAGCTACAGCTCAAAGTTAGGGATCTGAAGCAGAAGAGACTAAGGTCCAGCTCCGCAAAGGTATTTAGGCTCCTAACTTTCATTGATTTGCCTAAGGTCACAAACACAATCTGCAGCAGAGAAGGGAGTTAAAGTCAAATCTGCCAACTCCCAGGCTAGTACCCTAACCACTGGACTGCACTTCCTCTGTAGGATAGTGCACTTTGTGTACAATCAGTGCTGAAGTCGTGATTCAACCTTTGAACTCACCATTTGAAATGCTCAGTGTTAGGAGGTTTAAACTTTCAATATTTTAAAATAAAAATTAGACAAAGTAAGCGAACCTTTTATTGGGCCAACCTCTGTGGGTGGAAGGGATGAGCTTTCAAGCTTCACAGACCTCTTCTTCCGGTCTGTGATTTAGGATGGGGGAGAATTACAGATAAAAATACAGTTCCAAACATATGCATGCGAATGTGTTAGTTATGGGGCAGGTGTCTGTAAATAAGTCACAGCTGCTTTCTAACATCTTATATGAGAATGGGCACACTAGCCAGACTTTCTGCTGAGTTGGAAGAGATTGTCTACTTTTAAAAACAACAGTGGGACTGTTAGATGCTCTTCTGATTATCTCAATTTGATAAAAAAATATTCTCTAGGTCCACAGGCTTTCTAAAACCGAAATTGAGTTGCTTCATTTCCAACTGTGACTCTACTGCTGTTTTTTAAAAAAAACCACATGGTGTAAGAGGTAAGAAAATCAAGTAAATGAAACCCAAGGGAACGATAACAAAATGAAGAAGGCAACTTGGCCCAATCAAAATAAGAATCAAGGAATACTAACCTAGTTCAAAAAGAACTCTTTCTTCTCTTTATATATAAACATCCCAATAGCTGAAGACTGAATGAGCACCCATCAGGAGGTACAGGAAAAGACTTCTAAACTGGAAACCTGAAAAGATTTGGGTTTATCCCCCCTCCACCACCCCCCCCCCCAAGGATGAAAAAGAAGTATAGACACAGTCTTACACTAAGAGTGAGTTTGCATGAGAAAAGATGGTGTCATAATAGCAACATGAAGTATTGTCAAACAAGAAATGTATTTATGGAAATAAAGACAAATCCCCCAAATTTGTTGTTAACATCTCTGAATGTCAGCACCTTGAGTCTCAGGAAGAGCCACCTCCTAAACTCAGGGAATTTCCTGTCTTCACAGACCGTCGGCCCTGAATGCAGCTCTTACTTTCCTGTCTTCTAATGTACATTGTGCCAGCTAAAGGGGATGGATGGTTAAAAGAAAATGAAAATAGAAAGGAAAAAATTTGCTGACCAGAAGAAAGGAGAGGAAGGAAGAGGCAGGACTTCTGCCCCCCCCCAGGGTTCTACTTTCCCAATTCAGCTCCTGCTGAAAAGTATGCCTGTAATTTTCTCAGAGCTGCATTATTTTATTTAAGCACTGTCCACAGTGAAGGGCTTTGCAGCGGGGAGGCTAATGCTTTCCCCTCTCTCATTTCTGTTTGCACAGGAAAAACCTTTCATATGTGTTCATGATAGAAGAAGAAATAAACAGGGCAATGTTAATTCAAGAACTATCGTTGAAGAGCATTTGCTAGAAGGTTGCTAAAAAGTATAATTTTATAAGCCATTCAACCAAAGTATGGTATAAACCACAGGGGTCCTATAGCACAGCGTGGTTAAATAATTTATATCACAGTTCATCGCTTTCTCTGTGCTGTTCAAGGAAACAATATTATTCAAGTTGAGAGGAAGGTTGGTCTTGTGTTTAAGGCAGTGAGCTAGAACTGAAGAGGTTGGAGTTCGATTCCTGACTCTGCCCCTGTAATAGAAATAATCATACTTAGAACCCCGCTTACATGAACTGTGTTTAAATGTAGTTCTGGAGTGACTATGGGCAGGCTCTAAATACCTTGAAAATTGAAGGAAGACTAAATATAGTCATGGCAAGATTATGTCTCTCCTTGCACAGGTGCACAAGGAGGAATGAAAGGGCCCAAGGGGAGATTTGGGATCAGGCACAATAAGGTTGATCTGGTATCTCTGCAGTCAATGGGAACCTTTATGTTGATTTCAGTGGGTACTGAATCAGGCCAAGTGTGAAGAAACCTAAGGAAACCACATTATCTCCTGACAGACTTTCCTGAAAGTGTTGTCAGTTCTTTATCCTTCCTTTGCAACACAGGGATCAATATCTGTGAAGATGTTTTTTTTAAAAAGCAAACAAACAATGCTGTATTTAGCTAAAAAACAAATTGCCACTCATTTGACACTTAGCCATGTGCGCACTTGGTAATTACCTTCAGAGGCTGCCTTTCACAATGATAATGCCGGCTCATAAAAAGTGGCTGCATTGTAAAACCCCCTTCAACAAGTATATTGAGGCATGAAATGAATGGCAGGAGTGGTTTGAAGTGGTGAGTGATAAGCACATTGCATGTTAGGGTTATTGTGTGATGCTATAATTACACACCTAGCTTGCAGGCTAATAATTAAACACAATTTTTAATTTTTAGCTTATTGATGTTGCTTCTACCCTATTTTTCAAGGGCAGCGGTAAACTGCATGATTCCGTGCCGTGAAGTATTTACACACAGGTATACAAATTTGTTACCCTGCAACTTTTTAAGGAACTTACTCCAGCTTTTTGAGGAAATATTTTTGGGGGGTATTTATTTAAACAAGGTTTTTCAGGTCACCGAGTGTTAAATAAACCTAGTTAAATAGGAGCAGTGCACGGTGGGGGCTGCAGAATTCCTCACCACAAGCTCTTTTCCCTTCCTTCATCCCTCCCATCCTTGGGAACTTGCTTGTGTAGCCCAGCAGGAAGATGGCACGAACATTTATGTAGTCTTGCTGAATTCCAAGCTAGTCACACGCCAAATCTTCAGCCTGTTTATGTGTGAGGCAGTTTTTTCAGAGTGGAATGTGTTTGATCTTTTCTCTGAAACAATAGTAACACAACTCTAAGAATGTAAAAGTTGCTATGCTAGGGGGAAAGAAACCTACTTAGTCCTGTCTTTAGCAGTGGCTAATACCAAATGACTCTAAAGAGTGTGCAAAATAATCATAATGCATGCAAGGCCTTATCTACATGAGAAAATTGCACCATTTTAATTTAACCCAATTTCTAAACCAATTTGATTAAATCAGTGCAAACTCCAGCTTGGGCACCCTTAATTTGGTCTATGTGACTGGCTTATTTTGTTTAGCTCAAACTAAGTAAATGAGTAGAGGTACTTGGGTCAATGGTGTTCTGCGTAAGATTACATGCAGGAATTTGGTGCAGGTTTCAGAGTAACAGCCGTGTTAGTCTGTATTCGCAAAAAGAAAAGGAGTACTTGTGGGACCTTAGAGACTAACCAATTTATTTGAGCATAAGCTTTCGTGAGCTACAGCTCACTTCATCGGATGCATACTGTGGAAAGTATAGAAGATCTTTTTATACACACAAAGCATGAAAAAATGGGTGTTTACCACTACAAAAGGTTTTCTCTCCCCCACCCCACTCTCCTGCTGGTAATAGCTTATCTAAAGTGATCACTCTCCTTACAATGTGTATGATAATCAAGTTGGGCCATTTCCAGCACAAATCCAGGTTTTTTCTCCCCCGCCCCCCAACAAACCCACTCTCCTGTTGGTAATAGCTTATCTAAAGTGATCACTCTCCTTACAATGTGTATGATAATCAAGGTGGGCCATTTCCAGCACAAATCCAGGTTTTTTCTCCCCCGCCCCCCAACAAACCCACTCTCCTGTTGGTAATAGCTTATCTAAAGTGATCACTCTCCTTACAATGTGTATGATAATCAAGGTGGGCCATTTCCAGCACAAATCCAGGGTTGTGCTGGAAATGGCCCACCTTGATTATCATACACATTGTAAGGAGAGTGATCACTTTAGATAAGCTATTACCAGCAGGAGAGTGGGGTGGGGGGAGAGAAAACCTTTTGTAGTGGTAAACACCCATTTTTTCATGCTTTGTGTGTATAAAAAGATCTTCTATACTTTCCACAGTATGCATCCGATGAAGTGAGCTGTAGCTCACGAAAGCTTATGCTCAAATAAATTGGTTAGTCTCTAAGGAATTTGGTGCAGTATTTCTATATGCTTATAGGTCCATGAATAGTTATTTTACAGTTTTTGCATCGGTGTGGGTACTATGAGATTGTTATTCAGGGTAAAGTGACACAGATTCTTAATTTATTTTAAAAAAACGTATCCATTGATTTGAAATAGGCTTTACAGTCTGATGGGTTCTAGTCATTATGGGTATGCTAGTCTGCCCAAGGACCCTCTTCTTAGAGTGAATCTCTCCTCTTCTTGGCATGAACACTGAGCCTGAACCTTAGTAACTTATTGTAACTTTACACTTATGTAACTTACGTAACTTACAACTTTTATTGCTCATATTATGACACAGTGGCCTTGATAGTCCAGATGGATATCGACTGACAATGACACTCCCTTGTAATAACATTTTAAGGTGGCAAATTCCCCCAATGCAGCCTTTTCCTACCAGAATTCCTAGTAGCAGTCCTGCTAAAACTTTGCTGCTCAGTGTCTGGAAGCTGCTTCTATTTTATTAAGGTGCAGATTAGTATGGGCTGCCCCGTTCCTCATGGATGCTGATGTCTGTTTGATCCAGCACAGGCCTTGTACACTGCAAAGCCAGGGCTCTATTTGGCAGTAACATATTGTTCCTGCTGCCTGGAGCTCAGTCCAAAAGCAAATGCAGAATTCTAGAAACAGCGTACTTTCTGCCTGAAGTGAGAACCATTGCAGTCCTAAGCATAAGGCTAAGCTGCAATATGTAACAACAGCAGTAACAAAAGCAGACATCACTTTATACAAATAATGCATTCTGTAATATTCATACTCGTAAGTTAACCATGCTTCAGTGTCAGTAAAAGATGTGGCAAACATATCAGTATCATATCAGCACTCAGCTGACAGTGCGACAAACACATGGGTATTTCATGCAGAATTGTTATATACACACAGTCAAATAGATGCTACTTGTTTCCCTTATTTGCCAATAGGAATATGGATACCCAAATCTGACTTTCCCAAAGTTCATTGGGATATTTGATTGACTAAGCTGGGTGACCTTTACAGATTTGGCTCCAAATGAGTGTTTGGCACATTCCGAGATATAGGAGAAATGTAATTTCAGTTTAAAGTCATTGTTTACCTTTTCTCTTGTGTTACTGGAATTAATTAGCTAATACCAAGCACTCCTCCGAAGGGTCTTAGGTCTATCTAATCTGGAGTGTGATGTGTTACATTTCTCGTATTTTGTTTGCCCACGTTGTAATTGTTGATTTTATTTCTTGTGGGTCTTATTCTCTGGGTAAAGATAAATGTGGGGGAATAAGGTGGGGGGTCTACTGTAGACCACCAAAGCAGGAGAAGGTGATGCTCGAGCCATTTCTAGAGAAATAACAGAAATATCCAAAACACAAGACCTGGTAGTAATGAGAGGCTTAATACCCTGATATCTGTTGGAAAAGTCATATGGCGAAACACAAAATGTCCAATAAGTTCTTCAAATGTGTTGGGAACAACAACTTGTTTCAGAAGGTGGAGGAAGTAACCAGGAGGGCAGACATTTTAGACTTGATTCTGACTAATAGGGAGGAATTGGTTGTGGATCTGAAGGTGGAAGGCAACTTGGATGAAAGTTATCATGAAATTTTAGTCTTCATGATTCTCAGAAAAGGAAGGAGCGAGAATGGCAATATAAGGACAGTAGATTTTAACAAACTCCTAGAACTCGTGACTAATGTCCCATGGTTAGAAAATCCTAAGGGAAAAAGGAGTTCAGGACAGCTGGCAGTTTTTCAAAGAGACAATATTAAAGGCACTACAGCAAATTATCCTGATGTGGAAGTAAGACAGTAAGAGTAATAATAGTATAGTAATAGTAAGAAGCCAGCATGGCTACATTAGGAACTCTTTAATTACTTGAAAATCAAAAAGGTATCCTACAAAAAGTGGGAACATGAATAAATTGCTATGGATGAATAAGATGGTAAGGATGAAAAAGAATAGCACAAGCATGTAGGGACAAAATCAGAAAGGCTAAGGAACATAATGAGTTATACCTAGCAAGGGACATAAAAAGCAATAAGAAGATGCAGTAAGAGGAAGGGGAAGAAAAGCGTAGGTCCATTACTTATCAGGGAATGAGAGCTAATAATGGACGACGCCAAGAAGGCTGAGGTGTTTAATGCCTATCTTGCTTCAGTTTTCACTTAAAAAAATAATTGTGATCAGATGCTTTACACAATTAATATCAACAACAAGCAGGAAGGAACACACACCAGAATAAAGGAAGAACAGGTTAAAGAATGTTCAGACAAGTTAGATGTTTTGTCAGGGCCTGACAAAATTCACCCTAGGGTACACAAGGAATTAGCTAAGCTCAGAACATGAGTGATTTTCTTTGAGAACTCATGGAGGATAAGTGAGGTCCCAGAAAACTGGAGAAGGGCAAATATAGTATCTGTCTTTAAAAAGGGGAACAAAGAGGACCTGGGAAATTATAGACCAGTCAGCCTAACTTTGATAGCTGGAAAGATATTGGAATGAATTATTAAACAATCAATTTGTAAGCACCTAGACTTTAATGGTGATAAGTAATAGCCAACATGGATTTGACAGGAACAAGTCTTGCAGAGCAAACCTAATTTCCTTCTTTGACAGGTTTACTGTAGTAGATAGGGGCAAAGCTGTAGACTTTTCATTTTTAGTGAAGCTTTTGACACAGTCCAACATGACATTCTCATAAGTAAACTAGGGAAATGTGATCTAGATGAAACTACTGTAAGGTGTCTGCACAACTAGTTGAAAAACCATTCTCAAAGAGTAATCATCAATGATTCACTATTAAACGTGGAGGATATACCTAGTGGGGACCCTCAGGGTCGGTCCTGGGTCTGGTGCTATTCGATATTTTCATTAATGACTTGGATAATGGAGTGGAGACTGTGTTTATAAGATCTGTGGTTGACAACAAGATGGAGGGATTGCCAGCACTTTGGTGGACAGGATTAGAATTCAAAATTACCTTGAGAAATTGGAGAATTGGTCTGAAATCAACAGGATGACATTCAATAAAGGCAAAGTACTACACTTAGGAAAGACACATCAAATGCAATGGGGGAATGCAATCAAATGCGATGCGGGAATAACAGGCTCGGTGGCAGTACTGCTGAAAAGGATCTGGGGATTATAGTGGATCACAAATATGAGCCAACAATATAGTGCAGTTGCAAAAAAAAGGCTAATATTATTCTGGGGTGTATTAACAGGAGTGTCATACATAAGACATGGGAGATAGATGTTCCACTCTGCTTGGCATTGGTGAGTCCTCAGCTGGAGTATTGTCTCCAGTTCTTGATGCCATATTTTAAGATATAGACAAATTGGAGACAGTCCAGAGGCGAGCAACAAAAATGATAAAAGGTTTAGAAATCTGACCTGTGAGGAAAGGTAAAAAAAATTGAATATGTTTAGACTTGAGAAGAGAAGACTGAGGTGAGGGGGACCTGATAAGTCTTCAAATATGTTATGGACTGTCATAAAGAGAACAGTGATCAATTGTTCTCTATGTTCATTGAAGGTAGGACAAGAAGTAATGGTCTTAATCTTCAGCAAGGATGATTTCACTTAAATATTAGGGAAAGCTTTCTAACTGTAAGGGTAGTTGGCTACTCACATAGGTTGCCAAGGGAGGTTGTGGAATCTCCATCATTAGAGGTTTTTATAAACAGGTTAGACAAACAC
This sequence comes from Caretta caretta, assembly GCF_965140235.1. Lineage (NCBI taxonomy): Eukaryota > Metazoa > Chordata > Testudines > Cheloniidae > Caretta > Caretta caretta. Next base: position 26,513,882 of record NC_134209.1, read on the forward strand.
CTCTCAAAAATGGTTTATGTATACTTGGTCCTGCTCTAGCGTAGGGGAAAGAACGAGGTGATCTCTCAAAGTCTCTTCCAGCCCTACATTTTTCTGGTTCTATGATAGTGTGGTGGTGGTTGCTGATCTTGTTAAAAATATGAATAAATGTCTTCTTTTTTTTTTCCAATTGTGTAGATGGGAATATGTGTCTCCAGATAGAGTAGGCTAGGTTTTCATCGAATTGTGACCCACATGTTTGAAATTATGGGCAGTCCCATAATATGTATGTGAAATTGCTATTTGACCACATCAGAGGTTGGGCCTATTTGAGATAATTATATTAATGATTTTGGGTGCTTAAAAGGGTGATGTAATAACTGTCTATTGGATTTATGTTCATAATGGTGGGAAGATAGTGGGGATCTGTGCATTTTGGAGGTACCTTGGTATTCTGCTTCCTACTTTTTCAAATGAGTTAGGTTTAGAAGGATTATGATAATTTGTCCTTTTTATCTAACTGTTTTTCTGATTATTTTGCAATTTTGATTTCAGACATAGACATGGCTTGCTATATGCTAGTATGTTCTGGTGTAGAGATAATATCATACTTAGAAATAGTTATAAAAAGCTCTGAAGGTTTAATTGTTGGAAAAGTGGTTCAAATGATTTGAAATCTAAAATGTTGATCTACTGTTGATAACTTTACTTTTCTCATGGATTCTATAGAAGTGTCTGGGAAGCTAGAAATAATAACTAGATAGGACAAGGATGTTTTGATGCCCCATTTATTTTTCCTTCTTGAGTTTTCATTACACTGTTCTATTTGAAACATTGTGGAATAGGCAGTTGCCACAAGAGATCCTTCCTGACATGGTACACTATGTACTTGAGTCTGAGAGATATAGTTGCTTTTATTAAAACATTCACACTGATAGTATTTTCAGTGGGAGAAAGTTGTAATATTGTCTTGTTTACAGACTTACACTGAACTAGGAGGCACTGTTTGACCTTTGGCAACCTAACAGAGAAAAGTCCAATAAGCAATCACAGGTTTTAATATTGAAAAGGGGAACAAATCTCATTAGTTCCTACATCAGTTGGGTGTGAGAGCGTGGACCTAAGAGTCTGTTATGATTCAGACATGTTCTTCTCTTCTATAAGGCCTCATCCAAAGTAAATTTAAGTCAGTGGAAGAAATTCCATTGATTTCATGTGGATTTGGATCAGACCCATAAAAGTTGTATAACCTGTTTAAAAATAGCAATTATTTGTTGAAGGTTTTGTCAAAGGTTCAGTGTGGGTTTCTATTTTATCTGGTGTCAGGCTCTCGTTCCTAATTATTGTCTAATTTCTGGGGTACCTCTCCAGGACTCAAAAGGCCAGTAAGTAATTTTTAGGATTTAATAACTTTTCTGCACCATTTGTTTCATTTTTTTATGGAACAAAAAGAGACATTGTTCCTGTTAGCATTTCAAGATTCAGAATGGGCATAATGCATGATTTTACACAACCAATTCCATGTATCCATCTGCTTCTGCTCCTGATAGCACAGAAGTAGAAAAACCAGCAGAAGCATCAAGAACCTGAATAAAATGTGCTAATGCTGTTATTCTCTCCACTTTATAAAATAACGTGTTTCTGTGCCCTATAATCCTAATCCAATGCCTTTCCGGTGACTTCAGTGAGCACCAGGTCAGTACCCTGTGTGATAGGTTGCTGACTGAAAGGTGAAGTATAGAGTAGTCCAAGTTTAAATTTGCACCTACAGGCTAACGACAATTGATATGCTTATGTAAGTATGGCATTAGCCACACCTTCCCTAGGTGTAACATATTTGTTTTCATTAATCCTGATGTACTAGGAATCACACAAATAAAAGTATCATAAATCAAGGTTTTCTACACAGCATACCTTGGCTAATGAAAAATTATTATTTTTTAAATTGGTATGACATGTACAATTATTGTGTAAGGAATGTAAGGTACTTAGAATGGTTTAATCCAAAAATTAAGCTCTTTAGGGCACTGTCTGTTGTCTTTTTCCTTATAAAAACTCCCTGCAGCTAAAGCAAAAGAGGAAAAGGGATATTGTTAAAATGAAAGCGTTACTTAATACTTTACTTTAACTGTTTTCCCTTCTTTTCTGTACCTTTAAGAAAAGTTTTAAAATATTTTAATCCTGTCTTTGCCATGGGACTAAGCAGGCTGAGGTCTCTGTACTCAAAATCCTGAACCCTGTTTGGCAGTTTAGTGTTATACCAGTGACAGGGTCATGTAAACACCTTTGACTCTCTGGGCCCATTTATACCATAAATATTAATACAACAGGACTGTTACTTTAATATATATCTGGACAGCACCAAGAAGAATGGGGTCCGGACCACTGATTACTACTGTAATAATAATAATAATTAATACATGTTCCCTTGTTTTTCTAGAACGTTATCAAGTGCAGGAAAAGAACTGAAGGATAATTTTCTGAAGGCATTGGCAGAAAGGGAGGAAGCCAACCGCAACGGGAAAATGGCAGTGAGTACATTTTAGATTGAAATCCTATAGTAATAAATAGTTTGAAAAATTACATTTAAAGCTACCATCTTTACCTTGTAGCACATATTGCATTTTCCATGAAAACATCTATTAGTGTAATTTATAGCAAAACTCTTTTTTTCCTCGAGTCATGCATTTAAAAGTTCTGTCTATTTGGGTGAGGTTCCCTGAGGATTGAAAAGTGACAAATGATACCGTTGGTCTGTTTTTTGACAAAATGCACGAAAAGACAAAGCAGGAATCTAGAGACAGGTACATTTAGCGGTATTGGTGGAGAGCATCTTGGAAACCATACAAAAGGATGTAATAGGAGACCACCTAAAGAAGTACATTTTGATTTTGTTATCCCTGTTAACGATTTAGGCACTAATCTTGTGGCTGCTTAAGCACACATATAACATTACACCCATGTGAATGCTGCAGCTTCCTTATTGAGCGGGGCATCTCTCTGTGATGACATTACACCAGTGCTGTGGAATCTACTGCCCGTTGGCCTCCAAGAGACTTTAGGGTTGGTTATGACCTATAAAGCCCTATATGACATGGGACCAGCGTACCTGAAGGATTGCCTCTCAAGACGGGACATATTGCCGCAGTTGTAGTCAGATTAAGTGCCCAAACCGGGTCTCACTCATAAAAGAGAGGAAGTGACTGGCAGGGCATTTTCTGTAGGGGCTCCAGGACTCTGGAATATGACTCCCCCTTTGGTCCAGAAAAACTGAATTTGGTGGCCTTCCAGGCATGCTGCAAAAGACATCTGTTTGATAGGAATTTTGGAGAAGGCTGAGGGTATGCTTCCCATAACACTGAAGAAGTAGAATGGAGTTTTTCTAGGTGGTTGGCTGGCTGAGTTCCTGTGAAATTATTTCTCTAATACTGTTGGGATTTTATTGTATTATTAATGATGTTAAGATGCCTAGAGCCTTGGATAGGCATCTTTTTATATTTTTAAATCAAAATAAATAAATAGTCTCATTGACTCACGTAAAATGCACAGGTTTGCAGAACTGGGGCTTAACTTAGGTCATGCTTAACTTACCCATTGGAATTCTTTGACAATTCGATTGCCTTCGCAGATCAGGGAAATGATAGTATATTTTGATTTTCCAAAAGCTCTTGATAAAATTATACATCTGAGATTAATGGTTGAGCTAAAGAGGCATGTAAGACTTGATTAGAATGTTTCCGGGAGGAACGATGAGAAATAATGGAACGAAACTGAGCAAGGGAAAATTTATGCTAGATATCACAAAAGATTTCCTAACCGTAATTTCGTTAGACTGTGGGAACTGGTGGAACCCTTTTCACTAGACTTAGATGAGATAGAGCACTCTGGAATATTGTCAGGGGAACAATCCTGTAATGTTAGAGGACAGATTGGAAAATTGAGTCGGACTTTTCTGTATCTAAATTCTATTCTACCCCTATATTTTTTTCCTGGCCCTCGTTTCCATCTTTTCCCCTTTGTAAAAGAGAAAACAAAAGTTAGAGAAGATGCCAATATATTTCCTTTTTTTCTTTTCCTCCACTCTCTCTAGCCTTATCTATAAAAATGCAAACAAATGCAATATGTAGTTACGTTGGCACTAATAAAATATTGTTCAGCAGAGAGATAAGTAGGAATTGGCAAAGTTTTAGTAACAGGAGAGACACCTCCCCCTTCCCCGAAATTTGGAAACTTGTCTAGATTCTCTAGACCTTGTGGGTCTTAGTTCAGTTTACAGGCCGTTGGAGATTTTCACCACAGCAAGGATCCTCAGACTATGGTACATGAGCGTTTATCTCACAACAATTTTTTAAGAAGACGGTGCTTAAACAAATAAAGTTTGGGATCCATTGTGCTACAGCAAATTGGACCAAACTGAGTAACAGCAGGGCTGGATTTGTCACACTATCAGTTTTTGTCACAATTCGTTCAGGCCTCTTGTCAGAGTTAGTATTGTAAAGTAATGAGTTATCAATAGTCACCATGTAGGAATATCTGTTAGACCTGAATACTGATACATACTATTCTATATGAATATAGTTGAGGAGAAGAAGATTCTTCATACTTGGCTTGATTCATGTTTGCTAGCTTTGTTATATAGAGAGTAAGATCTGCTTGTAATGGGTCCACTTCACTTGACTATTCATGGCACAACTGGACTGATAAGACAATAAAGACTACAGTGGTTTTGCTGCTGCATATGGACTGAAATTATGCTTTTTCATCCCTCCTATGTGGGACATTGAGAGTTATTTGATTCTGTGCTCACAGGGACACTAGATTCCCTCTCCTTGTGTTAAAATAATACTGCAAAAATAACATTGGCTTTATGGGAGGTTGCAATGATTTTGATCTTCCCTGACTCTGGTTGCTTTTGAAGCTGATCAGATAAATGGTAAATATATACAGTATTTTCTCTCCCTCCTCCCCCGTCTTTTCTCACAATTAAAGTAAAAGCGTTTTTTTTCTCCTATGCATATCTGCTTTTTTATGGCTAGCTAATTAGCCACTAGAATTTTCAGAGGAAATGTTGCCGAAAATGTGGTTCTAAAACCTACGTGAGCAAGCTTTCTCCTGAGGCTTCAAACGCCTTGTGGTTTCAGCTGGTTGAGAAGTACCATGGGAAAAGTGTTTCTTGTGGTAGTTAGGGATTTCCTACCAGAAAAGGTCCAGAAAAAGGCAACAAAAATGGTTAGCTGTGTGGCTCAATTTACATATGATGAAAGATTGGAAAAAATAGGATGATTTAGTGTGAAAAAGAGAAGAATTAAGAGGAGTACTTGTGGCACCTTAGAGACTAACCAATTTATTTGAGCATAAGCTTTCGTAAAGCTTATGCTCAAATAAATTGGTTAATCTCTAAGGTGCCACAAGTACTCCTTTTCTTTTTGCGAATACAGACTAACACGGCTGTTACTCTGAAAGAATTAAGAGATTTGTTTGAGATATTGAATATTATAAAAGGAATTCAGTCGTTAATAATAGTTCCTACCTCTTTTCATCTGTAGTGCTTTTTCATCAAAATTTTTTATAAAGACGGTCAATATCATCACTCCCATTTTACAGATGGGGAAACTGAGGCACAGAGCAGCATGACTTTCCTGAGATCATCCAGCAGACCAGTGGCCCCAATATCTTTTTGTCCACCGGAAGAAACATCTACCTTAAAAATGTGCTTCAGAAGTTACAGGATAAGTGCCCATCTTGGAATCTTCTTTTTATAAAAACAGTAATAAAGAGGCAGTTTTGCAAGCTCATGTGAAAGTCTTTGTTCAAAATCTAATCTATGATACAAGGAAAAGGGTCACTAGACAAAATGAATGACAGGCATAGTAAATTTAAAGCTGCAAATAAATATAGACAGCTTCTGAGAATTAATTACCACAGGAGGGTATAGACTTAAACTATAATTGGATTTGAAAAGGACTGAATAAATTCCTGACTGAACATAACACTGTAGTTAGACTTGCTAATAGTGTTGATTCTTATGTGTGTAAGCTGACTCATGTGTGGATGATCAGGAAAGAATTTTCCCTTCTGTATAGCACTGAATAATCGACTAGATAAATTATGGAGATTTTTTTTTTTTTGGTCTTTCTCTGAAGTTTTTGGTATTAGCTGTTTCACTTAATAAACAAATGACTTGAACCAGTCTGGAAATTACTATGTGCCATTACTATGGGTTAATGGGCATGGAAGTCCGTTGCACTGATGTCTACAATGCAGTGCCAGTTTACACTGGCAGAAGTATCTGCCCCTATGTTTCTATTAAAACAATTAGTGCAGAGGTACACAATTCTTCACTGAGCTGCAAAACATTACCCAAATGTTTTCAAACCTGCAGAAAGGTTTTTTTTAGTTCATTCTGCGATGGGATCAAAAGTTGAACTTATGTTTGAGCCAAACCACTTTGCCCAGAGTTTGGAAAGTCCACTTCCCCAGAGCGAGTAGGAAGCTTTCCCAGGAACATGCCATCGCCTTCTTAGGAATCTAAACTTTCATCTAAAGAAAACAAATTTGAGCAATTATGATTGTGAAGAAACCTTCCAGACATGAACCGAATGTGGGTGATTTACTGATTCTTCCTAAAGCCAAGTCTTCAATGCAAAAAGATGCATGTGTTTACACTGAGTTAGCTAACTAGAAATACCTATCTCTATGTAAAATGCTAGTGGAGGCAAGGCACTGTAGTTTTACCGTGAGGTGGCTCGTTGTAGTGAACCCCAGTTGGGAGTTATAGAGTTGAACCATATACAGTTTTTTTTTGCCATGAAAACATAGCCTAAGTCCTCAGAAAGACAACTCCAGCACTAAAAGAAAAGGAGTACTTGTGGCACCTTAGAGACTAACCAATTTATTTGAGCATAAGCTTTCGTGAGCTACAGCTCACTTAACTGTGGGTAGGGATGAAGGATGGCTGCTAGTGTTAGGAAAAAGAAGGGATCTGGCAATTGCCCCATGTGAGACAGCTGATGGGGAAAGGGCTGACAATAGATGTGAGAAGCTGCCACTCCCACCCTTGGAACAGTGGTTACTCTGGGGACCCCAGTTGCCCTAGCCAAGCAGAGGATTTTGTCAAGGTGGGGGTGGAAAGATTGTAGGCCTCTCTCCCACATAATCTTCTGCTGGGGTGGCAGAAGCCTTCTCCCTGGACATTGTTCTCTGCTTGGGCAGCTGGTCATAGTGGGGAGGCTCCCTCTCCCCAATACAAGAGTCCTCTGTAAGGGTAGGAGGCATGGGATCCACCACCACTGATCCTCAGACTGTCTGTGGCCTCCTTATTCCTCATTTTTTGGGAGGCCTAGGATCTAGCCTAGGAAGAGGGAAACCTTATCCCCCTATTACTCTAGCCAGACTTTTGAGGGCAAAGGGAGTAGCAAGAGGACTCCTGCTACGGCAGAGGACTCTTTGTAGTCTGTGTAGAGGGCAACAGTATAAATTGGTTTAATGTGAGAGGGTTCCTGGTATTTATTCACTGGGGGAGAGCATTGTTGATTTAGTGATTGATTTAGTGTTGGGTGGAGCATAGCATTAATTCAAGAGCCAAAGCGAGACTGGGGTCTCCTGGCTCAAGCAGAAGGTGGAACTCAACCATCAGGAGACTAGTCAGGAGGAGGTGTAGTTCAGGGAACTGGTGTATTTCGGCCTGGTGAGCAGTCTTAAATATTAAGTAAACTTTTCAAGCCCTGGGTTTGCCCAATCCTTATGATAACAATACTAAAGGATCTTTCCAGTATTGCAGGGCCCATCCTGCCTCCTCTGTGCTGACTTGGTTTCATTCTCTGCTCATCTGCTCTGTAGACAGTTTACCATATACACTACACACACAACAATGGACTGGAGAGAAGAGCAGGAGCATCACAGCAGTGTGAGATACGCCTTAAACACACCCCTGGTATTACCGTTCTAGATAATGAGATGATATGCTTAAATATGTTAAATAAAGATAGCTAGAATGTGATCCAGCCCCTAAAAAAAAAGCGTCCCACCAAAATCGAGACATCTAGACTCAGTTTCAGAGACCCCCTGCAATTATATGATTTGTGGACCCTTAAAATAGTCTTTGGTTATATATCGGGAGTTTCTGGAACTGTGAATACTATTCAAGCTATCCAGTGTGTGACTACATATAACAGAGTAAATTAAATATGCTGTTTCAGCCTTAACTCTGTATCGCCTGAATTTTGTTGGTTTAAATCAGATCCATAATGTTTCCCTAATACACCTTTGTTTAAGCATACCTCAGAAATGTTGGTATAGAACATAAACTTGTTGGCTGCGGTCATAAATGTACAGAGAAGACATTATCATTTTTTCTATCAAATACTTGGTTAGCCCTTAAGAATTTCTTTATGAAGCTATGTAACTATTGATCTTACACATGCCACGGGTATTGTTAATAGGGCTCTATACAGCTGAAATTATACATGGTCTTATGGGTTATACTGGGTCTGCAAGACCAAGTAGGCTGGCTGCTGAGCACACCAACCTATCCAGAGAAATGACTGCTTATTTTGAAAGGCTAAAACTGCTCCCAAATATCAGTTACATGCCAGGATTTCTGGAGGTGCTCAGTGGATGAGAAACTTATGTAAATGAGTTCCCTGCCTCATCTTCTCAGCATATGCTATTTGTCTAAGGTCCACTTCTCTTCTTCATGCAGGAGCTGTCCAGGCCATGGGAATTATGACAGCTCCAGCTAAGCACTGGGGGAGCGCAGTCACTGCACGACCTGGCTCCGATGATAAGGAAACATACAGCTGAGTGTCACAAAGCCCAAGTCACTTCACACAAGTCCTTAGTGGCCTCATGCATTTTGACCAGGAGATGACAAAGTGGAAACTTTCATATCTCTCTGAGCCAGTGAGCAATTGCCCCAAACCACCCTTTGCAACCAAGCAGGTAGAAGAGAGCAGAACTACTTGAGACTAATACCTCTCATTCCATCTAGGGTCTGCAAGTGATGGTCAGTGGTGGTAAAGAATTGCGACATACTTAAACATATCAGCATGGCCATGTAACCATTCTACGTTGCTAGAAGGAGATTGTCTACCAAAGAAACTGTGGTATGGTGCAGGCTCATTTACCTGCCCCTCAGTACACAAAGGTTGATTCTAGCTTTACTGTCACTTCCTTTGTGGCAGGGCTTTGAGAAGGGCTGGTGGAAAGCAAAAGTGGGAAAATGCCTGTGTAAAGGGAGGATCCCATAGGTGCTAAGTGAACACTAGCTTGCGGAGTCTTTTACTTATGTTTATTTTGCTTTGATTAATGCTATCAACCCTTTGCTACTGCTGAAAATTCCTCCTGATTACTGCTGTTTTATTGTTGTTGAAACCTTCCCTTTTACAGCGATTAATCCATTTGTTGTACCATACCTGAGCCAAACATCACACTGAAAGAAGCCAAGGAAATGTGAAGGCTCTGAACAATATCAGATTTGTCCTGAAAGTCTCCACATCAGAGCTGTCCTGTCATGGTAGCCTCAATACTTTCCCCACAAGAATAAAATTAGAAAAGGGCTATAATTGAAGAGGTTGTCATAGTCTAGAACATGGCCAAGATGTTCACAGCACTCTGTATTATTGTGGGGTGGTATTGTCAAACTCAAGCAACAGTGGACCCAGCACTTCAATTTTTGATCTGGGTAATTTTTGATTTGTGGACCTACCTCACTGCAGTGGCAAACTCCATCCCTATCCGAGCTATCAAACGTGCAAAGAATAACAAAAAATGCTTCACAAAGTAAAGTATCAGTTTATTTTTCTGAGGGGAGCCAGTGCAGATTAAACAAGCTCTTTCAGGAGTGGTGGGAAAGAAAATGTGTTTACTGCCACAATAGCTCTGGACTGTGATTTCAAAACCTCTCTGCGCTGTAGTAGGTTAATCTCAAACTGTATCTTTCTCCCTATGAATTTTAGTTTGCACAGGTTATCTGTATATCAAATTGATCTACGAGAATGGTGTTTACAAAAATGAGGTGGTCATGACAAAGGTGTTCTGTGCATTCCCTCAATTACCACCCCATTCAAAAATGAGATCCAGAAAAGATTAGAAGGAAAAATAAGAAGTGATCAGTAGAAAGTGGATTCAAAGAATGAGTGGAGTGGGTGCTAGGTGGCAATTCGTCCCTGTTTTGAATGTGCAGCTAAAGCGTCTCTTACTTTCATGAATAAGAATTCACTTAAATTCCAGTATTCAGTTATATGATCAAACTCATTCTGAAGGCAGAAAGTTCTTCATTTCTTCACAAAGCTGTATGTTTTCTGTACCTAGACCTCACCCATATGCTGGTATGCATAACATATTTTTTGTTGAGTCAGGGTGATAAACTGTTCAAAACACACGTCATCTGTGATATTAGAAAGCCTATAAGAATTGTGTAATACCTACAGACCTATTTTTATGTGTCAAAGTAAGCCCCATAATTACTGTATATATCTTGGGATACTGTTTAAATTGACAGGTTTCAGACTAACAGTCGTGTTAGTCTGTATTCGCAAAAAGAAAAGGAGTACTTGTGGCACCTTAGAGACTAACCAATTTATTTGAGCATAAACTTTCGTGAGCTACAGCTCACTTCATCAGATGCATACTGTGGAAAGTTTAGAAGATCTTATTATATACATACAAAGCATGAAAAAATACCTCCTCCCACCCCACTCTCCTGCTGGTAATAGCTTATCTAAAGTGATCACTCTCCTTACAATGTGTATGATAATCAAGTTGGGCCACTTCCAGCACAAATCCAGGTTTTCTCACCACCACCACCCCCCCCAGCCCCCCCCCCCCACACACACAAACTCACTCTCCTGCTGGTAATAGCTTATCTAAAGTGACCACTCACCTTACAATGTGTATGATAATCAAGGTGGGCCATTTCCAACACAAATCCATGTTTTCTCACCCCCCCCTCACAAATCTTGGGAGACAGGCCAGTCCTTGCCTACAGACAGCCCCCCAACCTGAAGCAAATACTCACCAGCTGCCACATACCACACAACAGAACCACTAACCCAGGAACCTATCCTTGCAACAAAGCCCGTTGCTAACTGTGCCCACATATCTATTCAGGGGACACCATCACAGGGCCTAATAACATCAACCACACTGTCAGAGGCTCGTTCACCTACACATCCACCAATGTGATATATGCCATCATGTGCCAGCAATGCCCCTCTGCCATGTACATTGGTCAAACTGGACAGTCTCTATGTAAAAGAGTAAATGGACACAAATCAGATGTCAAGAATTATAACATTCATAAACCAGTCGGAGAACACTTCAATCTCTCTGGTCACGCGATTACAGACATGAAAGTCGCTATTTTACAACAAAAAAACTTCAAATCCAGACTCCAGCGAGAAACTGCTGAATTGGAATTCATTTGCAAATTGGATACAATTAACTTAGGCTTGAATAGAGACTGGGAGTGGCTTAGTCATTATGCAAGGTAGCCTATTTCCCCTTGTTTCCCCCCCCCCCCCCAGACGTTCTTGTTAAACCCTGGATTTGTGCTGGAAATGGCCCACCTTGATTATCATACACAATGTAAGGAGAGTGGTCACTTTGGATAAGCTATTACCAGCAGGAGAGTGAGTTTGGGGGTGTGTGTGAGAAAACGTGGATTTGTGTTGGAAATGGCCCACCTTGATTATCATACACATTGTAAGGTGAGTGGTCACTTTAGATAAGCTATTACCAGCAGGAGAGTGGGGTGGGAGGAGGTATTTTTTCATGCTTTGTGTGTATATAATAAGATCTTCTAAACTTTCCACAGTATGCATCCAATGAAGTGAGCTGTAGCTCATGAAAGCTTATGCTCAAATAAATTGGTTAGTCTCTAAGGTGCCACAAGTACTCCTTTTCTTTTTGTTTAAATTGACTTATCTTATCTTCTTTTTCACTGATATAACAGTGATGAGGCACCTGGCTAGATAAGTACCTGGATAGACGTGGTAATGGAATTCTATTTGAACACTTTCCTACTACGATAGATGACCTTGTGGACTTTGGGCCAACCAATCTGAGCATCAGCAAACTTTGATGTTTTCAGTGGGTAGATGGAATCTTTCCAGTTTTCATGAAAACAGTAGTAAGGTACAGATTCCCCCGGTTTTACTGATTAGAAAAACAAAAATAAAATCTGTCCTTTCTGTCCTTACAATCCTCAGAACTGTAATCAAGAGATCAGATGCAATTCAGGCTTGGTAGAGTAGAACTTGTTGATGCTAATTTTCCCATTGAATGTTGACTGTGTAAACAGTTACATGACTGGGCCGTTTTGGCTTTGAAATGTGTATTATTGAAGCTGGTATAAAAGCACTGGTTACAGCTTGTTCCTTCAGAGCCATTCAAAGAAACCACTGTAGCTGACTCAGAAAAACCTGTGAATCAGGCAGTTTCTAATATACCCATTTCCTGTGTTGAAAACTCTATGAAACATAAGATTGCGTTGTATGTGACCAACAATATTGTGCTGACATGATCTTTTCCCCCTTTACTATTTTCCGACGTCTATAAAGTGCTCCCTTCTCAAGAAAAAGAGGGTATTGTGCAAATGTTTATTTCCCTTTTAATTGAACCCATGTTTGTCCAATTAATAAACCCCTATGGAAATTGTATGAGTCATGCAAGTAATCATAACTTCATTTCAAACAAATCACTTCTGTGCTTGAAATATAAAATACATATCAAATTCCATTTCACTAGAAGAAGTACATTATAAAAGGTTAAACTTTTTATTCTTCAAGTGATTGCACGTGTCCATTCTACTTCAGGTGTGTGTGCATGCACAGTGCACCCAAGTCACAGATGTTTCTCCCATAGCTGTACCTATCGGGGCTGTGCATACGCCCTCCATGCACTTACTCTGCTAGGCGATGGAATAAAGGGGTGGAGCTGCCTTCACCCTCTCTCTGCTCCACCTCACCACCTGTGGTCGGTAGTTGGAATGTCAGTGTTGTCTGTACAATCTTTTCTCTTTATTAAAACTTGTAATAGTTGTTTAGAGTCAGTTTTGTTAGCGGTTCTCCTTTATTCTATTCTATTTATTCTAATAGAAGCTGCCTTAAGTCGTTCCTCGGAACCACGCTGCTCTGTATGTACTCAGAGGCACTCCACGCCGTCCAGGAGCACTCCTCTGTGCATTGCAGTTTTTCCAGTAGGAGATTTTCAGAAGGGAAGGGCCATTCCTCTTCCCTGGTACCATACACGAGGCTGAAGAAGTCAAATGATGCACGTGTCTCTAAAACTAGAAGATTTTCCTCTTCTAGAAGATTGAGGTCTCTGGCAAGATCCTCAAGCAGGAATGCAGATACTGGAGGTAGAGCACAAGCTCTGTCTAGGCACTCACTGGTACTGCATGCTCCCTTGACCCATCAGATAGGGTCATTGACTCTGGAACAGACCCCGGTGCTGTTGAGATTGAATCAGTTGACTGCACGTTCTATTTGTCTATGCAGCAGACGTCTGAACGTATGAGCCTCTCAATACCGACAATGCCAGAGGCATAGGCAGCAGCTGGAGACGTGCTTTGCCTCTCAATACCAGAGTCTCCAGTTGTTCAGAACGTAGAATTATCGGTGCCAACTACTTCGCAAACTCTGGTACCATCTGTATCAGTGGTGGTATTCCTCTTGGCTTCCGTGCATCAGACCTCAGTACTGATGGTGAGCAATCATAGCCTACCTATTTGGTACCTTCTTGGGGTAAGCTATGGATGCTCTCCCCAGTACCTAACACATCTGTTCATAGATCCCAGGCACCTGTGCTGCATGATACCTCACCACTACAGCCATCTGAATATTCCAGAGTGAGAGGTGGAATCAGATGTATCCCAATCTTATCACAGATTTCTCCACCTGCCTGTGGAGGATTGAGAGCTCAGCACTGACATTCCCATGGATGTCAGTCTTGAGACAGGGAGCCATGGGACACTTTTAATTGGGGCCCTTTTGCCTTATCAGTGGCCGCACTGGAATCCATGGGGTATGCCTCTGCCCTCACATTTATCTCCAGGTTTTTGTTTATCTAGGTCACCTCAGAGGCAATGTCTGATTTTGGATGCTTGTCCCACTACTAATCTCAGCTGATGCCTCTCAGGTTTCTGAGTCCTCTCAGCTGGAACCTAGCCTTGCTGGCTCAGCCTGATAGCATCCTTCAGTTCAGGATGTTCCTATTAAGCCTTTCCTGAATAAGTCATCCTCCTCTCCAGATGAGTGTTAGTGTTGACATGACAGATGAGTGATGAGTGACAGTGTTAGAGGCATCATTACCTGTCCAGGATGATTATAAGACATACAATTGGCTAGCTCTCTTGGCATACTGGCTAGCTTTCTTGGTATACAAATTGAATAGGAGAATTAGCAGAAATCTTGCAGACCCCAGAGCCTAGTAGAGTGGCTTTACCTATTAATGAAGCCATCTCGGAGCCTACAAGGGTCTTATGGGAGACACCAGCTTCTCTGCAGCCAAGAGAACATCTGGATTACGGTTCAGGATCATGAACAAATAGGCTTTCTTGGCCAGATGCGATTATTCCATCTGGGATAATCTGTCAAAATCATCTGACAAATTACCAGAGGATGCTAGGCAGGAATTCCAAGCCGTGATTCCTGAAGGTAGACTGGTTTCCAGGACCTCCCTTCAAGCAGCCCTAGATAGGGTCAATTCTGTGGCTATGGTGATGGTATCTGCAGTTGCTCTGCTCCAGTTCCCTGGGCTATAGTCATTAGGCTTTCTTCTGGAGACAATAGAAGATCTTCAGTATGAGGGTCTTAATTTGTTTTAGGGAAAATAGATGAAGCTCTGCATATCCTGAAAGACTCTAAGGCAACCCTTCGATCACTGGGTGTTTATACCCCATGCCCCAAAAGGAAGCAATTGCATCCTCTAGTAGTCCAAAGGCATCCTTTTTACCCTCCAAGACACCCTGATCAATCAGAGGCTATGTCTACACTTATGGGGTGGGGGGCGTAGAGTATATATACTGCATGCTCCACTAGCACTGGTATAAATATCTGTGTAGACAGAGAGGCATTGCTTACGTGAGTGAAGACACACCAGAACCTTAGAGTAGATACCCTACAGAGCTCTCTGCATGCCCAAGCCAGGCTTCCCATCTCTACACTGCTATTTCCCTACACCACAGTGAAAAGCCTCCAGCAGCAAAGAGAGGCTCTGGCTGGGGGGAGACATCAGGGGATGGCTGTGGTATCTCCCCACAACTGGAACCTTTCCCTGCAGCGGATTTCTCATTCCAAAATCCAAAATGGGGTCTCAGACCTATTTTGGACCGGCAAAATCTAAATAGGTACATAAAGAAGATGACATTTCACATGGTTACCAAAGCCTCCTTTATCCCTTCTCTGGATCCTGAAGACTGGTACACTGCCCTTGACTTGTAGGATGCCTACTTCCGTGTGGCCATCCACCAGAGCCACAGGAAGTTTCTAAGATTTGTTGTGGGCAATGTTCATTATCAGTTTGCTGTCCTGCCTTTTAGTCTTTGTTCAGCCCCACGAGTCTTCACAAAGTGCATGATGGTGGCAGCAGCTTATCTCAGAAAAGCAGACATGCAGGTATGCAAGATCAAGTCCCTCTTTTGTTCTCTGAGCCTGTTAATCAACACGGACAAGTCAGTTTTTGTCCCAGTGCAGAGAATACGGTTTATAGGAGCAGATCTCGACCCTGCTGAGGGCATTCTGACCTGAAGCCAGATTCCAAGCAATTTTGGATCTCTGCTCAGACGTCAAAGCCCATTGTTGCACAAAGGCAGGGAATTTCCTCAGATTTCTGGGACACATGGCAACTTGTATGTACATGACTCAGCATGACAGACTTCACCTCAGGAGAATGCAGAGGTGGATGAAGTCTGTTTACTCTCAATCTGCTGGACATGCTGACTCGTGCTAGAAAATGTGCGCTCTAGATTGGTAGATGGATCCAAAGTGTGCAAGGGGGTTCCCTTCTCCCCATCTCTGTCCTTGATGACTCTGGTCACGGATGTTTTATCTCTGTTGGGTGGGCTCACCTAGGGGACTGCCAGGCTCAAGGATTGTGGTCAGACCAAGATCTTGTTCTCCACATAAATGTTCAGGAGCTGTGAGCAATTCACCTGGCATGTTGGGCTTTCGTCTCGCACATCAAGGGTTGTACAATCCAACTCCTCAAGGACAATATGTTGCAGGTTCGGCTTGAACAGGTGGGAGGGGGAAAGGAACCAGGTCAAATTGCCTCCTGCCAGGAAGCTATAAATCTATGGGATTTTTACATCGAAAATGCAATCGCGCTCAAAGCTTCACACTTTCCAACCATTCAGAACTGCCTGGTGGATCATTTCAGTCGATCATTCATCAGGAATTACAAATGATATCTCAGACCAGGTGAAGTAAAATTCATCTTTCAGACTTGGGGAGTACCAGACAGAGATCTCTTTGCTACTCAGCTGAACAGGAAATGCCATCTGTTTTGTTTACTGGCCAGGCATAGCCTGGATTCTTTGACAGATATTTTCCTGCTGTTGTGGGAGAGAAAGCTCCTGCATATCTACCCTCCTATCCCTCTAATTCTGAAGGTGTCACAAACTCAGGAAGGATCGTGCTGTTGTGATTCTAACAGCACCAATCTATCCTTGTCAACACTGGTTCTTGGACCTCCTGAATCTCTCTTTTTGGGCTCACATAACCCTACCTCAAGAATCCAATTTAATCTCTTAGAATCACCGTCCGATGTTATATCCCAGCCCATCCATTCTGAACCTAATAGTGTGGCTGCTCAGTGGTTAAAACCTCAGAAGGCTGAATATTCTTTAGAAGTTCAGAACATCCTCCTCTATAGCAGAAAATTGTCCACCAGAGATCATAGAAGCATTTCTCTGTGGGGTCTGAACAGAAAGGTATTTCTCCTTCACAGTCTTCCCTTCAGTTTATTCTGGATTATTTGCTTTACTTGAAAGGAAAAGGGCTGTCTGTCAGTTCACTGAGAGCTCTCTTGGTGGCTATTCAGGCTTTCTATCTTCCTGTAGAGGGGCAATCCACCTTTCCTAACCCTATGATGGTGCAATTTTTGAATGGTTTGGACAGGCTATTTCCTCCCATCACAGGGATTTAAATTTGGTGTGAACAGTTTTAATGGGGCCACCCTTTGACACCTGGGCTCCATGTTCTTTATTATACCTCTTCATGAATGTAGCATTCTTCACAGCTATTACTTCAGCCAGGAGGACAGCAAAGTTGCAAGTGTTGACTGATGAACCTCTATATACCGTTTTTTTTTTAAAGACAAAGTCTCTTTATGTCCCCAACCTAATTTCCTGACTAAAGTATTTTCAGATTTTCACCTCAGTCAAACTATCTACTTACCAACCTTTTCCCAAATCCTCACTCTCATAAGGATAAAGAGCCATTGCATACTTTGGAAGTCAGGAGGGTGCTAGCTTTTTACTTGGACAGATCCATCTCCTCAGTAAGCACCACCCCGATGGGTACCACTCTGAGGAAAACATCTCTGGTTTTGGCACATTGGGCCACACATAGCTGAAGTGGAATGGACATGTTCTTCAAGATGCATTGCACAAGTTACAGAAAAGTAATAAACAGGTTTTTTTTTCCTGGAAGTTGATTAAATCTGTGTCTTCTTGCTGTACAAGGATCCACAATCCTGATTTTCTTCACATTTAAAGAAAAAAAAATTATGTTATTTCCTGAGGCTGGCCTTTTAGGGTGTAGATACATAGTCCTTGTCAGAAGTTCCTTCCTTAGTTTAAATCCTAACTTTTTTTTTATGTAAGCTCTCTTCAGAAACCATGAGTTCTTTTTTTCTTTACTGTTCATACATTCTGTTTTGTCACATAATTGGCAGTAGGTGTAATCAAATGTAAAGGCACATGATATCTAGGCACTGTTTGTGGCCGTGTGTGGAATTCTTAGCAAACTCTATCTCCTGGTGGACCCTCGAGTAATAGAAGGCCCATAATAAAGTAAAAACCACTGTAGTTCTACAGCACCTCTCGTGATGTCTGTGCAGAGAGATACATCAATCCCCATGCACTACAAAGTCCTCATCCATGTTAGCCCAGTTCATTAGAGCATGGTTGGAGGCAGAGAGTGGGACAGGGAGTATGGCCAGAGAATCCATGAATTCACTGACCCATATTGATCCTGTTGGGCAAGTAGCCGTTTATTCATGTTGTGCTCTTGTTTCCAATATTTTCCCCTTAGTGTTAGCAACTATTGGCTATAAAAATAAGATAACGATGAAAGAAAGAAATGCTATTTAAAAACAATAAACAATGAATTAAAACTGCTCTTATATTATTCTCTAAAATTATTTTTGTATTTTTATACAATCTGCTTTACAAACAATATCCTGTATTTAATATTTTTAAACTGTTATTGACATGACAAGACAGGACTACAATTACATTGTATTTCTATATTTCAGCTTTTGGTAACTATTTCATATATTTTTTAAAATGGTCCATATTTGTCAATTGCTATGAGCTTGCTATGAAAAAAATCCTAAATTAATGTTAATAAATATGTGCATTGTAGGTTAATAAAAACAATTACAAATCACATGATTACAAAAACCATGCATTTCACAAGAAATTTGCGAAACGTACACTTTCTTTAACTGGATCAATATTTCAAAATGAAAGAAATCTCTGAGCATTGTGTCTCTTTTCCTCACTCATTCTTTTTTCATACAAGATCAAAAATAGAGGCCTTGAACCAAAAACAGCCTGGCTGAATGAATTTTGAATAACTGACCAATTGGATCACTACACCAGTACTTAGCTGACACAACAGATACATGACAGAATGTTATCCATACATTTTTTTAAAAAAAATATTGTTCGCAGTTCTGATTTGGTGAAAGCAGGGGTAATATCTGCAAAATTGTTGGTCTGAATTTGACCCATTATCTGAATCATTCTGAATATCTTCGCATGGGCTAGATTCATATACAAATTGAATCAGAAATGGATATTGTACAACCACTATTATTAATAATTGTTGTAGTTATCTATGAGTTGAATTCAACTTCCATGGAAGTCAATGTGAATATTTTTATTGGCTTCAGTGAGAGTTATTTGGTCCCTATGAAGGCAACTGAATAGCTGGCAGGAAATGGTTCCACATGTATGTCGGAGGTCCATATAAGACTTCCGCTGAATAGAGCCCAAAGAGATTAGTTTACAAATACCTTATTTTCAAAAGATAATACCAGAGATGTGACTACAGATTCAAAAAATGTATATTGATTTGTAAAATAAGATTGGGACATATTTCATGGCGAGCACATGAAGTGAGAAAATTCCACTCAGACTCATTGGCTTTTCAAGAAATAATATTCTCAAAAGGACAAAAACTCCTGGAATGATTAACACTTTGCAGAGTCTTAAAATCTCATCTCCCAAGAAAAAATTGAAGATTAGGTATTATAACAAACAAAACAAAAATCAAATCCAGCCTTTTCATTCTTATAGAATGTCTATAATCTCTCAATTTTTTTAAAATTATAGGGATTTGTGTTGTTTAAGAAGACTGATCCTGATCAACAGGAAGTGTACATAACTGCACTTTAATCATTTGTATTGTAAATGATTAAAATATTTAGTTTTCACTTCAGCTTTTAAATAATGTGAAGGGAGCCAAAAATGTAACTTGCTGATAAAAGTATTTAATGTAAACACAGTCACATTCTTCTTACCTTGTGTCTTGAAAAACAAACTCAGTAAGATAAGGGGGGAAATCTTTGCTATGCAGCAATGAGCCTGAATTTGGCAGCGAGAAAATGTTTACCTTTATAACATTCAGATATTTATATGGAAAATTCAATGGAAGTGAATGGCTGAAAGTGCTAATGGGCTGTCCTGCCTAATGTGAGAACTTGGTTTGATTCTCAGTCTTGAAGGAGTGTCTCACAACATTAAAGTACCTTTTTAGATGATTAAGAAGGGGCATTGGCAAGTTCTGATCAGGGTCCCAGCCCAAGTCCTCCATGGTGCAAAGCATGGTTACAATGGCAAAGGGTCTTAAGAATAGAGAAGCTTAAAGAACATCCTCAGTGCTCCAGTATGGAATGTCATGATGGTGTTGAGAGGCGGAGTAATGGAAGAATTCCATATTAATAATTCTGTGGCTATGACAAGGAAGAAAAGTGACCTGCAGATAGTGCACAGCATTAACTGTGTGTGACGGGGTGTGTATACCCCGCACTGCACAAGAGAGTGGTGGAAGTCGTGCCCCTCAGACCCTGCTGGGCATGCTCCAACTACTGCCTCAGTACAAAACCGAGCAGCCCAGCTCATTCTGGGCTGACCGCAGGAGGGGAAGGACCTTGGGCGGAGGCTCCAACTGAAGAGTCATCACAGCCTTTGCCTGTGGGAACTGGAGACCCTGAGAGCCAGACTGAAGGGCTGCGGCCGACAGAGCCGCAGGGAATCACCCATGTTGAGGAGCCCTGAAACCCCGATGCTTAATGGACTACAGCGTCTGGAAGTGCAGTAGGAAGTGACCCAGGGAGGGTGCATGAGTGATATCTCCCGCGCATGTGAGATCAGCGTGTTTCGGTGGGAGTCCCCGCTGACCCAGTGGCGTACCACTCCACCACTGTCAGGGCCTTGGGTTGAGGCCTGATGGAGTTGGGTGGGCCTGGGCATCCCTACCTGGGCTGCTGTCCCCCTGGTGGTGGCCCCTTCCTCCTCCCCAGGTACTGGTCATTGAGCCACACTGCCCCATGCCTAGGGGCTGCGATATTGATTCTGGCCATTAAGTCACACTGCCCTGTACCCAAAGGCTGTTATATTGACACTGGCCCTTGGGCCTCACTGCCCCACACATAGTGACCGCGATATTGACTCTAGCCATCAGGCCACACTACCTCGCACCAGAGGGCTGTTATATGGACTGTGGCCATTAGGCCATATTGCCCTGCTCCTGAGGGTGGTTATATTGACTCTGGCAACTAGGCCGCGCTACCCTGAATGCGAGGGCTGCTGTAATTGACTCTGGCCACTAGGCCGCACTGCACTGAACATGAGGGCTGCTGGAATTGACTCTGGCCGCTAGGCTGAGCTATCCTGAAAGGCCAGGGCTACTACACTTGGCTCGGGCCGCTAGGCCGCGCTGCCCTGACCCCAAGGGCCGCTATACTGTCTCCATCCTCTGGGCCACGCTGCTTTTGGCCTAAGGTCAGTCAGGGAGGCTGTGACGGTGGCGGTATCACAACCCTACCCCGCCCCAAAAGGTGTGTATATCCTGTGACACTATGGAACTAGCTCAAGCTGAGCAAGAACTAGAACCAACTTGAATATTTGCTCATTCATTCTGAGGTCCTGAGAAGATTCACCTCCACTTGCTGCTGCCAAATTGTCTGCACACCTGTTATACATACAAAGATCAGTCTTTAGGGGGCAACCAGGCTGACTGATCACTTCATCTTGTGCAAGATAGTCTGTCGAATTGATCAGGGAATCCATCTGACATGTCCATTGCTGGTTTGTGTCAGGGGGACTATCTACCCCCCACTTCTGATGCTGGTCATTTGACAGATCGGGTAGCCAAGAGGACTTCTTCCCATTACTGGGGAAAGCAGCAGCAGTTGGGAGATAGAACCTTTCCAATGGATACTGGTGATGGTACTCTTTTCCCTATTGGCCAGTAATCTAGGTCTTTCCCCATTTGTACTCCCTAAAGTGTATTGAATCACTCTGAAAGTTCAAGCAGCATTTTGGTGATTCAAGAGTATGTGGTAAATGCTGAGTTGAACCATAGCGGCCTATTTAAACAATATGGGGGAAAGATTCCTATGAGAATGATCAACATGGGGGCAAATCCTTATGTAACAGGAAACAAAGCTTTAGAACTGGCTAACTGAATCTTGTTCTCAAAAGGAGGAATTCCAAGATGGCAGCTCCACACTGGTCAAATGGAATTTTCTGTCTCTTGTAATGCAGGGTTTCTTTGAGAGCTGTAAGTTTGTCAAACTTTTAAAGTGAGCATAGTGCATTTTGCGTCACACACTTTGTAGAGCCATCACATCTAGGCAAAAGGATGTTGTTTTCCTTTGTATCTGTTATTTTAGTATCACAAAAGCATATCAAGTTAAAAGTAAGGAAAGATCAGTTGTCAATCTTCTAATACAATTTATAAAGCTGGCAAGGTGTTTTAGTGATATACCTCTTTTTTTCTGTATTATTTTTATTTGGAATCATTACACTACACAGTAGGATGCTAAATTACTTACTGGCTGGCGGCTCACCAGCTGCTTCTGCTCTCAAGTACGGTGAAATCCTGGCCCATTCATGTCAGTGGGAGTTTTGCCATTGACTTCAGTGGAGCCAGAATTTTACCCCGTATGTACACTAATATACTTGTAAGCTGAGAAGTACCTGTCAGAATTTCATAGCAGCTTTTGGGGTGAGGGAAACTCAACACAGAAACAGGTTGTCTAGTGTAGAAACAAAATAGCTGGCTCTATGCCACCTAGTCTGGTTCCTCCAATAATGGGCATGAGAATGGGAAAGGACAATTTAAGATGGGTAAGGATCTTGGGCCCAGTCCTGCTCCCTGTTATGACAGTGTAAATCCAGAATAACCACCACTACTGTAAATTGAGTTACTCTGGAAATACATCAAGTAATTGGAAGTGGAATTCAGCTCTTTGTCTATTTCATGTTGTATTAAACACCGAGGGACAGATTTTCAAATTTATTATTTATGGTCAGATTTATGATTTGCTGAGCGCTGACAAAGTGCTCAGGGCCAGGGTTTACAAAGATATTTAGGTGCCTAAAGATGCAGATAGGTGCCTAGTGGAATTTACAAAAGCACCTAAGTAGAGTTGAAAGTCAATTTGGAGTTAGGCACCTAACTCACAGAGCTACTTTTGTAAAACCCATTAGGCACCTAATGCATCTTTAGGCTCTTAAATATCTTTGTAAACCTGGCCCTGAGCAGTTTGTCAGCACTCAGCAAATAATACATAAATAATAATTTAATTGGAAAAATGTTTTCTGAAATACTTTCTGGGCATTTTTAAGAAGCTTTCACTTCTTGCATTCAAATACTCTTCAAAGGCGGGGCATTTTCTACCTTTGTTTGTTTTTTGATATTAATAGTAGAAAACAAATAATCTGGGTGGTGCAAGTTCAGATTCCGATCATCAGTTGTTTTCTTAACTGCGTAAGTAAAAAAGAAACAAGTTGGTACTAATAAAACAAAGGCAACATTTGCACTCTTAAAAGATGACCTTTTTTTGGACACAGACTTTTCAGAAGCAATGGTACTCATGTATATTCATTAGTAGACTGAGCCCTTGATCCTGTACAATACTGATATTTCTTTCTTCAGATCCATAAATATAGGGAACAAAAACCAGCCATCTAGCTGCCTAATGTCACCAAACACAATGACTTTCACATTATAAATGATTACCTCCAAAGCAAACAATGAGGACAGGCAGAAAGAGTTGATGTATGAAATCTTTTAATGGACTAAATGAATTAAATAAACAGCTACTCTGTTAACAGAACATTTCATTTGCTGAAATTAACTAATGGTTTGATAAGTGACACTCTTGTAAAAACCATCTCTAAGAAAGGATGTTCAAAACATTACCATAATAATAACAATAATTAATAACAGTAATATAATAGTTGGAGTGAGAAGTGAGGTGTAACAAATAATTTTGATGTCTTTTTATAAATAATCATTTCAGCATTCTTAATTTTCCACTTTTTAAAATTTGAGTAATGTTTTTGGCCACCCAGTCTGTTAATTTGTACAAATTTATAGCCGTACGTTGCATACACTCATATGTTTTCAGAACTAATTAGGAGTGTAGCAATTACTTATCATTGTGATTGAATATTTACAGCTGGAAACACTTGATGGTGTAACTATTTTGAATCAAGTCATCACACTGTCACTAGATTAAAAAAAAAGTAATTTAAACCATCACATGGTGAGTCAATACAGCCTATGTTTTCTTCATGATTTTTTTTTTATCGTAGAATACTAAATAAAAGTCCTTGCATAGGAAGCATATGTCACAGACCCAGAGGATCAGTGCTACACACTCCCAGCTTTGGAACAGTCTGTAGGAGGAACCCCTTCAGTGTGCCAGACCCCAAGGCACGTCACTCTTCCTGCAGGGTAAGCCCAGCAGCCTCACCACCTCCGTGACTGAACCTCTGTGGCTTCAACACTCCCACTTCACACAATGAGTTTTACTCAGCAGGTCCATCTGAGAGACTGGCAGAGACTTGAATATTCTTCAGGGATTAAAGCACCTCACCAAGTCTTTGCAGTGACACTCATACAGTGTTGTCAAAACAGTTGGGTTTATTAGTCCCAGCATAGGAAGTCCTTAGGTTAGCAGAAGGAAAAGAAAGTTAAAGCATAGTCCAGGTCCCTTCTGGTTAGTCCAGAGGTGAGCCCAGCCGAGCTGTAGTGAACCCCACTGTTCAAAGTCTGTCTCTCTCTCCCAATCTAATCTCCTTGGTCACTTCTCAGGTCAGAGCCCTGACTCTTTCCAGCACCCAACTTTTATGGCCCCACCTTACACCTCCCAGTCCTTTATTCTTGATCTGGGAGATGTTGCTTAGCTTCCCCGTTGAGAGGCAGAGAAATCCATCTCCTTCTGCGTTGTTGGTTGCTAAGTGTCAATTTCCTGGTGATTGGATTTGCCATTGTCTTCTCAGATTCTCCATTGGCATGGGGTCGGGCTCGGCAAGTTCTTTTCAATGACTAATTCCGGCTCGGGCAGCTAGGCATTATTCATATCTATCTCTGTCAGCCTGCCCTGAGAGCAAACAATCCTTCCCTCCCCACACTGGGTAACAATACAAAATATAGGAGAAACTGAGGCACACATAGGATTCATTAATATATGACAGAAAATTTCCACTTCATCACAGCATACAACTAAATCTAAATGAACTATTAGACCTAGAAAACAGTTCAGTTCAGTCATATACATAAATTTGAAAAATACTTACCCTATCTTTTGACAAAGATGGTGCATGATAGTTTGTTTAATATGACAAAAAGATTATAACCCCTGAAACTTAGGCTATCATACAGGAAAAACCTTCCATTTTTTGTGGAATTTATGCTGATACAAAATAAAGCTAGAACACCTTTTAAATGTTTGGGTTTGATATTAACAGGGCATTAGAATCTCTTGTTAATCACTTTATTTTTTTCTCTTTTCTAACTAAAGAGTTTAGCCGGATATAAGAAAAACGTATCAGTTCAGTCTTATGCTAAAGGCGGAGACACATATACAATGTATGCACCAGTGCTATAGATAAATCTTTTGGGCCTAACGGAGTTAGATTCCCAACTGCCATTGAAAGACACCAATATCCTATAAATGATTCATTCTCTTTCTCTAGTTGTTCCTCACCAAATGTACCCTGTATATTAAAAATTCATGTTATTGTTATGTCCTGAGTAGTGTGGTTTTTAGTGTGGTTTTTAGAGCTAGGAATCAAAATCAGTTTCTACTTGTTTAATGCTGGAACCTTAAAACAAAACAGAACGTGGCTTAGACCCAGATTCCACTAACACTTGTGCTAGTACTTTACTCTTCTACCATGAGCTAGTTCCATGGATTTACATGGGAGTCTTGCCACTGGTTTCAATGGAGCCATTGCTTTCAGTAGGACTTACTCATAGGAGTCAAGTTAAGCATGTGTTAAGATGCAAGATCTGGGCCACAGCTGCCATACGCAGTCACTTACAAATACAGTGCAGCTTGCTATAGAACAGATATAGTAACAGTTCTGTTTGCAAAGGTGAGTTAATATATCCTAACCCATCAGGGCTTTTTGTCCAAGTGAAGTCAAATCACACAAAATTAGAAAAAACAGAATAGTCAAATAAATGTGGCATTTTGGTGGTTCTCTTAAGTGTGTTTAAAAAGAGCAGCTGTACTTGTAGGCAAAGGAGTTATTTAAAGGAAAAACTTATCTAAAGGGCGTTTTCTTTTTACTCCCTGGTTGAACTGACTTATTAGTCTTTTCTTCACACATACTTTCTGTATTTGTTCACAGAACATAAGCATGTGTGACAATCATTTGGTTGTAAGACTCTCATGTTTTCTGAGTGTTATGTGATTTTATTTGAAACGTGTGTAATTGTTATTCTTGATCATCCATGTTAATATTGCTTTACAAAAGAGCCAG
The DNA here is from genome assembly GCF_965140235.1 of Caretta caretta. Classification (NCBI taxonomy): domain Eukaryota; kingdom Metazoa; phylum Chordata; order Testudines; family Cheloniidae; genus Caretta; species Caretta caretta. The sequence continues at coordinate 26,540,097 of NC_134209.1, forward strand.
TGAGGTATTGCTGATAACCATATAACTTTTCCTTGAATAATTTATCTCCTTAACCTTTCAGGTTCAAATTCTGCGCTGTTACCTAGACAATTCCCATTAAACCCAAAGGGGATTGCACGCAGATGAGGGCAAAGAATTTGGCCACCAGTATTTGTACTGTATAATGGTCATGGCAACTAACTCTATTGCCACTTTTTCTGGTAAAAAAAAAGAAAAGAAAAAAAAAAGCATTTATAATAATAAAAATGTGTTGCACATAGCATTTTCAATTGATAGCTTTTGAAAGCATTACCGGATCTGTTATTATTCCTGTTATTTAACAGAAAGAGTCTAGGGGGAATGGAAAACAGTATTCACTTTGTCTTTCTTTTTTAACATAATACATGTCAAGTAGATTCAACTCCGCACCCCCATCCCTTTTCAGGGACCCCTTTCAGAACTAACTGCTTGTTCAGCCTGTGTGCGCCCTGGGAGCCATAGAGGAGGTCCTTCATCAGCCTGCCAGAAAAGGAGTCTATTCCCAATACTTCCAAATCCCCACGTTCAAGGGAGGAATGAGACCTATTCTCGGTCTCTGCACTCTCAACAGATGCATCAAATATATAAGATTCTGCATGGTTACTCTGGCCACTGTTCTTCTTCGTCCGAATTACAATGACCAGTGTGCTGTTCTCGATCTCCAACATGTTTATTTTCATGTGTCTATCTTCCAGGGCCATAGGAAGTTCTTGAGTTTCCTAGTCAGCTGTCAACATTACAAGTACACAGTTCTCCCCTTTAGTTTGTCCTCAGTTCCACACGTCTTTACCAAATGTATGATGGTTGCAGTTGCCCATTTCTGGAGGAGTAGAATTCATGTCTTCGCATACTTGGACGACTGGCTAGTAAGAGGCAAGTCTGAGAAGCAAGTGTTCAGTCATGTCCAGGTCATGCTGGATCTTTTTCATTGGCTATGCCTGATCCTTAATGATGATAAATTAACATTGAAGCCTACCCAAAAAAATTGAGTTCACTAGACTCTATAATTTGAGGGCCTTTCTCCTGTGTGAATGATTCCAGACAATTCAGTGCCTGTGTAAGGCCTCTGGTCTCATCCTGTACAATACCCAATGTGTGCCTGAAACTATTAAGCCATATGGCTGCATATATCTATTGTGGCAAATTGCCGGCACTACTATGATGGATCTCGCGCTTTCTCTTCTTGGGGCGGGGGAGAGTTCAGGGCACCGTTTCTTGCCCCTGAACTGGGGTGTTAACTGTCCCACTAGTGTCCTAGAGGAGGGGAGTAGAGAGGGAGGGACCCGGGAGTAGAGAGGGAGGGCCCCAGCCCAGGGGCCCCAGGGATAACGGTAAACCACTAGAACTAGAGGTTCCTTCCCTTGGGCTACTTCCCTCTCCTGCCCTTCAGCTTGTGGGGCTTCCTGCCCTCCCTCTGCACAAACCAGGTGTCCCTTTACCTAGGGTCTTGGTCTTCTTAGCCCACCGCAGCACTTCTCCAACTCTGGACTTAGTGATAGTTGGTTGATGTACACCAAATATCACAAAATATTCAGGTTGCTTCCAGTCCCACGAGACCAGTCACTTACTCCAGGTTAATTGTACCTTAGATCCCTCACCAAAGACAATGCTTGTAGCCAATCCTGTGATAAACTAGTGATTTATTAACTAGGAAAAAGAAATGAGAGAGTTATTACAAGGTTTGAAGTAAGCAAGCATATATACACAAATGTGTTACAGTCTATGGTTTTAAAAGGTGACAGAATTGTAGTAATCTGTCAGCTCTAAATGTCTTTCAGGGCTAAGCCATGTTGACCCTGGGGATCTCTGCTTCTGTTTCATAGTGCCAGCCCTGTGAGTGTCCAAACAGCCAAAGAGAGATGAAAAATTTTCTTGTCAGCTATCTTTATTTCCTTCTTCCAGAATTCAAGCTGATGGTATGAACCCTTTTGCACATAGCCTCTTCATGGGTGTGAAAGGGCAATTAACAAAGTCTTTGTATTGTGATGTCCCACAGTGGCCTTAAATATTACCTGATAAAGATATGTGACAGTAATGCATGCAGCAACTTACAAGCATTTTGTAAAATATAAACACATTGTTATAAGTTCAATACCCATCTTATCCATACTAACACACAGGTGAAATTAAGTGGTTTCCACCAGTGAATTTGTCAGTGCTTGGCTGAGGCCTAAAGCCTTGGCAAGAGTTGGCACATGGTTTGCCAGCTTCACTCCATTCATCAACTTATTCATGACAAAGGACAAAAGGAAACGTTGTCAGTTCTGTTCCTGAACAGGGCTCAGTCTGAGGTCCCTCACCAATGCATTTTATGTTTATTGGGGTCTGACTCTGATGTTCGCCTACCACCCTGCCCTCTGATCCCTCAAGTTATCCTCAAACTCAAATTAGACCATGCCAAACTGATTCTGAGTGCACCAGCATAGCCAAGACATGTTTGCTCTCTGATCTTTGTATCCTACCAGTTCATCCTTCCAGGTCTCTCCTTCTTCTCCCCAGCTTTTAGATTCAACATCACGGCCAGGTTGTTCATCCGGCACTGGACAGTCTACACCTTACTGCACGGCTGCATGGCTAGATGAGGAAGAGACGCAGTGTTTGGAAGCGGTTAGGAAGTTCTGCTTAGTAGTAGAAAATCATCCTTGAGGGCCACCTATTTGTTGAAGTTGTTTTTTATTTGGGCGACCTGTAAGGGAACGCATCCTATGTCAGCCTGAATTCAGAACATTTTGGACTATTGGTTGCAGTTGAAATCTTCGGGCCTGGCTCTTAGCTCCTTGAAAGTTCATTTGGCCGTGATTTCAGCTTTCCACCCTGGGGAAAGTCAGTATTTTCAAATCCTATGGCAGGGAGATTTCTGAAAGGCATTGATCGTCTCATTCCACTGGTGACAAAAATGGAGCCATTGTGTGACCTTAATATGGTGCTGGCCGCACTGATAGATCTACTGTTCAAGCCGATAGGAATGTGCTCATTGGCTCTCCTCTCCCAGAAGATGATCTTCCTGGTAGCTAAAACATCTGCTAGATGAGTCAGTGAATTACTAGCCTGTAATGGAGTCTACAAACCCCATACTGAGCAGAGGCAGAGAGGGTAACCTCTCCTGCCTATTGGCAAGCAGCCTGACCCCAAGCGGCTGCCACCACTGCCAGTCATGGAGACACCCACAGATGAAATCAATAGGGGAAACAAGGCCTGCTATAAAAGGAGAAAGCTCAGAGAAGGAAGGGAGGCAGAAGGGCCTGGGACAGCAAAGGAGCAAAGCCCCTGCACCTGGACACCTCAAGAAACACAGCCCAAAGGGACTGAAGTGGACCCGTAGGCCTGACTAGAGGCCAGAGGCCAAGAACTGTCCTGACCAGGGGCTAACCAAAGAAAGCCAGTCATGGGGCAGTAGAGACCTCCTGAAAGACCACATCAAGGACCAGTGACAAAGCTTAATTGGTAGACATTACGTGATCACCATGGCATCAAGGCCTGATGCAAACTTTGGGAAGGCAATTCTGCAGCTACTGTTTAAATAGTCTCTGAGCCCCGCCTCCTCATTGAATGTCTTGTGAGTCACCCTGAATGGAATACATGTCTGCAACCCCTCAAAGAAGACAAGACAATTACTTACCTATGTAGTAACTGTTGTTCTTCAAGATGTGGATGCAGACATATATTCCACAACCCACCCTCTGTCCCCTTTGCAACAGAGCCTTCAGCCTGAGGTTCAGTTCAGAGGAACTGAAGGTGGTTGAGGTGGCCCCGCTTTTATATAGTCAGGGAGTTGCTATGAGACAAAGGCATGAGCGCCACCCCTACAGATACCACTAGGTAAATTTCTTCGGCTTTGGTGCACCAGGCGCATGCACAACTAAGTGGAATACATATCTGCAGCTACATCTCGAAGCACAACAGTTGTGACACAGGTAAGTAACTAAGTTACTTACCCACTACTCCCCTTGGAAGGCTGTTCCAGAATTTAACTCCTCTGATGGTTAGATATCTTCATCTAATTTCAAGCCTAAACTTATTTTGGCCAGTTTATGTCCATTTGTTCTTGTGCCAACTTTGGCCCTTGACTTAAATAACTCCTCTCCTTCCCTGGTGTTTATCCTTCTGATGTATTTATAGAGAGAAGTCATGTCTCCCTGCAGCCTTCCATTTTTTTAGGTTAAATAAGCCAAGCTCCTTAAGTCTCCTCTCGTAAGGTTCTCCATTCCTCTGATCATCTTAGCAGCCCTTCTCTGCACTTGTTCCAGTTTGAATTCATCTTTCCTAAACATGGGAGATCAGAATTGCACAGTATTGCAGATGAGGTCTCACCAGTGCCTTGTACAATGGCAGTAATACTTCCCACTCTCTATTGGAAATACCTCTCTTGATGCATCCTAAGATAGCATTAGCCTTTTTGGTGGCTCATAGTCATCCTGTGATTGACCAATATGCTCAGGTCTTTCTCCTCCTTTGTCTCTTCCAAGTGATAAATTGTCAGAGTGCACTATTAAATTTCATTCCATTTCTATTACTCCAGTTTTCAATGTCATCCAAATCTTCCTGTATGATATTCCAGTCCTCCTCCATATTGGCAATACCTCCCAACTTTGTGCATCCGCAAATTTTATGAGCACACTCTCATTTTTTGTGCTAAGATCATTAATGAAACTGCTAAATAAGATTCCACTCGTAAACTCGCTCCAGCCTGACAGTTCACCTTTCAGCATGACCTGTTGTAGTTTCCCCTTTAGCCAATTCCTTTCCCAGCTTCAAATTCTCATATCAATCCCCATCTTCTCCAATTTAATTAACAGTTTCCCATGTGGAACTGTATCAGATGCTTTACTGAAATCCAGGATAGATTCGATCTACTGTATTTCCTTTGTTTAGAAAATCAGTTATCTTCTCAAAGAAAGAGATCAAGTTGGTCTGGCATGGTCATCCTTTTGTAGACCCAGGTTCAATTCCCTGCTCTCCCACAGATGGCCTCTTTGATCTTCAGTAAGTCACTTAGTCTCTCTGTGCCCTAGTTCTTCATCTATAAAATGGAGATAATAGTACCTCTTTACCTCCCAGGGGTGTTAGGAGGATAAATATGCTGAGGGTTTTGAGGAACTCTAATGCTATGGTGATGGGGGCCATATAAGAACCTTAGGTATAAATCTCTTGCTGAATCACTGTTCCAGGGTACTGATGGAGGTTCAGAATTTTATTCTAAATACATGTGAAGGGAGCGTTGTTGAGTAAAGCAGACGAAACTGTAAGTCTGGATCTGTATGATTTTAAACAAGTCACTTAAATGAATGCAATTTCAAGTAAAGAGTCTTCCTCAGGAGTTGAGCAATTACGGAAATTTGAAACAAGCACTGACCATAAAAGTTAGACAGACTTCAACCAAATGCCATGGTAGGGCATCAGTTCTGTTGCACAGAGAATCTGTAAAATATGTAAAATAAAGACTTAACTAAATGAATTGGTTAATTGATCCCATGTATTCTATCTCTATAATATGCTAAGCCTGTAAGGGGACTCGTTTGGATTTAGTGAGCACAGTACAACTTACTAGACAGTCAAAATCTGAATGTTTCTTTCTTGCAGTGAACTCTTGATAGAGTTCCCAAGTGGTTGAGAGCAACATTTATAGCAAGAAGAAAAGGAGTACTTGTGGCACCTTAGAGACTAACCAATTTATTTGAGCATGAGCTTTCGTGAGCTACAGCTCACTTCATCAGATGTATACCGGTATACATCTGATGAAGTGAGCTGTAGCTCACGAAAGCTCATGCTCAAATAAATTGGTTAGTCTCTAAGGTGCCACAAGTACTCCTTTTCTTTTTGCGAATACAGACTAACACGGCTGTTCCTCTGAAACCTGTCATTTATAGCAAGAAATCTGTTGCCTTTGAAAGCTCTGCAATTTGCAGATACTTTTCCAGACATAAAGAGTGGGATTTTACAGCTAGTTGGCACTCCTTTATTCGCGTCAGATCAATCAGTTCTGCTTCTGGGAAGCAGGAGGAGTTCCTAAGCTCCTTCTGTGAAAAAGTTGTAGTCCACTGGGCAGACTCAGAGGCAACTCAAGATCAGTAACAACATCATGGGTGAAGGCCAAGAACATGCACAACCTTTGAAGAGAAAGGGAAAATATATATTAAGATTGTGAAACTGGAAACCCCTGTGAAGGGAGGCAACATTTAGGAGCTGACCTCTTCCTCCCCCGAGATAGGGTCATGATTTATGAAAACGAAAACCTTTCCCTTTAAATGATACTGGAGAATACAAAGTATTTATCTCATGGAAAGCATTGCAATCATGGGTATTTTTAAAATACATTTTCACTCATTGGCCTGCAATAGAATAAACAAATCTTAAGCTTTATATAGTTATATGATGTTATATTGGGTTAGTGGGTGGACATCACAAATGTGACACAGGTTATAAAACATATCACTTGTATTGCACATGTGTGCAATCAAATTATAGTTACTGCACCTCAGCTGCAATGCTCACTAAACAGCAGGCAGGTTTCACTCACTCCAGCCTAAAATCTTGGTTAACTACATCTCTGGGGGAAATCTATACTTTTCACGACACCAAAGCACTTACAGGACTTACAATCATTTCATGAGTGTAATTGTGATTGATGATACTACTTAACTATATACAAGAAAATTTTTGTTTTCAAGTAGTAACTTTGTAAAATGAAAAATATTTACAGTAACTAGTCAAGATATTTTACTGTTTTGAATTTTAAAAATTAACATGGGGTCTGCTTCTGCTCTGGTAAATTGTATTTTGAATAACAATTATTTATTTTAAATATTTATATTATAGTAAAACTGCAAATCTCCAGTACAGATTGTGCTATGTACTGTAAAAAAACATAATATGACAGAGTCCCTGCCCCGAGGAGTTTATATCACCTGATATATTCCTCCTCCCAAAATAAGACTATCTGTGAATTTATTGCTTACAGGGCTGTAGCTGTGTTGGTCCCAAGATATTAAAGAGACAAAGTGGGTGAGGTAATGTTGGTCTAATAAATGATATTATCTCACCCACCTTGTCTCTGTGAATTTATTGTAAACAGCAATGGAGTGAGAGAAAAATAGCAAAATCTTTAAAATGATTTTCTGTAAAACGGAAGTTATGAATAAAAAGCTGCATTCAAATGTATGCTATCAAGTGGGAATACTACATTCCTCTGCCACTATGGAATGACATTATTGCTGCGTATAGGGAGACAGATGTCAAGACAGAAGGAGACATGTAAAAAAATGTGCATAACGCATAAAACTTTTATCCATGGTATTTCCTTCTAGCTCCAAAAAGATCTACAAATGAAGCAAACTAATTTCTGCTTTTGTAGCATCAAGCACATCCTTTATCTGTCTCTATTAATGATAATCGAAGACACTGAATGGTTAACCAAAACATATTTTTAAATGTTCAAAGATATTGCAAGCTCCTCTAAACATAGTTAGAAACAAACTTGTGCGTTTTGTGTTATGGAGACATGTGGCTTTGGCATATTTGGAAATATGTGTTTGCCGAATTTCCTAACGAAATAAATTTGAAATGGGAAGTGGGGTGCTTGCAATATCCCTACAGCTAACAGAAGGGAACTGGGTTTGAAGGCAAAGGAGTCAAGAAGTATGAAGTGGAGATGTTTAACAAGAAGGTCACAAGCACTGTGAAGCAGAGAGCAAGAATTAATAGAGGAAACCTTTCTTTGTGGTGTTCAGCAGAGGAGTGGAAGAGGAAGATGTGAGGGTAGAGCAAATTTATCCAACACTGCTATGGACCACTTGTGGGAAAAGGGAATGATAAAATAGTAAGAGGAAGGCAAAAAAAATTTCAGAGAAGTCAGAAAAGTTAATGGAATTGAGATTATGAAAGGGATGAGTGAGTGAGTTTTATTAAAGGAGATGAAGTGGCTATCAGAGAGGGAGCACTCAGATTCCAAGACTAGAGGAACAGATAATGAAGATCTAGAGGAGAGTATGAGCAAGGGATTGAGTAGACATGGTGCAGAGCTGCAGAACAAAGGAGGAAAGCGGAGACTGGTTAGGTTGTCACTATGAAAGTTAAAGTTATTCTGGAACAGGGAAGGGAACTGAGATAAGGAAAAGCAGAATCAGCTATTGAAGTTAAAGAGGAAGGATGAGGAGGAGCTAGAGGTATTCATTGGCAGTCACATGGAGGGATAGGGGAAAGAAACCACACAGAAAGGATATCAAAGGAAGGGGGAAGGAAGGGGCAGACTCAAAGTAACTAGAAGAGGAATCTGCTGTCACCACCCAGAGCATTCAAGGCTAGGAGATGTGGAAAAAGGGAAGATCTCTGAAGGAGTGGGAAGAAGTGAAGAATAAGAGCCAGGTTTCTTCCAATGGAGAGTTGGAGATACAGATCATGGATTGAGACAGGCTTCTTTGGTATGGGACAGGAGAAGGAACATGGGAATTAGACTAAGGTTGGCAGGAGCTGACCCTGTGAGAGTAGAGGTTAGGAGTTTAAGGAAGGTTTAGGCTGGGGCTTACCTCAACCAAGGAAGATTTGAAGCATGAGATGAAGATCTGTGAAAAATGAGAACAAGAGGGAGTAATGGGAGAAGAGCAGGAAGGTGCACCTTAGTGGGGAGGAAAGTATTTTAATAGCTCAAAAGTTTGAGCAGAAGATACTTGGATTAATGCATATGCAAATAGCATTGAATGAGGAGTGTGTTTCTATTTCCTGTCAAAGAACAACCCTTACAGAAAATATTTTTTCATCCATTTATAATTATGGACATATTTTGCTATTTATTTTTATTCAGAAGTACAAGACAATTAGTAGCTCTAATTTTAGAAAAGTCTGTTTATTAGTTTATATCATGTTCTTTGATGAGGTTTGTTAAGACGACCTACTGATGTTAAATTAAGTCTCAGGTAACATTTAATTGTTGTAAATCGCGAAGTTTCTTTGAAATGCAGTATTTTCAACCAAGCAAGAGCTTTTGCCTGTAATATTTGGGTATGTGGCCTTCTATCTTGGTTTTCCAAACTTTTGAAACAAGCCAAAGGCTGTTATGGATTCATCATAGGTATTACAGAATTAAAAATCCAATTGATGCCTCAGTTTAAAGAATGTAAATATTATCAGAAGCACTAAAGGGCCTTTTTAGAGTAATTACACATTTAAGATGTTAAATCAGGGTCCTCAACAGTAATGTCATTGTCCATTTCCATGGTAACTGAACACAAGAACCAGACCATTCTCCAGTGGTCCAGATCTTGGTGTAAATTACACGTTGGATGTAAATTCTTAAAGTTGGGAAAACAATGTAATTTATGTCAGTTTACGTTTTAGTGATGTGAAAAGTGTAACCTACACATTCAGGGAGTGGACATGTATATAACAAGAAACAAATTAACAGGAGAGTGTAAGATAAAATGATGTCTCCCTACCTGTCTTACACTCTCCTTTGGTTGATTTTCATGCCACATCAACCTCCCATCCATGCCCTTGGTGTGTAAGTTAAACTCCTTTTGAGCACCAGTTGAATCATTCTGCACCTGAAAAAAGATTTGGGTTTGGAATTGGTTCTTATGTTGCCTCAACGAGGAAAGGTAAGTGGGAGTTGCAGGTCAGACCTCTGAAAAACAGAGGATTTTAATTTAGGTGCCTAAACATAGGCGCCTTTGAAAATCCAGTACTTGGGTGCATATGTATGCCCATGTATCTCTAATACTTTGATCATACATTTTATTTCAGCCATTGTCTGAGATTGTGTGTGTGTAATCTCAGCCATGTATCATCTCAGCCAAAGATGTAAAACATTTTATGACCAAAGTATAAAATATATAAACGCACAAGGGGCGAGGGGAGAGGCACACTGTTTTACATGGTAAATTGGAGTTGACAGGACTTAACCCAATATCATTCATGATGAGGGAGACATCCTCTTGTAAACTAGCTGGTAGATTAGTGCTGTTGAATAAAAACCACTGCAAGAAGTAGTTTATAGCCATTTTCTTGATATTTCCCTCTGAAGCTATGCTTCTCATATTGTTTACAAGTGCAGTGACGTGTTCTAGCAGCCATCAAATAAACTTCTAGCAAATCCCTTCAGAACACATTGTAAATCTTTACGACCCTTCAGCCAAATGGAAAACCGCATTATCACATGACTTAATTCCCTTGAGATAGGGAATGTTATTCCTGTCAGATTTTTTCCATTCCCATTCATCACTTTGAGGCTTTCATCTCCTTTTTAAGTCCTAGCCTTTCAAGCAGGGGTGAAATTACACCTGTCAGTAATATATGTTCTCATTACTCCATCATTCTGTCATTTTACAAAAGGCATTACAAGAGACATGTTCCTCCATAGATGCTAATGAGCAGCCGCATTTCCTTTCGAGCTGTGTTAACTATCTTCCTGTTTGTTATCCTGGAGGGGGAAAAAAAAGGGTGAAACTTCATCTGAATTGGAAAGCCAGGCAAGAATGTGGACCACATGCCTTTGTAATTAGGTGCAAAGTAATATCTCTTCCATCTGCCTGTACTTGAACATAAAGACTAAATTGAGATGAGAAAATTGGATTCAATTTATTGTTTCACTGAACTACAACACCAGTCTAGAATTTGCCCCTTAGCACAGGGGTTGTTTTTTTAAAGTTAGGCTCTGATAGCCTTGTGGTTGCCAGTAACTCCAAACAAACAGGTGCACCGAAGCAGCTTCCACTTTGTTAACACGGAGAACAAAGTTAATGTTTTACCCAGTGCAGGTCACACATGTGTTGGGACACTGGGAGGAGGTCAAGGTTCAGATTAGAGCTGCATGATGGTGTTTGTCTGAGACACAAACTGCTGAACAAACCCTCCAAGGCTGTCTTGGAAAAGCTTGCAGACTCACTGCCGTTCACTCTTTAAAGTCAGGGTGAAAAGGAATGCGGGTAACTCCCAAGAATCCTTTAAGTCACCATCACTCTAAATGTGAAGCACATCAGGCAAATAGGCTATCCGAGATAGTCTTATGTTGCTGAGGTGAAATAATGTACTGTCCAGTGTCACACCATTGTGTCAGAAGTATAAATCTTATTCTGAGTGTTCATCCTGATAACCTGAGCCTTCACGACAAAGAAGAGTACAGAGCACATATCAGTTTAAACAACAAGCACACATTTTCCAGTCCTCACAGATCATTGGCTATGCGGGATGTGTATATTTGTCACAGGTTTTCACATTGAATGCAGCTAAATTGAGAATCTGAATGTTGGAACTCAAGCACATCTCTCCAAAGGCAATGAAAAGTAATCTGAAAGATATCCAGTCGTATACAGTTATTTGGGTGCATGCAAAAAAACCCAGAGTTCACAATCACTAGTGCAATTATCACATCTGAAAATTTAACAATAGAATGTAATTGCTTCATTCTCCATAAATCAGATTTGCAGTAAATCAGTTTGACTATAGCAAATCCCATTCTTAGAATGCATTGGTATGAGATTGGCCAAATTGGAACAACATTTCTAGCATGTTCCACCACTGTTTCTTAGCCCATTGGTAAAATAAAGCAGATCACAAATTTGTAGAGAATTGTGGTAAGGAATCTATGGGAAAACAGCAGGGGGAACTGGTGAAACTTTTTCTGCTCCTACCCTGGCTCCCCATAAAACCCATAGAGAGGTTGTCACACAGGCCATGTGTAGTAGCTATGGATAGAATGAGGAGATGACCAGCTGCATTTTGAACACACTGAAGGGCCAAGCTGTTCTTCAAGTGATGTGCACAGGTCTATTCCACTATAGGTGTTTGTGCGCTCGAGTGCACAGTTTTTCCCTTCGCAGTACCTGTCACAAGTGCCCTCTGCGTCCTCACACACCACACTCAGGCATAAAGGGCCAAGCCACGCTGACCCCCCTTCAGTTCCTTCCTGTTGCCCATGATGGTTGTTGGAGCTCCCTGTCTTTGCTGCTGTGAGTCTTTAGGCAAATCCTGGAAATAGTACCCGTTGTATAGTTAGTGTACTTTAGTAGTTAGTTATTTAGTCGTTAATTTAAAAGAAAATGTTGTTTTGTGTGATTCTGGTACCCAGTCTGGGTACTGGCCTCAATACTGAAGATGTGCCATGCTCTCCAGGTTTCAAGTTCTGCCACTCTTGTGGTAAGGCAATGCCTAATAGTGACCCTTACCCCAGCTACCGTAATTGGTTGGGGAAAGCTCATGTGAGTGACAAGTGTGCCATTTGTAAGGGCTTTATGCCCTCTTCTAAAAAGACAGGGTAGCCAGACTGAAATATTTGGTTCTCAAATCAGTACTACATCTTCCATCTGAGCCCTCTACCTTGGTCCGGATACCAAACACCTTGGCATCGACTACTAGCACACCTCTAGCACTACCGGAACAGGGAGTCAGATCGGCAGAGTCGGTACCAAGGAAGAGGCATCAGAAATTGGACTAGGTCCTGAGATCATCGAAAGAGGCGAAGAGGTTGAGCTTGTCTAAAGACTCGGGAGTGCGTTCTGGCAGGAAACACTCCCCAGACCACATCCCTAAACAGGGGAGTTAATCTGACACCAGAGCCCAGTACAGGCCTGTTGTGCTTTGGGAGCTGGTCTCATTTTTCAACATCCCCTCATGACACCGTACTGCAGAGAGTCTTCATGGTGCCATCTACTCCTGAGGCATTTGAGGCTGTGAGAATGTTGCTATGCCATCACCAGCCTCCAAGGCTGTGAGCACCTTCGCTTCTGCACAGGGAAGTTCCATCGGATTTGTCCATCAGGGTACCAGTTAAAGTGATACCATCTAGGAGAAAGCCACAGATCATCTCCCTGGCTCCCCTTTCTTTAGAATCTGAACCTTCCATCATCATGCTTGCCATCATTTTCAGGGGGTTGCCCTTGGAGCACAAGACCTGCAAAGGAAAAGAAGCAGAGGTTACAAAAGATGCTCACCACTGCCCTCTGCTTCAGCAGCCACCCATTCATCAAGTCAGTCGTCATCTTCCAAGAGCTCATTTTGATGGACAAGTTGAGAGCAGTTTACCAGTTCTAAGAGTCCCATCTTTTTCTTTTCAGTTTTTGCAAATTGCCTGTCTCACTTCCATCATGCTTGGGGCCCATATCACAACAGACTGGTGGGTTCTAAGCATGATGGAAGCTCCAATTTATATCTAATCCCTGCTTCTATCACTCTTCCCCAGGCCTCTTGGCGGACCCCTCTCACGAGGCAGTGTTACTGCAAGAAATACAATCGCTCCTCCTTGTAAGAGCTATACAGGAGGTCCCTCCTTTTTTCAGGGGAAAAGGGATGTACTCATGATACTTCCTGACCCTGAAGGCAAAAGGAGGTCTCAGGCCTATTTTAGGTCTAAAGCAGTTAAACAAGTTCCTGAAAAAATTGAAATTCCAGATGGCTACTCTAGCTTCCATCATCCCTTCCCTGGAGCCAGGGGACTGATATGCTGTTTTCAACTTCGAGGACTCCTACTTTCATGTGGCGATTCATCAGAGCCACAGAAAATTTCTGAGGTTCACAGTCAGCAGTCGCCATGATCAGTTTGGTCTTTCGGCTGCCCCATGTGTTTTTACATGGCAGTGATAACAGCTTTCCTCCAGGGTCCATGTATTCCCTTTCCTGGACAACTGGATGGTAAGAGGTCGATCCAACTCACAGGTGGTGTCCAGCATAAGCATAATTTGATCCACCTTCAAGGTGCTTGGCCTGCTGATCAACTCAGACAAGTCATTCCTGTCTCCAGTGCAGAAAACAAAATTCATTGGAGTGGTCCTGGACTCGACGATATCCAGGGCCATACTACCAAAGGCAAGATTTCAGACAATGCAAAGCCTCATTCTGGACTCAAAGACTTATCCTTTCACCTTTCATGGTGAGACTTATCCTTTCATCCTTTCATGGTGAGAAACTGTTTAAGGCTGCTGGGGCACATGGTCCAGTACACCAAGCTGCTTCTCAGACTCCTTCAAGGCTGGGTGGCAGCCATGTATTCTCCAAAAAAATCACCCCATACACGTTAGTACACATACTAAGTCACATCTTATCTTCCTTAGATTGGTGGGTAGACCTGAACAGTGTCTGCAAGGCAGCTCCTTTCATTCCACTCAACAATCTCTTACCCTAGTCACAGATGCCTTGGACCTGGGTTGGGGGGCTCACCAGGGACCCCTGCAGATGCAAGGTGTCATAAATATAAAGGGAAGGGTAAACCCCTTTGAAATCCCTCCTGGCCAGGGGAAAGCTCCTCTCACCTGTAAAGGGTTAAGAAGCTAAAGGTAACCTCGCTGGCACCTGACCAAAATGACCAATGAGGAGACAAGATACTTTCAAAAGCTGGGAGGAGGGAGAGAAACAAAGGGTCTGGGTCTGTCTGTATGCTGGTTTCTGCCAGGGATAGACCAGGAATGGAGTCTTAGAACTTTTAGTAAGTAATCTAGCTAGGTATGTGTTAGATTATGATTTCTTTAAATGGCTGAGAAAAGAATTGTGCTGAATAGAATAACTATTTCTGTCTGTGTATCTTTTTTGTAACTTAAGGTTTTGCCTAGAGGGGTTCTCTATGTTTTGGAATCTAATTACCCTGTAAGATATCTACCATCCTGATTTTACAGGGGGGATTTCTTTATTTCTATTTACTTCTATTTTTTTATTAAAAGTTTTCTTGTAAAAAACTGAATGCTTTTTCATTGTTCTCAGATCCAAGGGTTTGGGTCTGTGGTCACCTATGCAAATTGGTGAGGCTTTTTATCCAACATTTCCCAGGAAAGGGGGGATGCAAGTGTTGGGAGGATTGTTCATTGTTCTTAAGATCCAAGGGTCTGGGTCTGTAGTCACCTAGGCAAATTGGTGAGGCTTTTTACCAAACCTTGTCCAGGAAGTGGGGTGTAAGGTTTTGGGAAGTATTTTGGGGGGAAGGACGCGTCCAAACAGCTCTTCCCCAGTAACCAGTATTAGTTTGGTGGTGGTAGCGGCCAGTCCAAGGATAACGGGTGTAATATTTTGTACCTTGGGGAAGTTTTGACCTAAGCTGGTAAAGATAAGCTTAGGAGGTTTTTCATGCAGGTCCCCACATCTGTACCCTAGAGTTCAGAGTGGGGGAGGAACCTTGACACAAGGTCTCTGGTATCCCCAAGATCTCAGTCTACACATAAACATCAAGGAGTTGCAAGCTATCTGATTGGCTTGCATGGTGTTCCTTCCTCATGTCAAGAGAAGGGGCATATTGGTGCTGCCCTACAATACTACCACCATGGTTAATGTAAACAAGTAGCAGGGAGTCTAGTCCTGACTAATTTGTCGGGAAGCAATATTACTCTGGGACTTCTGCATCGACAGTTCTATATTTCTGAAAGCAGCCTACATCCCATGGTTCAGAATCTGCCGGCAGATTGCCTGTGCAAGTTGTTCATCAATCACCGAGAGTAGTCTCTTTACCAAGACATAGCAAGGTCCACTTTCCAGCTCTGAGGGACTCCCCAAGTGGATTTGTTTGCAACAAACAACAACACAAAATATCTCTAGTTCTGCTCCAGAGCAGGATACAACCCAGATTCATGGATGGATGCTTTTCTACTGCCATGGTCAGAGGGTCTGCTGAACGCATTTCCCTTCATCCCTCTTCTGCTCAAAGTTCTGTGCAAAGTCAAGCAGGACCAGGCCTGTCTCATACTGATCGCCCCAGCACGGCCCCATCGACTCTGGTTTTTACAGCTCTTGGACCTCTCAGTCAGCCCCCACTGTCACTCCTGCTTCACTCAGGCCTAATCTCTCAGAATCATGCCTGTCTCCTCCACCCCGATCTTCAGGTCTTTCACCTGACAGTCTTAGAGGCTTCATGGTTAACTTTGCTGGAGGAGTCTTGCTCTGGAAAGGTGCAGGAGGTACTGCTGAATATTAGAAAACTGTCAGCTAGGACAACTTACCTTGCTAAATGAAAGAGGTTTTCTGTCTAGTTGAGTCGGAAAGGGGTCTCCCCTATCCTTGCTTTTATTCAGCACATGCTGGACTACCTTTTGTATCTGAAACATCAGGGATTGGTGGTTAGCTCAATCAGGGTAAACCAAGCGGCTATATCAGCATCCCACCAACCTGTTGATAACTGCTCCCTTTTTTCCCAGCCCAATGAGTTAATCTAGTATTAACAAAGCTGATGGGTCCCTGCTTCAAGCCTGTAGCGACCTGCTTTCTGTTGCACCTTTCAGTGAAGGTAGCATTTTCAGTAGTCATTATATCACGCATGTGAGGGGGGGGGAGGAATTGAGGGCGCTAGTATCCTATCCTACATATGGTTTTTTTATGCAAGTAAAGTCTATCTTCTTCCCAGCCAAGCTTTTTTACTAAAGTGGTCTCCACTTTTCATATCGACCAAGCAATTTGCTTACTAACCTTCTTCCCAGAGCCTCATGGTAATAAGGGGGGAGGAGAGACTGCACACTTTAGCGTTTTGTCTGGAATGGAGTAAACCTTTCAGGTCTTCGTCTCAATTGTTCATGGCTTTTGCAGACAGAATGAAGGGCACTCTGCAAAGGGTGCAAAGGATTTTGTCATGGGTATCTGGTTGTATTTGCCTGTGTTACCAGCTGGATAGCGTGAGGCCACCAGATAGAGTATTGGGGCATTCGATCAGAGCCCAAGCTATTTCTGCAGCATTTCTGGCTCAAGTGCCTATCTCATACATTTGCCTGATCATCATGTCACATGTTAACAAAGAGTTAACTAGAGGTTCATTATAGCAGGAATGTAAGGAGGAGATAGTGAAAAAGGGCCATGAGAGAAGAAGCATTTCCCAGGAACAGGTGCAGGGAAAAACCAATTATTCTTTACCTAGAAGTAGTATATTGTGGAGATCTAGGAGCTGAAGGCTGTGTTCGGCTAAAGTAAACCACCGTTTGCTTGCTTTTCCTTCTGAAGAAAGCCCTGGTTCTGTTGCTCCTACTGTGGGTTTGGGTGGAGAAATGCTCTGCACAGACAGGCCTGTGCTTTTTAAGTAGGAGAAGTTTGTGCCCTTTGATGCTTGTTTTCCCTTTTTCTGGTTACCTGCGGCTGAGCCCTACAGAGCTGTTTTCACATAGATATAAAGCACAGTTTAAAATTATTTTTAAGGCTGAATAAATAGAAGATGACCTGCTTCTTACTTCAGGCTGGACTGCTGCAACTGTTGGCGGTGGGGGAGGATCACTGGTGAGGACTAGGAAATGGAGAGGGGGTGAAATCTGAAGGGACAGGTGTCCAAGAGGAGGCATGGCGGCTGCTCAGGGCTGACTGCTGCCTCCGTGGCCATGGAGCTGTGCCTGAAAACCATGCTCTTGGAGTGAGGGAGCCAGGATTTGGCTCATGACAATAAGTGCTTTTTAAAAACCTTGACTAAAGTTTATTTGTGACTGCTTTTGTACTTGTTGTCATTATAAAACTATTAAGGTTTTGAATAACTCACCATGAGGACGTGCAAAAATGAAAAATGCAATGTGAAAATAATTTTGATCTTTAGAGCAGCTGGCATTTCCTCCTAGGCTACTGAGACTTCACAATGCTTGGCTGTGACAATGTCTAAGTGGACTTAAAACAAACAAATGCCATTAAATGTATTTGCCACAAGGTGGCAGACATATGTCTAGGGAGGTTTTTCAAGTACCAATCTCTTCGGTGCTCTTCCCTTCTCATTTGACACGCTCTTGCTCAGCAGCTGCCAACATTCTTTTCCTTCCTTAAGGGAAGTGTTTGGTTTTCTTGTTGTTTTTAAGATGGCTGCTGTAATGTATATAATGGTGGAAAAGGAAAACCTAGTTCATTGCCCATCCTCCACCCCCAAAGAAAATATTTCACGCTGTTATGCCCGGGATAGAAATGTAAGATGGTTTGTCACGTCAGTGTTTTGAGGTTTAATTTTTCAAATTTCTGACATTTTTATTGCAATAATCACAGGGTGCAGATCACTAGCAATGCTTTGTCAGTTTGTAAACAGGAGGCAGTGTGGGCTAGTGGGTAGGGCACTCGACTTGGACTCAGGAAACATGAGTTGTATACCTGGCTGAGCCATTGATGCGCTATGTGACTTCAAGGCAGTCAGTTCTCTTCCCACTCTTTCTTTATTCTGTTCGTTTACATTGGAAGCTTTTCGGGGAAATATCTCTAAGTATTTCTATAGTGTGTAGCACAATGAGATCTCCAGTCTCATTGCAGCTTCTAGATGCTACTGTAATATAAATAATAATAATCGCTGACTAGTCCAGCTCTACCAGCTTCAACGCAACTCTTTAGAAGTGACAGGTTGCAGAGTAACAGCCGTGTTAGTCTGTATTCGCAAAAAGAAAAGGAATACTTGTGGCACCTTCATCCAATGAAGTGAGCTGTAGCTCACGAAAGCTTATGCTCAAATAAATTGGTTAGTCTCTAAGGTGCCACAAGTACTCCTTTTCTTTAGCAGTGGACAATGATAGGGGCTCAGCAAGCCTAACTCATTCCATATCTGTATACATTGTTTATGAGAGGAAAATGCACGCTACAGAACAGAGCCTGAACAAATTGTAATTTAAGTGGAACAGAGGTGTAGGGGGAAATACATCAGCAAATCAACAACTCTCAGTTAAATGTTCTAGAACAGAAGAACGGCCATATTGGGTCAGACCGATGATCCGTCTAGCCCAGTACCTATAATCATATAATACATGATGCAATTTACAGAGTAATGCCAAACCTGGAGAATGATTTAAAAGAGAAGTGAGAGAAGATGGAGATCTTTGAATGCTACACAGACAAATCAATAAAAAGCACCAACCCTATAGTCCTCTCCTAGGTGACATGAGTGAAATTCTAACTCCACTGAAGTCAAGAGCAAAACTCCTGTTGACATTAGTGGGACCAAGATTTCACCCATGAGCTTGTGTACAATTAATTTCTGTTGGAATTACCTTTTCAGGAGCTAATTTGAAACACAGGTTGAACACAGGGAAGGAGGTTGAACAGTCTTCTTCTGAAAAAAGACAGAACGACCTCCTTTTCCTCAGGTTCCCTTCTCTTTTTATTTACCCTGCCTATTTTCTCTTCCCTCTATTTCCTTTGTTCTCCATGTGTGGTTTTGTATCTTTTCTGTTGATTAAACCAAGTAAATCCATTATCTCTGCTGCTGCTTTACCAGTGAGCCTGTGCTAAATTAGCACACCGTAAGGCATCTCTAAATCAGCTGACTCACAGAGGGTGCTGTTTCTGGCAGGCCAGGTCAGTGCTCCTGAGTGTTGGACCACAAAAGGCAGCACTGTTAAATGCCATTCTCCATTCAGCATACAGTGAAACGTTTCTCTTGCCTCATCTGAAAGACCTTTCAGCTCAGCAAGTTGTTCTGTTTCTCCGGTATTTGCAGTACCTGTATATAAAGTGCAGTGAAAAAGTTAGTATAAATTTTCCTGGCATGCACTCTCCAACCATAAACCAGATTATGGACTGGATGTGCCTGTTACTAGATGCTTATTTTACAGTTGTGGTGATGCTACCAGAAGCAAAAGGATTACTGAGTGGTGTCCATACAACTGTCACAGGAAGAAATACAGATAAGTCTCTTGAATCATGCAGTAGGAAGTAGAGCACCAAACCAGGTTGGGGAACTATGACTTTAAAGTCGAGGCAGGGAGGACATACCTTTTTCACATGAATGCATGGATTTATTCTACACTTTTATGCCCAGTTAAATCAAAAGGACAGTCTAAAGTATGCTGTCCTTTATACATAGAAAATTATTATTTAGAATAAAAAGTTGATCAATACAATGTGGTTTTGCCTTCTAAACGATGTGTAATCACTAAGTTTACTTATTTTCAGTTTGTTCACTAAAAGTAAAATGTTATGTCGGCTAGAGACCAGAATGGAATATGTTTTCTGTAGGACTGGACTACAGGACTCCACCCATTTTAAATATAATTGATCCAGTACTAGGCAGCTCACAGCAGCAGCGGCTAATAAAGTATAACAAATCTGAGTGGAATGGAATTTAAGACATATTTACGAAAAAATTATAAAACTAAAATCAAAAACACTCCTGAGAGGTAGAAACAATGTAGTATTGTAACTGAATAGATTTGTATACCCAACTTACTTTTGTCATAATATCCTTGGTTTTTAATAAGATGTATAACTTTGAAAATTTCTTGAATTCACAAAATTCTTTGAATTTCTCCAAAACTCCCCTTTTGTACTGAGAGCAGAAAGAAAGAAAAGTTAATGGTATTTATTACACAAATAAATCTAAGAAAATCACAAATTTAGCTCATATCGATTAAAAATCCACAAACAACGGCAAATTCTGAAAAATCTAAACCTGAAATCAATTGTTTCATGTCAGAACTCACTGTATGTTTTACAATCATGAATGTACTTCACAATTAAGACAAAACTGACTGTAGTGTATATAATATTCTGAGACAAATACACTGAGTTATTCTGTTTATTTTGCAGCAAAGATAAAAAATTGGAAATCCGACCGTAGCGAAACAGGTCAACAGGAGCACAAATTGCAGCATGTAGTATATTAAAAGGAAATTAGAATGGGCAAGATAGATTTGAAAGAGCAAATAGCTAAAGGTGTAAAAACAAACAAGATTCTTCAAGTATATCGGAAGTTGGAAGCTTATGAAAGAATTAGGGGTAATGAGAGCAATTAAGGAAGATAAGGACATTGCTGACAAGCTAAATGGTGAAGACTGATGCAAAGCAATCAAAGAGGTTGTTGGGGAGAGTCCTACCCCAGACCTGGCTCCTTACTGGTAATAAAGATGAGGCACTATCAGAGCATGAGATGTTAGAAGAAAAGGTGCTAGAGCAAACTGATAACTTAAAAAGCAATATTTTACTCACAGCACACACTCAAGAGTTCAAAAGGAGCTTAAGTATGAAGTGGCTGAGTGGTTAACAAAATATGCAGTTTCTTATTTAAAAACAGCCGCTGTTACAAAGGATAGGAGGGTCACAAATGTTGTACCTATATTTTAAAAATAGTTTTGGGGAATTCTAGACCAGTAAACCTTGCATCTGTACCTGGGAAATTGGTTCAAACTATACTTAAAAATAGAATAATGAAACACCTTGAAGATTATGATATAAGATGTAACCTAAGGAAACTGCAAAGGAAAATCATATCTTGCTAATCTTAGAATTCTTTGACCTTGTCTATAAAGTAGTAGATGAAGGAGAATCAAAGGACCTAATTTATTTGCACTTCCAAAAGGCCTTTGGAAAGGTCCTCACAAGAGGCTACTAAAGTGAAATTGCAATGTGGAGAGTGGCAAAAATGGATTAAAAACTGGCTAGGAGACAGAGAGCAAGGAGTAGGATTAAATGGTCAATTTTCTTCATAACTAAAGGTTAATAGCAGGGTGTGCTTCAAGGTTCCATACTGAATCCCAGGTTCAATATATTTATTAATCACCTGGAAAGGGGCTGAGCTGTGAGATAACAAAATGTTTGGAGTTGCTCAGGACTATAGAGGACTAAGAAGAACTTCAGAGAGACCTGACAAAGTTATGTGAATGGTTGATATGGTGGCAAATGAAATTCACTGTCAATTAATAAATGTTGGAATGAAAAATGTCAACTACTCAACACCTTGTGGTTCTAAATTAACCATTTCAACTCATAAAATTAACCCTGGGCATCACTGTAGACAGCTCAATGAAGTTCTGTGCTCAATGTGCAGCTGTGTTCAAGAACATAAACAAGATGCTGCAATGCATAAGAAGTGGGATGGGTAATACTATGGAGAGTATTATGCCTTCATGTAAATCAATGGTACAGCCTCATCTTGAATACTGTGCACAATACTACTCACCACATCTCAAAAAAGGATATTTCAGTATTAGACGGCATACAGAATGGAATGTTGTGAATCAATTAAGTCTTGGAAAAACTCTCATTTGAAGAGAAATTGAAAAGATTGGGGTTGTTTATCTCAGAACGGAGATGAAAGGGGACAAAATACA
The DNA here is from genome assembly GCF_965140235.1 of Caretta caretta. NCBI lineage: Eukaryota > Metazoa > Chordata > Testudines > Cheloniidae > Caretta > Caretta caretta. Next base: position 26,562,062 of record NC_134209.1, read on the forward strand.
AGTATATAAAATAATGAATGGTTTAGAGAAAGTAGATCAAGAGTTTCTGTTCTCCCTGTCTTAGATCACTTGAGCAAGGGACTATTGAATGAAATTAAAAGGTGTCAAATTAAAAAATGATAAAATGAAATACTTTTTCACACAGTGTGTAATTAGACTGCAGAGCACATTGCTACAGGAAGTTGTTGAAGCTGATAACTGAGCAACATAAAAATGATTGGACATTATATGGATATCAGTAATATCCAGGGTTGTTATTTTAAAATAAAATTTTGAAAGGGATCTTAAACCTCATACCTTATGGGTTTAATCTACTCTCTATTATAGTTGAGGAAGGGACTTAAAGTGGATAGTAGATTGTCCCACATCAGCCTATTGTGAGGTTTTTGCATCTTCCTCTGATGTACCTGGGACTGGCCTTTGCTGAAGTCGGGGTACTGGAGTAGAGGACTTTGGGTCTGATCCAGTATGGCAATTCCTGTGTGCGAAATCATCTAGTAAGATTCTCTGAGTTGAATAACTCAGAAGTGCTCTTGGGATGGTCATTGAGTTTTGGGGCCTTTCACATCTAGATTACCTGTGAAGTCTGAAGCCAAACCCAAGCAGGTTGACCGGATGGTATGAATCAGACTACACTGCCACTGCTGTACTTGTTTTTCTGGATAAATAGAAGGCCTCCATTCTCTAAGGCCTAGAGCATCTGTGTCAAGTGCTAAATTCTCACACACTTATCAACAAAAATATTGTGAGAGATTAATCGGAGATATTTTTCCTTATCTGAATGTATAGGTCTCATGGCCAATCATAGGTCTTCCGTATGTTCCACTGATACATTTCATTGCATTGTAAAATGGGCCTAGAAACCATTCCCACTGTCCGATAGCAGCTCCCACTGGCCATGATTCGCTGCTCCAGGCCAAATGGGGGCTGCGGGAAGCAGCGCGGGCCGAGGGATGTACTAGCTGCCCTTCCCACAGCCTGCATTGGCCTGGAGCGGCGAACCGCAGCCAGTGGCAGCCGCGATTGGCCGAACCTGCGGATGCGGCAGGTAAACAAACCTGCCCGGCCCGCCAGGGGCTTTCCCTGAACAAGCAGTGGCCCTAGTTTGAGAACCACTGATGAAAAGGCAGTAAAGCCTTCCCCAACATCTTCTATGGGTTTTGCATCAGGAATAAGTTCTGATAACGTCCCATTGTGTGAATTTCTGTACCTGTTTTAAAACACGTGGAGTTGATCTACAGCATGTACTTACAATCAGTTATCCCAGTTTTATTGACAGCTTTCCTTGGACAAATAAGGGCAATGCTTCTTTTCATTCAGTATATTCGATTAGTTAGTATGTTAGAATAAGACAAGAGGTTTCTATTGAGAAAATGGTCTAGATTCCTATCCCATATTTCTCAGCGTACTCAGATTCACAGAACACTTAACACTGTGTAAAAATGATCAAATCCAATGTTACCACTGCGTAAATAACTGAAGAGTTTGCCTTATTTTTATGACTGCAAATTTTGTTTAGTCAAAAAAAGTGACCTACATGTTACTTATTAACCCAAACCCATTGGCTAAGCCTTTTTAACAACTGAAAATAAAAGCAAGACTTTAACTTTACAAATAAAACCTTCCACATCAGAGAGTGAAACACTAGAGGTATCTTCATTGAGGAGCTTTTATGGCTTCATACAGAATTCCAATTTACAGTACGTGACAGAAACATTTCCTTTTTGCTTGGTGTGACTCTGAAGGAGGTAATTTTTGTTTGTCTTTTTTGTTCTTTTCAGGATTCCTGTCAGTCTTTGATTGCAGGAAGATAAAACTTGTTCTGTGTGGAGAAACTTAGCAACAGCAAAAGTATGATACAGTAATAAACTAAGTGTGAATACTGGAATTCCTAAAAAGAATAAAAACAAAATGAATTAAGCCATGCCCAATTACCTCAAGCTTCAAACAAGCAAAGCACTTAAACATGTACTTAACTATAAGCACTCAGGCCCTATTCAGCAAGGAACTTACGCACATGCCTAACTTTTAAGCATATGAGCAGTCTCACTGAGATCAAGAGCACTGTTCATGTGCTTAAAGTTAGGCACGTGCTTAATTAACTTGCTGATTTGGGGATATTAATAATCTGATGATGTCAGTAGTGTTAAAGTTAAGCATATGTTTAAGTGCTTTGCTGGATTGAGGCCTCTCATATCAAAGTAGTAATATATATTCAGGTCCGATAAAATTAAGTTATTAAAATAACTGCATCTTGATGTTCATAGTTTTATTTTTAGTGAGCTATCTGTTAATAAGTTTGTATCTGGCTCAAAAAAATATTGGATTTTTTTCCATGAGAAAAATCTGAACGGGAAATAACCCCAGATGTCAGCTTGGCAGAATTGCTCGCGGACCATAAATAGGGACCTGTCTTGAAGTCCTTACACAGGAAAACCTCCCATTGTCTCATTCTTGAGAGGAGAAATACAAATGACATTGTATGTTAATTTAGATATGGGATCTTGCCCACATGCTCAGGATTTAACTCATTGCCATACCTGGGATTGAAAAGGAATTTTCTCCCAGGTCAGATTAGCAGAGACCGTGGAGGGTTTTCACCTTCCTTTGGACCATGGGTCGCTTGCAGGTTTAAACTAGTGTAAATGGTGGATTCTCTGTATCTTGAAGTCTTTCAATCATGATTTGAGGATTCCAGTATCTCAGCCAGAGGTTATGGGTCTATTACAGGAGGGGTGGGGCAAGGTTCTGTGGCCTGTGATGTGCAGGAGGTCAGACTACATGATCATGATGGTCCCTTGTTGCCTTAAAGTCTATGAAATATAAACCTAAACCACACAGAAGAAGTTAGATGTGTTTGCTGGGAGGGAATCCAGATAGATGGGGCAGCACAAAGCTCTACACTAGCAGAGCAACAAAACCTCTGTAGAGTGGATTGGAGCTATCAGTGCAGATACATGGTCCGTGTTTTTTTCAGTAAACATGTTTGGCTTCTTCTACTGCTTGCTTCTTCAGTGAAATCATTATCCTTTGTTGGAAATATGTGTTTTGTTATGGAAATGATTATGAAGTCACAAGTTCAGGATCATGACCTGAACAGCATTAAGGAGGCGCAGAAAGAATAGCTGAATTGTAAGAGAGGCAACAGTTGTTTTAAATAAATAACGCTACATGAAAATGGCAGAGAAGATAATTATAGATGTGTCAGGTAATAAAATTGGATATATTTGAATATTTTCCACACTGTGAAAATCCTGCTTTGTGAAAGTAGCTTTTAAGAATCACATATATTTAATAAAAATATCATAGCCCAGTTTTCAAACAAAAGTCTCAATCCTGCAGCTGATCCACATAAATGGGCATTTATACTTGCACAGAGCTCCACTGACTCCACGGGGTCTTTGTATTAGCCCCTGTATCTTGACTTTAGTAAAGCTTTTGATATTGTCTCGCATGACCTTCTCATAAACAAACTAGGGAAATGCAACCTAGATGGAGCTACTATAAGGTGGGTGCAAAACTGGTTGGAAAACCATTCCCAGAGAGTAGTTATCAGTGGTTCACAGTCATGCTGGAAGGTCAAAATGAGTGGGGTCCCGCAGGGATCAATTCTGTTTCAACTCTCAACCTTTTAATTGGGCACTGTAACTTATTAGGCTTTTTAAAAAATATATTACAGTAAGAATACAACTTCATTCTCTGTAGATGTAAAAGTAAAGCCACATTTTAGCATGTGTTTACCTTGCTAATGCGTTGTTTAATAAAAAAAAAACAAAAGCCATAAAACCCTGAGCAGATAGCAGGAGCCTTACAAAGTCTGACAGTAAGTAATGAATGGCCTGACTTTATTATTAAATTGGGAAATGCCAAGAGGGGCGGAAACAAGCAAAGAGAAATTTAAATGTATCTCACTATTGAGCTATGCAGCTTTGAAGGGACTTGTTTGAGGTTGGAACCTTGAAGTGGGACCACTCTTCATCTGTGGATGATAGAAGAGCATGGCCTTTCGGTAAAACATGATTATACTAAGAAGTCTCGTATTCCTTAAAATAAAAATTCTACACTGTAGAATCCAGTAGCTACTGAAAGTTTATTTTAAAAAAAGGACTCTTGTCTGCTTTTTTTTCCAACTAATCAGATTGAAAATGAGAAAAAATGTCATTGTCAGCAGTTGGTAATGGAGACAATATAATGTACAGTAAAGAGCAGAATTGATAGACAAGCATTTTCTTTCCTCTGCTTTGGAAAGCAATGGTTGTCAATGCCTATGCATTTTCTTGACACACTACACAATGGCAGTGTTTGTCTTTGGGCTGCAGACTCAGGACATTCAGTATCGATGGGACCTTGTTCAGCCGAGGTAATAATAAGGTGGTCAGTCATGCAACCGAAAGATCAAGTTTAAAGTTAAAATTAAAGAGGAATTCCCAGCACTATTGCATTTCAGCTTTCTGTAAAGACTTCCACAGCCCAACCCTTTGCCCTTGTCATGGGCACTAAAGGGAGAAGGCAAGGATGACTTGAAAGGTATGAAAACTCGGTAAGGTAGCCTTGAAAATAAGTAGACTAGGACAGGCCTATCCGGTGACTTAAGTGAATAGTAAATGCAAAATAATGAAGGATATGACCCCACTAGCATTTCTTTTTTTAAAAAATCCATTCTAAATTTGACATCTGTTATGAGATTGCATATTAACTTTGGCTTCTGAAGGAAACGGTGTTTTGAAGTTGGTACAAATATCATTATAATATAATTATCAATTATTTTTATACGGCCCCCTGGGCAGCACTTTTTTCTTCTAGTGTGTTTTTCGCCAACATTTTAATGTAATTTTTTTTTTATCTTACAGGAATAAAGAAAATCTTTACTTGAGGTGGGTCTGATCCTGCACCATTGTGTTACAAGGGAGTTCCATCATTGACTTCAGTAGGAGCAGGATCAATCCCACTTTGAAGGATTGCTTTATTCCAGTGTTAGACCAGAATTCAATATATATAACTTCTTGTCACTCTAATTTCAATACTTTGTCCAGGAGCCTTAAGATTCCACCATCTATGCAGGCAGAGGATGTCTTTTTATGGCAGTCATTGTCATTCAAATGAGTTTACCTTACAGGACAGTAGAATTGCAGTGCTCCAGAAATGTACAAGCAATGAAATAGATGTTGCAAATCTGATTTGCACTTCCCTTCTGCACTTAACAGTAGCTTGCATGCCATCCTGGATATTTTGTCTATTTTACTGAGAGCTGGAATGGATGAAGATTACCGTGGTGGTAGGGGATTTTGCTGTAATATCTCATGTGAAGACAAGACACTTCTAACAACATATCACTCCCTTACTAATGAACTGAAGTATCAGTATTGCGGTCCTGATGCAAAGCCATTGAAGTCAGTTGAAATCTTTCGACTGACTTTAGTGAGCTTTGAATGTGTCCAAGTCATCATCTGGAAATTGTGTGATCAGTGTTCTGGCCTAGAGTTGAATCTACTACTAACTGAGTCACACCAAGACTACAGAAAATGTTACATTCATTTCATAATTCAATTTAAGGGCACAATGCTGCATACTTAAACTTGTGAATACTACTACTTATGGGAATAGTCCCATTGCAGTCAATGTCTTCAGCAGGTGTAGCTCAATCCTGCAAACACTTATGCTCATTAGTAACTGACTCCACTGAGATTACTCTCATGAGTGCAGTTACTCAGATGTGTATGTGTTTGTGGAATCTGGCCTTTTATTTGTATAGGGTCTTTCAAACAAAGTTTATCATCTTGCAAATTGTTATATGGAGTTAAGTACGTAAATACTTTATTTAAAGTTAATGAATAAGTAACTGAAAGAGAAAAATTGGAAGGTAACAAGAAGGCAGAAAAGTTATGATTTCAACTGATACCAGAAATGAAATGGAGAGCTGAGGAGGTAGAGAGATGCAGGAAATCTGTCCTGAATACCAGGAACTGCAGCCGAGAATACTTTTTCACTAATATTGGAAAGATTATGTCAGAAAATGGAGACGAGGCTGGTATAGATAGTAGGGAGAAAGAGATTTGTTCATGAGGGAGCCTGCTTTAAAATTGGATCCTGAAAGGAAGAGGGATCCAGTAGAGTTGCTTGAGGTTGGGATTCATGTTGTTACACTTCATTTACATGTGACAAGGGGACAGTGGCATTGCACACTTACTGAAGTCTGGAGCTCTGAGTTTTGGAGAGGCCATAGAGAATGGAAATGAAGGTATGGATAAGCCTTTCAATAGTAATGGTATAGAGGCAATGGTATGCCTGGGCAAAGTTGAGAAGTCAGTGACAGACATTGGTAGGCACAAGAGATGTGGCAAGAGAAGGAGAATTCAGAGTCGCGATTAACACCAAGGTTACATGGCATAGTAGATAGTCCAGTGGTTAGGACACTAGCCTGGGACTTGGGAGATCTGGCTTTTGCCCCTGCTCTGCCACAGTCTTTGTGATGTTGGGCAAGTCACTTAGGGGCTGTCTACATGATGCATTGGTGAACCCCAGTTGGGATGTAAATTCTGTCTGTCTGTCTATATGGACCCTGCTGGCACACCCTAACTTTTTCTTAGTGCGTGTTGACGTAGTCCTGTTTGGAATATGTATAGAGGCAGGTTGTCCATCAGAGGTGAAGTTGCCTTCAATAATAAAGTACAGTGTGGTAGCAATGGAACTCTAACAAAAGGGGGCAGGAAAACGAAATCCTCCAGAGTTAGGAGGAGCTGTAATTTGTTCAGAGCCAGTCGAGGTTTCTTACCTGCACCCTAAAAGAACCTTCTGAAAATACTGAATTTCTTAAAATAAGTGTGAGGAATAGAAATAGGTAGACCCCTCAGGACAAACAAAATTCTGTATATTAATTTTATCCCACAAACTGGGAGTTAACAAGCTCCATCTCCCCCAATCATTAGCCAGTTGACAATAATTGGTTGTATATTATTCTTAGGGACATCCTGAATATTTCTGGGAATCAGTATTCCTAAATATTTCATATAAACGGATTGCCACTGAAAGTCCCAATTTGAGAAAAAGCCTTTGTGGGCATATTTATTAATGCCTAAGACTTCGGATTTACCCCAATTAATTTTATATCATGAGGAGTTCAAACTTATTAATAGTGGATAGACGGTTAGATATGGTAACCCCCATCTTAGATACCCATATAAGAACATTATCCATACAGAGCGTAATTTTGTGCTCTGTTTGGCCCACCCTGATATCATGAATGTGTTGATTTGCTAGGATGGCAGTAGCTAAAAGTTCTAGAGCTAAATTGCACAGAAGAGGAGAAAGGGGGCAGCCCTGCCTTGTACTGCTCTGTAATGGAAATGGGGCAGAAATAATACCATTGGTAACTACCCTGGAAGTTGGGTTAGAGTATAAAAGCTTAATCCAAGCAATAAATTGGTTACCAAATCCAAATTTTGCCAACACATGAAAAAGATAGTCCCAGGCCATGCGGTCAAAGGCCTTTTTGGCGTCTGAGGAAGTGGCAGCTAAGGGTTGTTTAGTATCTCTCAAAGCATAATATCATCTGAGCCATGTCTACTACGAAGGAAGCCTACCTGATTTATAAAAAGAAAAGGAGTACTTGTGGCACCTTAGAGACTAACCAATTTATTTGAGCATAAAGCTTTCGTGAGCTACAGCTCACTTCATCGGATGCTGTAGCTCACGAAACCTTTATGCTCAAATAAATTGGTTAGTCTCTAACGTGCCACAAGTACTCCTTTTCTTTTTGTGAATACAGACTACAACGGCTGTTACTCTGAAACCTACCTGATTTATGTGTATAATGTGTGAGAGAACTTTGTCCAATTGCATAGCAAGAGCTTTAGCTAAAATCTTAGTGTCACAGTTGATTAAAGAAATTGTCCTGGAATTACTGTAGAGTCCAGGGTCTTTCCCAGGTTTAGAAATAAGTGAAATTACAGCTTCTCTTGGAGTAGGCGGGAGAGCTAGCTCATTCTTGGCCTCATTGAACATGTTCAATAGTCTAAGTGTTAAAGTTTCAGAGAACTTTATGTAGACTTCAGTTGGGGACCCATCTGTGCCAGAAGTCTTTACAACCTTCATTTCTTTTATAGCCTGAGTCAGTTCTGCAATTTCTAGAGGGGCATCTGAAAGTTCCTCCTGAGAGTCAGAGATCTGTGGCAGACACAATCCACTAAAAAAGTTATCTCGGGCATCTTACTGATTCCCTCTTCAGCTAAATATCGTTTTGAATAAAACTGTTGAAATTGTTTATTCATTTCTGACTGTGTTGTTATATAATTTATCGCTACTGTCTCAAATAGGAGCTGTCTTATTTCTTGTGCTTAAGTCTATATGCCAGCAGCTTGCCAGATCTCTTGCCAGATTCCCAGTAGTTTTGCTTCAAACAGAATAAAGCAAACTCAGCCTTTTGGGACAGAAATTTGTTGATTTCATAGCTTAGATTGATGAGGGTTCTGATAGTCTCTGTGGAGGGGACAGAAGCATAGTCCACAGCCAAAGCTTTAATTTCCTTCCCAAGGGTATCAATTCTACGTTCTCTCCATTTCTTTTTAAAGGCGACATAAGAGACGATACAGCCTCTGATAAAGGCTTTAAAGGCTTCCCAAAATGTGGCTGCTGAAGAAGTGGTGGGGGGCATTTGTTTTGTTTTTTAAAAAAGGTCTAACTCCTGCTGGATAGAGTTAACGATGTATTAAACATCACAGAGGTATTTAATCTCCACATTTTAGTTGGGGGTGCATACCCTGGAAGCCTAAAAGACATGTAGAGGAGCATGGTCAGATATAACAATAGTACTAATTCTAGAATCAGTAACAGAATTGGTCGAGTCTTGTGACACTAAGAAATAGTCCAATCTTGAATAAGCTGCAGGATAAAAAAACACTATAGTCTCTGGCCATAGGCTTACCCAATCTCCACACATTTTATAAGCCTAAATCAGCCATGTAGGTATGAACAAAGTACCTGATGAGTATTAGTATTTTTATATGGAGATGGAGAAGATTTATCAAGGACTGGGTCTAGAGGTTTGTTAAAGTCTCCAGCTACAATAATAGTATGATGGTCCATGTCATTTATACTCATAAAAATGTATGAAAAAATTTGGGATCATCCTGGTTTGGCCCATAGAGATTGGCAAAGATGATTATAGAATTGCCAATTTCAGTCTTGAGGACAACAAATCTGCCCCACTGTCAGACCTTGTGCTCATAATATTAACATTCAACTTTGTATTTATTAGTATAGCAACACACCTTGCTTTAGAATTAGAGCAACTAGAAACTGAGAGACCTCACCAATCTCTAATCAGTTGAAGCAAACTTCAGGTTCTGTCAGATGTGTCTCCTGAATCATGGGCATGTCAACATTCTCTATTTTTAAGCATTGCCTTTTTTTTTCTTTTAATGGGGTCATTAAAACCATTGATATGCTAGGTGAGACATTTAATTATCAGCACCATCATTGTTGAAATATGCCAGGTAAAATATAAAGTCGCTTTGTGAATAAACGAGAAATTGTAAATTTTCCTTAACAGCATACAGTTCTTGCATATCTAATCAGCAAATGTTTTATAATTCAGGGTAGGGTGTCACTTCCCAATACATATTCTACAGGAGTGGGAAGGAAACTCCCAGTATGGAAGGGTACCAGTAGGGTGACAAAAAGAGGAATTAAATAAGTGAAAAGTTAGTGGAGAAAGAAATACACATTAATGCCATTCAATCAAAAAGAAGAATCTGTTTAAACAGTCCAAAAATACACACTTGATCTCGACAGTGGGTGGCTGGATCAGGTGAAACTTGGAGATTCTGACTGCCCCGGGGCCCACAAACATTACAACGAAAGTAATCACCTATGACCAATAAAAACTTGGTACATTAGTCCATAAGGAAGCACGATGTAATAAAGCAATGTTAAAATATATATAATTATTAATCAAATGATAGATTTTACATTGATGCGCCTTTCCTATGAGTTAAGGCCCTAGGAAGTAAATTGATAATAACCCTTCGACCCCTATGAGAGAGAAAAAAAGAAAAGGAACTAACACATCAATATCAGATAGTGCCCATTAACTTGGTTAGAGCAACCATATCAGATCTCAGAATGCAACACATAAATTCCATACAGTGGGATCATTCCATAGATGTCTCCTCTTGTGAAGGAGGAGTTTGCAGATTTCTGAGGTATTTTTCTGACTCCTGAGGAAAACTCACAAATACTATCTTTTCACCATTCTTAATATGTAGTATTGCTGTGTATTTAATAAAATACTTCAAGTGCATTTTCCTGGCCTATTGTTTTGCTTGTTAAAGCTGTCCTTATTGCAACCATGTCATGGGCATAATCTTGAAAGAGCAATATGTTAATTGCTGGTTCTCCCCATCACAGCCCCTTTTTTTCATCTGAATTCCTGCAATGGATCCTTAGCAGTAAATTTCAAGAGTGTCACAATCAAAGCTTTAGGCCAACATCCTGGAGCTGCCTTGGGGCCATGGGCAGGTGTGCCCATTCTGTGTCAAAACAAAAATCTACTGGCAGATCCAACAACTTAGTTGGCAGGTTAGGGACAAATTCAGAGAGCTTACCTTTTTCTATTCCCTCAGAGACTCCCACAATTCTGATGTTATATTGTCTTGAGTGGTTTTCAAGATCAATTTGCTTGGTCTTATTATTCTTGATAACCTGTAATTTTTTCTCTTTGAAATCATCTTCTACTTCAGAAATTCTGGGTTCTGCATCACCCATCCATCTGTATAGTTTGGAGTGCATTGTGAATTTCAGTCATAGTGGTTTGTAGGGTGGAAACTGTAGATTTAATTTCAACCTGTTGTAGTACAGCCATCAGCTGTGTTCCATCTGGCTCAGACACCATTTTGTTTATAGGCGTGTGGAAGGCAGATCTCTGGTTTTTTGGTGCTTTTGGATTTGGAGAGGAATATGCAGAGCTAGAAGGGATTTCACTAGCTGGGCACAATATTTCTTGGGGTTGCATAGTGGATTTTAGGGGACGATGTTTGGGGATTCCTCATGGGCCGCTTCAGAGCCCAAGCAACCTGCCTCCACCTTGGTTGCAGCACTTCCTGGTGTCCACTTTATAATTTTATTTCAGGATGCAGTAAAATTTCACCTTCTATGGCATTTTAAATTCTACCTATTAAAGAAAGGGTCAGTGCTTATGAGGTTGGTATGTTTAAGTACATATTTGATTTTGATGTGGAAAACCAGGGGTTTGTATGAGTATTTACTTGTGATAGCACATTTGTGAGCTTCAGATTCTTTAATTTTCTGAATATTGAAGGTCTGCTCTAGACAAAATTCAATGCTAGGCTGATCCACAGATCTTTGGTAGGGCATCTAGTCAATCCCTTTGGCTGCAGAACAGCCAATTCAGTGGACATTCTGTGTGGTCCTGTTTCCAAGAGGTTCAGTCAGGGTGTCGGGGAAGTCACAGTGTCCTAATCTTTGAGTGGAGTCTTCTCTTGCTGATTGGTAGTCAGCCTGGGAAGAAAAGTAGTCTGAAGCCATTGAGCTGATCCTGCCTCAGAGCCAGCATTTTGAAGGTGAACTAGGAAGAGCAAGAAATTAATTATAAGTAAATCAAACCAAACGGAGAAAAATAGGTGGGGAACGCAACTAAAGAAATGAGGAAAGGTCCCTTGCAGCACACCCGGATCTGACCCTCAGCTGGGGACCAAAGACATTAATCAGTGTATGGGTTACAAATACTACAGTCTAAGCGCTGAATTTGTTGCTGGCAAGAATGGCTGCAGCTCTGTGACCTCCACTTCTGCTCGGGGTGAATTTGTACCCTAGTTCATGAATATTCATCCTGTAAAAACTGTGTTATAGGGGGTTTGTTGAGCTGAACATTATTTTTCGTAGTTTTACATCATTGAAATCCGTTCAATAAATCAGCCATGAAAAATCAGCCTAATTCGTACAACATGATAGAGACTTTCTAAAATTGTTTGGACCCTAACTTAATTAAAATGGAAGATTTCAGCTGCCAAGCCACAATAGTGCTTTCCAGTGTTGGTAATCTTGATTTGAGCTGATGTAAATGCATGTGTTCTACATCTGTATTGGAGAGTTCAGCCCTGACATTCCTTCGTCCCATGCAATATTTGTGAAATAAAAGAAAAAGAAACGATTGGACATGCTTCATACAGATGGGATATTTAGTCAGCTTGGAAATGTTTTCACCATGATTTTAATACTCAGTAACTGTTCCTGACCTGAACACCTGTGTTCAGTTTAAACTAATGACTCCTAATCTCACACCCATCAATGACTATGGGTTTCCTGTGCAGAACAAGACTAAGGGGGTGATGTTCAAAAGTACAAATGATGGGTAGCCAGCTACCTTTCATTTGTGCCTTTGAAAATCTCCCCCAAAAGCAGTAGCCTTAGTCCAATCAAAGCCCAATTTGAGTCTCCTCAAGAGGGATTTTTAGAGGATGGATGCTCAGCACTTTCTGAAAATCAGACTCCTTTAATGGTCTCAGTTTTGGTACCCAGAATCACTTGTCACTTTTGCAAACCTTGGCCACTGACTTTTGTGTTTTTTCAAATCAGTAGAAATTAACTTATGTACCCAGACAGGCCTGCCTTTATTTATTTTTAATGGTTTCCTGAAAAACTGAAAGAAGAACCCAAAATAATTATATTTTTTTAAACTGGCACCTGCAAACAATAAATATGAAAATGTTTTTATTTAAATTCTTGCTGGCCATGTGCTTTTCTACTTTATTTTTTATATTTGAATAAATTGTTGAGACAGAGATGTAATGATGAAATCAGGCTTATTTGATCCCACATGCTTATCTTGTAAGTGACCAATAAAATTGAATAAATATGTTCAAAATAATGCTCTGGGACATTCAATTTTAATCAGAACTGCAGATTGTCAGTCTGGATCTGGTATAGTTAAAACACTAGAAAGTTACAAGTCAAATAGTAGATATTGCCAATTTAAATTTTATTGACTGTGCTTTAAGTAAAAGCATTTCAAGTAATGTCTATTGCATTAAAATATGTTTGTTACAGGACTATGCCTCTTCTTTTTCCCTTCTTCATATCCAGCATATTTTAGTTCATAAATTTATATAATATATTTTAAATAAAATATCATGATATTAAATATTGAAATAGTTCATTGAAATAGTTAATATCTAGCAGCATTGTAAACACACACAGCAGGAGAGCAACAAATATCAGTGATCAGCCTGTTTGTTTTTCAGATAACAATTATACAAAATTTGAGTCTCTCAAATTTCACCACACAGAAGGCAGCCTCCATTGTCTGGATATCAAGAGACTACACACACAGCTTGGGTTTACGTGGCAAAATCAGCCCTTCACTGCTCTACTGAAAATCAGTACCCTGTGTATATGCTATAAGGCTCAAAACACAAGTACAGGCTCACATAAAGGTCAAAAATGTTTTTCTGGAAACATATAAAGAAGCTGGGTGATAAAACTTCCTGTTCCATTTAGCAAATGTCTCCAGCATCCCAGGCATAGCCACTGGCTTCTCCCATGAGGACCCAGGAGATTAGCCAGCAGATTGGAGAACAATAAGATGACATATTTAAATGAATATTCTCAGATTCCAGCTCTGAAATCATTTGAACAATTCATTCAACAATTGCGACCTTCAAAGACCAGATTTTTATAAGTGTCAACCAACAAGTTACTGTCACATGAGAATGGATTGAATAGTTTTATAGCAAACGATGTCCAGAATTCAAACTAAATGGGGGGGGGGGGACGACCTAGAAAACCTGGTGATCTCAATGACAAATTGCCATTCTCTGTGTAATACTAAATAGCACTGAAATAGATAAATCACAGCAGATACAATGAAAAATTGGTATGAGAATTTCAGAGCACAACTTGTGGAAGGATATCCTCCAAAGCAAACATACCTCACCCGCTCCTTTTCCTGAAATGAATTCCAGAAAGAAGGAATCACATATTACTTGTCTACTCCAATACTCACTCACAAAATGAACTCACACAGCCTCCAATTTTGGTGGAAAGTATGTGGTCAAGTAGGTTATCATGCATTCTTTTCAGGCTTCCCACAAGTCCAGTATTTTGGTCATATATATGTAGATGCTACAGAAGTCCTTTGACACACATTTTGATAAAACACATAAAAGAACAGCAAAAAAGCCTATGGTACAGAAGGAGAACCCCAAATAACAAGGTGCTATTAGCAAGCCTATAATGTCAAGGAAGGATTTTGCTATGCTATGGCTCACAAGGAAAAACCCGACAATAACAATGTGACTAAACATTGCTCATTTGCTGAAAAAGTTAAGATTAGACCGTGCCAATGTTGTTTTGAGGAGCGTTGAGCCTTAGCCACTGATCTAATTGAAATATAGAAAAAAAAATAACCTCAAGCTGAAGCTGCACTGCATTATATCTAGAACTAGAGCAATCTCTCGTGTGTTCTGTGAATAATACCTACAGACTTACCTGAGACTGAAAGTTTTTTGGGGACAGGGATTATCTTTTTGTTCTGTGTTTGTACAGCGCACAGCACAGTGTGGTTCTGATCCACAGCTGGGGCTGTTAGGCACTACCGCGATGCAAATAGTAATAATCTTCTGCCCAAAATACCCATGTTACCTGTTTTATAAAACTGTAACCCAATATGTTAGACCTCTCGGTATAATAATGTTGTGCCAATAGTGCATAGACTTATGTGAAGATTCATGATTCTGCCTCAAGAACCTGTGTATATTTTTGTAGAACATTATTGTGCCATGTACCTGTGAACCAGTGTTCTTGCCTCTATATAAGCCATACAATAATCTATGCTTAAAAAAATATTATTAAGGGTGCAGAGCAAAGTACTAAAAAGTTAGAATTAAGGTAGCCCTCAATTCCACTTATGTGCATATAACTCGTGATAAAATCTTTAATTACATGATGATATGTTTTTGTCCAGGACTCCTGCCTCCGCCAAGATTTTCTTTCCATATCCTAGAAAAAGAAGTAATCGTTTCATTCTCTAAGCCCTTCTTTCCTCCCTCCTCCCCAATCTCTAGGCCTGTCTGCATTTTGTTTAATACATGGGTTGTTTTTAAATTCCAGCCCATTTTTATGGAAGAAAATATTATGTCTAAACCAGGAATTGTAAAGTAATATTACATGGGGATTGCCATGCTGGACCTGAGTACTGTTTATCTAATGGAGTATCCTGCCTCTGACAGTGAACAGGTTCCAGATGCGTCAGAGAGGGAGACAAAAAAATCTGATGCTGGGCAGTTACGGAATAATTGGATCATAGGGGAAATTCCTTCCTAACGTCCATAATTGAGTGTTTGGCTTATATCCTGAAGCAAGGGGGTTTTATTATTTGTAAAAAGATTATTTTAGCCTATTTAGTGTAACAGCAAACAGAGGCAGCTAATAGGAGAGTTGCAGACATTGGGCTTAGAGGGAGCATGACTTGGTGAGTGGTGTGTTTGGTCTGTTTGTATGTTGTTTGTCTGACTGTTTGTTAGGTGCTGCGTAACATGAGTCCCCGAGTAAGCTCCTGAGACAGGTCTGGTTTTTGGTGCCTTGGTAAGGGCTGCGAGGCTCTAACCTTTGGAGCCTTGGTCAGTGCCTTGTAACGTCCATGAGAAGGGACTTAAGTGGATGACTGTGCAGGAGGAGATTCTTGAATTGAAGGGGCAAGTAAAAATGCTACTGAAAATCAGAGAAGCTGAGGAGTTCATCGACAGCCAGAAAACACCAGTATCCCAGGTTAAAGGAAGAAAGGAGCTGGCCACCAAGGAGTCGGAGAGAGAGCACGTCATAGAGGAAGCCTGGCAGTTCATAACCACCAGAATCAAGAGGTCATGGTGGCATTCTTCATGGCTGCAGAATGACGAGGATGGGCAGGCTGTGGTCACCAGAGAGAAGAGGACCAGAAAGAATTCCATACAGCTAGAAGTTTCCAGCTGATACCAGATTTCTGCCTGGAAACTGTGCAAGATACTTCTCAAGATCCAGCTGGTCCAAGGGAATGGAGAGATGTGCAGGACACAGCTGTGGATAGCAGTTGGGCCCAACTTGTAAGAAAATCAAACTTGCCCACAAAGAGTTTTCCAACAATCCAAGGAAAACAGACAATCCTTGTTGGGGATTCAATAGTCAGAAGAACTGAAAGAACATTCTACAAGGAACAAGCAGGCAACAGAACAGTGTTTTGCCTTCCAAGAGCGAAGACCTGAGACACCACTCTAAAATTGGATAGGCTTTTGAAATCAGTGGGAAAGGATCCATTGGTGATAGTTCATATCAACAGTAACGGCAGTGCATTGTAGGGTAACTTGCAGATCAATGATTTCAGGGAACTTGGAAGTGGGCTGAAGAAGAAGAATGTCCAAGCGATCTTCTCTGAGATCCTGCCTGTTCAATGAGCAAAGATAAAAGGCAGAATATTCTGGAAGTGGACTACTGGCTAGGTAAGTGGTGTAGGGTGGAGAGTTTTGGGTTTGTAGAACATTGGTTTACCTTCTATGGGGAGAAGGAGCTGTATAGTTTGGATGGCCTCTCCCTCAGTAGATGGTGGCCCAATTTTCTCAGGTACAGGCTGGCTAGAGTAGTCTGGAATGCATTAAACTAATAACAAAAGGAGAGGGTTAAAAGAGAGAGGGATAGAGCACTCAGCACAAAATCAAGAAATTGAGAACAAAATTAATCAAGGAACCAATTGAGATGAGGAGAAAAATTCTTTAGTTGCCTGTACACCAATGGTAAGAGCCTGGGTAACAACCAAGAGGAATTGGAATTGCTCATTTATGAGCATAAATTTGATCCAGTTTGTATTACTGAAACTTGGTGGGATGATTCCAATGATTGGAATGTTAAAATCAATGGTTATGACCTATTTAGGAAGGATTGAATGGGCAAAACGGGAGGGGGTGTAGCACTCTGTCAGAAATGGCATTACCTTTTTCCGAGTCACTGATAACTTGAAAAAAAAAGGATATTGAATGCTTATGATTCAATATCCTAATAAATAAAGCACAAGAGGAGGTATTATTGAAGTCTGGTACAAATCACACTAGAGAACAGGGTAACCCTCTTTTTATGCACCTATATAATGTATAGGAAAAAAAGCTGTGTAATCATGGGGGACTTCAGTTTGAATGACATATACTGGAGGTCTCATGCTGCCACTACTAAAACATCCTAGGGATTTCTAAATATTATAGATGACAATTTCCTGACTCAAAAAGTGTTGCATCCAACATGGGTGAATTCTGTATTAGACCTCATCTTGACAGATGAAGAGGGAACTGATCACAGAACTAAAAATTAATGGTAACTTAGATACACATGATCATGACTTGATCACATTTATAATGTGCAAACAGTAAAGTGCAGACCAGTGGTATATATTCTTGGTGCTTTAAGAAAGGATGATTTCACAACATTAAAAACAATGAGCCAAATCAGCTGGGAGGAAGAATTTTTATCAGAAAAATGTGAATGCCAATTGGGAATTGTCTAAGAACACTTTACTAGATGCACAATAAGGCACAATCCCACAATCAAGGAGGAAGGCCATAATGGTTAAAAAACAGACCTGCTTTAGAAGGGAAGTGAAGGCAGCTATAAAAATAAAAATATTATATATAACAATTGGAAGAAAGGGGAAGTCGATGGTAATGAATATAAATCAGAAGCTCAGAATTGTAGAACATTGATAAGGGAAAAAAAAGACACAGGGAGAAATCTATGGCCAGCAGAGTTAAGGATAACAAGAAGGAGTTTTTAAAGTATATTTAAAACAAAAAGAATCCTAACAATGGTATTGGTCCAATACTAGATGGAAATGGTAGAATTATCAGTAATAATGCACAAAATGCAGAAGTGTTCAATACATACTTCTGTTCTGTATTTGGGAAAAACAAGATTGGATGTTTTTCTAAAAGATCTGCTCTAGGAATTATTTTGGGAAGCTCTATGGCCTGTGTTATAAAGGATGTCAGGCTAGATAATCACAGTGGTCCCTTCTGGCCTTGGAATCTATGAATCGGGTGTGCTTGATATTCTCCAAACCAAGAGAGGGAGGTTTTTGCTCTGTGCAGTGATCATGAACAGAATTGTCCTGCAAGGAGTCTCTGCGCCCCCTTTGCGTCATGGAGAGGCCTGTATGCCCTCCTTTCTTTAATAGGCTGGTACCTAAAGGGAGTTTGTGGCCATGGATTGGCAATTAAATACTTCAAGTGACTTGGGCAGCTTCCAGGGGATGCAGAATGGCCTATGGCCACTATACCAGCCTATTGGATGGAAGAACGGTTGTAGAGGGACTGACCTGTTCGTTAAGGTTGCTTGAATTCTCTCCCCAAGCATCCCTACAGATTCCTGTTCAAAGCTTTATTTACTTGAGTTCTGTGCAGGAGGGGGGATTTCACATTATTTGCAGCCATATCCATTTCCTGTCTAGTTCTAGAGCCCATCCTTCTTGGGTATGAATACGTAGATTTAATTGCAGCGTCAAGTAGTACCAATCAATCATATGAATAAACAATCTGTAGCAATCTGTATTGTGTAAGTATTAGAAACCCTATGAATTGGGTCACTACTGTTCTTAATTCACAACGATTAAGGAATTTCAAGTCATTTGTTCAATGCCAAACATTCATTGTCAAGCCTAACATTAGTGGGATGTAAGAAAATTACACTGGTGTCTTAGGGTGAACTGGGTAAATGGAGCGGGAGAACCTGAATGTGCCACCCCTTATTATTAATGCTTATATTAAATTAGAACTTAGAGGTCCCAACTGAGATGGGTGAAGTGATTTGCTCACAGTCAAACAACAGGTCAGTGGCCGTCTCAGGAACAGATCCCAGGACTCCCAAGCCCTGGGCCAGTGCCCTATCTATTGAGCCGCATTGCCTTTCACATGTGTGATATATGCAGTGTTGATGCAGCTATGTCGGTCTCAAGATATTAGAGAGACAAGGTGGGTGAGGTAATATCTTTTATTGGACCAACTTCTGTTGTTTAGAGACAAGCTTTCGAGCTACATAGAGCTCTTCTTCAGGTCTGGGAAAGGTACTGAAAGTATCACAGCTAAATACAAGATTGAACAGATAGCATATGTGCTAACTACTTAGGCTAAACTAAGGGACCATTCAAGGTGAAGTGGCCTGTTAACACCCCTGTAGTCATAGAACAAAAGGGAGTTAGTGGGTTACAGATTGTTGTATTAAGCCATAAATCCACTGTCTTTATTAAGACCGTGACTTTTAGTTTCTAGCACAATTATTAGTTTAAGCTGCCAGGCTCATCTTTTGCAAGTGTTGTGTGGGTTTCTTTTGAGGATGAGAACTGATAGGTCAGATATAAAGTGATCGCTTTCTGAAAAGTGTTTACCGATAGGCAATATTGTGTTTTGATCTTTTATAATTTGTGATGGACAGTTCTCTTGGGCAATTATAACTTCATGCTTGCCAGCCTAGATGCCTACATCATAGAGACTGATGAAGGGAAAGTGTAAGGGTGCATGGATAGTCTAAAAAGGTATCAGTCAAGGTAGAGAGGGGAATACTAAGATAACACCATGTAACTGAATATCACACATTCTTGGGAGAGTTTTGCTGAAACGACTTTTAAAGCAAATATTTTGGGATCATTTTTCCAGGAAATAAATTTCATGGCGATTTTAACTTGTATCTATAAAAAGCTAGAAAGGATATTGAGTAGACAGTAGTGGTCTGGTGAGTGGGCCCTGCAGCTGTGCTGGCTTCACAAATGTTTTGCATGTGTCGTTCTTGAAGAGCAAACAAGGGGGGGGGGGGAAGCAGTTCCATCATCTTCCAAAACCATGAGAAATTTTTCTTTTAGTTTTCATGTAATAATTGTATCAAATATGGTTTGCATTTTCCCGTTAAATGTTTGCAATAATTAGAAGAGACTTCAACTCCAAGAAACAGCTGTTCAGAAAATCAAGCATAAAAAGAGCCCAACAATATTTGCAAAGTGAAATTGCAATTATGTAAATTCCAGCTACT
The DNA here is from genome assembly GCF_965140235.1 of Caretta caretta. NCBI lineage: Eukaryota > Metazoa > Chordata > Testudines > Cheloniidae > Caretta > Caretta caretta. The sequence continues at coordinate 26,582,108 of NC_134209.1, forward strand.
GGAATTGTAAACATGGGGGCCCAGGAGAACAAAACTGGAAAGCTGTCAACAGCATTATAGAGAAACACTCACTAGCATTACAAGGAAAGCTACATTTGGCAAATCTCTTGCTACCATGCAAATCAGCTTCCTGATCTGTACCACTTGTTTCTTCTGTTTTGGTGTGGAAGTCAAGTGGCTGGAAGTCTGGAAGTTTTTCTTTAGTGATTTCCTCTTGTCCACCCCATAATGAACAGCTGCATAAAGTTGTACAACACCATTTGGAGTGTATATTGGCCAGTATTCAGCTGAGATGAAAAGGGAGACACTTAATCTAATCTTCCTGGATGTCTCAGTGTTTGCACTTGAAAGTTTTTTATACAGGTTTTGAGCAAATACAGAACAAATTATTGTTACGGTTTGAGACTGGCTGAACTTTCGTGAACTATTATTGCTATGGGACTTCTTAAACCATAGACTATGGTAAATTTGAAAAGGCCTGTATTCAGAATTTATATTTTACCTTCAGAATCATCAGCAGCCTAGAACATTAGGAAAAATATTTCATAATTAGAGCTGTCTGAATTCATTTTATACCCAGTGAAGTCTATGATAGTTTTGCCTGAGGAAGGACTTAAGGACATAGTCTAAGAATTCTATTCATGCTTCTTTTTGTTTCTAACTCTTAGATCCAGCCTTCTTTAAACTGTTGAGAACTAGATCCACATTTCTTGGTTTGGGCCTGTATGTATGGTAGAACAAAACCATACCCAAAAGTAGGGGAAGTCCTGATTCAGATTTAAATCAAATCAAAACTCATCACTGAAGCCCAACTCCAGCATGGATCAATTAGAGACATTGTCATATGTTAGCTTGTCACTCATGTTCACTATGTATTCTTTGATTTCTATTCCTGTTTCTTCTTTTGATCTTCTCAATGATGATCTTACTTTGTTTGTTGTTGTAGTCATTTGTACTTGATATGTTTCAAGTTCAAAGTTCTTTATTAATACGCCATTGTGATAAGGTTTCTCCATTTTGGAACTCTACTTCCCCTACTATTCGGTAAGTGATGTCTGCAAAAGTGGAGCTATGTCTGGAACTGGTATGATTGTGTTAGAGGATGTTGCATTAAATTGGAGGTCATATATGGGCTAACATAACTCTGTCATTGTCCAACATTAAACAGTGTTAAACAAGGTCCAGGGCTTTGTATTCAGAGATCTCAGCCTGCTTAGCAGAATGGCCAATACAGTATTAAAAATCTTGTACTGGTTTATTGAAGATAGAGAAAAGAAGGAAAAACAGTTAAAACATTTGCAATATAAAGTATTAAATAAGGCTTTCATTTTAACAACTTTTTTTGTTCCCTTTCCTTTAGTTCGAGAAAGTTTTAGAAGGGAAAAACTCCTTGTTTGACAGTCTCTTAGATGGTATCAAAAATGTCAATAATTGTCATATCTTGTGGTGTTTGGGACTCACTTGGAGTCAGTAGGGGTAGCGATGTCATCTGAATCCCTTTCTTTCTGGCCTGTTCTGTTCAGGACACTTCTCAGGATAAGGATGATGAAGGCCCGGTGTCCCAGGAAACAGTGGGGTGGCAGCCCTGATGATGAAGCTCACTCCAGTAGTCTCAGTCTGTTTTTTCTGTCTGTTCTTTTTGTTCTTTCATACTTTCAGCACAAAATCATTTTCTTTTAAGGACACAAAATGGTAGAATATCCTATCCCCTCACTATTTTGTTCACCAATTAGGCCTAATATCCGACATACCAATTTTGGCTTATTAACTTCCGGATCCACATCTCTTGTTTTTAACAAGCATAATTTCAGTGCAATCTTTGAATCATATCAACTTGGCCTTTTTGTTGAGACTAATTCAGTTATTCTGTCTCGCTTTCATACCTTTTCCCATCAACATTTGTTATTATTGGTTATTGTAACATAAACTTTTACATACTTTTTGCAGTTGAGTTCATAATTTGGATAAATTTGTAGGCCCCGTTGTCACAGAAAAGCCCAGAGTTAAATGAAGCCCGCTATAAAGAAAATAAAACCTAGAGTCATAAGTTATATTAAAAGACGTTGGAAATAATCTGAATTTCCTGGGAAAGAAAAATGGCAAGGGCTATTGGCAGATGTTCTTCATGAAGAAAAATGTTTAATTCGCCATATTATGGTATTATTAAACACTCCTCAAGATCAGTAAACACCTTTCTAGCCTCTAGAGAAATATCTTGAAGCATTGAAAAAATACACTGGAAGGTTCAGTTGCTGAGTGGATTAATTCATATCAATTTTAGTACAAAAGTATGAAAGAGCAGACGCAGACCCTAATCGCTCTCATTCAATCCTACAAACCTCTACTGGACTTCAAAGAAATAGCCAAAGAGGTGTAGTGCATTTTGTTTTTTTCCTCAGTATTGCTCCTCATTGTCAATGAAGGGCCCTCCCCTATATCCTGGTGATTAACTTTTGAATGCAACTTAAAGAACTACATAGGGCGTTAGCTCCCAGTGGCAGAAGCAGGAGTCAAGCTGTACTTGCATTTCTGTAGCGCCTTCCAGGATCTCAGAGTTGCTAAGGAACATTAGTGAATGTATCTGCACAACACCACTGAGAGGTAATTATCTTTTACAGATAAGGAAAATAAGAACTAGAGGGCTAGATCATGAGCTGGTGGAAATCAGCGTAGATCAGTGGAGCTGTGCTGATTTACACCAGCTGAGGATCTGGCCTAGACAGGTCAAGTCAATTGCCTAGGTCACACAGGAAGTCTGTGGCAAAGTCAGGAATGGAACCGAGGCCTCCTTAACACCAAGACATGTGCCCAACCACAAGACAGTTCTTCTTCCACACATCTAAATCCCCGTGCACTGTTTTGAAAATATTTCTCCTTAGAGTTTCAGCTTTTCATCTGAAATCCTACACCCATAAGACACCTAAGCTTATGTGCAACAAATCAAGATAAAAATTGCTGGTGTATGCCTTTCAGTGTTTCAGCCACATGCTGTAAGTGATGATTTTGACAGATGCATTTTTCTCTGGGGATTTAATATAGTTCATCAGACTTAGGTTAGATCTGAATTATCGGAAGTAAAATTCCAAGGCTTCATCCATTAGCCACCCAACCCTTACTGTCTGCTTTGAAAACAACGTGATGGGAAATGTGACCCAATGCTTGGGAATTGAAATATTGCCAACTGTACTGTAGTGTTACATTCATTATGTCATACCACACACATCTGATAAGGGAAGACATAATGCTGTTGGATACGTTCTTGTATACAAGAATTCCATAGGTCAAGTAAAGAGAGCTGTTTTTATTTAATAACTGAGGTATGCAGGTGCTAATTTGAACCATATGTATGTAGGGTCAAAGCCAAAGTGTATTACACCAGAGTGAAATCACTGCTCTGTGTTTGTTGGGGATTTTAGAGAGTTATTTTTATTTATCAAAGTATATAAGCAGTAGTTTATGAAACCCACAGAATTCTGTTATCATTGCTTATTACATTTTAGTGCAGGGATTTTCCTGTTTTCCCTCCACTTCTCAGAAGCCCCCTTGGTGCTATTTCATTTGAAAAACATCTGCTGGGAGAGGTTGAATTGAAAACGAAATAGCAACAGGTCCTCTCACTGGGCCCAGATCCTGCTCTCATTCAAATCAGTGGAGTTTTTCTTTTGACACAGACAGGCAATATATCCTATCTATCTAATTTAGGTCCTTTATAAAGCCTTCAGCACCAAAGTATCTGAGAACCTCCCAAAATTATAAGGTGTTTACATCAAGATATATTTCTCTCACCTTCTGTCTCTCCCCTCTCAGTCAGCAGAAGCTAGATTTGGACTATTTAATGTGGTGTTATTGAGAGAAGGCTAGTTCAAAAAAGTGGCTTTTGAATTTTGTGCTGTAGGCACAGAGATTCTCCTGGGAGTGAGTTGTGGATTCACAGCTAGATACAAGAAGCAAAATGGATTGTAAAGGAGTAACAGAGAACAAAATTTGGCCCTGTAAGTGTGTATGGGGGGGAATTTCAGCCAAAGGGGATGTGAAGGGACTGGAAGGAGGCATGTTATATCCAAAATGGACTTACAACTTTCAGTGGTCCATCTGTCCTGGAAAAAATGTCTACAATAAACCAGTTCTCTGTAATCTAAAGTGAGTGCAGCAGTACTCATAGTCTCATGGATAGCTGTGGGGATGGGAAGGATTCTTTTGAGAGCTGATGGCATGTCTCTTCTACATTCATCTACTTGTTTTCCTTCCTCGAATGCCCACTTTTTCTATATCTGGGCTTAAGCTGCTTCTTGTCTTACAGGGACTGTTTTATTGTCTGTTTGAGCAGTTGGCTGTTAGTCACTCGTAAATGCCTCAGCTTCCTTCCTGAAATTGGGCTAAGCATACAGTAACTTTTGGCTAATCCAACCAGTATGTCATACTATTTGGGTATAGTCTTAGTTTCCTGGATGTCCTGCTCAACAGGATGTCCTGTGAGCAGGATATACAATGGTCCAGTGTGAGCTTCTACTCTCTGTATACTAATTTTGATGCTCTCACTGTCATTGCTACCACAGTGAGAAATTAGTGTATATTGCAATGTCACATGTCAATCACTCTCAATACAGTAATAACAATGGGTACCCATCTAGTTATCCATCAAAAAACTCTTTCCCATTGAATTCATGTGGATATGCCATATGCCAATCAAAAGTTCAGAGTCAATAGATGTCAAAAGTGACTTTGGATTTTAAAATCAATTGTCAAAGATCAGATTGCCAAAAGCTCCCAGTTCTGATCAGCTTCCATTGAGCATAATAGGAGCTACTAGGTTCTGATCATTTTTGAGAATCTGGCCATGAGTGATCACTGTCACAATATGCTCTTTGGGGCATGGTCTGTTTGCTTTGACTGGTTTGGGGTTGGGTTGGTTTGTACAGTGCCTAGCGCAGTGGAATCCCATTCTCAGACTAGGGCCCTTATGAACTAATTTATTTTGTGCAAGACAGTTTGTTTATGTCACACAGCACTTCTGAGCACCAGTTAGCAAATACATAGAGGCAAGTGGTGGTTAGAATATAATTTTCTGTCATTTCACCCCTTTCCTTTTCTTCCTTTTGGCCAAAACAGATAGAATTTGATTTCAACACAGGTCTTAGGAGCCAAGAATAAAACATTCTGAGATTGGAACTGAGGAAGTAAAAAGGTACAAGAAAATACAGAAATACTGTGTAACACTGGACAATGACATACAGAAATATGAGTTGGTTACTGGCTGCTGTTTGGACATTGACATGTCCCCAACTAGTATCTTAAAGTAACATGAGCAGATATATGAATGATTATAGTGTAAGAGGTTTTTTGGTCACTTACCCAGTAATTGTAAGATCTCAGCAACATGCATAATACCTTATATCTGAAATCTGAACAATGAAAATACTGGAAACTGCTACAATGTCAAAGTTCTGTTCTTCTGCACTTGAATGGAATAACACTGGGGCATCATGAATCACAATACCAGAAGGAAAGGGCTAATCAGAACAGCAAAAATTATTTTACTTTCCTATCCTTTCTGTTTTCCTTTGGTGAAGAGATATTCTTTGCTACAATTGTCATTTTGGGGGGGCTAAAATAAGTATTTTAAAAGGGTGGAGTCTCAAATGTTAGTCCTATTAGACACATTTAGCATGCTTATTACAAGAACTAAAAACTGAATGATGAGGTGAGTGCCTGTGATACAAGTGCTTTTAATTTACTGTAATTGGTAGCTTATACATAGACCAACAAACCTAATGAAGATATAATATGTGTTCAGCTTGACGTTAGTTGCACTTATTCAAGGGAAGGCATTTTATTTTTGTGATTTACCTCTGTTCATATCTCCAGATGTAGAGGCAACACCCTTCCATATGGCCCAACAATGGTATGAAACAATGATATCCAGACTTTGACATCTGCCAGCTGTACTGCATATTAAGTATCAATATGTTTTCTCTCATAAATACACAAGAGTAAAAAAATGTTTAAACACCTGTATACCTGGCCAGGTGAATCCCCACTGAAACACGTTATTAAAAAGTCTGTATCTGGGCATCACAGCAAATAACAATGGTAGTCTTTTTCCAAAGTCAATATGATTTACAAAGACAGGTGTGTGCAGTGTTTGCTTTCAAAACAAGTTCTTTTTAAGTGCTGTCCGCCTAAATGCATACTCTCAAGGGTGCATGCACACACCTTAGGCATCAATGGCAGACCCCTCTAGATAACCATATGATCAGTCCGTGTGGTTCCTCACGCATCCAGTCATTCAGTCCAAGGTTAATAAGGGGCTGTGGTTCAAATTCATTTCACTTCCCTCTTACCACCACAATGTGGTCAGAACTTGCCCTGTCACACTCATTTCACTTTCATCAGGAGGAAATCCTGTTCTTCAGCCACACTGAAGATAATCATTGCCAGCTATAGTATACAGTGTATATTTGACAGGTTTCAGAGGAACAGCCGTGTTAGTCTGTATTCGCAAAAAGAAAAGGAGTACTTGTGGCACCTTAGAGACTAACCAATTTATTTGAGCATGAGCTTTCGTAAGCTACAGCTCACTTCAGCAGATGCATACCGTGGAAACTGCAGCAGACTTTATATACACACAGAGAATATGAAACAATACCTCCTCCCACCCCACTGTCCTGCTGGTAATAGCTTATCTAAAGTGATCATCAGGTGGGCCATTTCCAGCACAAATCCAGGTTTTCTCACCCTCCACCCCCCCACACAAATTCACTCTCCTGCTGGTGCTAGCCCATCCAAAGTGACAACTCTTTACATAATCAAGTCGGGCTATTTCCTGCATAAATCCAGGTTTTCTCACATCCCCCCCCACCCCCATACACACACAAACTCACTCTCCTGCTGGTAATAGCTCATCTAAACTGACCACTCTCCAAGTTTAAATCCAAGTTAAACCAGAACATCTGGGGGGGGGGTAGGAAAAAACAAGAGGAAACAGGCTACCTTGCATAATGACTTAGCCACTCCCAGTCTCTATTTAAGCCTAAATTAATAGTATCCAATTTGCAAATGAATTCCAATTCAGCAGTTTCTCGCTGGAGTCTGGATTTGAAGTTTTTTTGTTTTAAGATAGCGACCTTCATGTCTGTGATTGTGTGACCAGAGAGATTGAAGTGTTCTCCGACTGGTTTATGAATGTTATAATTCTTGACATCTGATTTGTGTCCATTTATTCTTTTACGTAGAGACTGTCCAGTTTGACCAATGTACATGGCAGAGGGGCATTGCTGGCACATGATGGCATATATCACATTGGTGGATGTGCAGGTGAACGAGCCTCTGATAGTGTGGCTGATGTTATTAGGCCCTGTGATGGTGTCCCCTGAATAGATATGTGGGCACAATTGGCAACGGGCTTTGTTGCAAGGATAAGTTCCTGGGTTAGTGGTTCTGTTGTGTGGTATGTGGTTGTTGGTGAGTATTTGCTTCAGGTTGCGGGGCTGTCTGTAGGCAAGGACTGGCCTGTCTCCCAAGACTTGTGAGAGTGTTGGGTCATCCTTTAGGATAGGTTGTAGATCCTTAATAATGCGTTGGAGGGGTTTTAGTTGGGGGCTGAAGGTGACCGCTAGTGGCGTTCTGTTATTTTCTTTGTTAGGCCTGTCCTGTTGTAGGTAACTTCTGGGAACTCTTCTGGCTCTATCAATCTGTTTCTTTACTTCTGCAGGAGGGTATTGTAGTTGTAAGAAAGCTTGACAGAGATCTTGTAGGTGTTTGTCTCTGTCTGAGGGGTTGGAGCAAATGCGGTTGTATCGCAGAGCTTGGCTGTAGACGATGGATCGTGTGGTGTGGTCAGGGTGAAAGCTGGAGGCATGCAGGTAGGAATAGCGGTCAGTAGGTTTCCGGTATAGGGTGGTGTTTATGTGGCCATTGTTCATTAGCACTGTAGTGTCCAGGAAGTGGATCTCTTGTGTGGACTGGACCAGGCTGAGGTTGATGGTGGGATGGAAATTGTTGAAATCATGGTGGAATTCCTCAAGGGCTTCTTTTCCATGGGTCCAGATGATGAAGATGTCATCAGTATAGCGCAAGTAGAGTAGGGGCTTTAGGGGACGAGAGCTGAGGAAGCGTTGTTCTAAATCAGCCATAAAAATGTTGGCATACTGTGGGGCCATGCGGGTACCCATAGCAGTGCTGCTGATCTGAAGGTATACATTGTCCCCAAATGTGAAATAGTTATGGGTAAGGACAAAGTCACAAAGTTCAGCCACCAGGTTAGCCGTGACATTATCGGGGACAGTGTTCTTGACGGCTTGTAGTCCATCTTTGTGTGGAATGTTGGTGTAGAGGGCTTCTACATCCATAGTAGCCAGGATGGTGTTATCAGGAAGATCACCGATGGATTGAAGTTTCCTCAGGAAGTCAGTGGTGTCTCGAAGGTAGCTGGGAGTGCTGGTAGCGTAGGACTTGATTATGTAAAGAGTTGTCACTTTGGATGGGCTAGCACCAGCAGGAGAGTGAATTTGTGTGGGGGGGTGGAGGGTGAGAAAACCTGGATTTGTGCTGGAAATGGCCCACCTGATGATCACTTTAGATAAGCTATTACCAGCAGGACAGTGGGGTGGGAGGAGATATTGTTTCATATTCTCTGTGTGTATATAAAGTCTGCTGCAGTTTCCACGGTATGCATCTGCTGAAGTGAGCTGTAGCTCACGAAAGCTCATGCTCAAATAAATTGGTTAGTCTCTAAGGTGCCACAAGTACTCCTTTTCTTTTAGTGTATATTTGGCCTGCTATAACTTGCCCTGGTATGAGCACATCAGCAATTCTTGGAGTAATTTCCTGAGGATGCCAGGAAGAAACCAAGAGGGATTGCATTTGAAGATCAGAATTTATTTAAGCATGTCTTTTTGGGCCATACAGTGCCTTTGACACTGCCACTAGCCCTATTGCCAGTGCTTTGACAATGAGAGTTTTCATAACTAAAAACTCTGGTCTTCCACAATACCTAGAGGCATCAGGACAAAGGAGAACACATCGGGGAAATGCCTTTCATTTCTCCAGGCTTGTAATTGTGAGAGTTGCCTTGGAAACAGTTGGGGGAATTCATCTTGGTCATTTGTCCAAGAAAGGACTTTGGAAATATACAGAAACTAAACTACATATCGGTGTTCTAGAGCAAAAGTCAATTAATCCACTCTTCAGTATATTTCTTCCTCAAATGAAAGCGGAAATGGTTCAGATTGTGATAACACTATTGTAGCATATTTATCAATTAGCAGGGTTCAAATTCAAGAAGACATTCAAGTCTTCTGTTCTAGAAAGCAACCTGACTCTGGAAGTCGTGTTTTCAGCATCCTGCCCCAGTACATTTTCATCACCTGGGCAAAGACAATGTCTGTGGGTATGATTTAACTCAGAATTACAGTATTCAGCCTTGTCAATGAAAGATGTAATATTCCAGTTACTTTTGTGAAAATGAGGAACAACTCAGATCTGTTTGCTCCAAAATAGTACATCTATGGATTTGATCTGGATTTACAGTAATGTAAATGGAATCTGAATCAGAGCACAAGTGTCAGAAGGTTAGCTCCAGAGGCAAAAGAGACTTTGGTTCCTTGACGCATTCCTTTTTCTGGATTTGATTGTGGGGTTTTCTGTATGCTTTCTCCAAATACCCTAACTTCTCGTAGTGATCTAGAAGATAAGGCAGGACAAGGCCCAAATTTTGTCAAAAGTTCTCAGCTGAGATCACCTGTTCCAGTACACATACCTCTTAGCTGACAATGGAACACTCAGTTCATATGCCAACTTTCCTACAATGTCTCAAAAACAGGGTCACAATGTCCCTTTGTATCTAAAATGTCTTCAGTGTGCTGCCTTGATCATGATAAATTAACATATTTGGACTTCAAATTTTGTTGCTGAGACACAAACCTTTCATGAGACAGACCCAGGCAGCAAAGTGGGAAAGTTTCTTTGAGTAGTCCACAAAGATTTTACTTCAGCTTCTGCCACCATCTCTCCCATCCTGGACATCTTGCTATCTAGTTAGCCTGCATTCAGTATAGTCAAGGTTCGTATTATATTAATATCAGCTTGTCATGTCCCTGTTGAAGGAAATTCTATATTCAGACATCCCACTGTTATAAAGATTTCTAAAAGGATTGATTCACGCCTTCTCACCAGTGCTTGACCATAACTTTCATGGGACTTGAATCTAGTCCTTACCAACTTAATGGAACCACTGTCTAATCCTTTGGGAGGATGATTATGCTACTATCTGTCTCTGAAACCTTCTTACCTGGTGGCATGAAGTCATGAGAGCCTTTGGGGGCTAATGTCTGACCTCTTCTGCCAATATTTCCCCTCAGACTTTGCGGTTCACCAAGGGAAGCCAGAGTACACAACTTATTTGTGAAAAGAGCTCTGAGCTGTTGCCAAAATAAGAATAAACTTTGCTGAGAATTCCAGTAAAGATTACATGTAGTGTTAACTGTGATATGTTTTCCTTTGTAGAACCTGTTTGTCTGAGGCTATATAACATTCCAGTCCATGAGGTAGCATGTGCACCCCTATAATGCTAATTTCTTTCTAGATCCTACCAGTTTTCATGCCAAGTGTACATGTATACCTGAGGAGCTTCCAGCTACTGTTTAAGTAACTACTCAAAGAACTACAATTTCTGATAAATTACTTATCCAACTCAGTGGCCTATGTGTTTAGTGATCTCAATCCAGTCCCTGGTTGACAGATTCTACAAAGGGAAACATCACAGTTGACACTAAATGTCACCTTTGCTGGAATTCTCAGCAAAGAACTAAGGAGTAAAGGGACCTGAAGACTGAACACTTACCTTACTCGCTTTGGTGGTCCCTACATGTCAGGGTTGAAGCAAGTTGGTGGGGTGGGTTTGAGAATTGCGTTGTACAGATGGAGGAGTTTGGTCCACAAGGCTGTTAATCCAGCAGTTTTACCAGGAATAACATTCACTCACAAAAGAAAAAAAAATGGAAAAGCTGAACCTCACTAAAAATGAGATCTGCAAAAGTGAGTTGAAATGTCCAGGGTAAATACATAGTGGAACAGAGACATGCATAACTTGCTAGCTTATGCTCTAACATTTCTAGAAAAACAGATGTTGGCCAAACAGTATTTTTCACAAAAGGATCTTAGATCAAACTGTTGATGCCTTAGTTATGCACTCAGCTAGAGCTATTAAGTGAAATTCTTGTCTCAGCTACGCCCGTGCACCCCCACTGAGTTCAGTAGGGTGCACAGCTGTAACTCAGAGGGCAATTTGGCCCCATAATATTGAGCATTACTCTCTATTTTGGTTTTCCACCTATTTAAAAAGGTAATCTGAAAAGCAGCTAATAAAAAAAATCACATTTTTCCCTTTTCTTTTATTTATTCACATCAAATATGCTGACCCTTTTTCCAGGTTATTTGGGGCCAAATTTTTCCCTCCAACGTTATTGCTTTTAGTGGAATCATGCTCACTTTTTCCAGGACTGAATTTAGCTCTTAGACTCAATTCAAAATGAGGATGACAGATCTTTGAGGATCACAGGATGAGACCTCCTGTTTCTTCTTTCTCCTCAGTTGGAGAAAGGGAAATGAGAGGTGGGGCAAGCTTTATTCCTAAAAAGAAGAAGCCAGGAGAGAAGGAATGGCCTCTCACAGTTTGATCATTTCCTCTCCCCCGCCAAACACACCCCCTGAAAAGCCGTGAGTGAGGTGATGAGACTACCCTGGGCCCTTGAAAAGGAACAAATACTGCTCTAAAGGTATATGCACCATATTTGAGAACGGTGTTTCTCATGATAGAGGGCTTGATGGTGACCAAGATCTGGGCAGGGAGGGAGCAGATACAGCCCCTTTTGGCCTGAGTTTCCACCTCCCCAACCCCAGAAAGAGAAGGGGAGCACAGAGGGTATTTCATGTTTTGTTCTTGCTTCATTCCATAATCTTTTCGCCTCTCATATTTAAGGGAAAGTGTTAAAAGAGCATCTGCTTCTACTCCAGAAGCTGGGAATGGGTGACAGGGGATGAATCACTTGATGATTACCTGTTCTGTTCATTCCCTCTGGGCACCTGGCATCGGCCCCTGTCGGAAGACAGGATACTGGCCTAGATGGACCTTTGGTCTGACCCAGTATGGCTGTTCTTATGTTCTTCAGTTAGGTATTGAGGTTTGAGCCATAAAAGGCTCCCAGTTCAGCTTCCTTGTTTTTATTTCTTCTCTTTGGCTGGGGGTAGGGAGGGATCAAGTCATAGTCAGTTGTCTCTCCATCATTTTTAGTGTGTGTGGAGGAAATCAGCCTACCAGAGGGCATACTCTGCCAGTTTTCTCTTTCAATAGGATGGGGCAACTGGGTCACTAGAGGTTTCCCACAGTTCAGTGGGGGTGGAGGGGAAGAGCACCAGAGTATGGAGACATTACTCCTTTTTCTCTTTCCTCCATTGGGGAAGGACTTAAGATGAGAAAGGCTGCTCCTTTCTTAACATTCAGAGTAGCTTTTATTGGGACTCAGTGTCTCTCATAGGGCTGCAGGCACGTGAGGGAATTTTTAAGGGGAAGACACATCTGTGAAGGACAAGAGTGTAACAGGGGAGTGGGCTGTCTCACAAAGGAGAAAATGCACATAGAAGGTTGTGGCTAGGGGGTGGGAACCTCATATGGTGGGGGGTGAGTGTCTCATGAGAGACAGAGTGAAAGGCAAAATAGCACACATATGGAAGCACTTGTCTCACTTGGGAGCAGCTGTGAGCTAAACAATCCAGGTGTTGCCGTCAGTGCATCATGATAATGATTTACTGAGTCCTTAAGAAAAACATGTGCCTGGCTACAAAATGGCCTCCAAACCCATCTTGGATAGAGAGTGTCTAATATACATTTTAAAGTCCATTTAATCCTGTGTTACAAGTTTGCAGAGATTACAGAAACTCTAGGTGTTTCTGGATGGGGTCCTTTATTGTAGGCATCTAACTTATATGGACCCTTGATTTATCAGGCTAGACTCACTATTGGGGTTATGTTATTGCCAGCCTAGGGTATTTTTCTCATGTATGCATACTCCACTATATTGCTTGGTCACAGTGTGTACTGTTTTCTATTAATTATTCACAATCTGTCTTTGGTCTCTTGGCCAAACAGACCATAAAAGGCAGGTTCCATGAGAATCTGCTTACACTTTATTGGGGAAACAAGATGGAGAGCCAGCTAAAAGGTGTATGTCAGCATCGTAGCTTGGAAAAGAGGCACAGGGATAGAGTACTTCTGCACTTCAGTGATCCCTGGCTTCCACAGTAGCCCTTTGGAGGCCATTAAGAGTCAGTGCATTTTAGAATGGCTCATGGAGTGCGCCAGTTTGTGTAATGGGATGGTCCCAGAAGTCAGGGATACATGAGGATGGCTTGAAGTCACCTTTGCTCCTTCCCTCTCCCTGAACTGTGCCCATTGCAGCTTAGCTCTTCTACAGATGCAATCTGTAATAAAACTGAACTAAGATTACTGAATTTAATTCCCTATGGAATTTATCAGAATGGATCCAACTTGGGTAATGCTTGTCAACCAACTACTGTTTCATCTGGAAGCTACCCATCCTTAAGGTATTTTCTCTTCAACCCTTACAGTTGTTATTCATTATGTGGAAGGGCTTAAAATAACCATACTAATGTTATAAATACCAGCAATTCGGCAACATCAGAACAGACAAGAATGGTTGATTACTCAAAATTAGCATCAGTTTCATAGTGGAAAAATAGCCTCCATGCCTAAGATTTGACCTTAGAATAACTTTGAACTGATATTTAGAGGAGCCATCTCTACTTGTTTGTATGGCATTCCATTGTTGATGGTTGGAAATACTTTCCAATCCATTCTGAATTCTTCCTCACACATTCGCCATCAGATTTGCACAGTGAAAATAAATGATTGCCTGATCGTTAAATGAAAAAAAAAGTTAATTAAGTACAAGATTCAGCCATTGGCCACAGTTTATAGCTTATGTATACAGTAATGATACAACCAGCTTATAAAGACAGAAGAAATGACATAAGTGGTCACTTTATTACCACTTTGTACCATTTATTTTCACATGAAAAGACCAGGACATCTGAAATAAGTACTTGGGGGAGATAACCCTACCTCCATTATATCCCTATGTTATTCCGTCTCTCCCAATTACACTCTGTAGCACCATAAAACTTCTCCAATTTGAAACACTGCTCCAATTCTACACTCAACGGCCCCGAACGACAATAATTTTGCTTCTGGCTGTCACTTGATATTGCAAATACAGTGTGCTTACAGTGGAGCTCTGGAAGTTACAGATGGAGTGCATTCTTTGGAATCTTCTTTGTTTTATCATTGCAGAACAGCCCACAAAGTTTTGTATTATTGCACCTGAATAAATAGTGCTTTGTATTTCACCCATTGAGGTCAATGCATATGTCTTGCAAGGGGGGCATTCTTCAGCTCTTTTCCGATTGTTTCTACTGAATAACAAGAGGTTCAGCACCCATGCGATCTGACTGGATGTGCGTGTTTCTGATTCTTATCTTGAAAGGCCAGCTGCTGGCCACCAGTAGTTTTATACACAGCAATATTTTTCTAGCAAGCAGGAAGAGTGTCCATCTCTGCAGTTCACAATTACAACTATCAGCATAGTTTCAAAGGCATAGACTTGCCAAATTCTTTAAATATTTTAATTTTATTGTAATGCATAATAACAGGTGTACAGTGTAGTTGCCAGTTTCTGTGTGCTGGCTGGGGGAGTGAATTATTATTTGCCAAAAGAGAATGAGATTTAATTGATATTTTAGGATGGAAAGTGATCATGGCCAAATGCACAAGCCTCAGCTTTTTAAGAAAATTTGTTGCTTATTATCATTTCCACATGACCACCTTGGGGGAGAAAAATACCTTACATATAAGTTATTCATAAACGGCTCAAAGTGATCAGAAATGTGGATTTTTTCCCCCCAGAATATGTGTTTCACATTGTTCTTGCTGTCTTGTCTGCTGCTTGTTTGACTTGGTTCCCTTCTCTAGGGACTGTCATATTATGGGAACCCTATCATTCAGTTCCACCAAGACTGCAAAAGAAATGCATTCTTTTCTTTAGAACTCGAAGCAAACACAAAAGTCTGATTTCCATGGTCTTGGCAGAGGAACCTTTTGGGGCTTACATGGTATGACTACTGCTTAGCTGAAGTCTGATTTAAGAGCCAGACATTTTTTCTACATTGCTTCCATGGAGGCCAGACATTTGTGCTAGTTAGTGTGTGTTGCCAAAGCCCGAACATGAAATCAAACCTCTCGCACACCCCCACGCTAAGTACGGTGTCTTCCAATAACTGTGTTCTAATGACTCAGATGCTCATGCTTAGGCAAAACTCTAATATGAACCTGTTCTCATACCTGACAACTTCTTCAGCCAGTCCACCTAAAAGGGAAACAGAGAGAGAGTTGGCTGCATGTGCTTGGGGCATATTGAGCACAGATGTAAGGTAGCCTACCTGATGGGCAGTATCACAATTCTCAGGTGGGGCTCATTTTCTATCAGATTAATACAGGGTCAAGCATTACTTTTGTGCTATGATCCACCTTACTGCTTCCCCTTATTTTCTCTTCCCCTTGCTTGTTCATTTAGCCTTTCTGACATTCACCTATCCTGTTTGGGTCCTGACACTAGGACTTGAGAGCCCTGTTAAGAGTTTTTGTTTTCTAAACTAAAATCAAATTTAATTTTCATTTCCATTGGTATTTACCTGGCGAATCCTGTGGTCCTCGGAGAAAAAAACTGGATAGAAGGGGCAATGGAACAGCAGCCATGTTTAGGTCCTATCTCTGTGACTCCACCTTGACTTTCAGATAGATTTCCACTCATCAAGGGGCTCTAGCTACTTGCAATAGTCATCTCATTCACTAAGTAGATTTCAAGAATTATATCAAGAATAACTGGGCCTAAATAATGAATTTACTGGGTGCCAGAGACCTGGGTCTCATTTACTATGTGTGTTCTGGTTACAGGGTGTGTTGTATTTATTTAGATGGAATGTATGGGCCCAAAGAGTTAAAGGAGTTAGCATAACCCAATCACTGTCCAACATTAAACAGTTTTAAACAAGGCTCAGGGTCTGGTATACAGAGACCTCAGCCTGCTTAGTACCATGGCCAATGCATAATTAAAAATCCTTTCAACCTTTTATTAAAGATATAGAAAAGAAGGAAAAACAGCTAACACTGCTGTTATTGCTGTCATTATTAACTCCAATCTTGTTTCCTAAAAAATCAGAACAAGATAAACACACAAAAGGGGAGAGAAAAGAATAGCAAGGATAGAAAATGCAGCTTCTGTCTCTGTTGTTGACTTTCACTTGCAAATCTCGTTGTTGGAAAAGCACAGGCCTAGCACACGGTCTTATCAACCACTTTGAAACTTTGCAAACTTGAACTAGTTTCAGGTTGTTTAGGGCATTGTCTTTAGCTGTCTCTTTCCGATCACAGGCTTACAGTAGTGTTGTAAAATATAGTCTTGGCCAGCTAATCCAGACTCTTATTAAACAGGAGGCAAAAGGAGAATGATAGGAAAGAAAAGAAATAAGGTGGGGAAGGAAAAGATCGCATGGAAAAGGAAACGAGGAGGACACAAAGTCTCACACCCCCATGGTATTTGGGAATTAACTAGAGTCAGTAGAGGTGGTGATGACATCTGGCTCCCTCTCTCTGTCTGGTCAGGAGATGGTGGGGATGGCAGCCATGATGGTGAAGCTCACTCCTTCCCCTTCTCTTGCCTTTCAGTCATCCAGCATTGTGGTAACTAGCTTTTCCTCCTAAAGTCTCTTTTTGAGGACCCCAAAAGGAGAGTGAGGGGCAGAATAGCCCATCCTCTCCTTACTTTGTCTGCCAATTAGGTCTAGTTGTATATATATTAGCTGTAGAGAAAGGGTGATGATTGGTTGAGTTACCTCTGATATCATCATGGTGAAGGACTGGCATACATATATGGCTTACTGCAACTGAAAGCCTGTTCTGTCACATGGGTATAATTTGTAAAGTCAAAATGGCTGAGAACTTACAAATTGGATGGTAACAGACTGCAAATCCTAGTGATGACAGAACCTGATGATATTCTGAACATAAAGAGCCCTCAGACATTCTTGTAGCTGTTTCCATTGCTTCACACAGATTCATCAGACATTCTAGGTTTCAGAGGTTTCACAGACAGATGTTCACAATCTTGGAATTTTATTTTATGTATAATTTATCATTTATATTGTTGGGGTGCCTATGAGCTGTAGTCATGGATCAGGACCCCATTGTCCGAGATGCCATACAAATTCCAAACACAATGACAAACCCTGCTCCAAAGAACTTACAATTAAAGAATTGTCAATGTCCTCCTGTTGCAATTTTTTGCTTTCAAATTATTTGCTGTGGAGATTTGTTATAAGAATATTTTCATTTTCTATTGTATAACCTCACTACAGATAGCCTGAGTTCCCTGCTAAATAGCTTCTTCCCATACATTCTCTGTGACAGTCTTAGATGTCTGTGTGCCCATGAAGGCCATGGATGAAATCCTGACCACATTGTAGTCAATAGTAAAATTCCCATTGATTTCAATGGGACTAGGATTTTGCCCCATGCCTTCCTTTGCTCTATTAATCAAACGATCTTAAGGAGTCTGAGTCCCCACCCTATCCTCAACGGAGCATAGCATAGGGTGGTGTCTCTTCCAAGCTCCCAGAGTTTGGTGGATTGGGTCAGGAGGTGCCAATGGAGCTATGTGTTGATTCATCCCCTACACCCGTACACAACTGGAAGGGGACACAGCTGCAGTGGGAGTAATTGTAGCCCCAAGACTGTATAAGGAGGAGAGGATTCCTTCCTGACTCTGGTTGCTCAAGCTATGTTCAGACTCCAGGATTTGTCTCATGTTAAGCATGTGCTTAAGTCCCACTGAAGTCAGTTGTGCTTAAGCATTCGCTTAACGTTAAACATGTGGTTAAGAACTTTGCTGAATAGATGTGGTTTACTGAATTAGGGCCAAAGTGAGCATTACCATCATTTTATATGTCATTATAACTTTCCACATAATCCTTGTCCCTTTCCATAATGTAGCCTAATAGTTTATTACTAGTTTGACTCCTGGAGGGAAGAATCTAGGTAAAACTTTTTACAGTAAAAACTTCCATAAACCTTTTCCCTGGCTATTTACAAATAATGAAAATAAAATATATGAAATGGCTAAATGCAAGGGCATGGGTAACTCACCTTAGAAGACTCCTTGAACAGAAAGTTTTTTAAATCCTCTAGGCTTACAATTTGAAGTGGTTGCTGAATTTATGAAGATGTGTAGCAGAGAGAATCCTTTTGGGGATTAAAATGTTAGACTAAGCCAAAATATAAAATATATATTTATTTAACATCTTTATTAATGACCTAGATGTAGGAATCCTGATCAAATTTGCAGATGGCAGAAAGCTGGAGGGGTTGCAAACACTTTGGAGGATAGAGCAAAAATTCAAAGGTATCCTGATAAATTGGAGAACGGGGCTGTAACCATGCCTCTGTGGGTCACAACGGAGAATACCAAATTCAGGACAAACTGCTGAGAAATAGGGCAGATACACCCCAAAACTGGAGGTTATTCTCCCACGAGATATACCAAACCAGCAACAAAAGTAAACTTCTGTTTCACCACACTGGCTAAAAAGTTTCCTTAGGCACTCCAGTCCTTGTGTTACCACCAAAAACACTAGACTTAAAGATGCATGGTTCTTTAAAACCAGTTTAATATAACAAACATTTTTCTGATCCCAAAGGACCAGCCATACACCCAGGTCAATATACAACTCAGATCTTATCCAAAAATCACCCTGTTGTCAATCCTTTAGTATCTAAAATCTAAAGGTTTATTTATAAAAAGAAAGAAATGAAGGTGAGAGTTAAAATTGGTTAAAGGAATCAAATACATACAATAATTGCAAAGTTCTTGGTTCAGGCTTGTAGCAGTGATGGAATAAACTGCTGGCTTATTTCAAGTCTCTGGTTGCTTCCAAATCATTGGAAGGTCATCAGTTTCTTGATTAGAATGCTCCCATTAGTATAAGTCCAGAGGCTTGAGCAGGAAAGAGGCAAAATAGAGGTGTTTCCA
Source organism: Caretta caretta (assembly GCF_965140235.1). Taxonomy (NCBI): domain Eukaryota; kingdom Metazoa; phylum Chordata; order Testudines; family Cheloniidae; genus Caretta; species Caretta caretta. The sequence goes on from NC_134209.1 coordinate 26,601,262, forward strand.
GGGCCTTTTATAGCTTCTACCATGTGGAGGGAAACCCATTGTTTCAAACAAAGCCCTCAGAACAGCTAGTGGAAAATCATAGGTGACAAGATAGTGTTTGGAGTCACATGGGCAAGTCATATGTCCCTGCATAATTTCTCTTAGTCATAGCAGGAAATCCCATTATTTGTAGATAGCCATCTCCCCTGGTCCATTGTTGGTTAAGTGTTCCTTGATGAGCCACTTAATTTGAATAGTCCCTCCAAGATGTGCTGGCTAACTATCTTGTGGGTGTTACCCCAGGAGCAAACATTTGAAATCCAGATATAGAGCCAATACTCATAACTTTGAATACAAAAATGATACATGCATTTGAATAGCATAATTATATTCAGCAAATCATAACCTTTCCATAGACACCTTACTTGACAACCTTTGTACAAGATTTGTTGCAAATATATAACAGTGGTTGCAACAATGATCTATATGGTCATATTTTACTCAGATAGAGCTAAAATTCAAAGGTGTCTTGATAAATTGGAGGACTGGCCTATAGACAAGAAAATGAAATTCAACAAAGACAAATGTAAGGTGATACACTTAGGGAAGAAAAACCAAGTGTACAAATACAAAATGGAGGATAACTGGTTTGGCAGCAGCACTGCAGAGAAGGATCTGGGAGTTGTGGTGGATCACAATCTCAACATGAGTCAACAATGTGATGCTGTTGCAAAAAAAAAGCAAATGCAGTTTTGGGTTCCATTAACAGAGGTATAGCATGCAAGTCATAGGAGGTGATAATACCACTCAACTCAGCATTGATTAGGCCTCAAGTGGAATACTGTGTCCAATTTTGGCCACCACTGTATAGAAAGGATGTAGAGAAGCTGGAAAGGATCCAGAGGCAAGCAACAAATATAACCAAGGGGATGGAATGCAAGCCATATGAACAAAGGCTGAAGGAACTGGGTGTATTTAGTTTGGAAAAGAGGAGATTGAGGCGGAACATGATAGCCGTCTTCAAATACTTGAAAGGCTGCCATAAAAAGATGGGAAAAAAATTGTTCTCTCTCACCACAGAGGGCAAGATAAGAGGCAGTGGGTTCAAACTACGGCAGAGCACATTTAGATTAAATCTCAGAAAAAACTTCCTGGCTGTGAGAACAGTAGGACAAACTGGACAATCGAACAAACTGCCTAGGGAAGTCGTGCCCAGGGAATGCTAAGCCCAAGTTGCATAATGATATGAGAACTTAGACGGCCCTTAATGCTTTTTGTTACTGATGCTTTATCTCCTTGCTTGTTTCCCCATTCTTGGTGATGTGATTTTCAACATGTTTTTTAGACTTGCTGAATATCACAGGTTTAATAGGCACAGTAAGGTTACCAGAAGATTTTGTAGCCACCGAGCAAAGAGCAGAAGGCTCATTAACATTGCGAGGTTTTTGGCAGAGTTTGGAATTCTGGTGAAATGTTTGCTGCAGCTCTATGAAAGGCTACAGAATGATTTGTATTTCTGATATTGATGTACAGTGGTGGCTGCTTGCTACATTGATTTCCATTGTCTGGAGTGATGATCGTGTTAATATGGAACATCATAATGTATCCTAGAAAGCTGGATTCGAAATCATTCCTGGTGATATGGTACAAAGAGTTTCTGCAGTAACAGGTGAAGTTTTTATTATAATGCAAGATATACTAGACAATGTACATACTTTGAAATCAGTTCTGAACACCTCAACACAGGCTAAATTCTCATGGAAGTCAATGCAAATTTTGCTGGAGTAAAGAATTCAACTGGGCCCTGGGTCATTTCTTTTTCTGCAATTTTGTTTGAATGCTGCTTCATTCTGAAATGCAAATTGGTCTTTCCTGTTATCATGAGGCAATTGCAGAATTAATCTCTAGTGTAGGTAAAGTTTTATTCTTTCAGTTCTTAAGTATCAACTCTGGTAAGTTGAATTCTGTTTTGCTGGTAAACTGCAATTTCTCTTTTTTTAATTGCCAAAAATTCTGATTCTACATTAGTAACTAAATATATGTGTAGATTCATAGGTCCTGGTTTCTGAGCAACTCACAAAACAAGCATAATTGCATATCTCATCACATATACAATTTCTGTGATGCAGATGTCCACTTGGATGTGTAGCTGTCCATTTGTAAGGACAATTCCCCAATCATGGTAATTGTATTCAGTTGTGCAAACACATTTGCAAATGCACAGTTAAGAAAATCAGGTTTAAAGTCTACAAACGTACTTTAAACCCAAATACTGTGCACCTGGAGCTACTCTGATTATACCAGCTGAGGATGTGGCCCCAAATACCCTTTTGATATTTGCCAGGGTGTGAATTTCAGATTCCATTTTTCCCCCTGAAGACATCTCTATATAATGCTGTGGAGTGTTAGTTTCACTGTTCAAGAATGGAGTTTATACAGTTTTCAGCAGTTCTTTACCCACAGGAGCAATCCAGGATTTTGTCCTGTGTTACATACATCTCGGTATTTATACACAGGAAAGGCCTTCCCATTTTGGTTGATTTCTTAAGCCACTTTCAGATTTCCTGAGCAGTCAATTTTATATGTAACATTTGAGAATGGGTGGGTAGTTACCTGAGCTAGGACCAGGATTTTCCACTAAATACTGTTGAAAACACCCTCGTTAAGGTAGTTATAGTAAGTGTTATTGTCTCCATACTATATATGTTCAACCATGTAGAGAAACGTGAATGACTTTTCCAAGGTCAAAGAGTGTGTCAGTATCAGAGCTAGGATTAGAACTCAGGAATTCCTGCATAAACCTCTCATTGAACAGACATGGCACATAATGCATTCGGATAAGAATGAACAAACAATATTACCAGAACATCTGAAGAAACATTACTAGAAGATAGGGTTGATTCATTCTGGGGGTCAGCACAGACTGAGAAGGAGGTTAATCTCTTTAAACTCTGGCAACGAGCGCATGCAGGGACTTAGTATTCTGCTTTGATGTTTCTTTAACAAAACAAAGCCCTTTCATGTTTAATATTTAAGCAAAATCTTTAATGTTTACATAGTACATTGTTTCATCTAATGTTCAGCTAGTATTTAAAAAGGATAAAACCAACAGGATTTCTAATTCCTTATGATGGAATCCCTAACTGAGGGGTCACAAGTGAGGTTAATTTCCTGCAAGATGGCTGCCTTCAGCTGTGAATTTGAAATACTCTGAAAGTTCAGTGAATTAGCTCTGAGTTTTTGAGGTATTCTCACTTTTCAGCTCTGCTGAGGAAGTAGAGGGTCAGGTCTTTGATCTATGTGAAGTCCAGTGATCCACAAGGAAATCTGGATCGCTGTCTATCATCCCTGGGCTTTCTCCTCCCATGTAATTTCACTTTACTCTACCTCCAAAGTGAGTGGAAACCATGGAAGGCTCATGCAGCCACTAGTAACATTAAATTCATTGGCTTTGGAAAGGAACTTGCTGTCTAAAGCATCTCCTTGTTTGATTGTGTGGTGTTCCACTGGAGCCTCACTGCCAGCCATGCTCTGCCCACCACTGCACAGTGACCTCAAATGTGGAAGGGGGAAGTAGTTTTATAGCACAGGGTGGGAATGTATTAACATATTGCCAGATTACCCGCAATTTTGGGTGGGGAGAGGTGAATGACGGACATCCCATGACCATATCCTGCCATATTTTGCCTCCTCTCCAAGAATGAATTCTAGACCCCACTGAGATTTCGCCATAGGACCAGGGAAAGGGGATGGAAGTTGCCTTCCGCTAATGTATAGCTAATGGCCACACCTATACACACAATTGAAAACTTGGTTCCCCCCACATGATCTAGATCTGCATTTGGTGTGGTGTGTCCATCTGATTATGTAGTGTGTGCACTTTCAAGAAAACTGAAAGCATTCACTGGAAATGTTTGTCTGCAGAAATGTGGTTTTGAAGTTTTATGCACGTTCCTATGGGAGCGTTCTTAAGTGCAGATGTATCTACATAAGTTGGTAGGTTACCTTAAGTCACTGAAAAATCTCCCGCTTGAGTTTTTCCTTTCAAATAACTATTTAAATTCTCTCTCTCAGAGAAACAGGTGCATTCAGAGTTACTGATGGTTGAAAGACACAGCTTACTACAATTGTTTGAAAATCTGCCGACTGTTAAGGTAAATTCTGAACTATGTTTACATGCCATCCATAGAAGACACAAACAGCACAGTACAACATGCAGGTCTTGTTCTAGTCCAAAATGCAAGATAAAATCAGTCAAAGTTTTGTCGTAGGGTTGCACTCATCCCAGTTCCGTTTATATCGGGAAAATCCATTGTAGTTTGAACACCTGGTTGCTGTGCAAAGTTTGAGTAGGTAGGAAAGGTAGGATGGGTTTATGGTTAAGGCACAGAACTGGGACTCAGGACACCTAGATTATTTTTCTGGCTCTGCACAGACTTTCTCTGTGACCTTGGGCAAGCCACTTATCCTCTCTATACCTCAGTTCCTCATCTGTAAAAGGGGATATTTCTCTTCTTCACAGGGGTACTCTGAGGCTTCACCTATTAATGTTTATGAGGTATTCCAACACTACTGTAATGAGTGCCATGGAAAAACCTATAACTAATGCCAGCATTGCTAGTTACACCGTAGCTGAGATTTGCACTTAAATCAGGACCACACTTTATTTCACCTTTCATCAATTGAATTTAGTCTCAAAATTTGGCACACAAATTCTTTACAGGAGCATTGAATTTTATATGTATGTTTCAGTAAAATCTTAGGCCTGGTCTATACTACGGGGTTAGGTTGAATTTAGCTGTGTTAAGTCGATTTAAAAATGACTGCGTCCACACAACCAACCCCATTCCGTCGATCTAAAGGGCTCTTAAAATCTACTTCTGTACTCCTCCCCGACGAGGGAAGTAGTGCTAAAATCGCCCTTGCTGGGTCGAATTTGGGGTAGTGCAGACGCAAATTGACGGTATTGGTCTCCAGGAGCTATTCCAGAGTGCTCCATTGTGACCACTCTGGACAGCACTTTGAACTCCGATGCACTAGCCAGGTACACAGGAAAAGCCCTGGGAACTTTCGAATTTCATTTCCTGTTTGGTCAGCATGTTGAACTCAGCAGCACAGGTGACCATGCAGTCCCCCTAGAATCGTAGAGCATAGAATGTTTCTACTATCCTACTCCTCCTATCATCTCCATCCCTGACATTATCGCAGATTAGAAAGCGAAAAAACCGCACTCGTGATGACCTGTTTTCCGAGCTTGTGCAGTCCTCCCGCACTGATAGGGCACAACTTAATGCATGGTGGCATTCAGTGGCAGAGGCCAGGAAAGAATTAAGTGAGCGCGAAGAGCGGAGGCAGGATGCGATGCTGAGGCTAATGGGGGAGCAAACAGACATGATGAAGCGTCTGTTGGGGGAGCAAACGGACATAATGAAGCATCTGTTGGAGCTGCAGGAAAGCCAACAAGAGCACAGACCCCCGCTGCATCCACTGTATAACTGCCTACCCTCCTCCCCATGTTCAATAGCCTCCTCACCCAGATGCCCAAGAACATGGGGGATGAGGCTGCGGGCACCCAGCCACTTCACTCCAGAGGATGGCCCAAGCAACAGAAGGCTGTCATTCAAACAGTTTGATTTTTAGTGTGGCTACAATAAGCAATGTGGCCTTGTCCTTCCCTCCTCCCTGACCCCACCTGGGCTACTTTGTCCGTTATCTCTCTCTTTTTTTTAATTAATAAAGAAAGAATGCATGGTTGCAAAACAATAGTTACTTTATTTCGAAGAGGGGGCGGGTGATTGGCTTACAGGGAATTAAAATCAACAAAGGGGGCAGGTTTGCATCAAGGAGAAACACACACAACTGTCACACTGAAGCCTGGCCAGTCATGAAACTGGTTTTGAAAGCCTCTCTGATGCGCAGTGCGCCTTGCTGTGCTCTTCTAATCACCCTGGTGTCTGGCTGCTCAAAATCGGATGCCAGGCGATTTGCCTCAACCTCCCACCCCACCATAAACATCTCCCCCTTACTCTCACAGATATTATAGAGCACACAGCAAGCAGCAATAACAATGGGAATGTTGGTTGTGCTGAAGTCTGACCTAGTCAGCAAACAGCGCCAGCGAGCTTTTAAACGTCCAAAGGCACATTCTACCACCATTCTGCACTTGCTCAGCCTATAGTTGAACTGCTCCTTACTACTGTCCAGGCTTCAGGAGCCATGGGAGAAAGGAGTAGGCTGGTGCAACCGCGTGGTGCTGCCGGCTGGGAGAGCAGACTGAGGCAGAAGCATCCAGCTTGCATGATATTCCAGGCAGGACTGAATCTCCATGAGACGAAATTTAAAGAAGAGAGTGACCTGGAGTCTCTGGCTCCTATTCAGTGCTCTAAGAGGTGGATAGCCATGTCTGTCCAGGCGCCCCGATTGACCTCACCGAGGTCTGCCAGGAGTACCCAGGAGACGTACGACAGCTATCAGTCCTACTGCACCATCTGCCACTAAGGCAAGGAGCTGCTGCTGTGTAGCAATGCAGTACCGCGTCTGCTGGCAGCACCCAGGAGACGCACAGTGACGGTGAGCTGAGCGGGCTCCATGCTTGCCGTGGTATGGCGTCTGCACGGGTAACCCAGGAAAAAAGGCGCGAAACGATTGTCTGCCATTGCTTTCACCGAGGGAGGGAGGGGGGGCCTGGTGACATGTACCCAAAACTACTCGCAACAATGTTTTTGCCCCATCAGGCATTGGGAGCTTAATCCAGAATTCCATTGGGCAGCGGAGACTTCGGGAACTGTGGGATAGCTACCAATAGTGTACTGCTCTGTAAGTCGATGCTAGCCACAGTATCGAGGATGCACTCCACCAACTTAATGTGCTTAGTGTGGACATACGCAATCGACTGTATAAAATCGACTTCTATAAAATCGACCTAATTTCGTAGTGTAGACAAGGACACCTTTAATAAATTTGCTCTCTTTCTTTGAAAGTTTGTCCTGTGTACATATTTTTTCAGATTCCTCTAGTTAAATATCAACAATCCCTACAAACTTCACACACAGCCACACACTGCTAACCTAATGGAGCTACATCACAATGAGCTGACATCACTCAGCTCCATCAGCCACTTCCCTTTTCTAATGATGCAGGGCACAGCTTCCTTTGTAGCGGAGCAGCAAGCTCTTGATCTCTGACAACTTGTACTGTAAATCTTCTCCTCTTGTTTTTTTTTTAACTCATCCCACTCAGTTTTAACCCCTTTTAGTAACAAGAGGTCAGAAAAGGGGCTGGGAGAAGAGCAGAGTTGAAGCCCAACTTAACAGAGGCCTGCAGTGTCCAGTTCGGCTACAAGAGCAGCAGCTGCCCCCTCCCTCCTACCCATTTCCAGTGGTTTCTCAGAGCAGTGGTTTTCAAACTGCGGGTCACAACCCAGTACCAGGTCGCGGAATGTAAGGCACTGGGTCGCGGCGGCTCTGGTCAGCACCATGGACCGGGCCATTAAAAGTCCCGTCGGCTAGTCCCTACCTGTTCTGACACCACACTGTGCCCTGGAATCAGCCAGCAGCAGGTCCGGCTCCTAGGATGGGGGGCCACGGGGCTCCGCGTGCTGCCCCCGTCCCAAGCACTGGCTCTGCACTCCCATTGGCCGGTTCCCAGTGGTGCGAGGTGCCAGGACAGGCAGGAAGCCTGCCTTAGCACCCCCACTGCGCCGCTGACTGGGAGCCTCCTGAGGTAAGCCCGTGCCCCAGTCCCCTGCCCCAGCCCTGAGCCCCCTTCAAACCCAGAGCCCCCTCCTGCACCCCTAACCCCTTATCCCCGGCCCCACCCCAGAGCCTGCACCCCCAGTCCAGAGCCCTGACCCCCTCCCACACCCCTGCCCCAGCTCAGAGCCCCCTCCCACACACTGAACCCATCATTCCTGGCCCCACTCCACAGCCCTCAACCCTGCACCCCAACCCTCTGCCCCAGGCCTGAGCCCTTCCCAAACCCCTCATCCCAACCCTGTTGGGTCACAGGCATCAACAGTTTTCTTCAACTGTGTCGCCAGAAAATTTTTTTTGAAAACCACTGTGTCAGAGGGCGGCCTCTTTTTACAGAGCTGTGGCAGTCTATTGGGCTATATGGCTAAGCAGTAGGATTTAGCACAGGGGTGGCAAATTTATGGCCCGAGGGCCACATTGGGGTGTGAAACTGTATGGAGGGCTGGGTAGGGAAGGCTGTGCCTCCCCAAACAGCCTGACCCCTCGCCATCCACCCCCTCCCACTTCCCGCCCCCTGACTGCTCCCTTCAGAACTCCCCCCCACCCTGCTCCTTGTCCTCTCACTGTCCCCTCCCGGGACCCCCACCCCTAACTGCCCCCCAGGACCCCACTCCTATCTAACCCCCCCCACTCCCTGTCCCCTGCCCCCCACAGAATCTCTGCCCCATCCAACCGCCCCCTACTCCCCGTCCCCTGACTGCCCCCTGGGACCCCCTGTCCCTTATCCACGGGCCGGCCCCGGCCCCCTTATCATACTGCTGAGAGCAGCATGGCTGGCAGCCACACCGGCTGGCCAGAGCCAGACACGCCGCTGCTCTGCCCTGCGGGAGCGCGCAGCCCCTTGTGGCGCAGCGGCATGGCTGCGGGGGAGGGGCCGGGGGCTCAGGGGCCAGGCAGGACTGTCCCACGGGCCGTAGCTTGCCCACCTCTGATTTAGCAGCTCTGAGGGAGGAAGCTAGATGTTTGGGGGACTGGATAATCTGGACAGCAGAGGTGAGCCGCAAAAGTACTGATTTACTCTGTGCTCCATGTTGCCTGCTGATCTCAATCCTTGCTGCAGAGCCCAGCTCCTTGGCCCTAGTGATCAACCCAGCTTCCCCAGCATTCCTATTTCTCCTAAACCATCTTCCACATAGAAAATGTTTGTGAATGTCTTTTCATTTCTGTAACCATTTATTTGTCTCTGGAAAAGTGACCTATAACGACAACACACAATCATTAAAATGAAGGCAATAATAAGAAAAATAAGTTTCTAGTCAGAATGGATGTTAGGGAATGGGAGTAGAGGGAAGAACCCATCAATCCAGGGAGCTAGTCAGTGTATATATATGGGCTGAAAGAGGAGAGAGTTGTAACTCATTGCTTTTTGCATTTTTGGGCTCCGCAGTTTGCGACCTTATTTTTAAATGAGCAGAGTTTATTGTGGGGAAGAAAATAAATAACAACTAAGATGTTTGTGCATAAAGTATTTATGTGAAATAAAGTAGCAGAAAGACCACAGGTATAACATCCGCATTTTTTGTAGTACTACTAATTTATTTGCTAAACTATAATGGAATTCTGTGTGATTACAGTACCCATCGCATTCAGTCCGCCACACAGACAGTTCCTGACTCAGGAGTAACTACAGAAAACTAATTAATGAATGATTGGCCAGTTATTTTAAACAGTGACTGATTTCACCTAAATGTTTACAGAGAATTAATTACTGTATCTCTGTTCTTGAGAGAGAGCCAATATACCAAACTTTTATTGGGTGTTTGATTTACTCTATTCACAAAGGTATCCTGGCCCTTAGTTTTTCTAACAATGTTTTATTTTGTGACATGTCTGGCATCTGTTTTAACACAGTGGATATATGTGAACTGTTTGTGTGTGTGTGTGTGTGTGTGTGTGTAGATCATGAAGGGTGTGCAAGTACAAATATGTGTGTGTGTGTGTATGTGTGTATAAAGATATAATGTAAATGTTCCAGGTTCAAATGGGGCAGGCGTAGAGTCTGACTGTCCTTCAGCAACTGTGCAATAACTGAGAGCCAGATTCTGCTATCCATACTCTTAAAGAGAAGTACTTACATGAGAAATCCCATTGATTTTTCATTAATACTGACTCATGCTACTAGTCCCATTGGCTTCATTGGGGACTGCTCATGAGAGTAAACGCTACTCAACAGGAGCAGGATGACTGAGGAAAGAGCATAGTAATTATGCAACCTTCAAGGGGGAGAGAATCTGCTGAAAATGAGGAATTAGAGATTTTTCATGGGCTTGTATATATTGCCCAGGCATCTACACTATCATTTGGAACCAGAAATTTCATAGCTCTTCTGCTGACAAATTCAGGCCCCAGTTCTGCAAAGGCATGTGCATGCTTATCTTTAAGCACCAAGTTGTCCAAGTTAAATCCATGAGACTATTTATGTACTTAAAGTTAAGCACATCCATATGTCTTTGCAAGCCTTAAGGTTAGATCTTGGCTTCTGCTTGTGTGGAGCGCTAAGGAGGACAGTAGTGCAGAATTTCTGTTAGCACTCAAGAGAGCAATAAGAGTAGGGTCCAGCTGGCTCACCCTAATCACAAAGGACCTTGGCTTACCAGCAGGTCTTAGCCTCTCCCTTAATAGGCCTAGATGTTGCAGTTTGCAGAGTGGATGATCTGGATGCACAGATAGTTCCTTTTCAAAGGAGAATCCAAGTGTGCTTAGTAGTGCCTTGCAGCTTCTTCCCCTCTTTCCCAGCAGGCATTTAATAGTAATAATAATTACCATATCACCTAGGAAACCTAGTCATGGACCAGGACCCCATTGTGCTAGGACAAAAAGATGTTCCTGCCCCCAAAAGCTTACAATCTAAGACAAAAGAAAACAGATGGGGACAGACGACCGACAGGAGAGTACAAGGAAACGATGAGACGATATTAGCCAGCACAATAGGCCTAAGTAGTTTAAAACACTTACAGTAAATGTCAACTGTGTTAGTTGATTTAGAGCTGAGCAATGCACATGATGCAGTGTGAGGGGCAAACGTTCTTCCCTCCTTGAAATGTCCTAATATTCTTTTAATTTGAATTGATTTAGGCGAAAGCAGCTAATGCTATCAAACCATTTCCAGCAAGCACACACACTTATTTTGGGGGTGGGCATGCTATTAATGCTGCATTACATGTAAACATCTGGGCTATTTGTAAACAAATAGAAACAAGGAAGTGTTCATCAAGGCATTTTCTTGGTTCAGATCAGGACATCCCTGGGGTCAGAGTCCCGCTCTGATAACCAAGGATAGCACTTGCTTTGAGAGCTATCGTTTGCCATCAGAATTAATGAGTGAACCGAACAGCCAGTTAAAGTCTGCAATTGAGGGCTGTTTTCTTCATTTTTGTTAGGCAGGTTTTGTCTGAGACATCTGCCAATGTTGATTTGAATGCATGTCTCGAGGAAACCATTGCCAGAACACATGCATGTTCCAACAGCAGTGAGGGCAGTTAAACAACAAGCTGGGACAGCTGGGTTGGGATTTTAGTTTTGACTCAAAGACCATGCCAAAAAGTGACCAGGGTCCGCTTTACTGAAATCAAGTAAATATATAATGGGGAGCAGTAACTTCTCCATAGTGAAGGTTGCAACCACATTACATTACAAAGCCCTATTTCAACACCTCTGTAACTTGGCTTGAAAAGTGGATTTGGCCTGAAGATTGCCACATTTATTATGAAGGCAAAGTAGGAAACTGTGGTCAAATCACTTTGGAGTTACAGATCATTCAAAATAATTACCCTGATTTGAAATGTTGATGTCTATCCAATGCTTCTTTGTCTCCCTTACTTCAGAAATGGCTTATTTACTCTTCAAACTTTTTATGTCCTTAAAAACTCCTAAATCTGCTATATTCAGAGAAAAACAGGTTGTAATTAATAAAAGTTATTGTTTTTTCTTTTTATTGTGGATACTTGGGGCCTTTTCCCATGGATTACAGTGACTTTTTTTGACCAGTCCTGAATCCTACTGATGTCAATGTGAGATTGGATCTTTTTTAACCATTGGCCTCTCTGGGTATGTCTACACTTCAGTAAAGACCTGTGGTGCCGAGACTCAGAACCTGAGTCAGTTGACTTGAGCTCTCAGATGTTAGGCTGCAGGGCTAAAAATAGCAGTGTAGATTTCCTGCCCAGGCTTGACCCCGAATTTCAAGACCTGGGTTTCATATCTTGGGCTCCAGCCTGAGTGGGAACATCTACATTGCTGTTTTAGCCTGCAGCCAGAGCCCTTTGAGCCCGAGTCAATTGATTTGCCATGGGTTTTCCTCATAGTATAGGCCTATCCAGTGAGAAGAGGATGAAGCACTATATTTCTGTGTTAAATTGCTTTCCGTTAGCTGATTGCAGGTTAGAAAGAATGTAGCTTCTTCTGTAGCTGAAAGCTAATAGACCTTTACCTTTACCTTTACCTTTACCTGAGTAACAGAGCCCTGAATGTTTGGAGCTATGGGACTAGGATTTTAGGCCCAGCTGTGCAGATATGGTGTATAAGTTGTGATGTAACAAAATGTTATTTGTTCTTCAAAAGTCTTACTGGGAACCAATATGTATTCTGGAAAATTTGGGGCAATTGGGTAAGTACTTGAAGATTAAAAGACTTTAAAATAGTAAGTGTCTAACTTCTCTTTGTGAACCTCTGTTAGCCCAATAAAATCACAGTAAACTTCAGAATTTGGAACATATTTAATTCTTGACATTGGATCAGACCAAAGGCATATTACAAGGGAAGTGAATGGTAAATTGCTTTTTAATTTGTCCTTTGAAAAGTACATGCAATTCTCTATCTTTGAAACTGGTGGAGACAAATAAAAATAATAAAAATTCCAATGCGGAATATATTCTCTGACCGACTTTCTTACTGACAAATTCTTCCAAATAGGAAAGCATAGTTACTGAAGGGACATACTGCTTGTAAACAGTATGTTCTTGTCAATTACTGCTTCCAGGGACCCTTACAAACGTAATGGGGTGCTGTGTTTCTTGAAAACAGAACATTTTCACTAACAGATTCTTTCCATATCACTTTCCAAGTTATGGAACAGTTGTTGGTTTCCTATTTCTATTACCATGGCCAGGTCTGCTAAATCATTTAATTGAATAAACTGGTGACCTCTCCATGCAGTTGATTTTAAAATTTTAAAAACCATACCCTTATTTACCTCCACAAAAGAAAAACTAATCCATTGACCTAGGTTTGCCTCAGTAATAATTCTTGCACATGTGCAGAGTCTTGCATACATGGATTTCAAAGTGCTTTACAAACATCATTTAATTTACCCTTAGAGTGTTGCTGTGAATTAGATATGTCCGAATTATCTCTGCTTGATGGGCAAGCAGATGCACAGAGTGCTTCAGTGATTTCACAGTCTCACAGCAAATCAGTGGTGAGGAATATAAACCAGGTATATTGCCTATTAGAGAACACTGCCTTATGATAGGACCAGAGGGGAAAGGAACAAAAATACAGGTCAGAAAGGCCCTCAAATTTTTTTTATTCTCCCTCATTTACACATAAGATCAAAAGGTGTATCAGATATTGTGCATTCTTTTGGCAGTAACTGACCAAATGTGGATATGGATAGAAATATTTTCCCCAAACAATAGGAAACAGTATGGTCTAGTATATAGGGCACTGGACTGGGAGTCAAGAGACCAAGGTGTTATTACTGGCTCACCAGCAGACCTGCTGTGTGATTTTGGGCAAGTTAACCCGCCCCTCTGTGCCTTCTTCCTCCCGTCCCATCCTGCGACCTACTTGTCTATCTAGACTGTAAGCTCTTGGAGGCAAGGACTAGCTCTTACTGCATGCTAGTACAGTTCCCAGTGCAATATGACCTGAATTTTGGTTGGGGATTCTAGGCATTTGGTGTAAGAATAATAGTAGTAGTCATGGGCGGTGGGTAGCATAGGCAGGGGAAGTCTGTGCCTCCCCAAACAGCCTGGCATGACCCCGCTCACGCTCTGCCCCCAGGCTCCCTCCTGCCTGCTTCAGTTCCCTTCCCGCTCTTCTGTAGCTGAGAGGCTGGGGCAGGCAGTCTGGGGCCGGTGCACACAAGGCCTGGCCTGGGGGCGCTGGGACTGAGGCCACGCCACGCCACCCGTCTGTCCACCGGGTGCTGGGGTCGTGCCACCCACCTGCCCAGAGCTGAGGGCGCTCCAGCCATGCTTTCAGCCCTCCCAGTGCTCCAGGGGAGCGTGGGGAGCCAGCAGCCATGGTGGGGGGGGGGGGTGTTCCAGGCTCTGGCAGGGAAGGGGGGCAGAAGAGGAGGAGCAGGGAGGAGATGGATTCTAGCCTCCCCTAACGGTGCATTCACCCCACCACCCGTGGTAGTAGTAATAATATAGTGATGAGGGAAAGCCCTCATAGAACAAGAACTGAGAGAAAGAGAACTGATTGACTAGGGAATCAATCACCCAGTGAGACAGAGCAGGCACTTCCTACCCAGAAACCTTTGTAGACAAAGGGAAGACCTCTGGAAACCCTCTGGCTCTCTCACAGCTGAGAGTCACAGTTGCAATGCTGGTGAGGAAGGATCATTTGAAGTAACTTGGTCAGTTATAAGACACATGGAGTACTTTGGATAGGTAAATGGACTATGGTATGTTACAGAAAGGTATCCTTTGTTGTTTTTGTTCGCTGTTTTTTTCCTGATTTAAAATAAAATTGTGGTACAATTGTTTGTGAACTGCGTTCTGCCGATCTTTTTGGACAATCTGCTGCTGCACTCTGCCACAGATACTAACATTTGGAATTCCAGCATGTTCCCAGTGTTTTAAAAGTCAGGTTTCCCAACAGTTTCAACACAGTGGTATCAAGGATAACAGTTATTGCCTATCTGATAACTGATGTCCATTACAAACAGCTGTGGCATACTTTGAGTTTTTAATGGTAACCACTATCCAAATAAAGTTCCATGACTAAGGTGTCATTTAAGAGCTCACTGTCCCTACACCGAAGAATATCTAATCATCTGGGGAAAATAGAAATATTTTGCAATCAGAACTAAGTGACAGTGTAAGCTAACATAGTCCTTTGTCAGCTAAGGAATGAGGAACTCCACTGAAATGGTATCCTGTGAGCTGTGAACCCATTTAATCAACATTGAGTTAAGCCAGGAAACACTGTGGGATTTGCTGGTTTGGTTTTCTTTTGTCCACACACACACACAAAAAGAGTATGGTTAATGAAGTGAATAATTATTAGCAGAAATCTTTTACTTGTAGCAGAGTTGGTGGGCTTTAAAGCCCCCGCACTTAGATTACACTCCTATCCATTTCCCCCTTTATTTTGGCGAGGCAGTGTTTTGGTGGGAAGTACATACTGATTCATGCTGAGCTCCCAGCACATTGAGTTTGTTCTGCAGATTTTTCAGGCACATGAAATATAATGATGCTAAACAATGAACTTGCCAATGTGATGCTACAAATCAACTTGTTTAAACAGGACCAAAAACGAAATGTGCCAAATACCTGCCATTTGGGAAAGGAACTATTTACCTTCTTTGCGTATAGTCAGATTCTATTCCCCAAAGATTTACTGTCACACAGCCAGAATGTAGATGGAATGAGAGTTAGCCCAAGAGGAGCTGCCAGCACATAGCGCACTAAACAGGTGGGAGAAGAAGGAAAACAGACAGACAGATGTGGTCGAGTGACTGAGTGGTACTTAACCCACAAGATGCTAATAACAAATAAAGCTTATCCACGTAAATTCTGCTAAATCATTCTGGATTTTTCTAGCTCTATCTGCCTACTTGTCTCCATGTCAGCAAAGTTCTCTCCATGTCACTCCAGTCTTCAAAATCAGCCCTTCCCCACTTTCCTGGCCATGTTTTGCATTTCCCAGCCTCGGTTATGGTTGGTTTAAAGAGGTTCCTGCAGCCAGACTCATTTTCCCCATCTCCCCACCCACTTGTTTTCAGCAGAAGGCCTGCTTTTCAGCCCAGAGCTGCTCTGGCTTTCAGGTCAGTTAGTTCCTGCCCTTCTTCTATAGGCACATGTTGCTTCCACCTACTGCTCCCAGGTTGTTGGAGGACAGGGAAGAAAGACTCTCATTAAGAGTCTTCTTCCAACAGAAAGAATCCCTCCTCCCTGACATTCATCCCCTCATACCTTGGCCCAAATACTGGAAATCAGCCAATCCCTAGGTTGCATCCACCTGAGAATTGGCTTGTTTCCGTACAGTTAACAGCACAGCTTTAAGAAATAAAGCTTCAAGTGGAGACTGTGTTACACAGTGTGTAGAACTTGTGGAACTAATTTGATGTTCTGACAGAACTGCATAGGAAACCTCTAGGAATGAAGGTCTGATGTCCTTGCTGGTGGAAATCCTGCTGGGATCCCACTAAAAGGACACAGACCAGCCAACCAAAGCAGTCTCAAGGATGATTGTGCTATCCAGATCAATTGGTGCAGATACACTGGAAAATACGTTTAATGTGGCTTAAGAGACTGTTGGAGTTCTCGCTACTAAGCGTTGTTTCATTCTAGAGAAGGACAAATAATGGGGTTTTATATAATGAGTGACTTTTCATAGTTTTCTCTATATAAAACAGACCGTCTGACAGGTTTATTCAGTCCACAGTTATGAGTGTTAGTAATAACCTGTCTTCCAAGCTCTTCCTCCTCCAACCTCCTCTAATGAATAATTATAAATAGAAAGGGCAAGCTCTTATTAAGAGCTTAGCTTGTTGGGTACTGAGCTCTTCAGAAAATCTGGCCATAAGTATCACAGTGGTGGCTACTGTGTGCTGGGCACTTTGGAAAATCTGACATTTATTTCGCTATTTAAATGGGAGCTGAGCTCTTTTGAAAATCTGGCCTCAATTGTGGG
The DNA here is from genome assembly GCF_965140235.1 of Caretta caretta. Lineage (NCBI taxonomy): Eukaryota > Metazoa > Chordata > Testudines > Cheloniidae > Caretta > Caretta caretta. The sequence continues at coordinate 26,617,857 of NC_134209.1, forward strand.
TGCTGAGCACTTGAAAATGTGGCCCTCAGACCTTTTTAAAATCTGCCTTGGGGAGCATGCTTATTTTGTTATATCTCTAAAGAGAGATCAGGGAGATGACTCCTTACCTGGAGAACTAATACTGAATGATAATATTAGGTTTTTAGCAGCAATGTTAACACATTTAAATTATCCCTTACAGGAAACCTGAATTGCTTACCACAGTTGGTTTCTGCTAGGATTAGCCAGCTGTGACATTGGGTTAATTTTATGAAAGTCTGTATACTATGTTTTCCTGTGATTCCAACACTGTGTGTACAGAAAAATTAAAATAAATTTATATATGATTTGCCAGGAACTTAAAACAATTAGGTATACTGGCTGACTTGATAAACTTATCAAAAAGCCATGTGTTTAAGTATACATATGACCTTGCTAGATGTTTTTTTCCTTGCCCAATGTATTGCCAAATATATGGGGTGAGGGAAACAAAGGCAGATTGGGCCATATTTTCAAAATGGTGGCCTGCCAATTTGCACCTGAAGTTGAAGTGCAGGTGGGAATCTGAGTAACTGAATCTCAATCTAACTGCAGGTTCAAATTGGGGAGATGGACAACAACTCTGCTTTGCATCTGGAATCCATTTTGTAGGTGCAAAATTGCCCCTGCAAAAAGTTCTGATCTATCCCAGTATGTAGCTGGCTTCAGTAGTTTACCAAGATATAGGACAAGGATAAAATTTAGGGCTGTCAAGTGATTAAAAAAATTAATCATGATTAATCGCATGACTAAGCAATAATAGCATACCATTTATTTAAATATGTTTGGATATTTTCTACATTTTCAAATATATTGATTTAAATTACAACACAGAATACAAAGTGCTCACTTTATATTTATTTTTGATTACAAGTATTTGCACTGTAAAAAAACAAAAGAAATAGTATTTTTCAGTTCACCTAATACAAGTACCGTAGTGCAATCTCTTTATCATGAAAGTTGAACTTACAAATGTAGAATTATGTACAAAAAACTGCATTCAAAAATAAAACAATGTAAAATTGTACAGCCTGCAAATCCACTCAGTCCTACTTCTTGTTCAGCCAACCGCTCAGACAAACAAGTTTGTTTACATTTACAGGAGACAATGCTGCCTGCTTCTTGTTTAGTGTCACCTGAAAGTGAGAACAGGCATTTGCATGGCACTGTTGTAGCTGGTGTCGCAAGATATTCACGTGCCAGATGCACTAAAGATTTGCATGTCCCTTCATGCTTCAACCACCATTCCAGGGGACATGCGTCCATGCTGATGATGGGTTCTGTTCAATAACAATCCAAAGCAGTGTTGACCGACGCATGTTCATTTTCATTATCTGAGTCAGAGGCCACCAGCAGAAGGTTGATTTTCTTTTTTGGTGGTTCGGGTTCTGCAGTTTCCGCATTGGAGTGTTGCTCTTTTAAGACTTCTGAAAGCATGTGCCACACCTTGTCCCTCTCAGATTCTTAAACCTTGGGTTGAGTACTGTAGCTATCTTTACAAAATCTCTCACTGGTACCTTCTTTGCGTTTTGTGAAATGAACAACATGCTGGGTCATCATCCGAGACTGCTATAACATGAAATATATGGCAGAATGTGGGTAAAACAGCAAGGGACATACAATTCTCCGCCAGGAATTCGGTCACAAATTTACATAATACATTATTTTTTTAACGAGAGTCATCAGCATGGAAGCATGTCCTCTGGAATGGTGGCCGAAGCATGAAGGGGCATACGAATGTTTAGTATATCTGGCACGTAAATACCTTGCAATGCCAGCTACAAAAGTGCCCTGCAAATGCCTGTTCTCACTTTCTGGTGACATTGTAAATAGGAAAAGGGCAGCATTATCTCTTGTAAATGTAAACAAACTTGTTTGTCTTAGCAATTGGCTGAACAAGAAGTAGGACTGAGTGGACTTGTAGGCTCTGAAGTTTTACATTGTTTTGGTTTTGAGTGCAGTTATGTAACAAAAAAAATCTACATTTGTAAGTTGCACTTTTATGACAAAGAGGTTGCACTACAGTACTTGAATGAGATGAACTGAAAAATACTATTTCTTTTGTTTATCATTTTTAGTGCAAATATTTGTAATAAAAATAATGTACACTTTGATTTCAATTACAACACAGACTATAATATATATGAAAATGCAGAAAAACATCCAAAATATTTAATAAATTTCAATTGGTATTCTATTGTTTAACAGTGCAATTAAAACTGCAATTAATCGTGATTAATTTTTTTAAGTTAATCACATGAGTTAACTACAATTAATTGACAGCCCTAATAAAATGATCTTTGAGAGAAGGTTGGGGCCCTATTGAAAGTTACACTGTTTCCGGGATCTTACCATCTTTCTTTACAGATCCCTATGGGAGCCATTGTGGAAAAAGAACAGTTTTGTATGGTAATACATTTCTTTCTGGGCACTTTCCCCTGCCCTCACACAGGTTACCCACATAAAAAGTCTTTCTGGCAGATGTTTTACTTTTGATGTAATTTACAGCCTAGGTAGCATGCAGCATAACTTCTGTCTGTTTTTCCTCCAGTTTCATTCTGTTCAGTTGTTGACTTGAACTATTAAAAATCTCAAATTTTCAAAGACCCAAGAAAAATAAGCACAGTACTTGAAAAGCCCAAGAATCATGCTGCTCACCTGGTGCAGTGATGTAGTTGAATGATATTTGCACTGCATTTTTTTAATGGAGACTTGAACAACTTGTAAATATATATTTTAAAATGCTTTTTGATTACACACATTTCACTTTCCTGCCGTTTCCTGTCACAAATGCTGCTTTGGCTTGCTAGCTAACATTTGTTCCTGCTCTTCAGGCATATTGAAATGGAGAGAGACATGAAAGCTGAGCAGAAATAGGACTTACAAACCCATCACAGGGATATACAGCCATCAGAGATTCAGAGCACACCCACTCAGCTTCTTATCACCTCACCAATCACATTGCCAGCTCCTTATCACCGCAACATGTTTTATTATAACAACTCTCCTCCTCTGCTATTTCACCACCACAGACAACTCTAGATTGCATATAATCTTGGGAAGTCAGTTAGACTCACATTGTCAAAAGTCTCCACTTATTTGCGGTGCCTCAATTTTTGGGTGCCAAACTTAGGGCATGAATTTGAGAGGTGTTAAGCACCAGTAGTTTCCGCTGACTTCAAGTAGAGATGAAGGTGCTCAGCATCTCTGAAAAACATACCGGATGTGACTGAACTTGAGCACGCAAAAATTAAGACACCCAAATTAGTGGACACCTTTGAAAATGTAATCCTTAACTTATCAATGGCTCCATTTTCCTCATTGTAAAGTGGGTAATAATTAGAGCTAGGTGACAGTTTTTCAGCCAAAAATGCAGATTTGGCAATACCAAAACATTTTTCAGTTTGTGTCAGGTTTCACCAAATTGTTTATCTTCAGGGGAAAAAATCCAAAGAAGATGAAACATTTCATTTCGACATTTTTGTCACAAAATTTTGAGTTTCTGACTCAAGATGACCTTTTGTTTTTCAATTTCCTTCAATTTAATTTAATGTTATTAAACTTACAACCTAAAAAAGGCTGGAAATCTAAATTAAATGTTTCGTTTCAGTTCAAGTGAAATGTTCATTCAACCTGAATTATTATTATTATTATTACTTTTTGATGTACTGAAAATTTAGAAAAAAATCATTTTCAGGTTAATCCAAAACTGTTTGATTTATTGGATTTGCCCGAGAAAACCAAAAAAATCAGTTATTCACACAGCTCTATTTATAATACCTAAGAGTGGTGTGAGGACTAATATATTGCTGTTTGGAAAGTGATTTAAGACGCTCAGAATAAAGGTGCTATAGAGGTGCAATTTGTATATGATTATCCTGTTCAGTTTATAATTTCCCATTTTACATAAATAGATTATTTTCTAAAGATATAGGCCTAACCTACTCTGTATGATGTCATTTGTGATTGATATAGCCACTAATGAGCAGAGTTATATAACTCAGTGTTTTGGTTGGCTAAAGATCAAACATTCCTGAAATTGCGAAAGCTGCAAGCCTCTTCCCACGCCTTTAACTGTCAGGAAAAAGGTACCTGTTTGTTACCAAAACATTTTAATGTATTACCAACTCTAGATATTTTGGATAGTATTTTCCAGCGTCAGTGATCCCTATTGAAGGCTGTTATTTATCTCCGTTTAATGTTGTTATTAAGATGTTGGCATACTTTTTTTCCGTACAGCTATGTACCTCACTGTTGATGAGTTTTCTTTTGAATGATCATGTTGCATCAACTGGAAGTGATCACCCCTTGTAGACTGTGAGTGTTAAGACTTCTATATTTCATAAGTGACTGTAGCAGGGTGCTGGTGCAAAAGCACCTAATTAGCCCCTGCCCAGTCAGCTCCAATCAGGGGAAACAAATTGGGGCTGATGGAAAAGGCCTGATGCTGGCCTGAGGATGGGCAGCACCTGCTGGCCTGACAAGCCAGGGGCTATAAAGGCTGGGAGGGAGCCAGAAGCCATGGGGGGCAGCTAGAGAGAAGTCAGTCAGGGAGGTAACTGGAGGCCTCCTAGCTGAAGGCTGACTGCCTGTACAGCTTGTAAATAGATAAACACTGGTGGTGGGATAACTGCAGGTAAATAAAGACACGGGTGTTGCACAACCCTGAAGCCTCTCTGAGCCTTATTGGGCCCCAGGAAGAGGGGCGGGTCGTGGACCCTGTTACAGTGACACTAAGATTTTATCTAGTAAATGATCTGATCTCACTGTATTTTATCTAGTAAATGATCTGATCTCCCTGTATTATGATCTAAATATCACCCACAGGCATTTATAAGCCACCTATCAGGCACATAATAGTTTCTTAATGTCTATGTCAGTTTTATAGTGACACTTAGCAAAAATACTAAACAAAAAAGATCTTGGAAGTTGTCATGTTCAAATTCTTTACAATCAAAGGCCTCTGTAATTGCTAATGTGGTTATTATATGGTTACAGTGCAATCCTAATACAATCTCAGTCTTAGTGCAGGCGTTTGCCTATCTAGAGCTCCTTGTAGGGCTGGGGCTATGGGGTGAAATACGCGTCTTCCTCACAAAGCAGAGTCATCTAACTTTATTTTGGCAAAGGTTATGTGGTATGGTGAAATCCTCTCGTGGCCCAAGGCAAGGGTGCAGAACTGCACCTGGGAAGAGTCTAATCCAGCCGGTGAGGTAAAATAAAAGCCACAGTCGCTCAACATGACTTGATGTGTGGGTGGTTTGGACAGAAGATCTGTATAATAATAGAACTGGCGGCCCCTCCTTGGTCTGATCCCTATTTAATGCTATACAAAGCACACGGGATCTTTATAGGGGAGAAGGCAGCACACTGCATTTATTGAGAATACAACAGTTAGCATATGCTTTTCTGTCACACACACATACACATCATGTACACAGTCCTGCCAGTTGATGTTTTTTATAGTTACCAGTCTGTTGTAGCTCGAGTCAATCTAGTGGCCAGTTAGACTGAACATGAGTGAGGAGCTGGGCTCTGTCGGTCGTGATCCGATGCTCCGAGGTTTTGGCAGGACTGAACCCAGAGTTTCATGGCAAAACACCCCAGCTTTATACTTGTAAATTCCCATTTGAGTCCATGCATTTTGCAATGTCATCCTGTAATCATTAGTCCATTAGTGGCGGTAATCTTGGAGTTTTCCGCTGTTATCGTTTGATGGTTGTTGTTGGGCTTTCCATCATTCTCTCCTATTTGTTGTCTTGCCTTCGGGGGTGGTTGCACGCCTCTGACAATGGCAGCTTGTTTGTAGCTAGCACAGAGACTATACAGCTCATAGGAGGTGTGAAGACCCCACTGCATGGTTACTTTACCCAAACCATATTCTCCAGAGAGGCCAAATATGCAAAGTGCCCTGTGTCGGGTGAATGTCAAAAATACAACATACTAATTCTGAGTGGTTGAATAGCTGGACGTGAACAATTCCTAGACCATTAGGAGTTGAAAGTTGTGCCCTTTCTCCTGAATCTGCAGCCAGATATCAGATTTCATTTTCAAAACTTCAAGGCTGAGCCAATAATTTGGGCCTTTTAATATAGTGGACCAGACACTTAGCTGTTGTAGTGAGTGGAGCTGCACCAATTCATAAATGCCCAATATATAATTTCCTCCCTTGATACCATATATATACCATCGGAACACTTACTATACATGCATATGAACAGACTGGATCTTTGCACCCAGTAAGTCCCAGTTAAAGTGGGGATTTTTGTTGTTCGTTTGTTTAATGTTTTATTTAATATTCTCCTAATTTGTCTCTTTGGTGATCAGTACCACCCACGCTAAATCTATCGAGTCTAGTAAGACTGTATTCACAGCTACTGTTGGCACCACAGTCTGTAACTCCATCAGCTGACATCCTTATCCTCAGCCACTGTATACAGTAGAAGCCATTTATCAGTCAACCAACAGTGTTCCATTAGAAAAATTATCTCCTGTTCCAGGTCTAGGGAAGAGCTGTGGTCATCTCAGATAGCACAGTGCAGTAACTCTAGGCATGTGCTGCCCTGCTCTTGCCACCAGTGCCTGTGCTCCATGCCTCATTCTGCTGGTACTACAAATAGCTTCTCTCTGCGGCACTGCTGGCTTTTCCCATGGTGACTGGCCATGCTGTAAGAAAAAGCTCTGTAAACCACTGCAATAGGAAGAGAAGCAGCCAGGGGCATCGGTGACAGAAGCCCAGCTTCCAAAGGAGGTCCTAGGCAATCTGAACAGAGGGGCTAGGAAATGGTGACTGGGAGATAGTGCTGCACACAGATCTGTGGGTGTCCTGCAGCTGCACTGAGTGGGACATCAACAGACTAGTCAACAGAGACGTGTGTGGTTGGGGGGAATCTTGCCCACCCCCTTCTTTCCCAGTGGTGTCACCTGGGAGAAGAGAGGGAATTCAGGGACCTGGCAGATGAAGAGGAGGAGTGCAGCAAAGTAGTATTTCTGAGGCCTGCAGGAGGCAAGAGGGGAGCATATTAAATTAAGAAGGGGGAGGGAAAGGTCAAGAAACAGAGGAAAGAAGGCATTGGTAAAAGAGAGAAAGAAGTAGATGATTTCCTAACATATACATTGTTGTTTAGAAGCCAGAGCAGGGAGGAAAGGAATGAGGAGGGAAAGGGCTGGAGATAGCGTGTTAGTCCTGGAAAAGGTTTCCCTGAGAAAATGGAATAAAAGAAGTGTAAAATAAAGGGAAGAAAGCAACTATCCATAAAAAATAAAAACACAGCCGGCTCGATATTCCATTTCCTTGAATTCCGTGTACAGTAGATACTTTGCCTCTGTCTTTAATAAGACTAAAGAGGATCTTAGGGATAATGGTAGCATGACAAATGGGAATGAGGATATGGAGGTAGACATTACCATATTTGAGGTAGAAGTGAAACTCAAACAGCTTAATGGGACTAAATCGGGGGGGGCCCAGATATTCTTCATCCAAGAATATTAAAGGAATTGGCACATGAAATTGTAAGCCCATTAGCAAGAATTTTTAATGAATCTGTAAACTCAGGGTTTGTACCGTATGATTCGAGAATTGCTAACACAGTTCCTATTTTTAAGAAAGGGAAAAAAAGTGATCCAGGTAATTATGGGCCTGTTAGTTTGACATCTGTAGTATGCAAGGTCTTGGAAAAAATTTTGAAGGAGAAGGTAGTTAAGGACATTGAAGTCAATGGTAAATGGGACAAAATACAACATGGTTTTACAAAAGATAGATGGTGCCAAACCAACCTGATCTCCTTCTTTGAGAAAGTAACAGATTTTTTAGACAAAGGAAACGCAGTGGATCTAATTTACCTAGATTTCAGTAAGGCATTTGATACCGTGCCACATGGGAAATTATTAGTTAAATTGGATAAGATGGGGATCAATAGAAAAATTGAAAGGTGGATAAGGAATTGGTTAAAGGGGAGACTACAATGGGTCCTACTGAAAGGTGAACTGTCAGGCTGGAGGGAGGTTACCGGTGGAATTCCTCAAGGATCGGTTTTAGGACCAATCTTATTTAATCTTTTTATTACTGACCTTGGCACAAAAAGTGGGAGTGTGCTAATAAAGTTTGTGGATGATACAAAGCTGGGAAGTATTGCCAATTTAGAGAAGGACAGGGATATCCTACAGGAGGATCTGGATGACCTTGTAAACTGGAGTAATAGTAATAGGATGAAATTTAACAGTGAGAAGTGTAAGGTCATGCATTTAGGGTTTAATAACAAGAATTTTAGTTATAAGCTAGGGACGCATCAATTAGAAGTAACGGAGGAGGAAAAGGACCTTGGAGTATTGGTTGATTATAAGATGACTATGAGCCACCAATGTGATATGGCCATGAAAAAAGCTAATGCGGTCTTGGGATGCATCAGGAGAGGTATTTCCAGTAGGGATAAGGAGGTTTTAGTACCGTTATACAAGGCATTGGTGAGACCTCACCTAGAATACTATGTGCAGTTCTGGTCTCCCATGTTTAAGAGGGATGAATTCAAACTGGAACAGGTACAGAGAAGGGCTACTAGGATGATCCGAGAAATGGAAAACTTGTCTTATGAATGCAGACTCAAGGAGCTTGGCTTGTTTAGCCTAACTAAAAGAAGGTTGAGGGGAGATATGATTGCTCTCTATAAATATATCAGAGGGATAAATACCGGAGAGGGAGAGGAATTATTTAAGTTCAGTATCAATGTGGACACAAGAACAAATGGGTATAAACTGGCCACCAGGAAATTTAGACTAGAAATTAGACGAAGGTTTCTCACCATCAGAGGAGTGAAGTTTTGGAATAGCCTTCCAAGGGAAGTAGTGGGGGCAAAAGATCTATCTGGCTTTAAGATTAAACTCGATAAGTTTATGGAGGAGATGGTATGATGGGATAACATGGTTTTGGTAATTAAATATTCATGGTAAATAAGCCCAATGGCCTGTGATGGGATATTAGATGGGGTGGGATCTGAGTTACCCAGGAAAGAATTTTCTGTAGTATCTGGCTGATGAATCTTGCCCATATGCTCAGGGTTTAGCTGATCACCATATTTGGGGTCAGGAAGGAATTTTCCTCCAGGGCAGATTGGAAGAGGCCCTGGAGGTTTTTCGCCTTCCTCTGTAGCATGGGGCACGGGTCACTTGCTGGAGGATTCTTTGCTTCTTGAAGTCTTTAAACTACGATTTGAGGACTTCAATAGCACAGATATAGGCGTGAGGTTTTTTGCAGGAGTGGTGGGTGAAATTCTGTGGCCTGCATTGTGCAGGAGGTCAGACTAGATGATCATAATGGTCCCTTCTGCCCTAAATATCTATGAATCTATGAAATTGGGTGTAAAGCACTACTAAATCACTATGGTAAGGATTCCTTTGAACTGATATAAATGACTGTACAAGGTGCAGGGCAATGGAGGAACTGACCTTCCAAGCAGAATAGACAGGAACAAAAGGAAGGGAAGAAAAAAAAAAGATCAAACGCAGGGGGAATAGAACGACAAAGAAAGAAATCTATAGTAGGAAAGAGATTGAACAGGTGGAGTAGAATAAAAATAAACAGCCATTTAATGATGTCTAAAACTGTCTAGAGACAATATTGAAGGAATCTGTAGAGGCAAGAAAAATTAGAGAAGCAAAATAAAAAATACTGAGTTACGGGTTGTTGTTCATGACATGCAAATTGTAAAAGTGATGTTACACAGTCTGGACAATGGTCTTAACCAAAACTGTGTCTGTGTCTGGTCCAAATTTCATTGCATTTTTTTCTAACTTGCCTTTTTACTGAGCATGAAATTTGATTACCTTTATTAATATTAACAACTGTTTTTAGTGGTGATAAAATTATCCATCCTCTTTTCAAATCACACCAGAGAGCTACCAATAAGAGGATATCATTGTATGATATGTCACTTGAATTTTGTAAGTTATTTTCTCTCTTTAATATAACCAACCTATTTGCATCTTCAAGCGCTGCTGTACACAGGGAAGACATTTTTATTGAGTCAATCATAACTAGTATAACCATACATTTAAAGATGCAGCTGTTTTGTACTTGTTGCCTTTTTTAAATATCATGATTACAAACCCTATTTTCTCTAACTGGGCATGCTTCATTGAGATTTTGTTCTGCCAAACGGTAGCATTAAAATAATTACATCAAAAGATGTCTGACAAGTGAATGCATGTAGCATATGCTACACAGGTGCTGATTCTGCCAGTACAGATATGGTAGTTCAGAAGGGACCTGCCTCAACAGCTTCCTATCTCAATTAGGATAAAAAAGAATCATTTTGTTTTGCTAGTTCCTTAAGACTATAGCATAGATGTTGAAATATAGTTACAGTTCCACAAACATTTAGTGAGTGGGAAAGTGCCAAAATAACACCACTTGGCCTGTACCAGCCCCAAAACATTCCCCAATGCCTTTACGGTTAGGTATAAAAGGTTTCTGATGAGCTTCTATTTGAAAGAGACTGAAACAGATATTAATTAATATCAAAGATACTCAAAATGGCTTTAAATGAGTGACATCTGTTCAAAAACGGTACCTGTTAATAATTCTGACTGAAAGCTTCTGATAAAGGAGAAATTTGGTCTATATTTGTAGAATGGTTCATTTTGAAAATTAAATGCAGTGTAGGAAACTAATGATACTATAAGTCTATTATCATAGAATCATAGAATATTAGGGTTGGAAGAGACCTCAGGAGGTCATCTAGTCCAACCCCCTGCTCAAAGCAGGACCAACATCCATTAAATCATCACAGCCAGGGCGTTGTCAAGCCGGGCCTTAAAAACCTCTAAGGATGGAGATTCCACCACCTCCCTAGGGAACCCAGTCCAGTGCTTCACCATCCTCCTAGTGAAATAGTGTTTCCTGATATCCAACCTAGACCTCCCCACTGCAAGTTGAGACCATTGCTTCTTGTTCTGTCATCTGCCACCACTGAGAACAGCCAAGCTCCATCCTCTTTGGAACCCCCCCTTCAGGTAGTTGAAGGCTGCTATCAAATCTCCCCTCACTCTACTCTTTTGTAGACTAAATAACCTCAGTTCCCGCAGCCTCTCCTCGTAAGTCATGTGCCCCAGCCCCCTAATCATTTTAGTTTCCCTCTGCTGGACTCTCTCCAATTTGTCCACATCCCTTCAGTAGTGGGGGAACCAAAACTGGACACAGTACTCCAGGTGTGTCCTCACCAGTGCTGAATAGAGGGGAATAATCACTTCCCTCGATCTGCTGGCAATGCTCCTACTAATAAAGCCCAATATGCTGTTGACCTTCTTGGCAACAAGGGCACATTGCTGACTCATATCCAGCTTCTCGTCCACTGTAATCCCCAGGTCCTTTTCTGCAGAACTGCTGCTTAGCCAGTCAGTCCCCAGCCTGTAGCGGTGCATGGGATTCTTCCTTCCTAAGTGCAGGACTCAGCACTTCTCCATGTTGAACCTCATCAGATTTCTTTTGGCCCAATCCTCCAATTTGTCTAGGTCATTCTGGACCCTATCCCTACCCTCCAGTGTATCTACCTCTCCCCGCAGCTTAGTGTCATCTACAAACTTGCTGAGGGTACAATCAATCCCATCATCCAGATCATTAGTGAAGATGCTGAACAAAACCGGCCCCAGGACCGACCCCTGGGACACTCCTCTTGATACCGGCTGCCAACTAGACATCGAGCCATTGATCACTACCCGTTGAGCCCAACAATCTAGCTAGTTTTCTATCCAACTTATAGTCCATTCATCCAATCCATACTTTTTTAACTTGCTGGCAAAGTCAGTGACTTTGGAAAGATCTTTGCATTTCCTTTTTGCAATTTAATCCGAGGATCAACTCAGATATATAGAGAAGTTTGAGTTCCTGAAAAATTCTAAAAAAAGGTACCTTAATAGACTTTTTGAGATGAGGGGCAGGGACTTAGTCTTTAATATAAAGTTCTGCTCTGAAAAGAAGCTATTTTAAAATGTAACTTTCTCAACAGATCTCCTCTTGAGTGTATTCTGGGTCATATCTGCTTATTATAATGACAAAAAACAAGTTTTAAACACTTCTCCTTCTGAAAGATCCCACAGCTTTGGGAAAGTAGTGACCTGGAGTATATTCACTCTCCCACATCTCCAACAGAATTAACTAAATTCCATTGGAAAGGTCAAATTCAGCCCTCCACTGAAAGCAGTGGGGAATGCATAGTTATAACTGAGAATTTGGCCTGCCTAAATTTTTATTACTGGTAATGAAGGAAAAAATCCAGCTTGACTTTCAGATCCCAGTTTGCAGGGGTAGCAATCAGAAAAAGCATCCTTTTACATGCAAATAGAGCAAATTTGATCTGGAAATAACTGAGGTATAATAAACATGAAATCCCTTCATACCATATTTGAGTTACTTTTGAAAGCAGAAACATACTTTAAAGGAGAAAGATCAAACATTTGATGGACAAATATGTCTCTTCCTTTCCAACCTTTGCCCATGTGAGTTGCTAGTGTTGGAAAAGAGATTTTGGGAGAAGAGGCCGATCCCTCGAGCAAAAAATTTAGTACAGTGGAGTTGCATCCTATGCGGGGGTTAGGTTCTAAAGTCAGCACGTAAGGCGAAAATCCCGTATAGTCAAAATTACCCTTGAAAATCCTTTAAATCGCCCATAAAGTACAGTATACTGTACATGGTTTTGTGTATACAACTCTGTACAGTAATATGTATAAATGTATAATGTATACAGTAATGTACAATATATAATAAAAAGTACATATGCAAAATATAATTTTACAGTACTGCATTTTTAATTACAGGGAGTAATTACAGGGGGGTAGTTACAGGGGGTTGTCAGGGTTTGATGTCGATCCAGGAGAGGGAGGTGACGGAGAGCTTGGGTGACGGAGACTGAGTCGTAGACGAAGTGGCTGGCTCTGGTTCAGCTCGAGAAGTTGACTGCGTAGGCTCATCTGCTGCTGGTTGTTTTTCCTTGAAAAACATGGTGATCGGCAACTGTAGCTGTTGTCTCTTGAGCTGTTCAAACATTTCTTGATACGGTCTCAAATCGTCCATAATACTATGTGTGATTTTGAGGCTTTGTTCCATAGTGGGATTGTATTCAGAAATTAAATCATTCAAGTGTTTCACTGCTTGGAACACGTCAGCAAATTTATGAAGATTCCAACTTGCTGGCTCTTCCTGTTCATCGTCATCATCTTCATCTTCTGTAGACAATTTTACCAGTTCCTCTAACTCTTCATTAGTCAGTGTGTGTCTGTGGCTCTCAATTAATTCTTCAGTTTCTTCCTCAAGAATGTCGACAAAGCCATCACCACCCCCTTGCCTGGCCACCTGAACAACATGTTTTGTTTCTTTGTCCATGGTCGGGAAACCCTTAAAATCATTCACACATTTTTTCCATAGGTTTCGCCAACATGCATTGACTGTTTCAGTCTTGATTTCATCCATTGCCTGTTTAATATAAGTGATACAATCGGCAATGTTGAAGGACTTCCAACACTCCATCACATTAAGACTGGGCTCAGCATCCATAGAGCTACGTATCCGTGGGAACGTAAGCCTCGTGTACGTGGCCTTGAAACAGCGAATCACACCTTGGTCGAGAGGTTGGAGGATGGAGGTGGTATTGGGGGGGGAGAAAGACGACTTCAACATCGTTATGCGCAATCTGGAGTGCTGCAGGGTGGCGAGGAGCATTGTCTTCAATCAGCAATACTTTAAAGTCAAGTCCTTTCTCTTCGAGATACTGCTTGACCTCCTGAATGAAACACTTGTGGAACTAATCCAGAAATAATGCTGCCGTCACCCAAGCCTTTTTATTTGATTGCCAGAACACAGGCCGGAGATTTCTGTTCTTGCCTTTTAGGGCATGGGGATTTGCAGCCCTGTAGAGCAAGCCCGGCTTTATTAAATGCACAGGCGCATTGCCACAAAACAACACAGTCACATGGTCTTTAGCTGGTTTGAAGCCAGGGGCTTGTCTTTCTGATTTCGAAGTGTAAGTGCGGTTGGGCATTTTTTTCCAGAAGAGGCCAGTCTCGTCAGCATTAAAAATGTGTTTCGGAGATAGCCCTTTTCTTCTATGATTTTCTTTAATTGTTCGGGGTAGGCTTTTGCTGCCTCTTCATTGGCAGATGCAGCTTCACCAGTCGTCTGCACTTTTTGAGGTTGAAGCGGTTCCTAAAACTGTTAAGCCAACCTTGGCTGGCTTTGAATTCCTTCTCATCAGAAGGCTGTCGCTCTTCGACGGGAGGTTTGAACAGCGCATAGAGATGCTCACACGATGAGAGGCACGCAGGAACTGAGACCAACTGAGGGAACAGCAGATTCACGTCTCCCATCTCACGCTCACTTCGGGGATCAATATGAAAATTGAAAGGTGGACAAGGAACTGGTTAAAGGGGAGACTACAATGGGTCACACTAGTGGAGTTCCTCAGCGTTTGGTTTGGGACCAATCTTATTTAATCTTTTTGTGATCTTGGCACAAAAAGCGGGAATGTGCTAATAAAGTTTGCGGATGATACAAAGCTGGGAGGTATTGCCAATACAGAGAAGGACCGGGATATCATACAGGAAGATCTGGATGACCTTGTAAACTGGAGTAATAGTAATAGGATGAAATTTAATAGTGAAAAGTGCAAGGTCATGCATTTAGGGATTAATAACAAGAATTTTTGTTATAAACTGGGGATGCATCACTTGGAAGTAACAGAGGAGAAGAAGGACCTCAGAATATTGGTTGATCACAGGATGACTATGAGCCGCCAATGTGATATGGCTGTGAAAAAAGCTAATGCGGTCTTGGGATGCATCAGGCAAGGTATTTCCAGTAGAGATAAGGAGGTGTTAGTACCATTATACAACGCACTGGTGAGACCTCATCTGGAATATTGTGTGCAGTTCTGGTCTCCCATGTTTAAGAAAGATGAATTCAGACTGGAACAGGTACAGAGAAGGGTTACTAGGATGATCCGAGAAATGGAAAACCTGTCTTATGAAAGGAGACTCAAAGAGCTTGGCTTGTTTAGCCTAACCAGAAGACGGCTGAGAGAAGATATGATTGCTCTCTATAAATATATCAGAGGGATAAATACCGGAGAGGGAGAAGAATTATTTAAGCTCAGTACCAATGTGGACACAAGAACAAATGGATATAAACTGGCCATCAGGAAGTTTTAGACTTGAAATTAGATGAAGGTTTCTAACCATCAGAGGAGTGAAGTTTTGGAATAGCCTTCTAAGGGAAGCAGTGAGGGCAAAAGACATATCTGGCTTCAAGACTAAGCTTGATAAGTTTATGAAAGGGATGATATGATGGGATAGCCTAATTTTGGCAATTAATTGATCTTCGTCTATTAGCGGTAGATATGCCCAATGGGCTGTGATGTGATGTTAGATGGGGTGGGATCTGAGTTACTACAGAGAATTCTTTCCTGGGTGTCTGGCTGGTGAGTCTTGCCCACATGCTCAGGGTTTAGCTGATCGCCATATTTGGGGTCAGGAAGGAATTTTCCTCCAGGGTAGTTTGGCAGAGACCCTGGGGGGTTTTTGCCTTCCTCTGCAGTGTGGGGCATGGGTCACTTGCTGGAGGATTCTCTGCACCTTGAAGTCTTTAAACCATGATTTGAGGACTTCAATACCTCAGACATAGGTTATAGGTTTGTTACAGGAGTGGGTGGGTGAGAGTCTATGGCTGTGTTGTGCAGGACGCCAGACTAGATGATCATAATGGTCCCTTCTGACCTTAAAGTCTATGATTCTATGATACCAAGTCTTCAAGCCATCTGCTTCAAAAAATAAAGGAACACAAAATTCCTGAGGATGAATTTTAGTTAGTTTTTGTGTTCAGGATTCCTTCTATTGTTTTTTCTTTTGCTCATGGTAGAGTAAAAGTAAAAAAGCAAACAAAACAAAAAATCCTGTTACAAATTATTTATAATGTAATTGTGAATACAAAATATTGAACTAATTACTGAACAGATAATCTCCAAGTCTGTGAAAAAAATTTACAAAATATTTGCTGATTCCCACATTCACCCTTTTTTTTTAGCCTATTTGAAGCATGGTTTTAGTGCGAAAACGTGAAAGCAACCCTTAAAAATTATACTTTCATGTTTCATTTGTTTTCTCTGACTTCCATAGGGTATTTGTTCAGTTTACAAGTTAAGACAAGGCTTTCTAACTGCTCTTACAGCAAATACAACTTGTCACCTGTAGAATCCTGTACCAGAACACAGTTCCAAATTATGCATAAAACAGAACAGAATCCAGCTTGCTCTTTAACAGATGTACTGACTGCAATATACGCAGTAGTCAAAGCTTGTTTTTGTCAGTATTAAATATGACTTGAGGGCATAAGGGAAGCAGATGATATTTAGTTACTAAAATACAGCAGGGTATGTGGTTGTGAGATAACTACATGGCTTGGGCATGTAGCAAGGCACAAGGTCAAAGGCCAGGAGGTTTAAACACCCAGAAAGATTAGTTATCCCACAACAGTCTCTCAGGGACTGACTAGTGTGTATATGTATTGCTGCCCTCTGCTGGCTAGATTGTTGGACCTACTTATGGGAACGGGGGTCATCTCATTCTCTCGTGACAGACCCATAGGACCTAATAAGGCAAAAGGGCCTTGTATTATAGCAATGATTATTTTCTTTGGCTCAAGTTATTGAGACCTCTGTTCTTGGAGGGTAAGATCCTGAATTCTATCTTCGGTTAATTTTATTTTGTGGTATGTACAAGTATATCCAGTGCTGACCCAAACACCAAATTCAAAGTGTGCCCAGTTTTCTGACAGTCAGCAACCCTCTGGGGCAATCCCATGGTTGTCATAGTAGCCATTAAAATCATGACATTGTGTGGCTGTTGTAAACAGACTGGCTGACAGCTGCAAAGGCATGGAAACCCACACCCCCCAAAATGTTTTATACCCCTTTGAAATGTTGTAATTGGTTTTCTCATGGAAAAAATAGCAAAGCTAAGTTAATTTCTTCTGAGCCATGTGATTTTTAGCCCTTAATTTCACAGTTTGAAATGTAGCTGGCCAGTCAGACTGCTCTCAATGTTCCCGTTTTCTGAATGTCATTAAAAGGTGCCTTTTATTTTAAACCGAGTCACTTTTCTGGCTGTAACTGCTCAGCGCTATGGGTGTAATTCACCACTGCATCATTCCAGTTTTATGCTGGTATAATTTCAATGAAATCAGCAGAGTTATACTGGTATAAAACTGGACTAATGCCATAGTGAATCGACCCCTTGATAGTGTTTTATTTCATTTGGTGGGAGGGGGGAGAATAAGAATTATTGAAAACACTGGAATTCTCTTTGTCCTCTAAATGGGCCCTGCCTTAATACAGACTCCAGTTACTACCTCTATTAACAAGAAGATAATCACACTTGGTGTATCCTGTGAGAGGGATTTATTCTCAGGTCCCTATGTTTAATTGGGGGAGCAGGGTTTTTTTTGCATTAGTCCAAAATGTGTGTACATGAGAAAACATCCTGTCATACCACCTATATTTTTGGATGAACATATAATCAGCTTAAGCACCCAGCGCAGACCACCAGATGTGAGAGGCTAGTACCAACTGCACTTCAGCAGCTAAATTACTCAAACCCATAATATTTTTGCTTCTGAAATTATCCGCTGTGTGAATTATACAAAAGGAAATGATCGGAGTTGACAGCTAACTCTTTTAAATGGCGTGTAATCAAAACCATAATTAAAAATATGCCTCAGAGTTCTCCATTCCCCAGTGCTGACTCTCAGCAAGTGTTGAAGGACTATTAGCAAGAGCATATCTTTCCTAAGACTCAGAATTACCCAGGTAGTGCCTGGTCTTAAAAAATTTCAGTTTCTCCTTCCCAAAATGATTGTAATACCTGGACACGGCACCAAATTGTGCAGATGTTTTCAAGATGACCTGATCAACTTAAATTAGGAAATGGGTGTTTCAAACTTTGCTGTATAGATATGACATCCCTGAGACTTGGCTGCGTGTACTGTATGAATTGGGTGGATAATCAGTACCAGGAAGCACAACACTTTTCATTGCCTGTTAATGAACAACCTTGTTTCAACTCTATTTCATGGACAAAATTACAGCCTGGCTTCTGTCAATCACCTTGATCTCAGTGGAAACCTACACAGAACTCCTGTCTGTGTGCTGCTGCTAATGGCTGAGAAGTTGGTTACAAAACGTTTTGATTTGATGCTTTTTTGCTTTCACTTTCTGATAATGGGAAATCTCTCCACAGCAGACTGAGTGACATAGTTTTTTCTCATATTTCTGATGTAGAGAAAACAACCTTTTTTAATTTCCTGAAGGGTGTCATAAATATTAGTTTTCTCCTGTAGCATGGCCTTGTTTCTTGAGTATCCTGCAAAAGTGTAGGTCTGTATGTGCACCCTTTTGCGTGTATAGCTGTGAGAGGAGACCGCTCAAGTAGGGCCCTCAGCACTTGCCTCACCTCTCCCTTTGTTCCCTCAAAATAAGTTAGTCTCATCTCAGTGCCTTCTAAGATGCAACCATGGGCCATGTCCACAATCCCTTTCTCTTCCTTCAGTTCTTACCTCAAGACACACTGCTCTCTTGAAGCCTCTACAAACCTAGCCTTCTCCTTAAAGTAACAGGATCTAATTTTTGTGTGTGTGGTGAAACTCTCAAGAGTGCACATTGCTAATTATAGCAGCAGCATGATGTTGTTGAAATCCTTGCCCCATCTCCACCCCTACCCCCTGCAGTGTTTGATGGGAGCTTTTGTCAAGTTACACCTTAAACTGAGATTGCAGGGTCTTCAGAGCAGGGACCCTCCACTCCCATAGACCTCATGTCTTACTAGTTTCCTTCCTGTTCCAGATGCTCCTCACACACTGGACTTTTTTCTCTCTCCTTTTCTCTCCAGAGTAGTAATTGATCCTTCTCCTGTGTTGCTTTTAGTTGTCTGAAATGCCTTCTCTGTGCCTAGGCTGTGGTTCAACAAGGTACCATAAGCATGTGCTTAGCATTAAGCATGTGAGTAGGCCTAATGACGTAACTGTGTTTACAATTATGCATGTGCTTAAGTACTGAGAAGGAGCCTTAATAAGTTCTAGAAAAATAAGAACCGTCTACAAGCCCACAATAACCCATCTGTGTTCAAGTTCAGTACTATTGCCACAAAACGATGAAGGAACATTCAGCAACAGTAGAAGGAGAGGCAGATTAAGGAGAACAGTGAGAAGAAAACACAACTCTGGTTTAACTTTGCTGTGAAGTTTTTCTTTCTGAGTCAAGCAGTTGGTATTCGGCATGTTCTACAGATCTGAGCTGCCACACAGTCTCTTTTGTGCATTTCCATTTCTTCATTAATTAAAATATTTTTAAGGCTGACTCCATTACTTATCAGTGGTGGAGACAGGGAAAGCAATCAGCTAAAATGGTTTAAACTTGGCATATTAAAGAAGATCAATAAAATCATAGAACTGGAAGGGACCTCAAGAGGTCATCTACTCCAGTTCCCTGCGCTCATGGCAGGATGAAGTATTAAAAGATAGATATGTTTAATTTATACCACACCACCCTATAAGTGCCAAAGCTCAGTTAAGTCAGTGGAAAGACTCCAATTGATTTATCCAGGTTTTGGATCAGGTCCTAAGGGAATACAATTTTGGTTGCTGAAAAATACTGACTTTTATTATACCTACTCGATGAGTGAACCACAAAGTGTTCACAGGTTGCCTTTAGTTTAAACATGCCAAAGTTTTAGATGCCCTGATTTACTCTGACACCTCTGAAGATTCATTCAATCGCTTCAGCTATAGAAATCTTCAAGAGGAGGCTGTGAGGCCTTTTTCCCTCTGAGTAGGTATAAGTAAACAAGGCACCTATTTTCTGGAGAGCATCCTTTGTTTTATATCCTGTTTGAATGTCATCAAAAGGATATAGGATGGGGAAACAGAGGTGAAGTGAAGTGACTTGCCCAAGGTCACTCATTGCTGTTAATGAGAACATGCTCATAGTTTTTACGTAAACTTTCTCATTACCAAACTCGCATTATAACTTTTGTCCTGACTATTTATATACCTATGAATATCTTGGATAAAAATGAAATTATATGGATTGAAGTTCTCTTTAACTTAAATGTTTTTCCAAAAGCATTGGGCCTGATTCTTACCACATTTACACCTGTGTAAATTAAGAGTAATTCCCCTAAAGTACGTGGATATTTATTATACAGCAACGTACTGCTATAAGCATCTGTGAAAAATGAATCCAGTAACTGAATTAAACCATGAAGGGTCTTCTCATTAGTAATAAATAGTATTTTGCCCCAATACTTAGTCAATGGGTAGGATTTCCAAAAATCACTCAAAACTGGCCTAACTCTGCCTCCAGTGAAGTCAGTCATGAAACTCCCATTGACTTGAATGAGACCAAAGTTAGATGAACTCTTGAGTGCTTATGAAAATCCTATACTTTTGGCTCCTCAAAGAAGTGATAACTATGCCCACTTGTGTTTATACATATGGGCCATATATTACTGACCTTTTCACCTGCATGAGAGGTAGTGAATACTTTTGCCTAGAAGTGATCAATAAAAGATTGTTAGTAGGGATTCATTAATAAAATAGTGCCACCTTAATAATAATATTTTGTAGTGCTGACAATAATAATGTGATGAGCAATGTACACTACACATACACACGTACAAAATTCTCTGCCCTGAAGGATCTGTTATGGGGTTAATTGTAAGATATTCCAAACAACCAAACCACCAACTCAAAACACATTTTCCAACTGCCCCCCTCCCCTTTTCTTTTATTACTCAGTCAAAGTTTGAGACCCCAACCAAACTACCCACCACCTTCTCCCCAGCTGTGTTTGCTTCTTTAAGAGAATTTATGCAATCATGCATTTACTGAAAGAACTGAAACACTTTGCTCATGGAAGACCAATAAGAGCTGGTTGTTAAAACTAATGTTCCATAGCACAGTGCCGCTAAAACAAATGCTAATGAGGTGCAGGTCAATAAATAAACATAAACAATGTCAAGTCATCCTGTGTGTATTTGCATCCTGAATATGTTCCATGGTGATTTCCCTTGAAGACTACACTGATACTAAAAGGCAGAGTTTACAACAGTGCCTTGCAAAATAACTTTCCAGTTAGAGGGAATCCAGCTTTCTGGTTTCTTTCAGGGTGCTACAGCCATTATCAAACTTTAATGGCTGCAGGTGCAAGTTATTTTATTGCAAGTTTTTGTTTGGCTTAAAGCTGTTATCACTAGGTGTTACAGATGCCAGGTCCATCTGCTCTACTTCACCCTGCTTTTTTTTAAACAGCTGCTGTAATAAGACTAATTAGCAAGGCAATTTTTTTTGCCATAAGTAAATAGGTTGTTACCCTGTATTTTTAGGTTCAAGTGCCTACTACTGCAGAAAGATTCAGTTGACCAAAAGTTTTACCAGCTGTTAATGATAGGTGCCTTGTTTTCTCAGGCTTGTATTACCATATAATTTTTTTTAGCACTGTCAGACATGTTCTTGTATGCAATATCCTTTGTGACGATCCATGTGCCAGTGAAATGGATAACATCTCATTGATTTTTCCTCATTTTTAATGTAAACGTCTCCAAGATTTGTAAGCATCTTGTTGTACTCATTATAAAGAGACTCCACATCATGTTCCCTTCTTGCAATCTTGACATACTAGTTAAAAATGATTTTATCGTCCAAGAATGCCCCTGCATTAGAACGTTACTGTTGTGTGTTTGTGTGTGTGGTGTGATGTGTGGTACACAGACACTTGGAGCAGGAAGTTGGGAAAGAGACCAGTCTAACTGGAGAAGAGCCAAAGGAGGCGGAAGATTTGAAGGAAATTATTCAGTTTTATGGTTTCCCCTTCTAAATCTTACTGTTTACTTGGAGAACAGCCGTAGGTGCTCAGAAGGCTTGATTTAAGCTCTGCACACCTTGAACTATTCAGTTATATATACTTTCCCTTTCCAGGTGCACAGTATGTCCTGCCATTTGTTCCCCCAGAACTGCAAACTGGCCAGTTACTCGTCAGAATGCCAAGTATACAAGAATTGCCAAGGTTTTTGCTTGCATTTAAATAGACGTTCCAAAGCAGAGTGATGAACAGCACAGCTGCTTTTATTAACACAGAGAAAAGCAAAGTTTAGGAACAGACTTTGCTTCCCAGGCCTTTTGCGTGCAAAGACTTGTCAAGTCACAGGTGTATGTTCTTACCTCTCACGGACTGACAATGCTTACAAATAGAGCCATTCCCTTTCTAACCATCGGTTTTAGTGTAAAAATTCAACAGGACTGGTTTCCAGCAATAGTGATTACAGAGCAGATAAACCATGACACACCCCACACCTGACCCAGGTGGGTGCATACATGTAATGAAAGAGCTGGCATTGGCACAATTCTTCAAGGAACCCCAATTCATGAACAAAAAGCCTAAGGGGAAATCTCATGCTGGCGTAAATTGTCATAACTCCATTCAACTCAACTTTTGAAAATGGGACTTAGGCTCGTTAGGCCTGGTCTACACTTGAAAGTTGTACTGGTAGAACTGTGTGAGTTTATGAGCGTGATTTTTTTATTAATGTACATATACCAGAACACACACTAGTGTCGGCACAGTTATACTGGGATAAAGGTGCCTTTATAGCTTATTCCAGTTCCCATACACAAATAGCTATACTGCCATAAAACACCTTTGTTAATTTAACTGCATCCATGATAGGGGGGTGGTGCTACTTTAACTGTGCCGGTATAGTTAAAGTGGTACAACTTTCTGGTCTAGACAAGGCCTAAGTCACTTGGGCACTTTTGCAAATCCATCCTACAGCTCAGCGGTGCCTAGAAGGCACAGCTCTGTATTGCCAAGCTATGTTTCTCCCCTCCCGCAGCAGGCGTTCTGGGAGGTGGTGTGGTTCAGGTAGGCACTAGCCCTTTTAGAGGGGCAGTGCGCACTCCACATTGGGAATATGCATCTCCTCCTTGTGACCTGTTCCCCAGCCTCTTTGGCACCTGTACAGGCCAGGGTACAATCAAGCCCTACTGTACCAGGTTCATGTTTTAGCAGGACATGGTAGTAGTGTACTGAAACAAAGGCCTTTATTTGTATAGCTTTGTTGCAGTAGGGTACAGCGAGCCCCTCCTTACTGAAAAAGTTGGGGATACTAAGATCTGGGGAAAGGAAAGATGGTGCAGTGGTGGTGATTTGGAAGACCCAGGTTCAATTCCCTGCTTCTAAATCACTTTGTTTCTCTGAGCCTCACTTCTCCATGTGTAAAATGGGGACAATAGCACTTCCCGCCTTCACAGGGGTATTGTGAGGAAAGATACATTAAAGACTGTGAAGTGCTCAGATACCACATGGAAAAGAGATCCTGATACCTTTTTGGTTCTGTATAGTCAATATACGGGGTGGAAGTGAGATGGTTATATTTTTCCATTCTTTTCTCTCTGAATGGTCTTCATAAAGTCATAGCCTTTCTCTCTGCCTCAATCTCCCAACCTGTGAAAAATGGATAATAATACTCACTTTTCTCACACAGGACTTTTATGTCCACTGACTCTAGTGGGGGCAGCACTGAGCCCGTAGAGTGTTTTGGGTTTTTTTTATGTACAAGGGAAGGCAGAGTTTTAGGTAGTCATATAAGGGTATGCGCCTCTACTTGCAACCTTGCTCTGTTGGGGCTCGCTCCATAGCAACCAAAGTAGGCTGGGCATAGAGTTGGGTGAAACTTTTGAAACTTGGCTGAAACTTTTTTCACTGAAAAATGTAGATTAAAGTCAACCAAAATATTTCACAAATTTATGTAGATTGTGGTGAATTGTTTCAGTCAAAAAGAAAAAAAAATGAAATGAATCATTTCAATTTTTCAGACTAGATTCACAAAGGGATTTGATAACCGTTAGCCTAGCGGTTAGGTCATTCACTTGTGATGTAGGAAACCCAGGCCTTCCACATGCCAGGTCAGTGCTCTAACCAACAGGCTATAGGGCATTCTGGAATGGGTCTTTCTCGGTCTCTCCTGCTGAAGTTGTTCCACTGTATATAAATAATTAGTCATTGGAGCAGGGACTGGAACCCCACTGTCCTCCCTTCTAGGAGAGTGCCCTAACCATGGGGCAATAGTCAATCCTACACTCTCTGGCCCAATATCTATTCAAGTAATTTATATCAAGTGGAACAGCTTCACCAGAAAAGACTGAGAGACCCATGCCAGAATACCACAAACCCAAATGACAGCCCTAGGATCAGGGCTACACTGTGGGGCATCCCCACTTCCTCCTAAGTTTTTGTTAATCTAGCCTGTCATTTCCTTTGCTATTGTTAAATGCCCCAAATGTTTCCCTTATGAAAGTTTTCCAACTTTTTTGATTCACTGAAAAATCTGAAAAAACTCAGTTGCTGTTCGATCCAAAACTGTTTTCTTTTTTCAATTTTTCTGAACTGCCAGTGAACCAAAAAACTAGTTATTGGCACAGTTTTAGTTAGGCATTAGCAAGCTGGGGGGTGAGGGGCACCAGGGGTACTATGAATCTTCCCGTTGTTGCTCTACCAGGAGCTCAGTAGAAGGTGATGTAGTCCACTGCTTACTTCAGACAATGGGATTTGGTAGCCTCCATAGAGTGGTTCCACCTCTGCTCCATGCCCTGTGGGAGGAAATTTTTTCTCTCTCTCCTGGCTCCCAATACATCCAACCAGAGCGTGGCCTGTCTACTCAGGTTGCACACTGGGTTCAGGATTTGGCCCTGAGATTCCTTACTTCAGCCTTCCAGTTAGCAACCTGATGCAAACATACCTGCTGGAAAGGAGTAATTCCTTCTTTATCAAGCTTTTAACTAACTTGTTCAAGTTACATGTTATCAGTGTGCCAAATTCTGTTACAGTAAACAAAAATGTGATATATTGTAGCACCTTGTCAGCCTACTGATAAAAGAAAAGGACTTTGTATCCCATAAAGTTTATGGTTTGATAGGAATATTTGCACAGATAGCAAACTTCAAATTTGTTTAAAAGTGTTTCTGAGAGAGTTCATCCAATTTACTTTTCCAATCCATTCTTGTTCTGTTGAATAAAGGTTGCCAACATTTTGCTTCACTGAGAGATTTCCATCCCTTAAGATTGCATCTGCATGAAGAACTGCATATGGAGGTGCCTTAAAAACCAAGGCCCCAGTCTTGAGGCTGTATGGGCACAGGGGTCTGAAGTTGGTGGGAGAATGGTAGTTCACCATCTTCCCCAAGAGGCCATTTTTCAGAGCTTAGTAGGGGAGCAGGATTACACAGTGTTGGATAGGGGAAAGAAATGGGATGGAGCAGCAGTGGGGATGGAGAGTGAGTTTCAATTGTGTGGATGGAGTTAGGCTCAGGTACTGAGGAGAAGTTTATTGATCTTAATTACCTCAAGCTAGAATACTGAGGGTAGGAATACTTGGTGATCTAACAGCTAAAATATCTGAGACAACAGATGGGTTATTCATTCCCATCATGCATCAGAGATGTATGCATTAACAGAGATCTACATATAGGGCAGGTCATGGGTTGAAGCTCATCTTTGCATTGCCCTGTTCCTGGTGTTGCTCTGTGAAGGGCTGCAGATCCTGCACTGAGTGAGACAAGCAGCATTAGCAAGGAGTGTTCCAACCCTTTCCTCTAGATATGCCCCCTTTTCCTCTGTTATTCGATCAACAGGGAGTGGGAGCAGCCTAGGACACCCTAATTTGCTTCTGCACCTACACAGGGTCACCCTTACAGGGGGACTATCTTCCCTGAGCTCTTTGAACCAGCTTCAGGACTTTCCACCAATTGTGGAGTCGAAGAACAGAATTTAACGTCAAAACTGTCCTCTTGAGTGGGTAATTAAATTCTCTGCAATCTTACTACAAGATGAATACTGTATATTGAATGCAGCCAGGCCTAATTCAGTGAACCTTAAAGGGGCTAATAAAAGTGAGCTGACAAAATACATGCTACCAAAACATCAATCCTTTTTTTACATTGGATAATTTATGAGAATAGGGGATGATCTTCGGGATCTTTTTTATGGCTGTCTAATCACTAGGTAGAAGTCTTTTGATGATATAACAAAGAAGGATTTTATGTAAATGATAGAGCTACTCAATCAAGTGGTGAAATATTTACCTAGCTGTGAGCAATGGACTTCCTTGTAAACTCTCAAGACTTGACCTATTCATACAAGATTGTTTTTTTTTAACTGCAGCAGATGACAACTTATAATAGGACAGTAAGAAAGTGAAGTTCCTGGTGTCACACAAAGAAGAGCATTTAACCTTACTTTTACTATCAGTTTGAGTGACAGAGGCACTTCCACTTCGACGATTACTTTAAATTCAGTTCTGAGACAGTTCAGTATGTCTTGAAGTCAGAGCTGAAATCCCCCTGTGACATGTTCTGGCATGATTTCACAGTGATTTGCTGGGAGACTGAGGGGAGACTGAGGAACTACTGTTAAGGGTTACACACCTTTCTAATTTCACCTCAAATGTTTAGCATGATTGATATCAAGCCTTGCAGCACAGGGGTTTGAGGCTGTAATTTGAGTGGATGTGAGTTGCATTAAAGTGCTGTAAGAGACTGGAGTGTAGGTGGCTGGCCTAGTGGTAACAGCTGGGCTGAGGTCTGCCCACCCAGGATGGTCGTCGCCAGGCAGGAACTGGAAGAATCGCACGAGCCAGATTCCATAAGCAAGAGTCAGGGTCAGAGTCAGGCTGGGGTTGGAGACTGAAAATCAGAGATGCTACCAGGTTAGAGTCAAGAAGCAGGAATCAAAGTCAGAGTCAGGCTGGAGCTGGACACCAGAGATCAAGCTAAGTCTGGCATTGCAGCAGGCCAAAGTCTGTGTGGTTGCCCGGACGACTTCCTGGGGCAACCCCTGGGGCTAAATAGGGTGCTTGGCCAGTCAGAGGGGTGGGCCACAGGGTGCCCTCACTCTGCGTCTCTTGGGCTGTACTTCCTGCGACTCCTACTCTCCATAGTGCTCCCTGGCTGTGACTCTGGGCTTCCCAGTGGCACTGTGGGAGTCTCAGCTGTCCCAGGCTCTTCAGAGCCCAGTTCTAGTTCCCAGGTCCTTCCAAATGCACTTTCACCATAATGCAATAGAAGCCTTGATCATACTGTTGAAGAGAATGGGACTCCATGCATGCACCAGGGCTGGCCTGCACAGATTCAACTGCAGGATTGGAGCCTAACACTGCTGTTTGAGTTCCAGATTAGAGGAAGACTCCACTAACCAGCTTTTAAATGAAACTATACTTACAAAACATTTTCTGTCAGTCTCTTGTTAAACAATTCCCTCTGTGAAACACCCTTTCCCCTTCATACACACAACTGAAATTGTTATTTCCTCCCACAGCAGCCACTGCTTCCACTGGAAAGCTCTGATGCTGTGATTAACAGACAGATGTCTTAATGGTTGGTAGGAGGGATTTAATTACTCCAGGGTATGAGATTGGCCTATGAGTTTTCTGCTGGGCAGTTCTGCATTAAAATATAATGATGGGCTCAAAGCATAATTGTAAATATCCAGCATCAATCTATCAAGCAATAGACACATAGAATATTTATGAAATGAAGACGGAAACATACAGTAATTGAAGATGTAGAAGTTATTTGATCAACTGTAGCAAAATAGCAGATTTTTTTTACTAGATAGTGTTCCTCTTTCCTCAGAGATTAGTTAGACTCTGAGTCCAAATCTGTGGTAGAACTGAAATTATGAAAAGTAATGTCTCCTTTTATTCCTTTGTATGTAAAAATTAAATGGATATGAAAGAACTTCTATGAAATCTTCTGTTCAGTGGAAGATATGTTAGTGTCTTGTTTTTATTTTCAATTTTTAAAAAAAAAAAGAATTGCTGATATACAACATTGAACATTTTATACATATTATAATTGTGATAAGAGCACAGCAATAACAAAACAGCAATTTTCCCCTTCATGGAAAATACAAAGTTGCAAGAAATCAGTAGAGATGGTTGTTTTTTCATCAGAAAATGTTGACTAGTTGAAACCAAAACTGTTTGCAGGAAAGGGTTGGTGTCAAAAAATCTCCCATTTTGAAAAAAAGTTTGAGATTGTCAGTGTCCCATTTTGAAAACAAAAAATGTTTGACCTTTTTGTCACATTTCAGGACAGGGAAAAAAATTCAAAATCTCAAATTCTCACAGGATGGGAAAAACATTTCCCACCCAGTTCTAGTAATCAAGTGAATTTATCAATGTAGGCTTGCAATTTTCAGAGTCACCTAGAGGATTTTGATACTCATCTTTTGGGGGAAGGCGGGGAATTGGGCATCCAAATCTTTGAATTGGATATGAAAATCTCAGCCATAGGCCTCACCAAATCCTAAGTCTCAGTCATATAAATGGGGAACTGAAACAATGCAAATAGTCTTTTAAGTTTTTTTATTTAAATTATTACCCAGATCTTCCAAAGGCTCTGGCAATTAGACTTCTAGATGGTCTTGCACTCTTCTAGTGGACAGTGAGTACTCTTCTAGGGCCTCATCTACAGCTCATAGAAGTCAATGGGGATCTTTCCATTTCAGTGCTTTTGAATCAGCCCCTTAGATTCCATAACAAAATGACATAGTTTTCTAATCAAAGGAATGCTGATAGCCCAATGAAAACTGCCTTTTTTAGGTGAGATCACACAGGACCAAAATGGACAGAACCACTATGCTTAAACTATCCTTCCCCCTTAAACTGCACCAGCAACAAAGCAATGACCATTGAATTAACCCTAGGAATTAACTCTACTACTGGCCCATTAGCTGTTGAGCACCCTCAACTCCCAAAGTTATGCTCATTCCTCGTCTTGCTGGTGGTGCTCTGATTTTTATAGGAGAGAGCCCTAAAATCTGTGCAGACTATAATTTGGGGTACTTTACTCTTCAAGAAACAGAAGCATTTTAACATCATTTAAATTATAGGATCATTCTTCCTCTGAAATGTCTTTACCTACCAACATGCTCTATGGGTGGTTGCAAGCATAGATGGACTCAAAAGATGGGATAGAATAAGCCTTGTAAATTGTAAACAAAATGCCATTATATGATACAGATCATGGCTTATGATTTTGCTCTCCTTTGGTACATGTTACTGGATTAGATGTTAGTCTGATCCAGTATGGCAATTAGTGCAGTAGCAATAGGCCACAGAACAAACATAGAGCAAACAATGGTCCCTTCCCAAAAGAGCTTATGGTCTAGATTATACCCACGTTTATATACAGTTATATAAAGCCAATTCTCTTACCAATTACAACCTTCAATATACATCTTGGATATAATCCATTCATATAATTTATATTAGAGTAAAAAAATGAAGAAAGAAACCTACAATAATAATTTTTAAAATAATCTAAAACAATTATATTTCCAGGTTGGCCTTTTTGAAAAAAAAAACACCAAATTTCTAAATAAATACATATATATGGTAGCTATTCATGTTCAAAATGCCTAAGGCAAAAAATTTACTTTTACAAACCATTAACAGGCTGATGTGGTAGTGAAACCAAATGCTACGGACATGTCTGAACACTACTATTTGTCTTCAATGGAAACAAACCTGAATGATCATAATACATATGCTGTAATAATTAATTTACTTAGAAGGTTGCTTCTAAATGGATTTTTTTTTTTGGTACGTAAAACATATCACTCTGCTATGTGAAAGACACAGGATAACCTCAGGGAGCTGTAGCTCTAAAAACTTCCCTTCATGAGATGAGAGTTCAGGGTTGTGTTTAGATTGATTCCAAATCCTAACTGGCAACACATCATAAAGATTAACTTTTGTATAATTTTTTTTATTTGGCATTTCAAAGTTATCCCATGTGGTACCTAACTTATGTAATTGTCATTTGGCAACATCCTGGGACACCCAGATGATCAAGCAAATGGAACTGATTTCTAGAATTACAGCTCCAATGTTTGGCAGCCCATTCACAACAAGATTTGTACGAACTTGTGATTGTAAAAAGCTTAAGTTAATTAAAGACCCACCCAGCTCAATTATGATCCAAGGATGTCAGCCAGGTTCAATAAATGAAATTAGGTACTGATCCTTTGCTCCTTACCTAGGCAGAGCTTCCAACTAAGTTAATGGGAGTTGACGTGAATAACCAGTCCAGGATCAATCCCATAACAGAACAGTCATGTTTCTTTGGAATAGATTACATTTATGAAAATTATTAATATGAAAGTTTGAACAGTTTCAGGACACTGTAGACAGTATCACATACAGGAATGTTAAAAGACCCACAGATAGAAACAAACAGTGGATAAAGGTGAATAGGTTTAGCTCAGCAGAAATGCTTATCCAAAGCCTATTTGAAATTCTAGGAATTACAGACCATTAACCCTCATGAAAGAAATAAACAAAACTCTAACCAAGTGTAGAATAGTATAGCATAACATTTGTAGAAGTTGTACCAGCTGGATCAAACCAGGATGGCTTCCGTTAGGGTAAATCATGCCTCATGAACCTTTTAGTAAATAGAATTGTAGATAAAGTTCACCTGAAAGACATAATTTATTTGGATTTTCAAAATGATTTTCATAAGGTTCCTTATAACACTCTCAAGGAAATTATCCATGAAATCTGAGGCAAAGGCTTCTTTATTAAAAATGGGTTTAAATGTACAGCTGCTTACAGAGCAGAGAGAGGGTGACAGAGTCATCACTGAGACTGGTTATTCACTGTTCCCAACATTTTCAAACTTGAATGCCTACATTCATGTTTAGGCACCTAAATATAAAAGTGACTTGGTTGTTCAGAGGTGCTGAGCTTCAGAGGACTGACTGATTTAGCTGAGAGTTCCGGGCACTCAGCACTCTCGTCAGTGCATTTTTGGGAAGGAGCCTACAGACTCTAAGCCTAACTTCAAGCACCCAAGTTTGAAAATGTCAGCCTAAGTTTAAATAATTCCACATGCTAAAATTTCCCATGTGGTCATTTTAATTCAAGGATCATTTGGCAAATGTTCATAGAGGTTTGGCAAAAGGTGCCATTTATTGCAGCAAAAGAGATCTTTTTTCTTGTGGGCCTCCTGTATTTCTTACTAAATGGCCTCATAAAGGGATGGGGGCGTGCATCTCACAGGTGCATATAAACAAGCACTAGTTTTATGGTTAATTGATGGTTTGTATTGAAGTATTGTAAATTTGGGCATCAGGCCTCTGGCTGTAGAAGTTACATTCCTTAATGGAGATAGATTTGTTGGGAGGTGGTTGGTTTCTCCCAGTGCCACAGAGACTAGAAGCAGAGAATAATGACCTTTCCTGTAAATTATCCATCACCTCACATTCAACACAGGAAGAGGTTATGAGCTTTTATGAGGTCTCGTGGTTTCCTTGTGCAGTAGCCGTCATAGGCTGCAGGCCTTGGTTAGGCCTGGAATTAGGCAGGATCCAACAGGGCATTGTGCTTAAGTGGTGGTGAAGTCTGGAGCATATAAAATATTTTGGATTTGAGCATCAAAAGGAGATGCTGTTGTGTTTGCCTTTTCATTACTGCCAGGACAAATTGCTTTGAGGAAGTATCCTGTCTAAGGTGCTGCAGTGTAATAAAGTTGCAGACAGTTGGCCAAAATCCAGATATCCATCTCCATCTTCACTAGTCCCTGCCATTTGCAATTTCCTGTTACTGGGTTGTGCTTTACTCACAAATGTCTGCACACTGCTATAATTTAACCAGTTCAGGATTCTAGATGATTTCTGAAAAAGAACATTTATTTGTTCTTAGCTTGGCCTTTGTTTCATGTGGCCATGTTTAATTACCTCTACAAAACCCAACTAGAGAATAATAATTATTGGCATCATCAGTCTCCTGGCATTAGCGACAACAGTGGTTTAGTTATTGAGTTTCATAAACCTTGGATTAATTGGATTCCACTTGTGCTTTGTGTTCTTGCAATTCAACCACAATTATTAGGATTCAGTAAGGGAGCACCTGTCCTCTAAGACTAAAAAACCCAGTAAATATTAATTATATCCTTTCTTTTTTTATTATTATTCTGTGGGTTTGGAACTATTAAGCCTAATACAACTCACTTGCTTCTTTGCCTGTGATTTGTTTGGTCATGTTAAATAGTTGAGGCTCATCTGTGAATGACATTGGCAAGAATCTGTGGTTTTATCACTTGTTGGAGCCAACTGGAAAAAAGCACATTTCCTTACTAGTAGCATACTAGGGGTAGGCAGGTTAAAAACTAAGGAAGTCTAAGCAATAGCTCTATGACCTGTTAAGTACAATTCTTAAACTTTCAATAGATGCAACTTCCTTTCAGTTACCGTCAACACAGAGCCGTGCACTGGAAATGCAAGAAACTTATTAAGCAAATAAAAAGCAGCATTGATCACTGTGGAGAGATATTTGTTTCTGACACAAAAACATAAAGCAGATTATCAGCATAGCCCATGTAAAAACTAAATATATTCTATGGAAAAAAAAAAAAAAAAGGACAGAGTGATTCTCCAGGTTGGCTTACTGTGTTGTAGCTATAATGGTTAGTACTTATATAGATAGCACTTTGTAAGTTCAAAGTGTGGTACAAGTTTTAATTAATCCTCACAACAACATGGCAAGGTAATTCAGATTGTCCTAATCTGTATTTCTTGGACTTTTCACAATAACTGCCTTGAAGATTCTAGAATCTCTGGAATTTTAGGAAGGTGAGCTGTGTGCTACTAAATGTGTTGAACATCAGTGGCCTCCTTCCTGATGCATACGTGAGTACCCTACACTCCCTTACTCCTTTGTTAGTGAGGATCTCATCTGTGTCATTTTTATCTCACTTTCTCCTAGTTTCTTTTCCCATTACAAGAAAAAAAATGGAGTGACATATTTCTATTTCTATTATTTTTTAAGGAAAAAAATAGTGGTTTCTTATTTATTTCAGTAACATTTCAACATGCCGGAGCCCTATTGTTGACTTACTACCAAAGAGAAGAAGACATTTCAAGAGTTAGTCCTGTAAATGGGTGGTACTGTAGCTCTGCATGACAAATGTGTGTCACGTTTGAGCTTCAGTGATGCCTACACTTTATTCCAAAAGCCCATGGGGCCTGGACTTGATGACCCAGGAGGTCCCATTCAATCCTATGCAGTAGCAGTTTGTGACTTTTTTGGCAGGTGGGGTTCAAATCACAAAATAGCTGTTTTTTCCCCTACCCAATGTATAATTATATAGCTACTGAAAGCTTACCTTATTTATAGTGAAGAAGCAGCAGGTGGACCTGGGACTTGGAGATACCACAGCTACCTTGGCCAGCGTTGGGGGTGGAGCTGGAGGCAGACCTGAGGCTCAGTAGTGGCTTCTTGCACACATGCACACGGCCTGCCCCCATGCAGGAGGGACCAGGAGGGGCACCAGGGAGGGGCAAGGCTCTTGCATCCCAAACCCCTTCAAACCTCCTGCAGCCCAGGCTTAACTGCTACAATCCTGCTGTGGTCTCATCAAGCAGTGGTCACTCTTACAAAGGGACTCCTGGGCATGGCAAATTCCCATGGTAACAAGGCAGTTTGGAGAGGTATTATTGGCTATACCAAGATTTGAGCCTCATGCAGCACTACATTCTTTGACCTTTCTGGCATTGTGTTTCACTACTGGAGAGAGTGAGTACTGACATTTAAATCAAATTTTGCCCTTAAATCTATGTATGTCAATTAAATAAAAAAGAATATGTAAAATGTATTTTATAGCTTCTGGGAATTCTTGATTAGGCTGTGCCTCACTTGCCTAGGCTGACAAGCTGCTCGTACTCCTGTGTAGGCAGCGTACAGGCAGAGAGCTTGGTCTTTTCTGCCTTGTGATCTTTTCCTTTAGTTAAGTATTTCTGTCCCCCCAGAAGAATCTCTAGGTTTCCGGGAACCCCTGTTTATAATCAACCTATAGTTGTATAGTCTTTGAGGATAAATGAATAAAGCAAGTGTGTCGTTTCTAAATGAAGCTGTAATTCAGAAATGTCTCTACCTGATGCTATCATAAAACTCTTCCAAAATTAAAAGTCCCATACCTTGTCTCCCCCAAGTAATCACAAAAATCTACAGAAACATCTGTGTCTAGAAGACCACATCTAACAACTATCCAGAGCCATCCCTTGGGTACGATGAATTGGGGTAACCGCCCCATGCTTTGGGGGGCCCTGTGCTTAGATAAAATTGTGAAGAGGTGGGTGGGGAGGTGAGGTGGGAGGCAGACGGGTGAGCAGGGTGAGGAGGCAAACAGGGAGGCGAGCGGCAGGCGGAGAGTTGGGCCGGGGGGTGCAAGGAGGAGCCCTCCTACCAGAACCTTCCCCTCCCCCCAGCACCTCCTGCCCATCGGTGGTCCCCACCAATCAGCACCTCCCCGCCCTCTCAGCACTTACCGCCTGCTGCGGATCAGATGTTTCATGGTGTCAGGAAGCGCTGGGGGAAGAGGAGAGGAGCGAGGGCGCAGCACGCTCAGGGGTGGGGGACGGAACTGGGTGGGGAAGAGGCGGGGCGGGGGCAAGAAGAGGTGGGGGGGAGTGGGGGTGGGAAGAAGCAGGGCAGGGGTGGGGTCTTGGAGAAGGGGTGGGGTGTAGTGGGGGCGGGGCCTGGGCAGAGCTGGCAGGGAGCATCCCCAGGCAGATTAGAAACTCAGCACCTATGTCCCAGGCCCCATACCCCCCTAGGGACGGCCCTGCAAATATCATATGGAAGGAACTATTTTCCATGATATAGGTAAGGTTAGAATTAGGGTTACAATGGAAATTGGTTTAGTGTGGATTGCTACCTCTAACTCCATATTAAACACAAAGTTAAAAGCATTTGTTTTACCTTATTTTTCAAAAAGCACTTCCATTTATTTTTCAGTATTTTACTTGAGTTGACTTTGAAGAGTTGTATATATCCACTGTTAACTTGTTTTATACTAAAGGATTCTTTTGCTGTGTGACATCACAGTAAAAATGCAGTAAAGTTCCGAAGGAATGAGATTAGAAAAGTCTTAATCTAGATTAAATATTTGGAAAAATTGCATTTTTGAAATTATTCGATTCAACCCTTCATGCTTTGGAGTGATAAATGAGTATCTTAAAGCGCCAATTGATCTGGGTGGGAAGTGGAAAGCCACCATAATTCAATTAATCACAGAATATTGGATGCCTCTTTGTCAATGCTAAAGCAACTCAAACACGCACATGCTCAGCTCTTACGCTTTCACAACGCTTTTCACAGTTGCCATTAAGAGTCTGTTGCCGGCAAAAACATCCATTGGGTTCATTTTACCACCAAATATTTTTACGCTTCCGCACTAATAAATATAAACTACCCCGGCTAGAACAGACATGTACAATCCTACTGATCCTTATAGTGCAACAGTCAGAGTTTTAACCAGTTTTGCTCTACTTCAGCATTCTCAAATGCAGGCTCTGGCTGCACTTTGGATCTCTGACTTTGTGGATCTGACTGATCCACAAAACTGAGAATCAACAGGAAAAATAAAAAAAACCCGGTCAGATAACCTTGCATTGTTAACACACTTCACTTATAAGAAATATGAAGGTATTGGCTTATATGCTGCTCTTGTCATACACAGTTTGAAAGGTTGAAGAAGGTACATTCTCTGTAATGCAAGAGAAGCTTGCTCAATCCTAACTTTCTGAAACATTTTGGCTTCTGGGGGAAAAATGCCAAATGCTTAATCAAGACATTTTTCTTTCGGTCTTGGCTATATTTTATACTTTGGTAGTTAAAAATATATAATAAAAGAATGTAATCAATGGAGGAGAATATATGTGAAGAACGCCTACTACTCTATGTGGATTGGCTACTATAGATAATACCCAGGGCCATCTTATATCTGCAGTGGTTTCTCATATAATCATGTTTGTGCACAGGCTTCTGTTACCATTGAGATAGCATAGCTGATGACAGGGGGAACTAAACAGAGGTTACATGATCAATCAGTTTCTCTTTTGATTGTCTCTTTTGCCATTGATTCTCTAGTCACTTGACATAAGCAGGTGCATTGCTTGAATGAACAGTGCACCATCAGGCCCTTTCTTTGAATGGGGCAGACCTATGTACTGCATCTGAGCTCTTTTTAGGAACCTGCCAAGTATTTCAGTCCTGAAAATTATACATGTTTTCAGTGTTGCATAAGGCTTATGTTGCTGAACTCTCCAATATTTATGTTTGACGTCAATGGGACCGTTGCCAGAATGAGGAACGTAGGATTGGAACCACAGTTCTGCTTTTTCCTCTAAGCATCAGTGAGAAATTGCACACACTTATATTGAATGTTGTAGGTCTTATACAATATTAAAACTGGGGCTGTTCTGCTATCATTGTAGTAGTATTTGCATTGCAGCAATTTTGTAACTGTTACACCCTAGAGGTATGTAAAATACTTGTGTCAGAGCTTAGTTTCCGGTGAAATATTTCACGTCAGTGAACGTTTTAAAGTGAAGTGATAGCACAAATGTCATTGTAGCTTCTTCGGTTGGATTTTTGAGCTCAGGAAGTTCAGCAGAAGTCATTTAAACTTACTGTATTGCGGTAGAATGCAGGAGCCCAAATCACGGACCAGGACCCTATTGTGTCAGGCACTGTACAAACATAGACCTGTGTGGCTGGGAAGAAGAGGAAATATCCCATAAAGATTCTAGAATGGAAGTAGACTAGTCATATGCAAGATAAACTA
The DNA here is from genome assembly GCF_965140235.1 of Caretta caretta. Lineage (NCBI taxonomy): Eukaryota > Metazoa > Chordata > Testudines > Cheloniidae > Caretta > Caretta caretta. The sequence goes on from NC_134209.1 coordinate 26,654,590, forward strand.
GACTGGAGTAATAGACCCTTGTCCTCCTGTCTATTAAGAAGACAATGAAATATAAAAGGAAGGAAATGCCTCAGGGATGGTTATGGGGAGAGGAGTTGTCTGCAAAAGGAGGCACATGAGGCCAATATAGGCCTCAATAGATTTAGATAGTTCCGAATAAACATACAAGCAATGAATGAAAATTACTGTGTTATAAACCTTGTGGCACATTGGGAAAATGCAGTCCTGCTCCTGTGTTCGTTGCTCTTCTATTGTGGTCTTTAGAAGTTCAAATAACACTCATGCTGTAAAGAGAATACAGTATTTATTCACAGGAACTTGCTGTCGAGCATGGTACTTTTCAACATAAAAATACAGTAATTACTTCATTTCCTCTTCATTTCATGGCTTATAAAAGCACTGATCTCCTCCATGTCTAGTATTTCATCTCAACTGAGGACTAGCTGGATAGAAAGATTAGGAACATAAATGGAGGTGTAATATAATATAGAACCTTTAAATGTTAAAATCTCATACAAAACTCCTGAAGAAATTTTAACACTGTGGTACTCTGATTATAATGCCTGGAACCAGTTAAATCTCTGTCAGCACTGCTCTGTATAAACTACAGTCTTCTAGTGAAAAAGGCCAAAAGATTAGAAAGTAACAAATGACAATAACATCACCTAGCATCTCTGCTGAATTTCAGTAGTGACCCTAATCTTACAATATGGCAAAAATAAGGCAGAATCGCTTTGTAAAAAATTTAATGACTCTCATTGTAGCAGGGGGAAAACCTCAAAAGTTCAAAGCTGTAGTTTGGCTAAACCTTGAGACACCCAAATGATTATCTGAGGAGTGACCAAATGTAGCCAGACATCTGTGATTCAGAAATCATGCTGGAAATGTTAGGGTCTATGTTATCCTATCTCATGCAAGTAGTCCCATTTAAGCCATTGTGACTACTTGTTTGAGTATGATCAGGATTTAGCCACAGGTTGGATCTTGAAAACCGTCTTGGTTTCTGCTGACTGAGAAACACCATGAGAAGAGCTTTCTTGAGGTACTTAGGTATTTCCACTTCTGCCAAAACCAGGCAGTACTAAGAAAGATTAACAAATTGTATTGAACCTTAATAAAGATTTGGCTCCATTCTTATTTTATCCAGACTGGTTCACTGACCCTCTGATTTAAATTATGAGTAACAGATACTGGGCCAAATCATGAGAGTGAAAAGGTAATCATGAGGTGCCTAACCAAAGGGATCTGGGTTCAGTGCCCAGATCCGTGACACACTTCCTGTGTGACATTTTTCAAGTCACTTAGAGGCATTTTCTCAGGTGGTGGAAATCAGCATAGCTCCAAAGAAGTCAATGGACCTCTGTCAGTATACACTTACTAAGGCTCTAACCTTTAATCTCTCTGTGGCTCACCTCTAAAATGGGGATCTTTATTTTGTCTGCCCCGTCTATTAGACTCTAAACTCTCCTAAGCAGAGACTTTCTCCTCCTATATGTCTGCACAGCATGTGGCATAATGGGGACCTGCGCTTAGTGGTATGGTAACACAGACAATAAATAATAATCATTCTCCTCTCAGGTACACTGGAGTAAAGTTGGCATTTAACTCTGTGGACTTGAAGGGAGTTAGTGCAGCAATTCCATGTTGATGCAATGACGTCAGAATTTGGTCCTCTGTATTTTTTGTTTTCTTTAAAAAAAATTACGTAACTTGCACTTTATATCTTTTTTGGAACCCTTCTTATAGGGTTGCAATTTTAAAAAATCCTTCCCTTTTCATAGAAATCTGAGTACTATGGCTAAATACTATTCCAGTGTTTTAATTAGCATGATTAAGTTTCTCCACACAGATGTTCTAGAAATTTGCATCATTGACATCAACCGCACTGTATGTTATTTTCTTTAAAAAGCTCAATTTAATTTTTTTCTAAAGAATTATATAAACAAGAACACGTGTGTAACTAAACAGTATGTTCCCCCAGAACCTTTTGGAATTCAGTACTTCACTTCTGGGTGGTCACCATAGCACGGGCTGTTTTTATACATTGGGATATGTAGTAAGTCCCTCAGATATAAAGTAAAATACAATGGAATTCTGTTTACAATTAAGGTATTTAAGTTATCATACCACAATTGTCCATCACTTCCTGTGGTCACTACTAGGATAATCAATTTCCTGTTACAATGATAACTTAGGGTTCTTCTTAAAACAAAAATTAAATTCACTCTGAGGAGAGGAGGGAGCTTTCCGCTTGTGAGGTGCATTGGATGTGAATTTGAGCACAGATGGTAAATACAGATTAAAAAGTCCCTTATTTACCACTGCAAGGGAATTCTGCAGGTCTTAAGTTGGATTGTGCACTTCACATCTCATTTCTGTCTAAGATTTTGCTTCCATTGGAGCATAAGGTAAGATGGGGTTGATTTTGTAGTAAGCTATGGAAGAATGATCAGTACGTCATGTGTATACTGAGACCGCTGAAACTGCTAATTTTGTTGTTATAAAAGCGGCTGCTTCCACATCCTTCCTTGCTGGTTTCACCTACATGTGCACATGTGGAGGCAAATGGGCCAGGTGCCACAATGTGAATTTTCACATGTTGAAGTAAAGAAACTCTGTTTCAGTCCCATAAAGATCAGAATACTGACTCCAAAAGTCACTGCTTTCTGCTACTTATTTTAAAGCTACTAGAGATTTTAAGAGGGAATCCACCACTGCCATGCCCCCCAAAAACAGATGTTGGTTTGGCATGGAGTCAGGTGAAAGGTTCTAATAAAAATCCAAACCTGCCTAAATACTGGGGCTTTGAGCCTGCCAAACCACATTCCACAATGGCATTTTATGTTTGGGTTCAAAATAGCAGCAATGTTAATCAGTCCCACCAGATCCTGTTTTACTAGCCTCCCTAAGAGCCCTATACTGACCCACCTCTCTTCTCTCAACTTGGTTCATGGATTCTGACCCTCAGACTGGGATTTATTCATAACAAATGTATTTCTAAATAGATGCTTCTTTACCACTGGGCACATTTGGTCCTGGTGATCTAGTGGGGCCCAGGGAATTACTTGCACAGTCTTGAAATGCTGTGTGCATCTTCTAGCCCAGGAATATCTTGGTCTGCTCAGTTTTGTGTATGTTTGGTGGTTCTTAATGTGTCTGATAAATTGTGACCCCCCTCAATTTACTGCATGTCTTTGAATTCACTTTTTCCCATCTCCTGAGAAGCTAAGGCCTTAAACTAAATGCTGATGACACCCACCACAGCATCTCCATCCTTTCTAGCTGGAGTGGTGCCTTAGAACCCATGACCGTGTATGAGACTGAGGCTTGGATGAGTGCTAGATGACTGATGCTCAACCCAGACAGGACTGAGGCAATGTGGATAGACTGGGGGATCAGAGAGAAGAATCAGGAAGGACTAAATCTGCACCCTTGATTTGAGGGGGCATGTTGCCATTTTTTATGCAGGTGCACAACCTAGGATCTTGTTAGACACAAGGTTATTTATGGAAGGTGCCTGTGGAAGCATTTCATTCCATCTGCTGTTGGCCAGAAGATTATGACCTTTTCCTTTAGTTGTGAACCTTTGCTACAGTTGTTCATGCTTTTGTCTCCTCAAGAGTAGACTACTGTAATGTGCTCTTCATGGGCATTCAGAAGCATAAATTAATGCAGATAATCATTGGATAATCACTTGTTAAGCAAAGTTTCACACCAGCACCACAAAACACACCATTGTACTTTGTAATGTGCAATGACTGCTCACTAGCTTCCAGGTATAATGAAGTTGGAGATGTGGGATCTGGTCACCTGAGAGACACGCAAATACAATCAACCTATTGAGGGTCAATCTTACCTACCTCTGATGTATGGGAGGGATCTGTCTCTTTTTAGCATTTTGGTAATGCTTCTATTACTTGTCATGCCAATAAGGTGCCATTGAACTGAAATGTTTGCAGAGTCCTTATCAAAAAATCATAGAAGCATAGAATATCAGGGTTGGAAGGGACCTCAGGAGGTCATCTAGTCCAACCCCCTGCTCAAAGCAGGACCAATCCCAGCCAGGGCTTTGTCAAGCCTGACTTTAAAAACTTCTAAGGAAGGAGTTTCCACCACACCCTAGGTAACGCATTCCAGTGTTTCACCACCCACCTAGTGAAA